>NC_134858.1:103744150-104344150 GCF_049852395.1 Peromyscus maniculatus bairdii | reverse complement strand
CTCCTCCCCAACCAGGTGCAACTTGGGTCCCCAGCTTCTTGGAGCAGGGAAGTTCTGAGTTGGTTCTTGTGGGAGCAAAAAGGACCCTTTGGGAAGAACTTGGCCCTAAATGAGCTTTGGCCCTTCCTAAGTCTGCCCTGGGCATGGAAGTAAAGATCACCCCTCATTCCAATGGAGGCTGAAAAAGCCCAGTGGTAGGTAGAATGTGAGCCTACTGAGAACTGTACTTTCCCTAATCCCGAGGTCACTGCGGCTCTACTAAGGAAGGTGTGTGTGAGCTGTGGAAACACCCCAGGAAGGCCGCTCTCACTTGGCAACAGCAACTCCAGGAAGGAAAGGTTCATTTGGTTCACAGTCCATCATGGTGGGGTAGTCAAGCAGCATGAGCTTGAAGCAGCTGGTCACCTTGCACCTGCAGCCAGGAGGCAGAGGGGGATGGAGGCTGACTCTCAGCTCCCACCTCTACCTGTTTTTTGAGACAGGGTCTCACTGTGAGAACAGGCTCAAACTTGGAGATTCACCTGTCTCTGCCTCCTAAGTGCTGGGACTAAAGGCGTGCGCCACACTCGGCCTGCGCCACACTCGGCCTGCCTTCACCAAAGGAGCCCATGCCGGGTGGCAGATCAGCATGGGAGGGGTGACCAGGTTGGCTCCACGAGCTGCACCCTTTGGGTAGCAGCCAGCTAAAGCTCCTGGGACGGGGTGCTTGCTACCTCCTGAAGCAGCTGAGAGGCTCTCCTGCCTGCCAGTGCAGGCTACCAGGCTCTGCCCTGCAGCTTCCCAGGGAACCCCAGCTGCTGTCCCTGACAATGGGCTCTGCCATCTAGTGGGACTGGACAGAGTGACAGGGTCCCTTGAGTCACTACCCTGCACTGGCACAGGGCAGCACCTAGAGGAACAGAGGTCATTGCTTCAAAACTCTGTAACCATCAGAGCCTCAGATAGGTTGGACCGAGTATTGAGGGGCACAGCTGGGGGCAGGCAGCTGTACCCCTCAGGCAGCTGTATCCCCAAGGTCTGACTCTGGAATTCAGCTCTCCCCGCCTAGGGCAAGCTGGAGGAGGCAACCTCCCACACTTGTGGTTTATCAGAAATCAACACAGGCTGGCCCTCTTGCCAGCCTGCACTCTTAGACATTCAGGCTCTCCTTCTGGAAGCTGCAAGGGCTGTGAGCATGCTAACTAGCCGGTACTGACGGCTTTCGGGGAGTTCTAGCACCGCACCCACCCCAGGGCAGGGCAGGACAGTATGTTACGGGATAAGGACCTCCCTGGTTGGCTGAGCCTCAAGACGCTGAAGGCTGAAGGTACAGGCAATGCAGACATGGAAAGCACTCACTCTGGCTTTCCCAGTCCAGATGTAGAGGAGGGGCCCCTGGAAACCCTCATGAATGAATGGAAATGGGGTGCTCGGGGCCTCCACACCCTGACAGAAGCCAGTTAGGGGAAGGTGGGTAGTACACAGGGCTCTGGCTACCCTTGCCCTCCAGCACCCCTAAACAGCACAAACAAGGGTATCCTTGGTCTCAGAAACAATCCTCCAACAACGCACCCCCAACCCCCCTGTTGCTGTTGTGATTCTCTTTACGGGCCCTGGGATGGAGGACTGATCAGGTCTTACCCAGAACAAGCCATTCCTGCAACAAGTCAGTCAAATTGGTTTTAATTTTCAGATTCCTTTGTTCTCATGAAGAAGTCACAGGCCCTGGTGAATCTATGTGGTGACAGAAATTAAAGAATTTGCAAAGGCCCTGCCCATCCCACCAAGCTTGTTCCTGAACAAACCTGACTCAGATGGGCCGACTGGGGGGTGGTCAGATGGAGAGAGAATTCTTGGTTCATCCAAGCAATGAGCTGCCAACTTAGAAGCCAGTCAGGGACCTGAAGGTGAGGTGAATGAAAACCTAGCAAGGCTCTCTAGACAGTGCGCCGCCATCTTAGGACTCTGAGGAAGCGCACAGTCCAAGTGGTTCCTTTTGGTTAAACCGAGTGTGGTCCTGCCAGCAGGGTCTCAAGTCTCCCTCTGTGTGGCACTGCCCACCGGGAGCGTCCTATGGTCGGGTGGGGAGGCTCCAGTACAAACAGCACTTGGGGGTGAGGGAGCAGGAGCACCCAATCCCAGCCTGGGTACGGATGTGGCTCCCTTTATTTATTTACTCATGTCCTGTACAAATCCCTAATGGACTGAGCTCCTGATTCTTGCCCCCGATCATGATGGCGTTCTCTGCATGATTAGCTGCTGGTTCTCCAGGCACTGCTTCAGCTTGTCTTCTGCCAGGGTCAACCGCTGCTCCAGGATGGACACTGTCTGCAAAACAAAGGGGTCAGTTCAGGACGCAGAGCCCACCTTGCTGCCCTGGGGATCACCATAAGCCACCAAGCCTGCTGCCCAATGCCAGTGCCTCGCTTCCCACCAGCGGGCTCTGCCTGGCCTCTCGTGCCTTCTGTGCGCATCTCTGGAGTTTGTGGGCAGAAAAAGATGCCTTGTGGGGAGGCAGGTGGCAGATCTCACAGCCCTTAGCCCTTCTCCCAAGACAATCATGGCATAAGGAATTTTGACCCCTAGCCTGGCCCAGGCTCTGTCCATCACCAGAGACCATGGACCACCTCTTTCTGGGAAGGAAGTTACCCCGCAAATGACACTACTTCACCGGGTCCTGCCCAGGACACAGCCCTGTGCTGAGGGAACTCTTCCCAAGGTGGGCAGGGGCTAAAGCTGGGAGTGAGTCCCCGGAGCCCAGAGGGTGGGCGCTCTACTTGTGTGGGTCCTATGAGGACAGAGTGAGACAGTGCCACCTGGGGGTGAGGATGGGGGTGATCACTGGCAAGTGGCAATGCCACGTTGATCCACTTACTTCCACACACCCAGCACCAAGGCTGCCTACGGATCCAGTCACCTGAGGCTGTGTGACTTCACGGACCAAGACCCGTCTTGCAGACAGGGCTCCCACACAAGTGGTCTACTTCCTCTGGCTTTGGGCGGTGTCAGGAGCGGACAGCTGCATACTTCTCAGAGCGGCCACCCATCCCAGCCTGTCCCACCAGTCACGCCTACCCTAACACTTGCTGGGTTGACCCACGCTCAGCTGGTCATTTCATTTCCCCCACTGAGGGTTGCTGAGTGCCTACTGCATACATGAAGGCCACACCAGCCACTGGGGATAAGGTCACTGCAGGCCAGGCCACTGTGAGCGCAGCAGGCTTGGTGACCACAGGCACTAGGAAGGTCATGTAATTTCACCAGTGAGATCTCTCAAGAGAGACTGTCCCGTTCCCTGAGGTCCCATGAAGGCTCGAGCTTGATCCAGAAGAGAGCTTTCATGCACTTGATAAAATGGAGACATTCTGGAAGAGTTTCCCCTTCACTGCAGCTGTGAATGTGGACAGCCTCCTGCGAAGACGTCAGACGTCACTGAGGTGCCCCTTCTGAATGAGCTAGCCAGGGATGGGAGGACCGGGCCATAGGGCAGAACCTGGGAAGACCTCTGCCTGTGGAACATGAACTGGACCTCCAGAGGCAGAGCGAAGCTCAAAGAACTCATCATATCCCCAAGCTGGCCAGCCAGCCAGCCAGGACCGGGTCTGCATCTCGTAAAAGTGGCAGTGGAAACAGCCCCCGGCTGGCCCGAGCAGCATTCCTGGAAGTTTCCATTGGCTGCTGTGAAACTCACACTGCCAAAATAATTCTTCTTCCAGACCCTTTCCGACAGACAGTCGAGACTCAAGGCCACAGTGGGGGAGCCTGGCTGGTGCCATTTCCTTTTCTGACTTTTTTTTCCTTCCTTTTAAAATTTTTAACAGGAACCCAATTTCCAAATGCAGAGACTGTGGACTCCGAAAACAAGAGACGTTGGACCAATGGCAATACTGGGGCCTCCACTTGGTTCCCTCGGAGGGAGGCCCATACTTCAGGCCAGCAGGAATGCGGTCCTTAAATACGTCCATATTAGATTAAATGGAAGAGAAAAGCACCCTCTGGTTCACAGCCACTCACTAATGGAGGGTGCTGGGCCCACCGGAGACACTTGGTTTCCAGTTCTGAAGGGGGGGGACGCCTTCCTTGCTTCGAAGCCTTGATCTAAGCACTCCAAATTAACCTCAAACTCGTGGCAATCCTCCTGCCTCAACCTTTCCACTGGTGGGGTGCTAGACAAGCACGCCAGGCCTAGCAAAGGACACTCTATAGGGTGCCCCTCACACCTGCATCTCCCCACTACTCTCTAGCTTCACTCCCTGCCAGGCTTGAAGAGTCACGCCATCCTTATGTTTGGACAACACTTCCCCTGTCCGTTCTGCCCCGAAGCCTGTTCTGCCAAGGGGCCAGGTGGCAGTGACCACCAGGGGTAACTACCAGGCAGTTCCAAGACCCATTGATCTTAATGTGTTTTGAGCCTTAAGGATGGGCTTGGACAGAAGGGGCTTTCTAGATATCTGTACATTAGAATGCTGCCTGGCATCATCAGCTTCACATTTTCTCCTTGATGACCCTACTCTAATAAAGCACACAAGTTCATTTTCACAAAAAACCATGATCCCCATGACAAAGCTGGGACCTGGAAACCATGTTTTTTGTTTTTTTTAAACACCTTAAAATAATATTCTACAACAGAGAGAGAACAAAAGAAAAAAAAATCCTGCATTGTTACAGGGTTTTGCATAATGTTGAATGCTTTCTATATTCTTGGAGGAGGTCTGGCTGGCTGTCATGGATTCTCCCATGAAGTCTGGTTACTGCGTTGTAACTTGGCTTTTTTTTTTTTTTTTAAATGCCGAATGCCGTTTATTGAAGGAGGGAGGAGGTCTTAAATACAGGCTTACAGCACAATGGGGGAACCCCGGAGGGCAGAAGTTCGCTACCGATGTTTTACAATCTTGCATCTAAGCTGAAACCATGTTCTTGACGTCTGCTGTGGTATCTCAGTGAGACTGTAACTCACATTAATTTGGATTGTATACCCTCCCAGAAAAACTCGAGTTTTTTCTTCTTTTTCCTTTGTTTTGGGCCAAGGTCTCCTGCAGCCCAGGCTGGCCTTGAACTCACTATTAAGCTGAGGATGGCCTTGAACTTCTTTCCTGCCTCTGACTCTTAGTGCTAGGATCATAGGCATACATGAGTCACCAAGCCTGGTTAACGCCCAGTTTGGTGCTGGGTATCAAGTCAAGGCTTTGTGCAAGCTAGACGCACGCACTCTACCGACTCGGCTCTATCTCCAGCACATGATGTGCCTTTCTCCCCGGCAATGGAACAGTCCCGCCAGGGCATCTGAGTAGCAGGGTTGGGCACGCTCAGCCTGATGATGGAGCTGAGCAAGGCCCTGGCAGGGGTCTGCATGGGTCACAGCACTGTGGGAGAGGCTGCCGCTGTGCCAGCACCTAGCGGGGAGGAAAAGGGCATCTGGGTGGCATGTAGGACATCTGGGGCACCCCTGGTAAGGACTAACCTAGGCCACTGCATGTGGCCTTTTCATAGTGTGACTTTTACCTGTGACGAGCACATGCCTACACTAGCGTCAGGTGCTCAGAAGGCTCAGTAAATACTGCCTCACTGTCCAAGGACTAAAGCAGTTGCTGTTCCCTCTTCGTGCCCAGTGCCCATGCAGGGGAGCCCAGTCACGGGGTGGCTAGCTGCTCACCTCATTTCAATCCCCTGGGGCTTCTCCTGTCACAGAGGGTCTGGACTGGCTGGGCTAGGAAATAAGGTCACACCTTACTCTCAGAGTGTGAGTGGGACTTTAAAGGTGCACCTGCACTATTAGGCGTCCATGCCACAGCCCACCAGCCTTGATTTTCTTTTCTACAAAGGCAGATGAGAACTAGCCTTCCAGGCCCTCCGGTGATCCACGCCGTCTCCCAGCGTGCTCTGGCCAGAGAGCAGAGCCCTAGCCCAGTCCCTCAGAGGGAATTGTGTCAGGTCAGGTGGCAGGTGCCCAAGGGAGAGCACCTGTCACAGCAACTTCCAGCCCCAATGTCTAAACACAAGCCACTAAACCAAAGTGTCTAAACCAAAGACACTCACTGCTCAGGGCTAGCCAGCAGCCCTGCCGCATACCTGATAACACTGAGAGTACTTTCCAGATCACTGGCGTCCCCTCCTGCGCCTCAGGCAAACCATCTTTTATTTGCCTGAACACTCAGGTTTGGCGGTATGGCAGAAGCCATAAAAGCAAGAAAAGATAAATGTTGGGGTTGGTGAGATGGCTCCCCAGATAAAAGCACTTGCCACAGCAGACTGCCACTCTGAGTCTGAGCCCTAGAATCCATGGTTGAAGGACAAAATCAACGCCCAGAGTTGTCCACTGACCTTGACATGCATGCTGCGGTATGCTTGTGTGTGTGGGTACATCATACATACACAATTTATTATTATTATTATTATTATTATTATTATTATTATTATTATTTTAAAGAAGCTGGGCAGTGGTGGCGCAGGCCTTTAATCCTAGCACTCGGGAGGTGGAGGCAGGCGGATCTCTGTGAGTTCGAGAGTCAAGGGCAGCCTGGTCTACAGAGTAGAAAAAGAGGTAATGTTATAGGGACAAGTTTATCCAGGAATCAGTAGGCGGACAGGTGCCCACTGGTTTAAGGAGGCACAAGGCAAGCTTTACACTGGCCAGGGGCTGTGCTGGCCTGCCTGGCCTCAAGCTATGCCAAGGAAATGAGGCAGAGCAGGAGCTGAGGAGGAGCTCACCAGGCAAGAGACAACCTCAGGCGGCCAAGGAGAGAGGGCCTCAGGCCCACAGCCCACTGCATCCCAGAGCAGCAGGAAAGAGCCGCAAGGCACTCTGGCTGCTGCCTAGGAATAGTCTGGAAGAGGCTGCACCGCTGTGGGAAGGCAAGGTGGAATCAGGGATGTGAGGGCGGGTGGTGGAGGGGGGCGCTCAGACTGCAGAAAGGGAAGCCCTGGAGGAAAGTAGACAAAATTAGAGAGCTCTCTGAAGGGTGAGCCAAGACTCAGGTTAGAGAAGAAGAAAGCCCAGAAAGACAGGGAGTGTGAGGCCTGTAGTGGTCTGAGAAGAGGCACAGTGAGCAGCAGAGGAAGTGTTTCTGAGTGGATCTTCACTGTGTGTGTGTGTGTGTGGGGGTGCAGCTGGAGGGGACAGAAGAGGAGGGGAGGACAGTGAATCCACAGCCCCTGATGCAGGAAAGGAGAATCCAGTCTGGCAGGGCCAAGGGCAATGCTGGGGTGCTGCTGAGCCCTGTAGGCGAGGGCCAGGGAGGGATTGGCCAGCCCTGGAACTGATGGGAAGGAAGTATTAAGGTACTGGGGTCCAAAACCAAGAGCACAGTGAGAAGCGCCTGGGCAGCCCTTAGCTCTGGGCAGCAGATGAGGATCCAGGAGCTGGGGCTGGGGGTGGGGCTTCCAGTATGACTCATCCTGGGCTTCTGGAGGAAAATCCTCCCAGGACTGGTTCAACAATGGTGTTCTCTTTTCATTCTGATTTTCCTGCAAGGGGAGGGAGGCAGTGATCTGTCTCCCTTTAGGGCAACATTCACAGGGCAAGTGTGTCTTCTCTCACTCACAGTTCAAGGCAAGTAAGACATTTTATTTAACACCATGAAGGGCCTTATAAACAGTCCAAAAGGAGCTGACTTTAAAGTGACAACCTTTATTTTTAGTCACCTAAGAACTATGGTGATTCTCAAAGAAGCTGTACCAAAATGCCAAGCCTGAGAGGTCTGACACCTAGGCTCCCCACCCCAAGTGGCAGAGGAACACAGCACCAGGGTCGTTTTGATAGATGACTCTCTGTACCAGCAGTAGTTATGAGGCATTTGCTGAAGGCCTGCTAGTTTCCCAAGAGAGCTCTGGGACCCCAAACAGCTGAATCCAGCTCCTGCATGTGACCAAAAGCCCACACTGGTCACATCAGATGCTCTGCATAGGACCGAATCTGGGCTTGGGTATCTCTGTTGGCCTGAGGTGACTGAGGAGAGAGTCTTGGCTTCTCTGACTGGTGTGACTGGGATTCAGGCATTCTTTGACTGACCAAAGGAAGCCAGGGCAAATTTATAGGGCCTCCTCACAGGTGGCCACAGAGCACTTATAGGCTCTCCCTAATTCCAGAGAAGAGCTCTCTGAGTACGGTAAAGAGCAGTGAGAAAATCCAGAACCCCGAGACTACACTTTCCTCTGAAAAAGGGTGAAAAGTGAAAAAAGGTCGGGTACAACTTGTATGGTTGTCCCTCACACCTCAGGGAGTGGCACATAGCCCTTGACATCCACATATTCTCTCCCTGGGTCTTGTGGCCTTTTATTTGTCCCTTCTTTCTCCTGATGGCCATCTCCTGCCCAGTCTCCTACCTCCTCACCACTGACCTCCCCTTCCTGTAGTCTCCCTGGCCTCTTTCCCTCTCTGGCCGGTTTTCTCTTGAGGTGGGCTGGTCCTGCATCTTTCTACAACATTTTCTTCTTAATTCTTGCTTATTTCTCCTTCTTCTTCTCCTTTTTTTTTTTTTCCCTGAGACAGGGTTTCTCTGTGTAGTTTTGGTACCTGTCCTGGATTTTCAACACAAAGTGAAAAGTAGGATAAAAGAAGAAATAAGCTGCCGGGTGGTGGTGGCTCACGCCTTTAATCCCAGCACTCGGGAGGCAGAGGCAGGTGGATCTCTGTGAGTTCGAGGCCAGCCTGGGCTACAGAGCGAGTTCCAGGACAGCCAGGGCTACAGAGAAACCCTATATGAACTGCCCCCCCGCCCCAATAAAAGGGAAAAAGAAGGAAGTTAGAGTAGAGGTTCCAGCCCTGCAGCCGAGAGGAAAGGGAGGGAGGAAGTCTCCACTGCTTGTTGCTGTCACTGTGCACAGGTCTGAGCAGGTACGATCAAGGACGATGATATATATGATGCTGGGACCATCATGCAGGCTGATGGCTGCTGAATGAACTCTGGGCGAAGAACGGACCCTAGTCACCTGGTCCCACAAGCAGAGGAGTGGATGGCACTTCAGAACACAGGGCACAGGGCACACGTTCAGAGGCACGAACCTCCCACAGCCGCTGTCACCACGAGCTATGCAGAAGGCCTCTCTTGTGGAAGCTGGAGCCTGAAGAACCACAGGACACTCAGTGGGTCCAAAGGACCCACTCAGGACACCCACCAGCTCTCATTACCACACACTTGCCAGGCACCTACACACACAGCACAAGGGGCTCTGGTTCCTGAGGGCTTCTGGACACTGCCGTGGCCAGCACAAGTCTGGAAGGGCTGAGTTTTGGCGAAACTGCTCACCATCACTGACGGTAAGTGCCATGATAGCAGGAAGGAAGAAGTGAGTTTTCAGGCATGTGGTAGGCCAGCCACTCTAGCTCTGCTCCTTACACACATGGCTAGACTCTCAGAAGGGCTTCCGCATGTGCAGAACTCACTGCGGCTTCCCTCGGTCACCCCTACTGCCACTCGGCTCTGGGGCCCTTTTTCCTAGCAGTTGCTGCTTGCCCTGGCCAGAGCACTTCCCTATGTCCAGGTCTTGTTCCCTGGGAGATAGCAGAGTCCAAGGAGGAGGAGCCAACCTCCTGGGCTTGTTCTGAGAGCTGGAAAGCAGGAACCGTGCTCATGAACAAGGTGCTAGGCCAGGTGACCAGATGGAAACGGAACGCCAACATCCAGCCATATACCAAGCCTTCCGCCTGGGCAAGAGGAGGAGGAGGAACTAGTCTAGAGGGAAGCCTGGGCCTGGGCCTGGGCCATCTTCCCTAGTCTGATGGGGCAAGATCCACTCTGGCTAGGAAAAGGCAGGACTGTTGGACAGAGGTAGCACTTGGGTGTTTTACCCTCGTAAACAAGGTAGCCAGCAGGGCCTTTACATGAGGCCTCTGTAGAGAAGGGGCTACTGACAGGTTCAGGTGGCTACCTATGCTCCTCTGGCCTCCTTCTGCACCAGGACACACCACACCCAGCCAGCACCGTGGCCCCATACCTCCCTTGTCCTACTCCGGGGTTTATGTCCTGCCTGTCCCCAACACACACATCTCAGCTTCCTAGTGACTCCTTCTCTTAGGTCACCTTGATGTCTAGTCTTCCCACTGCTTCTGACATATCCCTCTCCTACCCAGGACTTCAGACTCCTTGCTGTGACACTCCCGGGGCACTTGTGGCCCTGGGCAGACGATCAGCACTGCTTCTCAAAGGCACAGTCCAACCTCTCTCCCAGGATTCCTTCCTGGGCTCCAGTTCATGCTTGGGGTCTGCCTTCCTCCCCTTCAGCGTGGCTACAGAAGGGGTGTGAGCCCCCAGGAAATGTCACAGCGATCCCCAGTGAGCTTTGGCCCGAATGACAAAAGAACAGGCTCCAGACTTTGATGGTCCGTGCTCATATCTGAATTTGACCGGCTTGCCGACTGGCCTTGGCTAAGCTGCCTGACTCAGTTTTCCTGTATGTAAAAACACAGGTTTCAGAGCTCCTACAACACACAATCAACAGCTCGTGTTTATTCACTTACTGTTGGGCTTCGAACAGGGTGCACTGTGGGAAACATGACACCCCTAGTTCTTGCCCTGGCTGAGCTTTGGGACAGTGGGGAAATCCACTGGAGTCCCAAAGAGGGTATCCTGTGGTCAGTCCTGAGAGGGTCTGAGCCACTGGAGTGCACAGGGTCTGTGGCTTCTTATAACTCCATCAGACATAAGTCTGCTTTTAATCGTTTCCAGAACTGGGGCTGATTTGGGTTCCTGAGGAGATCTCTCTGGAGGGTCTGGGGTTCCCCAGTAACCCCCTCCCTCCACCAAACACAGGATTCAATTATTAGCGGCTAAGGAGTGGGAGCTGCTCTTGGTCAGAGGGAATGGGTGCAGTTACCCTGGCCCACCGCTGTGAGTGAGAGCAGCGGGCTGGGGAGATGAGCCGAGGCTAGCCATGGCTTCAAGAGCCTGGCCTGGACGGTGCTACACATGATCTAATTCCTTTGGTTCCTTCCATTTTAAAGATAGGAAGTGTGGAATTAATCTCACTGTAGCACAGTTTGACTCCGCTCAGACGCTCAACATCTAAAACAGATGCAGCAAATGGGGAACCTCTCTCTGCTGTGAGGTCTTGTGGGATGCTGGGTATGCAGCCTGCCTCAGCTCTGCTCTGTCCCTAGCAGGCCCCAGCCTCATCTCTTGGTACATGTCCCTATGTGTGTGCACACATGTGCACATAGGAAGCCCTGCCTTGCTAATGGTGCCCTGGCCAGTTATATGTCAAGGTGACAAGGGACTGGAGGGGCCAACTTGGTTCCCTGGGGACAGGCTGCCAGTTTGGTTCCCTGGGGACAGGCTGCTGGTTTGGTTCCCTGGGGACAGGCTGCCGGTTTGGTTCCCTGGGGACAGGCTGCTGGTTTGGGTTCAATCTTTCCCACCACTCAGCCTGCCTCCTAGGTCACAGCCCACATCTAATGATTTGTTGCAGAGGGGTTTTCGACTCTGAGGGTGCCAACACTGGCCTTCAAGCAGCCTCTCAGTCAGTCGTCCAGTGTCCGTACCACAAGGGCAGGGTTTTGGAAAAGTCTTGTTCACAGACAAGTCCCAAGACACACTTAGAAAGTACTCGATGGACAAATGTTGAGTCCTGAGTGCTGGGCGAGTGTCAAGAACACAGCTCCCCGAGACCAAAGGACAGCTCAAGTGGGTGGTGAGTCTGCCTGGCTGCTGAACAGCACTCACTTCATTTGAATCCCTGGATATGACAAGCGTGAAGGGATGGGAGGGGAGGGAGATGGGGGACAGAGACCAAATACCCTACCCTCGGTGTAGCCCTCCTCTGGCTAGCCTTAGGAGAAACAGCCTGACTTCAGCAGAGCAGGAAATGGGGGAGACAACATCAGAGCCAGAATCAAAGAATCTGTGGGTTCCTCCTTGTCCAACCTCAGCTCTGATTTGATGACTTACAGCTTCACAGCCTGAACTCCGGAGGGAAGGAATGGAGGTCCCCTCTTATGATGACATCTGACATGCTGGAGTGCCCAGGCGCACACACAGCTGGCCCATAAAACACAAGAATCTATAGAAATCCCTCAGAATCGCTAACCATTCCCCCTCAGCCCACAGGCTGCGGCAAGCACAAGCTTTTGGCTCCTGGAGCCATGGGTCCGAGCTCTGTTTCCCATTATCTCAGGGATATAGGATTTCTCTGATGTTTTCACATGCCCAGGCCCCATCTCTACTGAGGATTAGCTCTCTTTGGGATGTATAGGAAATGCTATTTTCTATCAGTGGATTAGCTACTGGATTAAGGAATTTTGACTAATTTACCTTCTCATGGCTTCATAGCAATTCCTTTCCGACAAGCACAGCCTTTCCTTAAAAGGAGACACCTTTCCTTAAAGGGCCCACCCCCTGCATCTGTAAAGCCAGATGCTCCTGGGCCCTATAGAGTGCTGCTCACACCAAAAAGGATACCAAACCACGGCCCTGCCAACGTGGACCTGGGTTTGGGCACCTCTCCTTGTCAGCCGTGTGTGGCCCACCCGGGAAGCCAGGTGTCTGACAGAACCCAGGATACAGTACAGGAAGCCAGGCAAGTTTGTCCAGTGTTCTGTACGCTGGTTCTATGTGAAGTCCAACAGCACTAAGTAGGGGCAGAAACCCTGGCCACCTTTTGCAGCCTCAAGCCTGGGAGACTGCTCTGTAGCTGGGAGGCCTGGAAACCCCTAGCATGGCCAGGCAAGCTGGCTGCAGCTCATGCCCAACAGGACAGCTGCAGGGACAGAGAAGCGCATGTGTCATCAGGTGGGTCTTTAGAAGTTTCCCCTGCCCTGCCAAGTGTCCACTGACCCACCAGTGAAAATCTGCTTCGCCGCCCTGAGTCTTCTAGAGGTACTAGCTAGGCCCAGATCAGAATGAGTCAAAGAACTGTTCTTTCCAACCGCCATGCTAGTGAAAGCTCAACACGTCTCTCTCTTCTTGCTCCAGCCCCCAAGCTATGAAGAGGGTTTGTGCTTAGAGTGCAGGCTGGGATCAAAGTGAGTGAGTGGAAAGAGCAGGACCTGTGGCAGCTTTCCCTGGCTTCGCTGCAGTGGAACTGCAGCAGAGAGAGAGCTGCAGCCACAGGGTCGGCTGTGGCTTGGTTAATCTCAGAGCAGAATAGGCCTGTCTGCAGCTGCCTGCCATAAAGCTCTCACAGGCCCCTTCTTGTGCTCTGTGCTTGACCCTTCCTTTAGAGGGCTCCAGATGAACAAGGACAAATTACAGGAGTTCCCTTACCCGTCTCTAACCACATCCTGCACCAGCCCGAATGAGGGGTCCATGCATGTGTCTCATATGTCCCCACCCCCCACTCCTGCTCACCATCTTCCAGCCCTCCCCACTCCTCAGATCTGCTTGGAGCCTCAGAAGAAATCTCGTATGACTGGCTGTGAACATTCCCAGGCTCCAGAGGTAACCACAGCCATTGCCCAGCCCATTTCAATCTGCTGCTTCTTTGTGTTGGGGGTTGGGGGGGTACTTTTCACCACAACCGCAGACGGGATAGAGGATGGAGAGCAAGAGATGTCTGCCAGATCCCCAAGGGAGCTGCCATCCAGCCCCCCATGCAATAACAAACACGAGCTAGTTTTGGAGAGCAGCTAATAAGCTTTGTGCCACGAGGGGAGGCTGCATTCTGCCCTGACTTGGTACTTGAGGAGGGAACAGCCTCCCCGACCCTTCCCTATTGTAAAGCCACAGGAGTCTGTGGACTGAATGCCAAGCCAGCAACAGGGCTGGGGAGGAGGAGCTGGGGACCAGACAGATGTTCTTACTCTCGCCGCGCCTGCCTCTGCAGCTGGCTAAAGGCGGGCATCAAGCCTGTCCCTACCCCAGGTTACACAATGTCTTCAGTCCCTCGTCTCCCAGGAAGTAGCCTCTTAACAGAGAAACAAACAAGCCTCTTGTCTGCAAACCCCCAAGTGGCAGGGGCTCAGGCTGTTCTGAGCTTGACTGTGGCTGAAAGGGTAGCCCGTGAATGCCCGTAGAGAGGAGGATGACAAATCCACTCTGGACCAAGCCTGTGCGGCAGCTAGTCCTGCTTGCTGCAAACCCTGACGTGCGGAGGTGGTTTGGGTGGAACCAACACGCATCCTCTTGGAAGCAGGAACTGCAGAAGGCACGCAAGGGGACTCGCTCTGTACCTTCCCGACACACTGGGTTTGGGATCCCATGGGAGGACCAACCCTAGGGAAAACATAACTACTAAAAATTCAGTCTGTTTCTGCAAACAATAGCTGGCCTGCCTGGCAAAGAAGGACACTGAAAGCCCCAGAGTAGCCAGGCCTGGCCCATAGCACAGAGGCATGCCCTAGTAATCCCACCTTTCCCACCAGTGTGGAACTGGACACTTTACCCCAGGAGCCCATGAAGCAGAGAATTGCCAGGATTTAGCAGGACAGGGGTGGTTAAAGGTATCTAAATCCCCAAATCAAACAAAAACCCTTGGCCTTGTTGAATGATATCAGCAGGGCTCAGAGACCTGAACATTTAGCAAACTCAACTGCCAAGGAGCCCCAAAGCAGCAGAGCTTGTAGGGCCTGGTTCTTCTTGCTTAAATTTCAAGTCTTAGATTAGCACCCCAGCAGCCTCTATGAGCCATAGGAGCCTGACTGTGACGTCACGGCATGGCTGGGGCTAGCCTGAAGCATTGCATGCTAGGGAAAAAAAGTTGGAGCAAGAATTTGCAAGAATTTCATGGCTTGGTATTTTTAAAAAGCAGCAAGATGTGAAACTGGAGTCAAAAATAACTCTGCTGTTGGCTTCTGAAACAAAACCACCAAGACACTGGCTAAGTCTGTGCTGGGTTGCTCACAGAAGCCTCCCAGGCTCCTGGGTCACTGGCCGTATCTCCATGCTCCACCCCATCTCCTGCAGAGACCCAGGGCCTCAAATGCTCAGGAGGGTAGCTAGCCCCTGCCCAGCAATTCTCGATGATTCTCAGAGTCCACAGAGGAACACAGGGGAGCCAATGGGGGCAGTGAACTTGACCAGGACTCTACCTGCCTGCTAGCTAGCTTTCCAGCATCTCTACAGGGCAGAAGAGGAAAGGACATGCAGGTCAGAGCCTATGCTGGTGTCCCTCAGTATCTGACATCAAGCAAGTAGGTCTGGCAGCCCTAGGGTCTGGTTTAAGTCCTTCAGATCTGGCCATGAGGACTACAAACCTGGCGTGGTGGCAGAGCAGAGTTTGAAAGGCCTCATGGGAAGACCTGGCTTTACCAGAGATGCTGATGTCGCTGACCACCTCACAAGACTGAAAGGTAGACACCATGTAGCAGCACAGTGGTTCTGTCTATGCTTGTGAAGGGTAACATGGGAAGTGTGGTGGCCAGTGATACAGAAACAGCAGGAATGGACACTCCACGGGCCTCTATCTGCTGGACTAGAAGCTTTACCCTAGAGAAAGCCTTAAGAAGGAAAGCCCAACCAGAGCAGCCGGGCCTTTTCACCCTTCTCCTGGCTATTCTGTACACCCTACAGCCTTCTGGGGTTGAGCCAGCTTTGAGAGCAAAAAAGACTCAGGCAGGCTCAACACAAGAGTGATGTGAGCAGCCATAGGACAGGTATGTATTGGGTGTGGAGGTGATGAGGTTGAAGATGATCTCATAGCAAAGTTCCCCCCGGGAGAGACAGAGGCAGATGGATCCCTATGAGCTGAGTTCCAGACCAGCCAAGGCTACATATTGTCTTGTTTTTTTTTTTAAAAAAAAAAAAAAGAGGCCTCTGCTCTCCCAGAGAGCCTGGGTTTGGTTCTTAGCACCCACATGACAGCTCACAATCATCTATAACTCAGAGGCAGGCAGATCTCTGTGAGTTTGAGGCCAGCCTGGTCTACAAAGCGAGTTCCAGGAAAGAAACCCTGTCTCAAAAAACCAAAAAAAAACCAAAAAAACAAAAAAACAAAAACCCACCCATACACATAAAATAAAAATAAATAAATCTTAAGAAAAAAGAAACACCCACATTTTCCCCAAGCCAGTTACTGTTGGCGTCTAAGACAAAAACCACTAAGCTGTTGGATGGCCCCACACAGCACTCCTCACAGCGGCCTCCCAGGCTACCCCAGGCTACTGTGTAACTGGATTTAAAGAATGACTGCATGAGAAGCATGCGTCTTCGAAGAACTTCGGTCTTGGTCCTGAATGCCTTAGTCCAGGTTCAAAGACCTGTCCCTGATTTCCAGTGTGCACAGAACTGCTTCACTGGATGAGCCGTCCTGCTGGCTCCACGGGAAACTTCGATGAAGACACCCCAAATTCCACCCACACTGTTTAGCAAGGGGTTGAGGGGAGGCTCTGCCTATGTACACTAAGATCAGGACCACCTGCTTCTTGCCAAAGCCATGGGCTGGGTAGATCCAGGTACAACAAGCCAGACTAAGGTCTTATCAGCACCTGGCAAGATGCTAACTGCTGGGAAACCCTGAGGTGAGGTCAAGTGAGGGCTGCAAAGGGAAGCCTTGGAAGAGCTGAGGCCTCAGCTAAGCATCAGGAGGATGTTCTCAGGGACTTTCCATCTAAAACGACTGGAGGGGACCTGAAAGGTCAGGCCAACCTGAAGACTGCCTATTGGGATTACAGACAGCAGGAGACGAGCAAAGGCCCATGCCTTGCAAGGTCATTTCAAAACTTGTGTTCCTCTTACATCCTCTTATAAATGCCATGCACACATACTCCTTTCTGAGACAGGGTTTGTGCAGCCCTGGCTGTCCTGGAACTCACTCTGTAGACCAGGATGGCCTCAAACTCACAGAGATCCACCTGCCTCTGCCTCCCCAGTGCTGGGACTAAAGGTGTGCACTACCACACCTGACTCATAAATGCACTTTTGAAAAGTAATGCAAGTGATGAGTGCACTTTATAAAAACAGGGGATTCTCTAAAAGGTAAAACCAGCACAACCCAAATGCATGTACAGTCATGCGCGCGCGCGTGTGTGTGTGTGTGTGTGTGTGTGTGTGGTGTGTCTGTTACAGAACTGATTTCCGATGTTGCACAAACTCCAAGAGCAGTTGGAATTCTGACAGACCTAAGGCCTCTAGCTCCCAGGGGGCCAACTTGCTGGCTAGGGAGACTAGATGCCTCAGTTTGCTGATCTCACCACCCGCTGCCTTGACCTGCAGTGAAATCCAGCGCCAAGGTTTTAGGAAGTTGCTTCCCAGGAGCCAGCCTGTGACAGCTCTGCCTCTTGCTGAAGTCCGGGTCTCTCTGTCATGTCTCTGTCTCACTCCCGCATCCCTCAGGCTTCTGCTGGGTCAGGCTCCAGCTTTGCTCTGTTCAGTGTCCAATCACTCCTGGGCTGCTGCTGCTTCTCTAACTCCCACCAGAGGACCCAAGGTGTCCATGCCTTGGCTGTCCGTGCTCCTTATACATGGCTCCTAGCTTTCTCAATGGTCCCAGTTGCCTGCTCCCCCTTAAAGCCTGGCCCTGGCATCAAATTCATTCAAGGAGACTTCTCAGGAGCGGGACTGGGTTTCACATAGGAACTAACACGGAATGGGCTCAGTGAATGGGTGTGCACAGAGAGAATCACCACTTCTACGTAAGGGCTGAGCAATGGCTCTCTTGGGCAGAGGAGGGTCCAGCTTCAGGAGGCAGTAGAAGACTGGGAGGAAGGCCTTGTGTAGTGGCAGTGGCAGCCCCAGGGCGGCTCCTAACACAGCAGGATCACACAGCACTGCCGGGCACTGCTTGATGAGCTAGCTCCACAGGTGGACACAGTTTATGTTCCCCGAGGCCTGGCGAGTGGGGGCTGGTAAGAGCATGGCATCCCAGGCTTGGAGATCAGGGCACAGGAGGCTTAGGCTGTCCCCAGATCACCAGTTAAGGCTGCAGTGAAGCCAGACACACACTGAGCCCCAAGAGGGACTGCTCAGATTTCTGACTTCAGGTCTGCTCCTTCTAGAAAGACTGCTGAGTGAGGGTGTCACCCTAAAGAGCTGAGATTTTTCTATCTGTCCCTCAAGTGGAGGCAGACAGACCACAGACATCCACAGAGCTGGTCTTGCTCCCTTGAGCTGTCCCCCCACACCCAGACTGTTTAAGAAGGTAGGCTTTTGTTTATTTCTATTTTTCTGGTATTTTGAGAAACCATTTGGCCGTGTGGACCAGGCTGGCCTTACACTGTTGATCCTCTTGCCACAGCATTTCAAGTGCCAGGATAGCCAGTGTGAACTAAGAATTCATCTTTAAGAACTAGGGTGGTGGTGCACACCTTTAATCCCCGCACTTGGGAAGCAGAGGCAGGCGGATCTCTCTGAGTTTGAGGCCAGCCTGGCCTACAGCACAAGTTCCAGCACAGTCAAAACTATATAGAGAATCCCTGTCTCAAAAAACCAAAAAAGAACTAGTCCTCTGTAACGTAGCATGGGAGGACACGTGACTCACTCGGGACTCATCCCTGTCCACTGTCTACTGCAGTGGCTCTCCCTGGAAGGATGTTCTGTAGGATAGAAGTGAAAGGGACCCAAGAAGGCCATCTCTCTCTAGGAGACCACACAGAAGTAGACGTCCATGAAGAGAAGAAAAAGGGCAGTAAGTGTGCTCAGAGCGCACAACACATGATTCACAGGGACCTCACTGAGGCAGGGGTCAGTCCTGAGGTGGCCAGAGCAGAGGGCTTTAAGACTAAGAACAGAGTGAGGAAGAGCTGCCGAGGGGGTAGACCCAAGGCCAGCACTCCCAGACTAAACAGCGAGCCTGGCTGAACAAGCCACTTGGAAGGAAAGGCAGCAGTGGCTACCTGGTTTAGGCCTCAGGAGAGGGCTGGTTCCGTTTGGACTAGGTCTAGAAAGCAACCGATGACCAAGCCTCCCAAGAGTATCTGGAGTAACCCGATATACCTGGTACAAAATTGGCCTGAGTCTATGGCCTCGTGTAGGGCTTCGTGGAACCCAGGCTTCCTCAGGACATACTGGGTTCAAGGGGAACACTTTTCATTTCATGGCACTGAGGAACAGAGGATAAGACCACCGTGGATTTGCAGAGACCAAACACTGTCAGGTAGGACAAGGGTGTCACAGGGCATCCACTCAGCTGCAGGCCCCTTCTGCTCTGTGCTACAAGGTCCTTACAAAGCTACTATCAGCCGGGCGGTGGTGGCGCACGCCTTTAATCCCAGCACTCGGGAGGCAGAGGCAGGCGGATCTCTGTGAGTTCGAGGCCAGCCTGGTCTATAGAGTGAGTTCCAAGAAAGGTGCAAAGCTACACAGAGAAACCCTGTCTCGAGAAAACAAAAAACAAAACAAAATAAAAAAAAGCTACTATCATACTCCTGACTGCTAACACAAAACAAAGCCTCCCATGTGCACCCCAAATGAGCAAACAGCAGGAAATGTTTTCAGTGTTATGCTCCTGTATTTTTAGCCACCTTCTCGGACTTAATTTCCAATTTTAGCCTGTCAAGTCCTAATGACTCCACCTCCCCTGACCTCTCACTTGATGGGGCTGTGAAGAACCTGAGGCGGTTTCTGTCAGGCCCGAAGTGGGTTTTTCATCTTCAAGACTTTGCGTGCCGCTCACATCTCTTTGAGCAGGCTTTCTTCTCAGGGGTTACCAGGCTTTCCAGTGTCTGTACATTGTGCTCTGGAGTCCCACAACCCTGACGCCCGCCTCTCCCTTGGGTGCTTCCACCTGCGGGCTCAAGGCTGACGCTGCACGGGGGATGAGACAATGTGGAGTGGCTTTTCTCACTTAGCCCAAGGTCCAGAGTCAGGCAGAGGCCACCAGGTGCTTGGGCTCTAAGCACCTCTACTAGCTGTCCTTCGCATTCCCCCAAAGGACCACACGAGCTGCACTGGGGATCGCCATCTCCTCCCCCTGCTTTTACGACCCTTCCTAGCAGACCTCGTGTCCCTCCCACAGCCTCATTCGGCACAAGCCAGCATGGGCCACGGGGGAGTCCCTGCCTGGCAGCTAAAGCCAAGGCACCAGGGGGACAGAGGCTCTTTCGGCCCGCCCCGCCCCACCCCGCCCCACCCCGCCCACTGCGCCACAGTCAGCTACCGTGGGATCTGTGCGGTCCCTCCAGACCATAGGCAGGCTGCTCTTCTGTCGGGGCCTCCCTCACAGGTGATGCTCCTCTGGGCATACTCCAGGGCAGCTGCTACCTCTTGCCAGGATATTTTGTTCATAATGAAGCTGCTATGCTATAAACTGCAAGTTGCCAATGTAAGTTAAGCTCTGGAGAGTAGGACCCACATTTTCCTTACTGATGGAGGTCATGGGCAGGACCACAGTAAACACTTACTCACAGATTCCTAGATCAGGCACGAGCCAAACTCTGCAGAGATTCAAATCCGCTAACCACTACCACAAACATGGAGCCAAGCGCCCAGACCACGTGTGCATTACAGGTCAAGGCACCAGAGTTTAAAGAACCAAAGGGTTTTTTCCAAGGACACCTAGGGAATAAAAAATGATACTGGGTCCAAACCCAGGTTTGCAGAAACTCCAACTCACTAATCCCAGCATTCTGGAAGGTGAGAATGGGATGAATGGACAGTACTTCTCTCAAGGAACCATTGTGGCTTCAGCCATACCCAGTGGGCAAACTCTAGCAGAAACCTGTATGGTGATTTTGGAGTCTGGTGGCTTCGGCTTACATAGCTCCAACAGCCAGGATCCCAGGGAAGCCACTGATATTTCAATACTGTAGGTTGGAAAACAGGTCCCTTCTCTCTCTCTTCTCTTTCTCTCCCTCTTCCCCGTTCACACACACAGAAACACTTTATTTATTTTAAAAGAGTATCACACTATGCCGCCTTGGCCAGCCTGGAACTTAATATACAGATCAAGCTGGTCTCCAGAGTGAGTTCCAGGATGGCCCCTGCTACACAGAGAAACCCTGTCTTGAAAACCAACAGAAAATGCCTGTGTAAGATCAGGCAACAGGCAAGCCTGTAGGGCATTTTCTTAATTAGTATTTAAGGAGGCACAGTTCATTGTGGGTGGTGCCATGTGGGAAGCCAGCTCCCACTTTTACCCAGAGTACTCTTGAGGAGAGAGGGATGAGAAACTTGTAGATAGAAAGATAGTAGGGATTGAGACAGACAGAAACACAGGATAGCTTCGGGAGGACCTGGATCAATATCCACCGGCTCCTTCTGTGGCTTCAAAAGGGCTTTTTATAACAATGCCAAGGGGGGGAGCAAAAGACCTCTCCATTGCTAGATCAAAGCACACCGCACAGCCAAGTGCAGACCCTTCCAAACACCTGGTAACCACACGTGGTCTAGCCATCCTCTTGTGCAGCCTGATAGGTAAAGCAAGCTCAGATCTCACTAGGAAACCTCTGTGGGCTCCCACAGTACCACCCCTGAGCTGGTGGTCCTGGATTCTATAAGACAGCAGACTGAGCAAACCATGGGGAGCAAACCAGTAAGCAGTACCCCTTCATGGCATTAGTTCCTGTCTTCAAGTTCCTGCTCTGTTTGAGTTCCTGTCCTGACTTCCTCCAATGACAGACTACAATGTGAAAGTATAAGCCAAACGAACCCTTTCCTCCAACTTGTTTTTGGTCATGGCGTTTCATTACAGCAACAGAAAACATAACTAAGACAGCCATGATGCCTTTGATCCAGTGAAGGACACACTGAGTTCATGAGGAACACGAAGGCACTGTGAGCTTCTATTTTTAAAACCCCAGTACTTGCTGGGCACGGTCACTCACCCACACCCCCCCCCTATAACCGCAGTGCTCAGGAGGCTGGGGTAAGAAGATTTCCAGTTCAAGGTCAGCCTAGGCCACACAGAATGACCCTCATTAAAACAAAACAAACTCAGTACCTGCCAACCAACATCAAATGATTCAAACGCTAGAGTAATGCAGTAGTGTGTGTGTGTGTGTGTGTGTGTGTGTGTGTATGCGCGCGTGCACGCTTCCATCAGGCCCTACCTGTGTGAGGACGTCCAGCTGGCCCACGATGTGCTCCAGCGTGCTGGTCAGCGTCTGGGGCACACTGACAGGCTCTTGGGGCTGGCCTTGCACTGACTCCAGACTCTTGTCTCTGGCTGGTGGGCCATGCAAATCCATTTCTGGCTAAAGACAGAAAGAGAACAGTCCCTCAGTCTATTTAGTACTTGAGGAAACAAGGAGGGAGGATCATCTTCAAAGACAGATGATCTGAGAAATCGGGAAACTTGAGGAAATGGCTTCTACGTGTCAGCAGGAAAGAGCAGTAACAGGACACACACCCTTCCAACACATCGAGATTCACACATCCATCGTTCACAGCAGAGACTGAGAAGCAGAGTTGAGTGCCTGGCAGTCCAGACTAGATGGGGTCTGGGCAAAGGGGCAGGTGGACCCGAGTGCCCTCCGAGTACTCCCAGAGGCCCTCGGGGAGCTGCTCCATCTCTCACTCCTCACTCTCAGGCACTATCCAGGATGCATCTTGGAGGAGCCTGAGACACAAAGACTGCATGGCCCTGAAGTCACCTCTTCTCTCAGACAGGAGTTTAACTTCAAGTCCACCCTCCCAATACTGGCTGCCCCAGGCTTCACTAACGCCTTCCTAAGGGCCCAGCACCTGTGGCCTAGCAATGAGAGGGGATGTTCCAGATCCTGCCCTACCCCAGACCCCCTGGAAAAACAAAGCTCTCTGTGTGACTGTTCTGCCCAGGACCCACAGGACAGGCACAGCTGGCTTGTTTCGTACAGGACTCTAGGAACGGGAGGCAGCTGGGTTTTTATGACTTGAAGGGTCACTGAGCCCCTCTGTACTCAGATGCAGGCTTCTCCTGCCCCAGGAAGCAGCCTGCGTGTGCTGGGCAGGAGGATTCCCTGAGCATGGGTGCCTGCGGGCAGGTCAACAGATGCCACAGTTCCAATGCCTGCAGCTCCACTGTGTGCTAGTGACAGCCAATGCTCTGGGCCACCCCCAAGTTTTGGTGACCCACAAATGTCTAATGGACATTCCAGATGTACCATGTCACCCTCAGGGCTCTGTCCCTCCAGTCCACCTCCTTCCATGCCCCTCTCTTGTGTCGGTGCCCTGGCATTCACACCACATTTTCCTCTCCATGGGTGCTTTCCTTACACTTCTCCCTTGGCTAGAAGTACACTGCCCTTCCCATCAGGAACTCCTCTGCCCCTGCATACCTGGCCCTCCTTCTTCCAGCCCTGTTCCTCTCCACTTTGTCTCAGAACAAGGGCTAGAACACAAGCACATCAATCAACGCTGGCTTCTCTAGGGGCCCGGCCACGGATCTGTTGCCCACTCCTGCCTGTCCTCATCACTCCTTTCCCCACAAACCCAGGACATCACTAGGCTCAAGGCTTATGAACCACCCACGCACCACAGAGCCAAGCCTACTCTACCCGGAAGCCACCCACCTCCCAGAGCACAGGCAGTGGAGTATACTGGGTACCTCTGGGTACCTAGGATACGCCCAGCCCTGGCCATACTGGGATGCCTATGGACCCACAGTCAGCAGATGGCTGCTTACATCTCCTCTCAATGTCTTCCCTCCTTGACTCATCTACAGCAAGCCAGCCCTGGCAGATGCTCACCTGGATTACAGCACAGTCCTTGAAAAGAACGGACCCAGGAGAGGACCCCAAGTGACAAAGGAAGAACACAAGGACAATTTAGCGTGGGGAACTTACCCACACATTTTTCCTTTATCAGGAAAGAGTACTGATCGCATAAACCACAAACTCTCAAGGACATACTGATGTGAACTTGAAAATGACAGATCTGGTGGCCAAAGAACTTGAGTGTGAGACATGAGCCGGAGGGACATTCTGGAGGAAATTAGTGCCATGCCCACATGCCCATGTTGACATGTCTGCTGGGTGATGTGGCCACTTCCTAAGCTCTTCTAGTCCTTCCAGGGACAGAGCACTTCAGATCTCAATGCCTACTCAGAAGCTCAGTCGAAAGGGAAACACTTCAGAAGTCTGCCAGCCTTGCCAAGAAAGCTGGGGTCTACCACAGTGATCCCTAGGCCCAGGCAGTTCTGTCATTAGTGAGAAATGAAAAGCCAGAGAGGCCTTGGCTCCCTCACTGACCTCCACCACTGCCTCTACCTCCTCATCTATAAAACGGAGTCAATGACTGAACTCATCTGAAGTCATCAGCAAGGTGAAGTCACCACCTTGAAAAATGTTCTCAGTCCTGTGCCCTCTCCTTCCAGACAGACACACTCTTCCCCTAGGCACCGAGGCCCCACGGCTCTACCAGAAAAGACTACTGAGAGAAGGTTACAGGCTTCCTGTCCCCACAGCAGGCATCCTCATGGGGTCGACCAGCCTGGTGCTGCCTGCTGCCCGGGAAGGAGGGAATGGAAATTCAGAGTGTTTCTGCAGAACAGCCCAGAAGCTGCCAGTGCTGAACTGGGCTTCTGGAAAGAGTGGATGATGAGGTGGGGGTGGGGAGTGAGCGCCAACTTTAGCAATCTCCCTCTGAGCCAAAGCTGAGCAGATCCGAGGGAGCAGCACGGGCGAGAGCCATCGTGCTCCACGCTGGAGAAGTGGCTTTGGGAGAGAAGCGTGTTCCCATGGATACCATGCTTTCACATGGGCTGTCTTCATGTCACAGCAGGAGACTGAGAAGAGAAATGCAAACCCAGCACTGGAGGCTAAGGCAAGAGGCTGTCAACTAACTCCAGGGTAGCCTGTGGTCACTCACCTGCACTCCGGCATCCAAGAGCTGGGGCACTTCCTGCGAAGCCTGGTGAACAGGCACAAGAGCAGACATGGGAGAGCTAAGTGCCAGGGCGAGGAGTGGCACTCAGAGTAGCAGGGCCCTGAGTAATGCCGAGGGCAGAGTGGCCACAGCAGTGCTAGAGGAGAGATCACACCAGCTTACAGCAAAGCATCCTGGGGGCTTTAGAGGTTCTCAGATGTGACCCCTATTCTTGCAGGCATCAGGGACACAGCTTTGGTCATGTCTGTGAGGTGTTTTCACAGGTTTAACTGGGCAGGAGTGGCCCACCCTGAATGTGGGCAACAGCATCCCACAGGTTGGGGTCCCAGACTGAACAAGAACTGAGCGGAACAGTGGCACCCGTCTCTTCTGCTCCCTGACCTGCAGACACAGTCTGACCAGCCACCTCATGCTCTGCACCTTGCCTACCCCACATGATGGACTGTATTCTCTCGAACTGTGAGCCAAAATAAGCCCTCCTTCCTTAACCTGCTCTGATAGGTACTTTTCCAAGCAGGAGAAAAACTAACACATCCAGTGTATCATAAGCAAACTCCCAACTAAGACCAGCCTATAAGTACAGCTCCACACTGTGCCACTTATGTCAAATATTTTAATACCAAAACCACAAGAAAGATCAATCTCCAGACTTACCTACTTAACTTCATGGAAATTTCCCTTGGGACCCATAGGTGACCCTTCTCACATCCTGGAGGAGGATCCTAGGCTCTCTCTCACAGGATGCCTGCCTGGGTTTCTGTTTCTTCAGTCACTACCCTGCCAGGTGTCACCATGGGCTCTGCCCTCCACACACAGCAGGGATGGCATTAAAGTCTCTAGCTGTGGCTGATGCTCAGTCACCCAGGCACACGAGGAATCAAAGCATGAAATGTCATTAAAAACAGACCTGAACAGTCTGCAGGTCTGCAAGTCTTCCTTGTCACAGCAGTCACTCTGGGCTGATCTCCTACCTGGTCAGCTGGCTATACAAAGGGCCTAGGACACTGGGAGTTGGGGCCGGGGAGCATGAATCCCACCCTAACAAGAAAAGAGGGGACAATCTAAAAGAATCAAGTTTTTTAGCTGGGCGGTGGTGGCGCATGCCTTTAATCCCAGCACTCGGGAGGCAGAGGCAGGTGGATCTCTGTGAGTTTGAGGCCAGCCTGAACTACAAAGTGAGTTCTAGGAAAGGCGCAAAGCTACACAGAGAAACCCTGTCTCGAAAAACCAAAAAAAAAAAAAAAAAAAAAAAAAGAATCAAGTTTTTTTACTCTTCCAGAGAATCTGAGTTCTGTTCCTAGCACCCACATTGTGGCTAACAAACATCTCTAATTCCAGTTCCAGGGGATCTGACAACCTCTTCTGATTCCCTTGGGCACCAGGAATGTGGTGCACATATATACATGTAAAAACACTCACACACATAAATTTTTAAAAGAAAGAACCTTCCCCTCAGCCTCCACAAAAGCCAAGGTTAGGGATACAGCTCAGAGTACTTGCCTAGCATGTCCGAGTCCCTCAGTTTGATCCCCAAACCTACCACATAAGACCGAGCACATGCCAGTTGGACAGTTACTTAAAAGTCTATCCTATTATAAGCTTTGCATTATGCCCATTATATGTTCTAGCCATACACTGTAAGGAAACAGAAGTGTATATCCATAGAAAATATGTATATGAAAGTTCACAGCAGCTCTTTTTTTAAAAATACCAAATAGCTGAAAATAACCCAATGTTATCTATCAATAACCTTAGATAAACAGACTGTGGTATAGCCATTCAATTGAATGCTCCTCAGCAGTAAAAGTTTTGAATTATGTAACAACACAGATCAACCTCAAAATAATTAGGTTGAAAGAAACCAGATCAAATGAGCAAGTAATTGTATGATTCCACTTATATAAATTCTAGTGCACACTAACATAGACAGCAAGTCAATGAGCAGGGCCGGGGAGATGGCTGTGGTGATATATTGTGTCCCCAATAAATTGTGTTCCCTAATAAAATTTATCTGAGGGTCACAGAACAGAACAGACACTAGATTAGACACAGAGGGCAGAAAATGGTGGCACACATGCCTTTAATCCGATCACCTGGGAGGCAGAGATCCGTCTGGATCTCTGTGAGTTCAAGGCCACACTGGAAACAGCCAGACATGGTGACACATGCCTTTAATCCCAGCACTTGAGATCTCATGTCTTGCTTGGGAAGGACACATGCCTTTAATCCCAGGAAGTGATGGCAGGAAGCAGAAAGGTATATAAGGCATGAGGACCAGGAACTAGAGGGTTTTTAAGCTTTTAGGCTTTTAGCAGCAATTCAGCTGAGATCCATTCGGGTGAGGACTCAGAAGCTTTCAGTCTGAAGATTCGTGGAAACAGGATCTGATGAGGAGTTGTTGAGGTGAGGTTAGCTATGACTTGTTCTGCTTCTCTGATCTTCCAGAATTCACCCCAATAGCTGGCACCAGGTTTTTTATTAATAAGACCTGTCAGCCGGGCGGTGGTGGCGCACGCCTTTAATCCCAGCACTCGGGAGGCAGAGGCAGGCGGATCTTTGTGAGTTCGAGGCCAGCCTGGGCTACCAAGTGAGTTCCAGGAAAGGCGCAAAGCTACACAGAGAAACCCTGTCTCAAAAAAACCAAAAAAAAAAAAAAAAAAAAAAAAAAAAGACCTGTTAAGATTTTTATTACAGAGTCAGGCGCTGGTGGCACATGCCTTTAATCCCAGCACTCGAGAGGGAAAGCCAGGCGGATCTCTGTGAGTTCGAAGCCAGCCTGGTCTACAGAGTGAGATCCAGGACATGCACCAAAACTACACAGAGAAACCCTGTCTTGAAAAAAAATTTTTTGTGTGTTACAGATGGCTCAGTGGGTAAAGGGCTTGGTACGAAGACACAAGGACTGGAGTTTGTATTCACAACACCCCATAAATCGTGACAGGTGTGATGGCTGGCCTAGAATCCCAATGTTCCGGAGGTGGAGACAAGAGAATTCCAAAAGCAAGCTGGCTAGCTGGAGTAGCTGAATCAGCAAGATCTGGGATCAATAGATAACTGAGTATCAACCTCTGGCCTCTACAAGCATGTACACACAACCGCATACACATGCACCCTCATGTTTACATATTACTCACACATACATGCAAAAACACCAAATAAACCCACCTCACAATAGCTGTGCATGATAGCACACGCCCTTAATTTTGGCAGAGGCAGACAGATCTCTATGAGTTCAAGGCCAGTCTGGTCTACACAGTGAGACCCTGTCTTCAAAAAAAAAAAAAAAAAAAAAAAAGTCTCAAAAACAAACAAAAACTCCACAACAAGTAAGTCAATTAGTAGTTGCTTGTATACACAAAGATGCACAAGGAAATTTTTGGAAATGAAATATTCTGTACCTTGATTGTGTGTGTGTGTGTGTTTAGGGGGTGTTTGCCAAAGCTCAGAACTGCTCATTTTCCAAGGTGAATACTACCATTTGTAATTCCAAGGCTCTATCAGTCCCCCCAAAGACATATTAAATCTACAGTGCCCAGGAGCCCTCCTGTCCTCACACACCACACCTGACATCCCACCACTGCCTCTGCACCTCCTCCCACAGAGCATCACCACTCATGGGCTAAACCGCAGGCCGAGGACTCTAGCGAGAGGCCATGAGGCTTGCCATCAAAACGTGAATTAAGTCCCACGTGTGTGAGGCAGAGAACCTCATTTCAATGCAGTCTCTCCAGTGGAGGGAGGAAGGAGCTGACTCCACAGGCAGGGTTCCCCAGCAGCCCTTAGCCACAGGGATCCATGCAGAGTCAAGTAAGAACTGCCCACAGCGGGCAAGAAACCCGAAGCAGCTGCCGTTTGACTGAAAGATGCTGTGAGCTGAGCTGCAGGTCGGTAGATGGCTGATGATTAACATTTGCTCAAAGTATACAATTGTTCACCCTGGACCTTGTCCTCTGCCCAGCCTGCTCCTAAAATGGACAAGTGTTCAAGAACTGACCCATGGCTTCAGATGGGGCCAGAACAGGGAGCCTAAGGTGACCTAGGGCTGGGTTCTCACTCATTTCCTTCTTGCACAGCCTTGCCTGGTCACTGCCTACTTAAAACATCAAAGCATATCACTGAGCTTCCAAAGACTCACTGGGTGCCACACTAGAAGGAATGGGTGGACACGGACACACACACACACACACACACGCACACGCACACGCACACGCACACGCACACGCACACACACACACACGCAGAGACATACAAACACACAGACACAGAGACACTCAGACACACACAGAGACACACTCAGACACACATGCCCACAGACATACACACAGATCCATACACACAGATACACACACACACATACATACACACATAGACATACAGAGATACACATACATACACACATAGACATACAGAGATACACATACATACACACATAGACATACAGAGATACACATACATACACACAGACATACAGAGACACAGACACATACACATTCAGACACACACACACCCCGTAGTTAAATCCTTTCACTGTAGTCTGCTCACTTAGCAAAAGGAGTTCAGAAGGTGTCTCTCTGCCCTGACGTCAGGCCTTCGGCCGCTCTCAGAAGCTAACGGTTGCCTTTGTGTTTTCTGAACCTGACCCTGGGGAGGGAATTAAAAGGCAGAGCTCACTTGGACTCGGCCTTATGCCAGCTTCTCACGTGGAAGGGGCACGGCTAGCTTCTGAAATCACATATATCTGCAGACTGGATAAGACTATCGCCGTACTTGTCTTGTAACTTAGGGTTCCAGCATGGAATCCAACAGGAGAAGAAACTTCTGGTACTAAACATAGCTCTGAAGCCATGAGGAATTCTGGTTTCCTAAAAGCATCTAATTGTTTGGCAGTCTGGACAATGTTTGCCCAAGTGTGAGCCTAGGATTTGCTCACCACTGATGGCTTTCTAGACTTATCAACATGCCTGGTCCCCTCACCAGCTCTGGGGAGGGCAGAGTGCTGGGTCATTTGCCTAAGTCCTGGAATAGACATACAAGATCTGGGGCCAAAACAGCAGCCTCAAGGCTGAATGGGACCCTCTGCAACCAAAGACCCCAGACAGGTCTCAGGGCTACACCCCGACTAGCCAGGCTCTCACTGCTGGGAAGCTGAGTTCATGTCTTTAAATGGATGGCAAGGGATCCACGGGCCTGATTAACACGTTGGTGCCAGGACCCCCTGCCATGCAGAACCAGTACAACCTGGGTTTCAGGACCAAAGGCAACATGGTACACCTTTTCATGTCATGACTTCCCTCAGAGGGGTAGGGAGCGCAAGTGATTCCACTCCAGCTGGGCTGCTCTCAGTCAGGCCTGTGGGCATGAGAAAATGACACACAACAAAACACAGAGCCCTACTCTGCTTGCCCCAGGCCTGGGACAGCCACTCCTGGGCTCACAACCAAGCTGGCCCTGCAAGAGTCTCTAAGCATTTCCCACACAGAGTGCGGACTCTACAAAAGAGGAAGAGAATGCCCTGGCCGGCAGGGTTCACATCTGCTCTCAGGAGAAGTGAGGAGGTCTACTCTCCTGAAATGACCCAGGAGTGAGGGAGAGGGAGCAATATGAGCCCGAGAAGGGTAAGCGTCGAAACCAATGGAGACCTTAAGAAAGCAACTAGCTATATGCCCATCATGTAACCAGAACATTCCAGAGGAGGTCCCTGACCTCTGTTCCTGGGGGCAAGAAACAGCAGCCGACCGGCCTTTTGGTGCTGAAGTTTCTCAGGTGATGGCCATAGCACAGCCAGAGCCGCACACACACTGGCGGTAGCAAGGTCAGGTGGGGGGTCAGGAACCCAGGAGAGAAGTGGGCAGTCACTGAGGTCTAGATCCTTGAACCTGGTCCACGAGAGCCTTAGAGCAGATAGGGCCTTCCCGAGGAAGCCCACTTTCCTGCATACAGTCTGTCTAGGACTTATGTGGAACACACCCCTGGAGCACTTCATGGCTCAGCTTGCCACCCAGCCTGAAGACCTGAGTTGCTGGGTCCCTGGGGCACACATGCTGAATGGAAAGAACTTAACTCCTGCAGGTTGTCCTCTGGCCTCCACATACAAGTGCTGGCAGTCCACACACACAATAATAATAATAATGCCAACAATAACAATAACAATAACAATAAAAGTACAGATGTTTGCCAGGCACAGTGGAGGAGTACTCCTTTAATCCTGGCACTTGGGAAGCAGAGGCAAGTGGATCTCTATGAATTCATGGCAAGCCTGGTCTACATAGGGAATTTCAGGCCAGCCATAGCTACTTAGAGACCCTGTCTCAAAAACCAACCAACCAAACAAGAAAAATAACTCAAACAAAGTCTTAAAAAGGAGCTAATATTACATATTTAGGGAAGACAAACCAGAATAAAGGTGAGCAGTCAGACCATAGGGACTTTAGGAAGGACACAGCGTAGCTAATCAGCCAACCTCCTACTCACTCCTGGGAAACAGTGCTCCCTTGGAACACATACGGGTCTCTAATCAGGGCAGCTCCTGTTCAGGTCAATTCCACAAACACTTCTTAAGGGCCACCACAGCTATGCTGAGTCTCTCAGGGCTATCTAGAGACGTCTGCCCTCCATATAGCAAGTGCCTGGAGGGCAGGGTGGGAGATCAAGAATTCTAATAAAGCCTCAGTGTTGACTGTAGTTGTTTTTTGTTTTTTTAAAGCTTAAATTGTTTTGAACTGATTTTAGACTTATAGAAAAGTGACAAAAATCGCCCATCACCCCAGTGTTAGCATCTTACAAAACCACAGGACAGTGTCTGGATCAGGAGAGCAAGACTGGGAAATGCCACCACCCAAAGTGAGCAGCATCTGGATCAGGAGAGGACACTGAGAAATGCCACCACCCAAAGTGAGCAGCAGGCTTACGTGAGTTTCACAGTTTCTGCAGCTAACGTCCTTGGGTCGCCAGCGTAGACCCAAGGATATTACCCAGGATTCGTGTGTGCGCGCATGTGTGTGCCTGCACACACCGGTGGAGGGCAGAGGTCATTGTTGGCAGTCTTCCTCGGGGCTCTCCACTTTATTTTTTGAGACAAGATTTCTCACAGAAGTTGAAGCTCACAGATTGGGTTAAGCTGGCTGCTCAGCCAGCTCTGGGATCTTCCACCTCTGCCTCCCACCACTGGGATTACAGGCGTGCATTGCCACACCTGGCTTTCGACGCGAGTGCTGGGTTCCAACCTCAGGTCCTCACACTTTCCCGGCTGCCCCGTTCCTCTGGTCCCTTCACTGCGCTTTATTACTAATCCAGCTTCCTGTAATCTGTGTCAGCTCCTCAATCTTCCTTTGTCTTTCATGACTGACACTTTGGAAGAACATTGGTCAGTTACTTTCTCAAGTGGCTCTCAGTTTGGTTTTGCCTGATGTGTCACGTGGCTGGATTCAGGTTACACTTTGACACTGCAGGGTCTGGGCAGACAGGACTTAACGCTGAGGGCGGGCGCTGACCTACATCAGTGGGGACTGTCCTCTCTCCAAGTTTCTCCAATGCAAAGCTATTATTTCTCCCTATGTAGTTAATTTTGGGGGAACTGGATTTTAAAGAGGGAACATGCTGCTGTCTTTACACTCTCCATGTGTCAGCCCAGCTTGCTGAGGGCTGCAGCTGCCCCACAGATGAGAGCCATCTAATGAAGATGAGCGGCAGAGAGACGTCTATGGAAGACGAGGAAGCTTTTGGTGACAAAGAGGAACAGTAGCAGTTTATTTATAGATCCACTTGAAGACAGATCATTGTAACTACTGGAGTTGAATTTTAAAACTCCAGGAACAAAGGCTGGCTATTTTAAGTTTTCCTTGCACTTAGTTCAATGGAGAGTGTCAGAGCCACGGACCATACCCCAGGCATCACTCCCAAGCTCTGGTAATTCATGTTTTGCACAGCATAATAGTACATAAACTAGGCTTGCCAAGACAGACACCCAGGCCTGATGATCCACTCAGCAGAGGCAGCTGGCCTTAGATTAGCCAGAGTCCTTTGCCAGTGCCCCATGCTTCCATGGGAGGCCATATCCCATGGGGTCTCATGGCCTCTCTTTTTCCCAGAAAATGAAGTTGTAGACAGCAGAATGGCGGTAGTTACACCATTCCTCTCTCTCCCTCCTCCTGCAGGCTTCAAAGAGGGCCAGTACCTTATCGGATGCCTGCTCCAGGTCACTAGCAGCAGCTTGCCACCTGCCCACCATAGTTCCAGAAGAGACGGGTCTCCCTGAGGACAGTGGGTCCAGGAGCTCCCCTTGTCCCTGGCCTGACTCCAGCTGCAGGCCAAAGACTCTGAACCCCTCTACCCTGAACTACAGGCAGGACAAGAGGAGTATTCATGTAACACGAATCTTAAAAGGTCTTATTAATGAAAACAAACCCAGAGCCAGGTATTGGGGTGAACGCTGGAAGATCAGAGAGACAGAACACAAGCCACAGCCACCTCACCTTGGCAATTCCTCGGCTGATCCTGTTTCCTCAGACTGGAAGTCTCTGTGTCATCATCCGAATGGATCTCAGCTGAACTGCTGCTCAAAAGCCTAAGAGCTTAACCAGGCTCTAGTTCCTGGTCCTCACGCCTTATATACCTTTCTGCTTCCTGCCATCACTTCCTGGGATTAAAGGCATGAGTCACCATGCCTGGCTGTTTCCAGTGTGGCTTTGAAGGCAGAGATCCGGATGGATCTCTGCCTCCAGAATGAAAGGATTAAAGGTGTGTGTGCCACCATTTTCTGGCCTCTATGTCTATCTAGTGGCTGTTCTGTCCTCTGACCCCAGATAAGTTTATTAGGATGCAAAATATATTGGGGGACACAATATATCACCATATATTCAGATAATAGGGTGATACACAAGGGTGTTAACGCTTTTTATATCCTTAACCGAGCAAGAGAACAATACAATTTTTCTTTTCTTTTCGATTATATGACAGGGCCTCATAACACAGGCTGGCTTTGAAATTGCTATGTAGCAAAAGATGACCTTGAACTTATGATCCTTCTGCCTCCACTCCCAAGGGCTGGAATTACAGTCACACATCACCACAGCTGTTTTTATTTGGTGCTGGGAATCAAACCCAGGACTTTGAGCATGCTGGGCAGGCACTCTGCCAACTAAGCCACATTCCCAGCCCCACAAAATGACATTCTTGACACAATATGGGAAAATGTGAACATGTTCTAGGTATTGCTAGGAAGAAATCACTAATTTTGTTGAATGTGGCAAGAGTATTACAGTTATATAACCAAGGAAAATCCTTATTTAGAGTAAAATGTTATATCTGAAATTAAAGAAATGCTCTGAAGGCTTCTAAAAAATGTGGGGAAGATGTAAGGTTGGGGACTGGAGAAACCAGGTGAGGGGTTCGTGGGGGCTGATATGTTATCTGCTCCACTCTGGTACTAAGCTGAACATTTCTGTCACACAAAAGCTTTTGTTTGTTTTGATAACAAGTGCTGTGGGCTGACGCCAGCCTGGGGAACCCCAGCAGGAAGCAGGGCCACCTTTGGGGCCCTGAGATCTGCAAGCATGGGAGGCAGATGGCTTTGCCCAAACCCAAAGAATGTCTGCATGAGTCTTTGGCACTGCACAGAGAAAACCCCTGATGGCAGTGACAATATTCACTGAACCCATAGCAGTGTCCAGACCTTCACAGAAACTAACTGTAAGATAATCTCCATGGAAACCATCTATTCTGATTTTTTTTTTTGCCATGGTAACCAATAAGAACATAAACATAAGTATTATCCAACACCCTTACACCACATGGTCAACACTACTAGCCAATCTGGAAAATATAAAATGCAAAAAGGGTTTTTCCATTTCAAATGAAAAGAAATTCTGGAACTCTATTCCAAACATGCAGCTTCCACCACCCTTTGTGGCTTGCTGGCTGCCCATATTAGCCCACACCACCTGCTGCCCAAGAGACAAATGAGGCCAGAAGTTACTTTCTTCATTCAGTCTGGGACCATGAAAAAAATGCCTCAAGGAAAGGGCCAAAGGCAGGCAGTGGGCTCACACACCCAGCCACAGTGCTCAACGATCCCAGGATGTCCTCCACATCCTCATTTCCTGAGCATCCTTTTCCAGGCACATGCTGTGGGGAGAGCAAAGCTCAGTCCTAGGGCTTCGAATAACTGATGTGGGAAGGAGCGGCTACTCTGGGAAGGGGACTGCCCTGGGCAGGTGTGGTAGAAGAGTTTCTAGGGCTGCTGAGATGGCTCAGGAGTAAAGGTACTTGCCACCAAATTCGGGACCTGAGTCCAAGACCCACATGGTAGAAGGAGAGAACTCCCGAAAGTTGTCTTCTGACTTCCACACTTCCACACACACACACACACACACACACACACACACACACACACCTTAAAAATAAAAAAGCCCAGACCTGGTAGCACATGCTTTTAATCCTAGTACTCAGGAGACAGAGGCAGAAGCAGGTAGATCTCTGTCAGTTCAAGGCCAACCTAGTCTACATAGTGAGTTTTAGGACAGCTAGGGCTATGTAGAGAGACCCCTTCTCAAAACAAAGGAGAAGAACTTCCAGCCTCCTGACCACCAGGGAAGAGCTGAGAGCAGCCCTGCTGGGAACAGCATCTCAGAGGAGCCGAGCCAGACTCGGGCATCTGGACTCGTCTCCACATGGGGCTTCCTTCTCCCCTTCCGGCTTCCTGGGTTTTGAAAAGCAGGACAGAACCAGAGGAGGAAGAGCCCCACTGCCGCAGCCCCAGCTCTCCCGCACTCTTTACTCTGCAGCACACAGCTGGCCAGACCGTTCTGTGGACCTGCTGGCTCTTACATGGGAAGGTGACTTCAAAGTGTGGACTGACAGGGCTAGAGGTGGCTGGTCATCACCATTAGCAAACGGCAGTGACACAGCAGTGGTTGAGACGACAGGTGTCTGAGGGCGAGGTGGGCCTTACAGGGCTCAATGGTTTGGCCACCCCATTTTTGTCTCTGACTCGGAACCAGCTCCTCACATGCAAAAGGGGGGGGCTACCAAGAGCCCCGAGCCCACAGTGAGGAGGAAAATCTCCCAAAGAACTCAAAAAGGGGTATTATGGTCTGATTCACGTGCTGGGTAAATCATGATACATGCAGGACTGAACTCGAGGCCTCTGGACTTCGTGTGGATTCAAGAGTTAGCAGGCTCTCTTCAGGATGGGAGCTGGCCTAGGTGCCCTCATGTCTAGAGGATGGGGGCTGGCCTAGGTACCCACAATTACAGTGTGAAAGGTAGGAGACAGAGACAGCACAAAAGGAGACACTGGGGACAGTGTAGAAAGCAGTGGCCTGGACATGGAGATTTAAGGACAAGTGACTAGATTAGAGGCAGAGCATCTAGTGGCAGCCAGGAGATAAGACGGGAAGACAGGCCTGGCAGAGGCCTATGGCAGGGCAGCATCTTCCTTACTGACAGTCATGGCTGGTAATAGTTCTAAGCAGACTGACGGGTACCCATAGGTTCAAAGGTTTAGGGACAGTGAACAATCCTGAAGGTTCTAACCAGACCTGTACCCCTTCCCCACACCCCTTTTCCACTGGAGTGGGATGAGAGGGATGCTGAATCTTCAATCACCTCTCCTAAGCTGTAGCTTCTACCAGACACAGAAATGTCTAGGATGCAAAAAGACTCCTTGTCTAGGATGCCAGACCCTGCTGGAGAGACTGTCTTCCAATAGACCAATGGTTTTCAGAATGGGTCCCTGCACTAGCAGCATTAGCATCTCCTGGAAATGGGTTGGAAGTGTAAGCTCGCTACCAAACCAGACACTCTGGGGACGGCCCAGCCAGCAGTAAGTTGTAATATCCCTACACGGGCTATGATGCCCAGCTGAGTTTGAGAACCAGCTGGAGGAGCTCAGGACAATCAATGTCAAGTGTTAGAGAACTGGCTTGGCTGGGCACAGTAGTGCACTCTTGTAATCCCAGTACCCAGGAAGCAGAGAGAGGCAAGCAAATCTCTATGAGTTTGAGGCCAGCCTGACCTCCAGACCACCAGCCAGGATTACATAGTGATTGTCTCACAAGCCTGTCTTGATCCCGATACTGTCAGGAAAGTCCAGCTAACATGGCTTAGGGACGTCTGCAAATGTCACTTTGTGCAAACACAGTCCATCTTTGTAAGATTCCCCTCTTCACGCCAGAAAGGCACCTGAGCAGCCAGATTACCTGGCATACCCTGGACTGTGCCCAGACCCGCAGCATCCCATGTCTGCAGTGGGAGGCACTGATGATCACACCTGACCAAAGGTGGTAGGGAATCCGACTCCAGAGGCCCCCGAAGACAGCAATGCCATGGCTCTGCATGTGAGTGTGCATTCACACACACGCTGAGCCTGGGTATTTGTCCTAGGTCTGAGGATGCTGAGAAGAAACAGGGGAGACCCCTCTGCTTCTTCATTCAAAGGTCTCTTGGTTTTGCTGCACCCAAGGGGGACAGACTGGGTCTAGAACCATTCACCAGCATGTCATATGACCTCTGAGTCTAGGTTCCTCCTCTGTATGCAGAAGGCATGAATGAATTGTACCAGGAGCCACACAGAGACATACAACCAGGTAAGTCGCAACATCCCCATTGTTCCCTAGTCACCCCTCAAAGCCCTCTGAGATGTGCAAAGCTCCCCAGGAGCCAAACAGGGAGGGATGGGTCCTTCAGGAGGGGTCTGCTTCCCCATTTCCCACCAAGCTTTCCTCAACGGAGAGGAAGGGCGCATGGGCACAGCTAGTCAGTCAGCAGGTGCACAACACACAACATATGAAGAGACACAGCTCAACTACCAGAAATGCCCTGCACCCAGAGGCAGAGGCAGTTCCATAGGTTGGGGGGATGGGCCCTGTGAAAACAGCCCTTTTCCAAGCTGTGTGGCTGCTGGGCATCTGATTCACCACAGCAGGCAGAAAGCCAAGAATTCAGTTTAACAGTCTTGAGGGACCAATAAAAAAAAAAAAAAAAGAGCCAGAATGGGGTCAAGTGGAGAAGGGAGAAGTTCTTTTTTAAGATACATAAATCTGGGGTTCATTCTGCTTCAAATACCCTCAATGACCCTCCTGCTAAGCATGCTTTTGAATTTGAATATCTTTTGCTTTATTTTGTGATGTTTTGTTTTGGGGGGCGGGAAGCTCCCCTGTAGCTCATGCTGGCTTCCAACCTCTTACACAGTCAAGAATGACCTTGGAACTCCTGATCTTCCTCCCACCACCTTCCAAGGACTGGGATTATAGGTATGTGCCATTGTACCTAGCTTAAATCTTTATTTCTCACTACAAAAAACAAATGCCAAAACAGAAATCTGTGTTCGGGAAACAGACCCAAGTCTGAAAGTCAAATTGCTAATAGCCTGAATATTTGTGTCCCCTATAAAATTTATATGTTAGAATCATAATCCCTAACATATTTGGAATTGAGCCTTTGGGGGTAACTAGGTCATGAGGACGGACCCACCATGATTAGGATTACTGTCCTTATAAAAGGTTTTAGCCAACACTGTTGTCTACTACAGAAGAAAGACAGAGGGAAGGAATTACTTCTGTACCACCGGATCCTCACCAGTGACTGTCAGTGCCTTGCTTGCACACCCCAGCCTCCAGAACTGTGAGACATGAACTTCTGTTGTTTAAAAGCTACCTAGTCTACAGTATTTTGTTACAGCAGCCGAAAGGCACCAAGACACAGGTCTCCTCTTTGCCTTCTTAGGTGAGGTTCCTGTAAGGAAAAGCTAGGTCATGAGAAACCACAAGCACTTAGAACCCCCCAGATCCTCAGCACAGGGCAAGTATCTACAGAGCAGGAATCAGATCCCTTTAGCACCCCAAAATCAGAACTCCAAGGCAGCACCCAAAACAAAAACACAGTCATAGCAGGTGACGACAGCTTTGTCCTCAGAACCTGGGGCACAAGGCTGGAGAGGGAGACCTTAAGGAGGAGGACTCGGGCTATGGGCAGATGTTCTTAGCTGAGACAACCCCTTTTTCAGGGAAGGTTCTAGCACTGAGGTTCTGAGATTCCTGGGCATCTTGTACTAAGGAGTGCTGAGGGCGGTAGGCGAGGTGTGTGTAGGTGTGTAGGGGTGTGTGTGTGTGTGTGTGTGTGTGTGTGTGTGTATGTTTTGTTTCCACCCACCTCAGAGGTTTATTTTCTTATCTGCAAGCTCAGAAGACTTGGGATCTGTCATTTAAAAACACAACATATGCTTGCAAGGGTCTAAAACCCTCCCCAGGCCTCACAAGGACCACCTGCTGTAGGGAGGAGCCAGCACCAAAATTATCCCAGTCAGCAATGCATCACACCCCTGTCCATGCCCCTCACCCCCAATGGTTTGGACACTTGATCATTCTGACTGCCTCTTAAAGGACAGAAGAGGGAAAAGGAACATTCTTGAAATAGCTACAGCTTGGTGAGCACTCGCCATGTGCCAGGAACAGGGCCAAGTGCTGCTTGGCATGCCACCTGTGAAATCTCATGAAGGAGGACCCAGTGACTCCCAGGTTGACAGAGGAGGAACTGAGACCACAGAGATCTGGCCACTGGCTGGGGTCACAGCGCAAACAGGGCAGGGACAGGATTCAATCACTGGTTGGTGGGAAGCCAGAAGCCAAGCTCTTAACCACAGGTAAGCTTTTCTCCTTCAAATGCAATCTTGAGAAGTGAGCAGAGAAAATCTCTCAACCCCAGAGATAAGGTTAATGTCTAAACCGGAGCAGCCAACCCTGCGAACTCAGGAAGTGGGTTGTTTTTTTTCCCTCTGTCAGCTTCATACCTAGAACTTTGTGCTCTTGCGCCCCTACCCGACTAGTACAACCCTCTCAATTGCATAATGGGTCTCTGATTGTGGCAAAAATAAGGGTAGATCCAAATAACGCATCTTTGTTAATTAAAAGTAGCTTTAAAAAGCTGGGCATGGTGGTACACACCTTTAATCCCAGCATGCAGGCAGAGGCAGGCAGATATGAGTTCAAAGTCAGCCTGGTCTACATAGTGAGACCTTGTCCAAAAAAAAAAAAAAAAAAAGGGTAAAAGTACTTCTGCTGCTAGGGTAGAAATCTGTCCTGGAGAAGCTTGAGATTTGGGGTGGGCAAGATGCTACTCCAAAATCAGCCAAGACACAAGGGTCCTTCTGCGTAAGGGACAGACCTTTAAGTACCAGGAGGGCAAGAACAGAGGGCAGAAGGTCAGGGCTGCAGCAGGAAACAGGGCTAAACATTAGACCCCTAAAACACCAGTACAAGTATCTGTTACAGAGAGGCCCTTGTGGTACCCAACCGTACCCCTCTAGGAGGCACTCATCTGCCCCAAAGCAGCCCTTCCAACCTTCTTTCAGGACAGAGCATGGAGACTCCTGCCCACTTTCAGCCCACAGCATGGCCTGGAATCCTTCATGTGCAACTTTCCAAGCAGAGAAAATGCTACAGTCACGAGCCCTGAAACCCCCCTTTGGACAACTCAGCCCAGAACAGAAGGAAAATGGCACCCATTATTCTCATTCTGAATGGCTGGGAAGTGGCTTGTGCTTTTCAACATGAAATGTGCCTAAAAATAAGCTGTGAATCTCAACCAGAGGTTGAAAATAGCTCCGCAGTGAACAGAGCTCTGCTTGAAGTGAGTTTAAGGACAGCCTTCCTTCCAAGATCTGAAAGCTGAAACGTCATAGTCACAGACGGGGTCACAGGCGGGGGGCTCAAGGGTGAAGGGACCTCCACAGCCTCACAAAGTTGTCCTTGGCGTCCTCTGTTGGTTGGGGAGCAGCAAGGGGTCCAGGCAAGGTCTGCCCCTCAGGCTTCCAATGGACACAATGGAGAAAACACATGGTCAGAAGTTCCACATCATACTTGACTCTATGAACTCTCTGAAAACCCCAAATGTCCAGGAGCATCCACTCTGTTTCAGTGCCTAAGGCGATCTGGAGACAGAGATGAAGGGGCAAAGGGCATCAGATGCACAGCAGAGCGGGATCACGGCTCTTTGAGAAGTCAAACCACCCTGGTCAGCCACTAAATCTTTTATCAGGCATTATTGCTGAGCCAGGTAGCCTTTGGGCAGGAAAGGCAAGAAACATGCTCCAATTTGAAGAAAATCGAGTTGTTACAAGGTGAAAAGTTTTTTCTTATTGTTTACCGCCATCTCTGAGACCCTGAAACTTGATAGACCAAACAGTATTCTTACAAAATGGACTACCGGAAACATCTGATTGCTCTGGTCCACCCCTGGTGGAGTCCAGAACGGAGCCAACCGAGTGGAGTCCTCACACAGGCCCCTGGAGCAGCTTCCTGGAGTTCCCTCTCCACATTTCTCCACACCCCGTGCCTCAATCATGCCACCGCTCTCTTCCGGGGCTCCTCATGAAGGAGGAGCTTCTGCAGTGATTCTAGCTGGAGACACCTGACAACATCTGAGACACTTCTGGTCATCAAAACTAGGGAGCAGGAGGCCACCAGCATGCACCGGGAAAGACCAGAGACACTACTAAAGATCTCACAGTACACAGGACAGCAAACACTCAAATAACTATCTGCCCCGGATATGAACTGCTGAGGTTGAGCAACCCCGAGTTCCTGGAAGGATGGGATGTGGGCAGAAATGGAGCGTGGGAGCCTGTCAGCTCTGTTCACAGGACACAGTAGTGCTCCTGGGCTCCCCGAGGAGCAGAGCACTCTGGCCAGCCAGGAATCTGAGTGCCGGGAAAGGCTCTGGAAAGAAGGGTAGGAACACATTAACCAGCTCCCTTCCCACCTCAGGGGAAAGCCTAGTCATCACGGTTCCGCAAAAACTAGCTGCCTCCAGCCTAGGAGGATGAAAAAATTGTGGAGAGGATGTGGATGGCTTACTGAGACATGGTTAAAATGGTCAATTTACACACACACACACACACACACACACACACACACACACACGCACACGCACACGCACACGCACACGCACACACACACCAGGCCTAGCAATACTCTGGCTTTCTTTCCTCCTTTCCCTTTCAGAGAAGTCTCTCAGGCAGCAGGAGTCTGTGTGGGTGGGTGGGTGTCTGTCTAGAAGGCCTACCTGTCCTCTCAAGACTCCACAAGGGACTTGGGACAAAAAACAAGAAGTTCTTTTTTTTTTAGAAGTTCTTATCTCGACCAAGAATGGGTCACGATTACTCTGTCACTTCAGGAGTCTTCATGAGTGGCCCGTGGGTTCTCTGAATCCACTGAGGAAATGGAGGCTTGGGGAGATGAGGTGCCCTGTCCAGGGCTGCCCAGCAGGGTTCAGAGCCAACTCCATGATGCCAACTCCATATCCTGCGCCCTGCTTGAGTCCCATGTGGGACAGACCACTGGCAGGACTGGAACAATAGCTCTGCCGTGGGCCTCAGAGCAGTTTGGGGACAGCTGGCTGCCTTGAGTCCTGATGAGCCTTTCACCTGCCAACGCCCCACCTTGTCCTGCTGGCTTCCTCTACCCACGTGATCACACCATAGACTGTCGGGCCGTGGAGCTCTGGGAAACAAGGTGATATGTTCGCCATTCTGAGTGGGGCTCAGGGACAATATCATTTTCCAAGTTATTTTCCTAACAATTATAAGAAAAAAAAAATACAGGCAACCTCACTAACCATCAAAACCACACCGAGATTCCACCTCAGCCCAGTCAGAATAGCAGACATTAAGACACAAAGGACAGACCTGCCAAGGGTGTAGATGAACGGACCACTTAGGCCTGTTGGTGGAAATGTGAACTAATAACTACCATGGAAGTTAGAATAGAGGCATCTCAAACAACTAAAAGGAGATCTACTGTGCGGCCCAGCTAACCACTGCTGGATATGTACTGGAGGAACAGAGACACTTGCAGCATTATTCACACCAGCTAAGTTACGAAAGGAATGAAGTTAGGTTATTTGCAAATGGATGCAACCAGTGACGCCCGTAGTAACTGAATCAAGCCAGTCTCAGAAAGCAAACTCCACATGTTTTCTCTCACCTGTGGCTCCTAGGTTTTTTTGTTTTGTTTTGTTTTTCGAGACAGGGTTTCTCTGTGTGGCTTTGCGCCTTTCCTAGAACTCACTATGTAGACCAGGCTGGCCTTGAACTCACAGAGATCCGCCTCCCTCTGCCTGCCGTGTGCTGGGATTAAAGGCGTGCGCCACCACCGCCCAGCGGCTCCTAGGTTTTATATACACTCCTGAAATTGTATCCAGACATATGACATGGAGGTAGAAGTGAGACTACAGGGAACAAAGGAGACTCCCAGAGGGGAGGAAAGAGAAAGGGAGAGCAGGGGGTTCGGAGAAATACGCTCGATACTGGCATGAATCTTTTTATAATAATGATTTTTAAAAACATGGACTTTTCTTCCACCTGGATACCAACCATTCCCAAGAGGCAGATAGCAGTATCCTCCCAGGATAGGAAAGGGCTGCCCCACGGGTGGCAGCCCCTGCCCCCGGCAGCCCCCGTGGTTATTTAGCCTTGCTCAGAGGGGACAGCATGGTTACACCTGAGAACTACAACAGGAACCACCTACTCACTCTGCAAGCAATGAGCACACACAAAGGTCTTAGCAGTGCTGATCTCGCCATGAATGCCTTAGGGAGTCATAGGACAGAAGGCAGGAGCAACACACAATCCTTCTAGGTAAAAAAAGATTCAGCAAGCTGGGTGGTGGTAGTGCACGCCTTTGATCCCAGCACTCAGGAGGCAGAAGCAGGCAGATCTCTGTGAGTTCAAGGCCAGTCTGGTCTGGAGAGTTAGTTCCAGGACAGCCAGGGCTATACAGAGAAACCCTTTCAAAAAACAAACAAACAAAAACAAATCAAAACAAAAAGAAAAAGAAAAAAAAGGAATCAGCAGCAAGGAGAACATCAGTGCAATCTAGAGAGCACCAACTAGCCCATAGCTCAAGGCTCATTAGCAAACACTCAGCAGAAACAAAACCTCCCAGCTAAGTGGCCAGTCAAGGGGAGATCCTTGGGAGAAAACTGTGGGCTGGATGTGGCCTACTCTGGAAGCAGCTCGAGCATGCGGTAGGAAAGATTCAGCTATGGAGCCACAGTAAGCCCAGGACAGACTAAGGAGGCTTCCTGCTTCTATTCTGAGTTCCAGCCTTGACTTGCTGAGGCTTTGGGTGAGCCGCTTCCTGTTGTTCAAGCCAGTTTCCTCCTGCTAGGGAGGCCATGGTGCTTCTATGGTCCAGGGAAGAAAGATTTAAAGCTTACACCTTTGTGATCACAATCTTGACTTATTTCGACTAAAGTTGAATATGGGTCTATTTAATGAGCCTTTATCAGTTATCATTTTTCTGCCAAATATTTATTCTACAAAATTAGTTATTTTTATTCAGGAACACTGAATGCCCTTTTACCAACAAAGGTACTAAAAATGGTTTGTGGCTGAGGAACTTCCTCTCCATGGTTTTTTAAAAAAAAGAAGTGAGATTAACCAAACCAGGGTCTTCTCATCCGTCCCAGCTGAGGCCTTGTGTCCTGAGCCCTCTAGGAACACGTACTTGGGTCCGTGGCCTCACTCTAGCAGCAGCATGCACCGCGACAACACTCCCCACCCACAGGGCCAGGGTCCTGGACACTGCAGCTGCTCTGTAGCTTTTGTGCCTCACTTGTTCATTCTAGATTGGAGTCAAGGCACCAAAGCGGTATTTGATAGACCTTCCCAGGGTTCCTTTCTAATAAGAGAGACGCCCCCAGGCCTCCTCGTCTCCAAGCCAGTGCTGCTCACTGTGACCATCCCAGAGTTACATGGCTCAAGCCTGCCTGCTAAGCCACTTACCAGATTCCCAGCAGAGCTGGCCAGGGGTGGAGGCCTCTGTACTTTCACGTCTCCATAATCAACAACATCAAAGTTACTCTTCCAAACCATCACCTACAAGACCAACAGGTACAGAGAATGAGGGGAGAAAATGGGCCCAGAAATCAACCCCGAAGTTCTGAGCTAAAGTGGTTCCCGTCTCACACCCCAACTCTACTCTGGACCTGCCCCACACCCCGAGGAGTAAGCTTTGGGAACAGGCCTGTGGCACCAGGATGGAGTACCATCATGTAGCCATGGAGCACAGTTAGACCTGAGCACCTGCTTGTCCCTCTACCTGAGTGTCCTAGATGACTACTCAGTGTCAGGATCACTGTTGAATCCATTTGTTCCCTTTCTCCATCTATCATCTGTCTCTCTGAAAAAGAAGCTCTTGAGGGTGGTGGCCCTGTTCAGGACACTGTGGGAAGATGTGAACATGAACTCCAGGCCACCCACTGGGTTAATGGCAGATCTCTACCCCTTACTGCGCAGTTTTCAACCTGTGGGTCGAGACCTCTTTGGGGGGTCTTTTACCCCCAAATATCAGATATCCTGCATATCAGATATTTACATTATGATTCATAATAGTAGCAAAATTACAGTAATGAAGTAGCAATAAAAAGTTTATGGTTGGGGGTCCCCACAACATGAGCAACTGTATTAAAGGGTCTCGGTGTTAGGAAGGTTGAGAACCACTGGCTTACTGTGAGTCCTAGGTGAGGGATTTAAAAGATCCCAGCTCCCACCTCACAGGGCTGCTAGGAGGCTCACAGGACACAGTGTAACACAGTTATTGGCATCAGGAAATGGATACTAACACACTCATTATCCTAAGCCCAATACGTTTAACAGTAAAAAACATACTTCTAGCCAGGTGTTGTAGTACAAATACTGAAGGTAAAGGCAGGCAAGTCTGTGAGTTCAAGGCCAGGCTAGCCTACATAGGTCACCCAGCACCACAGTGTGAGATCCAACCTCAAAACAAACAAAGTAGCTTCAGTGGTTAAGAGCACTGGCTGCTCTTCCAAAGGACCCAGGTTTGAGTCCCAGCACAGATATTAACCACCTCTGTAACTCCAGTACCAGGGGATCTGATGCCCACTTCTGGTCTTCACAGGCAGAACACCCACACACATTAAAAACAAATCAAAACAAAAGTTAGCAGTGGTGGCATACGCCTTTAATCCCAGCACTCGGGGGACAGAGGCAGGTGGATCTCTGTGAGTTTGAGGCCAGCCTGTTCTACAAAGTGAGTTCCAGGACAGCCTGGGGTGTTACACAGAGGAATCCTATTTTGAAAAACCAAAAAAAAAAAGAGAAAAGAAAAGAAAAAAGTTAAAGATATACAAATAAATGTTAAAGAATTTCAAATAAGTAAATAAATACACAACCACATGCAGCATCTTCCCAAGCAGGATGATGACTGAAGGCACTTCCACAAAAGCTTAGGCAGCAAGAGCACCCCCTACTGGAGGCTAGAAACCACAGGAGGCTGGCTGCTTCTGGGGTTACTTTCGGGATGGAATGGCTGGCTTGGCCATCACAGGAGGAAATCATGCAACATGACCAATAGTTAATGGAAGCCAACGAGGCCACAAAAAACTAAACCAAACCAAAACAAAACCCCACCACTCTATCCCCCAAGATGAAGACTTGGCATGCCCTAGACACCCCCCACTGAGACACAGCACTTCTTAGGAAGGCTCCTCACCACTCCCTGAGCAGTTCCACTGTTCCCAGCTCCAGAGGGATGGGCTCGTGAATACCTCATTTGTCAGTTTATGAAGGGAACGTTGGCATATGCATACCCCATGTACAAGGTCCTTGTATAACTGTGGAGACCATCATTCCTAGCACCAGAGTGGCCAGCGTGAATGCAGAGATAATACCCAGAAATACATGAGCAGATGTAAAAAGTCCAGGGAGCTGACAGCCTTGCTGTCTGAGGATGGCCACGACAGGGTGAAGCTTTCCTCTAGGTTGCCTCTTGTTCTGTGTGACTTCGTTTTAGCATGTACATCTACTATACAGTTAACGTGTGTATCTGCCATAGAGTTCCCGTTTTCCATGCTCACCGGAGGCTCAAGACTCCTTTACCCTCCTTTCCCTTCCTTTTTGGCTGCTAGCTAGGACCTAGGGCTGGAGTGGCTGTTATCCAGGCTGTGGACAAAGAACCTTTCGCTAGCCTCTGCTTTATTGGAAAATCAGTACATTTCACTGCAGCTGGGACTCAGGGGAGGCCAGAGGATTTGTCTAGGCTGAGCAGCAGAGCTGTGAGGCCAGTACCCAGAGGATGAGCATTCTCGGCAATCCACCAGACATCAACTGTGTTCACAGCCACTGCTCTTCCCTCCAGAAACAGAGGACTGTGTAAATACTCTGGGAGACTGCTGACAGGTGCAGTCCTCAGCGCTCCACACCTTTCCCAGGCCAGGCTTTGAGCTGGGCACCAAGGTCAGAGTACCCCCCCCACACCCCCCACACCCCCCTGCAGATAAGCCCTTGGCTTTTAGCAGTCTGGGAAAGGAGTCACAGGGGTGACAGGATGAAGCCTCAGGGCAAAGGGTGATGAGGCGGGACAGGACTTCCTCTCTGCAACCAAGGATACAGAAACCGCTGACCCTTTCAACATGCAGCAGGCCAGGAAGCAAAAGGCAGCAAGAATGGAGTGGAGGCTTCCAGGGAAGAACCAAGGCTCCACAGTCATGCGGGCTCAGTGCCTGTCCCTGTCTCTGCCACCTGCTGGGACTGTTTTCTCATCTATAAGAATAAAATAGGAAGACTCGCCCCACAGGACTCAGGAGAACTAAATGAGCTATGAAATTCTTACCACACTGATGCATTACCAGATCTGCAGTAAGTACCTAGTAATTCTTCACTCTTTATGTAATCAGGAGGAAAAAAACAAAACAAAACAACAACAAAAAAATCCCTGAAAATCTTCAACTTTTCCCCCACAATAATTAGCTCAAACTCCTTCCAACCCGTTCTAGTCTGAGACACTTCCACAGGTCACCCCTGAAGGAGACCTGCTTGGGGACAGCAACTGCTGGGACCCCAGCACCGCCCTACCCCCAAGCTCCACCACATTATCTTCACCATGACTGTAGTCGCTGAAGCCATCTCTGATGACCTCCAGCCTCCTGAGGGGTTCTGAGCAGGATCAGCTCAGACTCCTTAGGCCATTCTTTCTTACCTGCTCATCAGAGCCTCCAGAAGCAAAATACGCCCCCGTTCTTGAAAAGGCAACGGTGGTAGCAGGTCCCTGGCAGAACAAACAGAATAAACACCAAAGGTCAGCTGAACATGGCAACACACCAGTGATCCCAGCACTTGGGAGGTGGAGGCAGGGGAATCAGGAATCCCAGGCCAGCCTGGGTTACATAAGACCCTGTCTCTACATACATCCTACAACCCCCTCGGTCTAAACGCACAGTTAGTTCCTGGAAGACAGCAGCGGTGGGACGAGGTCTGAGCACTCATTCAGCACCAGTCTTCCTCAGCCTTTGTCCAAGAAGCCTGCCCGTGGTCAGGTACAAGAACTGCTGCTGGACCTCTGCTCCCAAACATCTCACCAGACAAGGCCAGGCCGTGGGATCAAGGGAGGGCAGAGGAGGGAGCAGGACATTCACACTGGCAGTCTGGCCAGGCGGGCATCATTTCCATGGCTTCCCTAACAAGAAGCAGGGGGTCAGAGACGCACAGCTGAGATCAGCACGCACCTCTCTGAGGCACATCCACAGTGCCCTGTTGTAGACCAGAGAAGTGGGAGCCAAGGAGAAGCCAATGGCCCAAATGAACAAGGCCAAGTCAGGGGCCTGAGCACAGGAAGGAGGCTGAGGAGGAGTTACTGAAGGTGCTTGGGGGTGGACCAAAATGACACCAGTGTCCCTGCACTGTCCGTGCCATCTTCCTTAGCTGGGGCCGGGCAGGGTAATGTCCTCCTCTGGCTTCCTAGGTCCAAAGGTCCGGGTGAGCATCCAAAGGGGCATTTCAAGTGCATGCTATGCAGCACTCTCTAATAAGCACACCCCAGCTGAGAGGGGATCGGGATCTCCCACTCAGAGAACAGTCCTCCCCATCTGCCTGGAATCCATTCCAGAAAGATATGCCAAGCAAGGTCACAGCCACAGATGGAACCTTCTCCCTTCCAACTGAACGTCTACCATGGCCAGTGCCTGGCATTCTGCTGGTAAAACCAGATCACAATTTTCTTCTATCTGTCACAAAGGTCACCCCAGTTCCTCTAGGCCAGCAAAGTATAACAAGGACTGCCCACAGGAGGGGCTTTCAGCAACAGAGCCCGGGCTAGAGAAAGGGAACATGGAAGACACCCTGCACTCAGAGCTGGGAAGGACCACCACGGCTTAGGCTGGCAAGAGACCTCCCAGCCACAAGCAGCTGCTCTCCCAGGACACAGGCAGCGAGCAGGGCTTCCCAGGCTCAGGCACGTGGAACAGAAGGTATACGCCTGCCCTTGCTTCCAGAACCCACTTCTAGTTCTTCCTCTCAGAGGGGCTCACACTGGGGTGACGAGGCAGGAAGAATTCCACATGGCTAGCACTGGCTCCGAGCCCTGCACCTGTATCAACCCACCTAATCCCCAGAGGACAGTGTGTGCCTTTACCATTCCAAGTTGGGAGAACAAAGCCCAAGAGGACACATACAAAGCCTATGCCTGCCTGTCACCTCCCTTCTCCAACAAGTGCATTCACAGGCTCAGGCCTATCCTACCCCCAGCAGCGCCAGGAATTCTAACCTACCATTAACCAAGATGAAGTGGACCACTTTTGCTGCGAGGGAACAATGCCCACTCATATCCATGAACAGTGAGTGTCAAATCCCAGGTGCGAGGCCTGCTGGAGCATGTGACTCCATTCTGAGTGACACTGGCTGCATTTGCCGAGTGGAGCTGGGGAACATCCCTCCCAGTGGACAGCTGGCAAAGGGTCACAAGGCTGACGGAGGAAGGCGATACATTTTCAAAGAAAATCTACTTGACTGCTGACAGTCTTGACCATTTTCAGACCTGGAACTTTCTAATGAATGTATGGCAGTGCTATAAGACAACAAGATGCTTTTCATTTTGAGGAGAAAGACATGGAGGGAAGGAAGGAAAGGAAGGAAAGCAGAGTGCGGACTTTCAAAAGCAGACAGGCCCTTCGCCCGCCCACCCAGAGCTCCCGAGAAGAGCTCCAGGAAGGGCCAGCGACCAAGGGAGCACACACTCGTGGCTCGCACTGCCTGTCATCACTGCACCACCAGCTGCCAGGCTGGGAACAAGATGTCAGCAGCAACAGCAGCAGACTCCGAGAATGCGCCCAGCTTAAGGGGGGATTAGGGCCAGAGGACAGGTGCTAATGTTCTGGTGCTTTCCCAGGAGACCAGGTCTCTCAGGAGACTCAGGGATAAGCGAGCAACCAGGAGCTCTGTGGGGCCCACACTCCTCCCCAGTGGTGCCTGTTTACTGAGAGGCAGCAAGGCTTCTGCAACCAGGCCTCTGCATTCCTAGAAAGAGCAGCGCTCACCAGAGGCTTCTGCCAGTCTGCTGAGAGCCAAGCAAGTAGCCTGGAGCACTCCGAGTGCAGCCTGTACCCCCAGATTGTATCACCAGGCCACTGGAGCCACCTCAGTTCACGAAAGCACAAACTATGTTTGCCCCGATGACAACATCACACCATGATGTGTTTCTCAGATGGTGACTACACAGACCAGGCCTCCTTCCTATGCTCAAGTGTTCTGGAGTTTGGCTCTCAGGGCCTGGACAAACCAGCCTCCGTTGATCTTGCCCTTCACCAACATTCCAGCCTACTCTACTGCTCAGTGCCCTCAAAGGCTGAGCCAAAAAAGGTCTCTTTCTCAGTGTTCCTCCTAGAGCTCAAAACTGAGCTCTTCAGTCATTTCACTCTCCCTTCATTTTAAATAAACTCATTCAAGGCTACAAATTTATCTCTGACAGCACCTTAGCCAGATCCCAGAAGTTTCTAGTCTGCAACACTTTTGCTGTCATTCCCTTCCAAATTGTCAGTTTTGACTCAAGTTCTTCTTTAGGTCATCAGTTATGTGGAAGTGACTGAATCTAAGGTTTCCAAGCCAAGGGGAGTTGGGGAGTTCGGACACAACAGTGTCAGTGATCAAATACGGTATGTTCTAGCTTCATGGCAGCCTAGTCTTTTCATCTGATCAGCCACTCCTGGTGCACTGGAGGCCAGCTCCAGGCATGGACGTAGCCTGATTCTTTCACCTCAAGGCCAGGTCTTCCCTGGTGCCTCCACAGGGACTGGAGTGTGACTTGAGCATTTCTTGCTGGGTCTTCAGCAATGTAGATTCCAGCTGCCCGCACCCCCAGCAGCAGAGTGGTCCATATGCTGGGGACGCTGTCCCTTATCTGCTCCTGACCACATCCATGCGATGCTTCACAAGCTCAACTAGAGTCCCTCCCCTCCCCCGAAGTTCTTTAGGAGGTGATTGTTCTTAACCTGTCATGAACACACGGTGTCTTCCCTGCTCTCTCTCCTGACCTTACCATACCCGGCTGACCTCACACCCAGTCATTTCATCCCATGCCTCTTCTTGTCAACAGGACCTCAGAGGATCTACGCTGCTGATTGTTTTCTCTGCATTTTATTGAACTGTTTAGCATGCACACACATGCACCAGGGCACACATGTGGAAGTAGGGGGACAACTTGCAGGAGTCGGTTCTCTCTTTCTACCATACAGGTTCTGGGCAGAGAGCTCAGGTCATCAGGGGCTGGAGAGATGGCTCAGCAGTGAAGAGCACCGACTGCTGTTGTGTCACTCTGACTGGTTTAATAAAAAGCTGAATGGCCAATATCTAGGCAGAATGTCCAGGTACGGAGGATGCTGGGAAGAAGGGCAGTCACCAGGAGATGCAGAGCAAGCAGGATGGGCACTACAGAGGTGAAGTAATAAAGCCATGAGGCAAAAAGTAAATGAATGGAAATGGGTTAAGTTATAGGAGCTGGTTAGAAACAAGCCTAAGCTATCAGCCCAGCTTTCACTGTCTCCGTGTCATTATTGGGGAGCTGATAGTCCCAACAAAAAAGATCTGACTACAGACTGCTCTTCCAGAGGACCTGGGTTCAATTCCCAGCACCCACATGGCAGCTAACAACTGTCTACAACTCCAAGATCTGACAGCCTCACATATACATACATGAAGGCAAAATACCAATGCTTGGCAGCAAGGGCCTTTACCCACAAGCCATCTGGCCAGTTCTCTGTCCATTTCTATGAATTTACTTGAACAGCAAGCATCAGGCAAAACAAAGAGAAGCCCAGAGTGACTAAGTTAAACTGCACACTCTGATACCTTTAAGCACATCTCTGGACTCTCCTCACACTCGCCAGACTCTGTGACACCTGATTCTGACCATGGTACCTTAAGAGCCCAAGTCCAAGCAGGTGCCTTGACACCCCACGTACCAGCAAACAAACAGGGCCGTCACGCCGCACATGCCCTGAGTAGACAAAAAAGCAGAGTGGCCATCACAATGACCAAGGAGGCCAAGGGACTTCTGGTGTGGGTGCTCTGGCCTCTGACCCTGTGTAGAAATTCAGTCCAGCACACCAGGTGCTTGTATATCCAAGTGGTGACCCACAGGGACATTGCAGCTCTGTGGAGGAGATGCTGCCAGTGGAAAGCAAAGCTCTCTCAACCCTGGCCCAGGACACCTGCTCCTAGCTCTTAACTCTGGATTGCTAGAGGGTGACAGAGGGCCAGGCTGACCAGGGTTTCTTACAATGGTACACATGAGATACTACTCCCTGTCTTCACGGCCCTTACACTTCCAGAGGAGTCCAACCAATACCAGGTAAGACCCTAGTGACTATCAAAATACTCCTTCAGAACAAAGTGATTGGACAAGGGCTAAGTGCACTCAGGACACAGGGTGGAGAGACATTCCAGCTCACTTCTACTGCTGCGGCCCCAAGGGCAGCCCAAGCACCTAAACTCCTCTCCCCCACTTCCCCAACCCCAGCCTAGGGCCTGGCATGGCCCAAGTGTCCAGAATACATGTGTGGGTCCCTCAGAAGCCTGAGCTCCCGCCATGAGCACAGTCAGCAGCCTCTGCCCATGCCTAGGCCTGTGGCAAGTGTTCCCACCCACATCAGGGTAGCTGTCTGCACTCGCCGGATGGTGTGCAGCTCAGCCACTTCACGGTGACGCTCTGCAGTAACATGCATACCAACTGCACAGCCATTAATACCAGATTTAACTCCCTGCCTACAGCCCACCCACCATCCTCTCCCAAATAGCTCTAGGGGGTTTAAGCCAAATGAGCATGGCTCAAGACTATGTTTCAGAAAATACAGAAAAACAAATCTATATTTCTAGCACCTTGCCCCCACACTTGCCACACAGATCTGTGAGGGCCCTGCTCAGGGCACGAGGCTTCAGATGACAGCTGCCGTTGATGGGAAAGCCTTTCCCTCCCTCTCCTGCCGGTGTTCCCTGACGTAAAATGAGGGGGCCCCACGGCAGCTCCTTTACAGCTCCCCCTTCCCAGATCTGCACTGCATGGGGAGACAAGCTGGGATTCGTTCCTCCCTGCTTAACGGCTGCCAGAGTGGCAGACTCCCCAGGCCTCAGACTCAGGGCAGGCCCGTCTCTGGAGCTGACCTGACCAGAAGAGCGGCAGTGTCCACTTAGGGTTGCATCTGGAGGCTTTAGACAGCCCACTGCCTCCCACCATTGCTCAGAGGCTCCAAGCTAAGGCCGAGTGTTAAAGGGCCAGGACCCATGCAAGTCCAAGCCAGCAAAGAACTTAGCCAGCTCTCTGGCCTGTCAGCCATGTCACTCAGCAACCTTCCCACAGAACCTCTGAAGAGCCAGCCCCACATGCCCCCAGGTGCCAAGCAACAGGAGCTGTAAAATGGACCCTACGTAGCTCTGAGTTCCAAAGTCGAGTCTACATGGGAATACCAGAAATCTTTATGTCTACAATACACTGGCCAATTTCTAGCCCTCCAATGGTCTGAATGCTTTTGTTCTAACAATTCATGTTAAAGTTTAGTCCCCAAAGCAACAGTATTCCAACGTGTGGTCTTTAAGAGGAAGCTGAACCATCAGGCACTGCCTTACAAATGGGATTAGGGCTCTCATGGAAGGCTTGAACACAGGGGATTTGGCTTTTTTGCCCACCTGTTATCTGCCAAGTGCGGTGGCACACATGGCACAGGACTCCTCCCCTGAAGGATGTGGCATCGAGGTGCTACCTTGAAAGCAGAGAACAGCAACAGCCCTCACCAGAGGCTAGCACCTTGACTCTGGACCTCCCCACCTCCAGAGCATGAGAAAACAACTTCTGATCTTCATAAATTTCCCAACTTGGGACGTTTTTTAAATTACAGCTGTTGTTTTGAGGCTACAGCACATTAGCAGCCCAGGTGGCCTTGAACTTGAAAACCTTCTGCCTTAGCCTCCTAAATGCTGGCACTGCTACTGTGTGCTAGCTACCCTGCCTGAATTTGGGGGCATTTTGTTATAGCAAACAAAAAGAAAAACAAACCAAAGCAACCCTGCTTACCCCTCAGAGTGAGCCCATTACTACACAGTAAGAGCCCCTCCTCCACAGAGTAAGCCCCTAGCTCAACAGAATAAGTAAGTCCCTTACCCCAGAACGAGGCCTCCCACACAAAACAAGCCCCAGCCACACAGAGCAAGTTCCTCACTCAAGAGCAAGCCCCTTGACCCAGAGTAAGCCTTTAGCTCAACAAAGTAAGCACTCACCCAAAAGCAAGTTCTTTGCCCAACAGTGTAAGCTCCTCACCCCACAGCGAGACTCTAAGCCTCACAATGGGGGTCCTTCACCCTATATTGAACCCCTTGAGGGTTCATAAATATTTCATTATATTCAACAGGGGAGGCTGCATATATAGAATGCCCTTCAAGTGGGCCGCTGGGAAGTCTGGCCCATCACACAACAGAGAATGACCAAGTACCACATGGTCAGACTCCTTGGCTGATATCAGCCTTCTACATCCCCACAAAGCTCCAATCCAAGAAACCCAAGGCTGACTGGGTGATCCTGACTCATCCTGGTGCTTGGCAAGTTACTTCGTGCTAATGCCCTTGTGTCTAAGGAGACAATGGAAAGATACATTGAGGCAGCTGTGGCCTCAATCCAGATAAGAACACCACCCAAGCACTGTAGCCCTGACTCTTCTTCCTCCTAGGTGGGACCCTCCCCTACAGTCTCCCCAAAACCGCTCGCTTAGGCCTTGCCCTCATGACAGGACATGGGAGCACAGCTCTCCAGCATGCACACCCCTCCCTCCTCATCGCGGTCTGCTTCCCCATATGACTGTGAGGCTGACCTCCCCAGGGCTCCACCCTCAGCTCGTGCTCCTCGTCCTCCTCCCACATGTGTGCAAATGGAAGTGTAAGAAAGATGCTGTCAAGCCGGGCGGTGGCGGCGCACACCTTTAATCCCAGCACTCGGGAGGCAGAGGCAGGCGGATCTCTGTGAGTTCGAGGCCAAGCTGATCTACAGAGCGAGATCTAGGACAGGCACCAAAATGACACAGAGAAACCCTGTCTTGGAAAACCAAAAAAAAAGAGAAAGAAAGGTGCTGTCCCGCTTGCCAAATGGAATTCCCTGTGAGAGCTTTCTAGGGATTGCGCCCAGGGACTGCCACAGTTGGACCTCCCCGAGTTGAGCTAGTTTCAAGGCTCCCTCCTACTGGGCCAGACCAGGTCACCCAGCAATGACGCTGGGATACAGCAGCCATGGGGCCTGCTGCCATCTCACCCTGACCAGTGATGCGGAGCCAAGGGTGAAACCACAACTCGAATGTCAGAGCCATGTGTGACAGGCAAGTGAGAACAGCAGAGACATCTCAGCTCTGCTGTCCTGAGACGTACAGAGGCCCTCAGTGTCACCTGTCTGCAAGTGTTTTCAAGTCTGCCATCCCGCTCATCTGCAGGACAGACTCACGGACACTCAGGAACCACTACAAGCCCCAGGGCTGCTAAGCCACACCCAGCTGGGGGGGCTGGTAACAGCTGTGCTGCACCCCCATCATGCCATCGCCTCCTGGAACAGAAGGGGAACGCTCAAGTCACCAGAGCCCACTGCACTTCGGGAAGATCAAGGCCTGGAATGGACTTCACAAGCACAGGGCCAAAGACTGCTTACCTGTGGGACTGGGGCCCAGTGGTCTACATAGAGTCTCTTGTGATGTGGCTCCCAGCTAGACCCTCTCTCAAGGACTCAGCCAGAGATGAAGACAGAGAACTTCATGGAGCTTAGCCAAACCTGCTTCATAGCAGCTGACAAACCCTCTCAAGTCACAGAGAGCCCAGAGCAGCCTCCAGGGATGGAGTGGATCAAACTCCACTCCCGACCACAGCTCTCCATAAGCACAGAGTTCAGTCCAGCTGGTGGGCTTTATGTTTGAACCAACTACCCAGATAATCAAGGCTGTTTTACCTGTAACATCCTCCTTTTTGGGAAGCTGACACTGAACTTCCTCCAAACAGGACCAAGTGGGTGAGCTGGAATGGGCTGAGGCAAATAAGGCTCTTTCTCCAGCAGCCTTGACCCCACATTCTCTCTCTTGCGTCAGCCCCGATACTCAACTTTTCAAACCAGAAACACTCTGTATCTTTTGTAAGCACCCCAAAGAAAGCCCAAAGCAGCCACTCCATCCTGCAGAGGGTGAGGACACTGGCTGTGGAGAACAGCACTGAGCAGCCACTCCACCCTGCAGAGGGTGAGGACACTGGCTGTGAAGAACAGCACTGAGCAGCCACTCCATCCTGCAGAGGGTGAGGACACTGGCTGTGGAGAACAGCACTGAGCAGCCACTCCATCCTGCAGAGGGTGAGGACACTGGCTGTGGAGAACAGCACTGAGCAGCCACTCCACCCTGCAGAGGGTGAGGACACTGGCTGTGGAGAACAGCACCGAGCAGCCACTCCACCCTGCAGAGGGTGAGGACACTGGCTGTGGAGAACAGCACCGAGCAGCCACTCCATCCTGCAGAGGGTGAGGACACTGGCTGTGGAGAACAGCACCGAGCAGCCACTCCATCCTGCAGAGGGTGAGGACACTGGCTGTGGAGAACAGCACTGAGCAGCCACTCCATCCTGCAGAGGGTGAGGACACTGGCTGTGGAGAACAGCACTGAGCAGCCACTCCACCCTGCAGAGGGTGAGGACACTGGCTGTGGAGAACAGCACCGAGCAGCCACTCCACCCTGCAGAGGGTGAGGACACTGGCTGTGGAGAACAGCACCGAGCAGCCACTCCACCCTGCAGAGGGTGAGGACACTGGCTGTGGAGAACAGCACCGAGCAGCCACCACCAGCGGAGTGTACAGGGGCCTCACGAAGGGCCTTGAAGAGGAAGGAGGTAGACAAAGAACACGTGTCTCTAGAAAGAGCTAGGATTATGAAAAAAACGTGGGCATGGAGCAGATTCTGGGCAAACCCTGGCTTCCTGATCAGCCTGCAGAACTCTGAAGAAGCCAAGCCTAGGGATACCCTGGGCCGGTGGTACCCCAAAGAGGGCTAGATATCAGAGACCTCAACAAGAGAAGCTCGTGAGACCTGTGGCAAAGAATCCTGTTCCTGTATTGGACGGGGGGCTTAGAGGGTGAGCAGAGAAAACATCTGGGCCTTAGGTTCTGACTCTCACCTTCATCTGAGCCGTGGGAGACGGGCAGGGCCCGCCCACTCTCACCCAGCCCTCCGAGAGCTTTACAGACTCAGTCTGCCCCTCTAGTTTACCGCCCCCGCCTTAACTGCAGTCCTCCCCAGCCCAGGCTGTGAGCACCAAAGAGTAGGACATGACCTCCATTTCATGTCCCTCCTGTCTGACCCAGGGAGCAGGGAGCAGATGACAGACAGCTGCAGCGAAAACCATGTCAACAGGTTTGCCTTTATGTGCTGGATAATGCACCAGAGCACGGGATGACATTTGCAATCCACACTGAAGTGTCTTGGGGCTGCGAGAAGTCCACTGTTGAAAGGACCCTCACAAAGAGAGGGAAAGTCTGGACTGTCATTTGTATGCATCTGCTTACGAGTTGTTTCTGAGAAGTGCTTTTGTTTTGTCCATGGAGAGCGGGAGAGGTAGCTTTCACGGGCCCTCCCGGTGACACGGGAGTCTGAGCCACTGGCTTGCAGTCGCTACACCCTAGGACACTGAACACTGCACCTGGCTGTGGTGGCCCAGGGTAGACAGGCCTACTCCTCCACATGGGAAGGCAGGGGTTCACCACTAGGCGAGAGCAAGTAGCTTTCAGGTCCCAAGAAAGAAGAAAAGGCTATGTCCTCACCTCCGAGAATGGCCAGAAGGCCTGCATGTGCTCTAACAGAAACAGCCAGGGGAGCCTTAGGCTAGACACTCCCCACCTGGCTGTTGGCCCAGGCTACACAAGCTCCCCCAGAGCACCCCTCAGCCCTTGAGGACCTGACCTACTCCTTGTCCTGCCTTCCTCCAGCTCACAGGTGGAGAGAAGGCCACACTCAAAATCTCTGAACTCCACACTCCCCACTTGCACATGGTGACTATGTTCCAACAGAACACACTCTGGTGACTGGTCTGTTTAGCAGGAAACAGCTACGTCTCAACTTCCTGGCGGGGTGTGCATGAGAGGCCTGGCCCCAGGCCAGCTGCTGGTGAGAACTGCTGGCAGGCCCAACTCCTGTAGATGACCCACAGGAGCCACCATCGACCAAAGAGTTCAGAGGGCCGATGCTCTTTGAAGCCACAGACTGAAAGCTTCTGCTCCTTTGATTCAATGCCAGGAATTCCTAAACAAACAGGCAGATTCTCTCTCCTGCCCCAACCTCTGAAAAACATGTCTTTGTCTCTGAGGTCATGAAAATTAGTGCACCCCAGAACTCCAATGGTGACTACGGTTCTAAGACGCTACTCAACCACCAGACCGAGGAGCCTAAGCCCTTTAGGGGACTGATTCCATTCAGCCCACACCTTTCCCAATCTTAAGGTCCCCACTCCCTTCTCAGGCATACATACCAGGTTCAACCCCAGCCATCAATCGAGGTCACAACAAAGGCCTATCTCAGCTCCTGCAGATGCCAGGCCTATCTCTGCGTCTCACTGCATTGTCTAGGCTGAGATGGAACCACAGTAGGCTCCAGGGGAAGGCCCCCCAGATGAGCCCCCTCAGGTGAAACCTAGCCATGCACCTGCATCAAAGCTGTGCTTCCGCCCCACGCCATGCCAGTACCCTCACCTGGTGCCCATGGAGTGTGTAGAGCAGCCGGCCCTCCATCAGGTCCAGGATCTTCAGGGTTGAGTCGCTGGAGGCTGTGATGAGGTAGCTTCCCGATGGGTGGAAGGAGAGGCCGTTCACGGCTGCACTGTGTACTGGAGAAAGGACAGCCATCAGGCACTGCGGGGAGGCCCACAACACAGCTGAAGCCTGGGACGGGCACTGAGAGTCACCGGTGCCTCTTGGCCTTGGGGGACCAGGCTAGGACAGCCATTACTTATCAAGGTAGGGAACCCTACATGGATTTCTCAGGAGAGTGGCACAATTTATGGATGGGGACCAAGGGCAGGCAAAGGGGACACAATGAAGAAACAGAGACAGCGAGCAAGAGGTTCCCATGCTCCTTCACCTTCCCCTAACACTGCAGTGAAACTGGAAGAGAGGAGGCAAACAGTGCTGAATGTCTGACAAGGCAATGTGCTATCCTGCAGGACGGACTCGTGTGGGGACAGCAAGCACAAGATGCAGCCTGTCAGGGGCCAGCAGGGCTTCAACTCCCATCCTCGTCTCCCCGCTGGCCTGCCTTGTGACCCTAAGCAGTCACCCTGACTGACCCGGGCACCTTCTTCATCCGCACCACAGCACTGCTGGGGCTGGCCTGGGGATGGATGCTACCAGTTCATCTCAACTGAACCCTTGGACCCCAGTGAGTGCCAGCATGGGTGTCCCTCTCCTCTGGCCCCTGTGCCCTTCGACTCTACTCACTTAGCATCCATGACTCCCTTCCCCACCATCCCCACCAAGCCTACCATCTATTCTGGTGCCCCTCATTCTCCAAAAAGCAGTCACCCTGACTTTGGTGGCTCGCCCATCTGTAAGGCCTTTTCACCCCTTGTTCCCAATGGGCCTAGAAGTTTCTTGCCCTGTCCCTGATCTTCAAGCTCTCCACTTAAAGTCATCTCCCCTGGGAAGCTTTCTGAGGAGATAACTTCAAGATAAACTCCTTGCTGGGCCCTGCTCATTCGTCCTTCCAGACACCACAAGCCTCACACCAGTTCACCGCCCCTCATGTGCTGTGTTCAGACTCCCATCTGCTGTCTGGGGACGTCACCACCTCCATCAGAGACCAAGCCAAGGGCCTCACTACTGGCTCGGTGGCTGGCACCGAGTGGGACTCAGAAAATGGAGCAGGAGCAGTCACTTAGGACGGCTGTTCAGAAGGAGGCCCCTGAGGCTGCACAGCCCTTCCCTGGGGCTGAAGGCATGCTGTGGATGGAGCTAGCAGAGAAGGGCAGAGCCACGTCGTCCCCCAGGGGAAGGAGCAACATCACAGCCAGCGCATGAACCTGCTCATCATCATCAACAGCTGCTGCAAAGACCTTCAAACCTTCCTGTTCACTCCCACTGCTCTACTGAAGAAACCAGAGCAGCCGAGAGAAGCACGACCCTGATGGGTTGGCATTGCCACAAATAAAGAGGCAAGTTCAAAAGCCAGGCTCTCCCCTGGGCTCTGGGAGGATGCAGGAACCTCTGCAAGGCCCTCAGCAGAGCCCACGAGGATTACAGGAAGCCTTAGATGCTAAGCACACTGGTGTAGTGATGTGTTGGGGAGTGTGGAGACATGTTCCCAAGCACACTTAGGGGAGACAGCCAAGGCTTTATGTAATCTGGTATTTATATCTGAACAGCACGTTCCAATGACACAACCCCAGGAGGCAGCCTGCAGAAGATCTGAAGGCTTCTGCAGCCCATTCCTGGAGACCCTCAGCCTGCCCCAAAAGGAAGGCCACCCAAGCCCCACCTAAGCCAAGAAGCAGAAGTAAGGACAGTGACAGAAAGGTGAGCATGGTGAGGCATGCTCAGGGAGCCTGGGCCTCCCCTGAACCACCAAGACAGCAGCGGCACACAGACATACATACAGGAAAAACACCCATACCATATGTACAAAAATAAATGAAAATTAAAAAAAACACCTCTTGAGTAGGGTGGGGGTGCAGAGATGTTTTTAGGAACCAGTGACCAAAGAACTCAGGACTAAGAATTTCAACTCCAGCTCCTGGGCATGACAAGGGCAAGCCTGCTGAAAGCCGGTCAGGAAAACCCCCTGCCAAGGTCCCAGTATGCAGGAGCGGAGGCAGGCGGATCTCTGTGAGTTTGAGGCCAGCCTGGTCTGCAGAGTGAGAGTTCTAGGACCGCCAGGGCTACACAGAGAAACCCTGTCTTGAAAAACCAAAAAAAAAAAAAAAAAAAAAAAAAAGAAGAGAAAAAGAAAACCATCTCTCTTAGAAACCCTGTGAACAAAACACTAGGGTGCGTGGGACCCAGCGTGGGAACGGTGGGCAGACTCCCAGACCCTTCCTACTGAAGAGCTAGATTTGCCTTCCAGCTGCGTGGCTGTAGGCAAGCCTCACGCTCTTTGTGGGTGAAGCGGGAGTGCCCATGTCTGGCTGGTCACCCAGGCCTGTGCCTGGATCACGGACTTGCACATGCCTGTAAACCACAAAGCACATTCTGAGTTCTGGGATGGCGGGGGCTGCTGCTCAGATGTTTGAACAGTCTTAATGTGGGCTCTGAGCATATGGCGCTTAACCCACCTCCACGGGAAGTGGCACTCCCAGGGCTCCACCAACCCATACTGCATTGGGAAATCAGAAATGCTCCTTGCATTGATAGGCCAGAGCCAAGAAACTCCTTCCCTGGGAGGACAGTCAGTCAGCCTTAGATAAACAGTGACGGTTCTCTGCTGAAGCTCAAAGCTGAAGCAAGCACTACTCCAACAAGAGCCAAGGGCAGGAAGCATGACCATGGGGCAGCTGGGTGCACACTGCAGTCGCACTAACTGCATTCTCTTAGAAGAGCCCATCAGCCTCTCAAATCAGAAAGCTACTTAGAAGTGTCTAGCAACCACCCAGCATCACCAGGGGAGACATTCGGAATCACTGCGTCCTTAGGATTTCTTGGGGATCTGGAACAGAACAGAGATCAGAGGTTGGCTACTCCAGTACTGAGAGGCCTTTTTGAGCAATCAGCCTCCAAACAGATCCATGGGCGCACTAAAGAGGAGTGCGTCTCCCAAGCACTGTTTTAGCCATAGGGCTCTCTGGGAAGGCCCTAGACTTGAGCAGACCTATCCAGAGTCTAGCATCAGACAGTAGAGTGAGAGGGTTCCCCCCTCCCCGCCACCCAAGTGATCCCCAAGGCTAAGGGGTGAGTTTGCTCTCATGTGAACACCTACCAGGTGCCACAGCCTTGTGTGATAAGCTCAGGAAGAAGCTGGCTGTGTTTAGGCTGCCAAAAGTCCCCACAAGGCTCCACCACACACCAGGACCGCTGACAAATATGACCCTACAGCCTTGCTGAGGAGTTCTAGCCCAAGAGGCAAGGAAGCCGGGTGGTGGTGGTGCACGCCTTTAATCCCAGCACTCAGGAGGCAGAGGCAGGCGGATCTCTGTGAGTTCGAGGAAGTGAGTTCCAGGAAAGTCGCAAAGCTACACAGAGAAACCCTGTCTCAAAAAACCATAAAAAAAAAAAAAAAAAAAAAAAAAAAACAAGAGGCAAGGAGAGCAGCAAACATCCACTGAAAGCTTTCAGAGGAACCTGTGGGTTACAGGCACTCTGGTCCACTCGAAACTCGGCCTGGATGCTCACTCAAGTCCACACACCTCCTAGCTCGGCCAGCACCGAGCTGTCCTGCTGCCCGTGACCAAGCTCACTCCCTTGGGAGCCCACAGCCCTCTCCGCCATCTCCTCTCTAGTGTCCCACCTCCTGCTGACTCCTCCTGAGACCCCGTCCTCCTGCCTCTGCCTTCCCCCAGCTCTCCCATGAGTCTCAGTCTGGCTGCTTTGGAGACCTTGGCTCTTCAGTGACCCTCCAATAATAAGAGCACAGAATGTGGCACTGGCGCTTCTCACGTCCCAGATCCCAGGGCCCAGTGGGACCCTCCACCACCCCAGCATCTGCTTCTGCCTCTACTCACTGTACACGAGTGGTCCCCGTGGTCTGACCCTCTGCACTCTGATGCCTGCTACACTCGGCACGGAAAGCCGTGCACCAGTGGCCAGGGGCTATCACCCCCACACACCTCACAGAACCTTACTCAACACTTGTCCTCTCAAATGCCCCTCATCCATTTGCTCCTTGAGTATCATGCCCCAGAGCTGCCAACCACGAGGATTTGGAACCTTAGGTTTAGAGGTGGCACTCAAGGTCCTTCCAGTGAGTGCATGCTGCTTTAACTCATGAACACCAGCTCTAGGCTCCTGATCCATCAGGGAGACTCGGACTCTGCCAGAGACAGCTAGAAATGCTCTTCTCCCAGCGTGGGGATTGTGTGGCACACAGCACGCCAAGCACTGCACTAGAATCCCTATTCGCCCTCTCTCATCGGATTACCGCTCACAGGTCACCCCTCACAGAACACAGCCTGCACTCCCGGATGCCGCATGCCCAGCTGCCACATGCCCTGTCCCTTTCCTGCCTCCCCCCTCTGTCCAAGCCCTCCTGGCTCTGCCGCCTTCACCAGTCAACGTGGAGATAATGCCCAGTCTCCAACCCTGGGCCTTCCCTCAGCCCTGGCCCGGAACAGAAAAAAGAAGTCTCTGAGCCTGAGGGAGGCTCACACCTCTCCAGATGGAAGGCTGAGCTGCACAGTGCTGTTCTGCTCTAGAAGCCGGGAAAGAATACCAGTGGCAGATGTCTAGGCTCTCAGAATAGAAAGACCTGGTTCTCGTGGCTACGGCCTGCCACCTGGTGGTGGTGGAGTGTACTGTATGCCTAGACGAATCCCGGTAGAGCCAGGAGCAGCAGGAACTGTCACTGTTGCCAGGCTGTGCCAGCCACTTTCCATTCTTCACATGAGCTAACTAACGCCAACCCCATAGCATATGAAATCAACGTAAGATGAACCCTGTCATTGTCCCAAGAGCTCCAAGGAGTCAAGTAAACCCGCCGGTGTCACACAGCTGGGAATGGTGAAGCTGGCTACAGGACCCACACTCCACTCTCTCTGTCCTGTCCCAAGCCAGGAACTTCTCCCCATTCCAGGTCTGCTCACCTCAGTGACTCGAGAAAGCGGTGCGACAGCTGAGAAGCAACCAAGAAAGTGCTGCTGGGGATACTGGGTAGCCAGTGCTAAAGACAGCTCCCGGCCGAGCAGCGGTGGCGCACGCCTTTAATCCCAGCACTCGGGAGGCAGAGGCAGGCGGATCTCTGTGAGTTCGAGGCCAGCCTGGGCTACCAAGTGAGCTCCAGGAAAGGCGCAAAGCTACACAGAGAAACCCTGTCTTGTACACTTAACAGCTGAATATATATATATATAAAAAACTTGGGAGTAATAACAGGTCAAAATTTACAAAATAAAGTACTGTTCTGGTGTGGGAGTTGTCATGGCTGTGTTGAAGTGACTTAACTGTGGGATATTGACTATCCATTGAGATGGATTTGTTCAGCCATTTACATTAATGAGCATTTAAATGCAACAGATACCATTTCAGGTGACTTAACATGAATGAATAAAAGTCAATGATATTGGAGAAAATTAATTTTTAAAGAGAAAAAAGAAAGAAAAATTTAAAAAAAAAAAAAAAAAAAAAGAGACTGAGCTTCAAACCAATGTCAACTCCCCACTGCTCTGCCATTCAAAGGTGACAGTTAAATAAGGGGCCTGGGCCTGGAAGCGGAGCCTGGCTGCAGCCACAGACAATCTTCTACTTGGTTCACGGCTCTAGGCAGATCTGTGGAGAATACCATGAGGCCAAGCTCCCACCAACAATGACCACTATGGGTAGGGCTGGGCCTGGGCCTGGTGAGTCACTCCAGCAATGAACCAAAAGCCTGGCACTGGCCGTCTCAGCACCAGCCGCCGTCTCACCGGGCTCCCTTTGGCTGGGACACTGTTCACCACTCACACTGATAGTGCTGCAGCAGCCGGTGAGTCCGCACGTCCCACACCTTCACTGTGTTGTCCATGCCCGCGGCGGCGATGCACGTCCCACTGGGGTGGAAGTCCACGTAGGTGACAAAGCTGGAGAGACAGGACAGTCACGTGCCCTGAGAGGTCCTCCTGGGTTAGGATGGACCCAGAAGTGTCCTGTCCACAGAGTTCCCTCAACCTGGAACATGCTTCTTTACCAGGTGGCCAAGAAAGACCAAGAGGTAGGTGACATCAGTGGCCAGCAGTGAAGTAAAGTAGACTTATCAGGGACCGAATCCCTCCCTCTCTTCCCTCCCTCCCTCTCTTCCCTCCCTCCCTCCCTCCCGACTTTCTTTTGAGACAACAGCTCACTGTTCATTATGTCCCCAGACCCATCTTCCCACCCCCTTCCTCAGTACGGAGATAACTAGCGTGTGTAACCATGCCCAGCCCACTGCTGAGTTCTCAGGACAAGCGGAAACAGCCATCTTCAGACCAACAAGTCAGCCAAGTTGCTCTGAGCTTCCTTTGGCCAGGGCTAGCTCCAAGACAGGTCCTGCCAACTGAGGCCCAGGTGGGAAGGAAGGTCCACCAGGGCTACAAGAACTACTAATCCATCTGTCTCTAGAAGACAGCCAAGAGCACTATCCATGGTACTCGGGCACTGTGGAGGGGCCCCTGCCTGTGAGTCCCGGCTTACATAAAGAGGAGTAAAGCTGCAATCTGCTTAGACACTTAGGAAAGCTAAGTCTTGCGCAGAGGCAGGCTCCTCCTACTCTCCGTGTATGATGTGGCACAGAACAAAGAGCCACTGGCTGCTACAAGAACCGGAGGCTTTCATTCATAAATCACCACCACGGGTGATGCTAGGTTTTAACACGCGGTTTAGAGGCTGATTCAATGCTCCGAGAGACACAGTATATTCTGAGAACCAGAAACTAAAGGGGGAAAGGGACCAAATTATTGCATGACTTAAAGTGAAGTGTTTCTGCTCTCTGTGGGGTGGGGAGCAGGCTTAACTGTCCATCCACAAAGGAAAAGGTACAAAGCTCATAGAAAAGGCAAGTCAGCCAAAGAGCAGCAAGCAGGAGCACCTGCAGATGGAGGACACAACAGGGACTCACCCGCCATGCTCACAGTATGAGTGGACGCACTCCCGGCTGGTCTTGTCCCACAGCTTGACAGTCTTGTCGTCACTGGCAGACACGATGAGCCGCCCGTCAGGGGAGAACCTACGTTGAACAGGGCATGAGCGCACTACTAACCGACTCTTAAGAGGGTTACCTCTCCACGGCCTGCAGCCACCTCTCCCCGCATGCTGTTTCCTGATCCAGGGATTCTTTGAGCCTTTTAAGCTTTCTGTGTTATTGTTGTTTTGACATAGGGTCTCACTGTGTAGCCCTGGCTGGACTGCAACACTCTGTATGTAGATCAGGCTGGCCTCAAACTGTGGCAATCCTCCTGCCTCCCAAGTCCTGAGACTACAGGTGTGCACCACTAGGCCCAGCTACCTGACCCAGGAACTACTAGGGTTCCATGTGCTGCTCTAACACCTTCAGTGCTCCCGAAGGGGCGTCCCTCTGAGATCCATCCTCTCCAGTGCCCACAGTCATCATGCAGCAGCACAATGCACAGAACACCCAGAGGCACCCGGCCTGTAGCAATACACAACTGGTGCTGTGTGATGATGTACGGAGGAGAGCAGGAGCCCCACATCGGTACATCAGCAAAACACAACGGGCCAACAAAACACAGGGGGGCCTGAGGCCCCCCATCAGGGGCCTACTGTGGACACCATGCCCCGCCCCCCCCATTCTTAGGTCCTTGAGCATAAGACCTCTCAGAACAGGGCCTTCCCAGAAAAAAGAACGGTTCTGTCCTAGGGAATAAGTAACTTCCACGGTATCCGCAGAGGAAGATAACTCAATGGTCCCTAACCTCTGACTTTCATGGTTTCATGGCCACCCTAACCCCTCCTCTGGAGCAGAGCTGTGACATGAGAAAGCTCTGTTGGAAGGAGCTGAAGCAGCCACAGGCAGGCATATCTGTGTCTGCAACTCTTCAAGTCACCTGGCACGCTATGTCACGGCACTGCCGCCCACCCCAAAGCCAGGGCCTCAACATCAAGCCCCCACCTAGCAGCTGTGGAGCACAATTAAGCTCTGAGGAAAGTGCTGTGGGATGGTCTGTATGTCAAATGTGTTGCTCGGAGTGGTCAATAAATAAAACACTGATTGGCCAGTGGCCAGGCAGGAAGTATAAGCAGGACTAACAGAGAGGAGAACTGAGAGAACAGGAAGGCGGAGGGAGACACTGTCAGCCGCCCCCATGACAAGCAGCATGTGAAGATGCTGGTAAGCCACGAGCCACGTGGCAAGGTATAGATTTATAGAAATGGATTAATTTAAGATGTAAGAACTAGATAGCTAAAAGCCTGAGCCATTAGGCCAAACAGTTTAAACAATATAAGCGTCCGTGTGTTTATTTTGTAAGTGGGTTAAGGGACTGCCGGGGCCTGGCAGGACCCGGAGAGAAAACTCCTGCTACAGGAAAGTAGGCGAACCCGAGTGCCAGAGAAACGTGGGTTCAGGCCCAAACTCTACCACCTACCACTGCATGCCCCCGGGCAAGATACTCTTCTGAGCCTGTTTCCTTTTCTACCAAATGAGAAGGACGCTCCCTAGCTGGCAGAACTGTCCGGAAGGAGGAGGGGTAAATGCACAGGGTGCCGACAGGAGCTCGCTGCTGCTGCTGCTGCTGCTGCTGCTGCTATCCTGGGAGTTCTCAGCATCCCTGGCAGAGGGGCATGGCTGACTAATATCACACATGAGCTCAATGAAGCTCCCGACAAGCTCAATGCAGCAACCACAGCTGTTGACGTAGTACAGACTAGGAAATCAAGGCTCAGGGATACATCAAAGAGAAGCCACACAACTTGCCCAAGGTCACAGGCTGACACAGTTCCTCTCTGTCCCCCACAACCCCTGCATCCCCCCGGGTTTTCCAGTCAGGGAATGCTCACTTTGCACAGCGGACCCAGTTGATGTGCTGGCTCAGGGAAAATAGGAATCTCTGGCGATGAGTTGACCACACCTTGACTGTCTTGTCATCAGAGGCTGTCACGAGCGACTGGCCATCACTGCACCAGTGGACACTCCTCACTGTGGCCGTGTGTGCACGAAACACGGTTGACTCACCCTTGCTGTGAGGACAGACATCCAGACTCAGGAGATTCACAATAGTGACATGAGGAGCTACAAGTACAGCAAGTTCTCTCTGCCTCTCCAGGCCTGACTGTCCGAGTCTCCCCTCAGAAAGGCAAGAGCCTCCCCAACAGAAACAAAGTGCTTCTCCCCACCTCTACCCTCACAAGTCCTTCCAACCCAAGGAGACAGCCCCAACTGAAGCCCTCTGCTGGCACCTCTAGAGGTCACATGTCCCACTGTGACCAGCTCAAAGCCAGGATAAGGACCCAAGGAGGGACAGCTCCTACACCAAGTCCCTCGATGCTGTCAGTCCCTTGATCCATAACTCACACATTGGGGACCCAGATGCGAACAGTCTTGTCTCTGGAGCCTGAGGCAAGCAGGTGTCCTGACGGGGAGAAGTTCACACAAGTCACAGCGTCCTTGTGGCCCGTGAAGCGATAGGCACGTGACTGGGGCTTCATGTGCCAGATCATGAGGCATGAGTCCATGGAGCCGCTGGCTGAGGATGGTCGGTGACATGATTATTCTCAGATCTCAAGAACCTTGAGCACCTGCCTCATTGCTGGGGACACAGGAGAGCAACAAGCCCAGCTCCACCTGCACAGGCACCCCCAGCAGGGCAATGAAAAGGATCCCATGGGATGGCCCACACTTCCTGACTGCTGACATGGAGTTTGGAGAGTTATGGCCTGGCAGTTCTCCATGCAGCAGGCCAACACAGGATCTTGTATAATATTAGAGGGACCAGCCTTAATATTATACATCCCAGGGGCTCAGGAGAGAGAACTACTAACGGCGAGGACTATTTTCAGGAAATATAATCTCAGCACACCGAATTCTATAGTCCACTTGCTTTAATTCCTCTGGCATAACATCCTTTATACACAGCTTCAGTTCTGTTCTCATGTCTAGCTCCTTTCTTGCCTGATTTCTCTATATTTATCCACTGTCCCTTCTAGGTTCTATCTTAATTCCTTCATCTAGTTCTGTCCCTTCTAGGTTCTCATCTATCTAGTTCTTTCCCCTATCAGCTCCTCTCACATCTCCTCTCTCATCTGGCTCTTCCTCATCTTGTTCTTCCCTATCTGGCTCTTCCTCATCTTCCATCTCATTCCTCTAGTCCACTCTTTTAGCCCTCCATTCTAGTTCTTCCCCATCTCATTTTGTTCCTCTCAAGTTCTTACCCATCTAGTTCTTCCATTCTCTTTTCTCTTCTCCTCTGCCTCCTGGAAGTCTCCGTATATAAAGGGAGGGTCCGAGCTAAATTGTGTAAAGCTATTACTTAACGTCCACCTCTCCTAGGTGGTGTCTCCTTGTGGAATTTACCGTAAGTCAGGAGACTTGTATGTGGGCTGTTATCATTGTTAGTCCACCTGGGACTAACAATGGGCGCCCACCTGGGTGGTGTTTCCTGTAGTCCTTGAAAGTGGCCAAGGGAGATAATCTGATTCCAGAGAAAGCCTTTCCCGAGGCTGTTCTTTAAATACCTGGAATGTGTATGTCCAGAGAGTGATCAGTCCACACTGTTAGCACTTCTTAGGGAAAAGTCAATTGGGAAAGCTATGAAGGCACACATGATTTTCATAACAGAATACAGCTGATATATAACAAGCCAAGTAACACCAAAAACTCCTTGGAATTTGGCTTCCTCTGGAGGAATTCCCTGATTCCTCCAGGTAGTGACTTTGCCATAACCAGCTGAGTTCTTATGATATTCCTGTGGCCCGCAGCAACAGGAACCAGACTGACAGGCCATTCACATGCCATTTCTGACTGCAACCCAGGGTCCTATGAAATGACCCCTGTGGGCTCTCCCCAGTGACACTCTGAGAGCACAGGGGCAAAGGCCTCCTGACACTCAGGGGCCAGTCAGACACAGAGGCCTTTAACTATGCAAAGGACCAACTTGGGGCTAGAGATGGCTCAGCGATTAAGAGCACTGGCTGCTTTTCCAGAGGATCCGGGTTCAATTCCCAGCAAGCACAGGGTGGCTCACAACAGTCTATAACTTCAATTTCGGGAAGTCCTGTGTCCTCTTCTGGACTCTGGGGGCACCATACACATGCGTGGTACACAAACATGCAAACATTCATACAAATAAGACAATCTAAAAATAAATTAAAAATAAAAGAAAGGACCAAACTTAGCAAGACACCTAAGGAGGGAAGAGAGAAAAATGGCTTCAGCTCCCTCTTTGCTTACAGCAAACCACTACACTGACGGCTTCTGGCAGGAAACCTCAACAACAAGATAAAGAGGCAAGCCTCATCCGTGGAGAAAGGAGGAATCTGCAGCAAGAAAGCTATTTAGGAACAAACATAAGGAAGTGTACAAGGAAGGGGCAGTGGTATGGAGTTGGGAGATGGACCTCGTTCAACATCTTTCTCACTAGTAGGTCTCTGTAAAAAGAAAATGTGCCACATTCCCGAGGGCAATCAAACTGAAGACTCAAGAAAAAGGAGCCAGTTTGGGGCCCACACCACAGTGCAGACTCAAGAAGTGGCCAGGATGTGGAAAAACCTAGACCCTAGTCTCTCAAAGGATGCATGACCAGCATGCACAGAGCCTGAATGGATCTGCACCAATTCCTTTTCGTATATATTATAGCTTCCAATTTAATGTCCATTATGGGGTTCCTGAGTGTGTGGAACAAGTGTGTCTCTGATTGTTGTGCCTTCTTTTTGGGTTCTTTTCCTTGTTTGTTTTGTCCAACTCTGATGCGATAGTTTTTGTTTTATCTTATTATATTTTGTTATTATCCCTTAGGAGCCTGTTTTTTTCTAATGTGAGACAGAAAGGGAATGGGTCCAGATAGGAGGGGTCGTGGGAAGGAACTATGAGAAGTAGAGGGAGGGGAAACCATAATCATGATGTATTTTGTGAGAAAAAGAATCTTTTTCAATAAAAGGAAAAAATTAAAATAAATAAAGGCTGCATGACCCTGGCAAGGCTGCTCACCTCTCTGAGCATTATACCCTTGTCATGCACAACGGAGCTCATGGAGCCTCATAAGCAATACAAAGGACTAGAAAGACAGCACGTCCTGGCTGTACCTGCTGCTCCCACACCAGTCCTCCCAGGAAGAACCTCAGCCCTCTCAGTTTAGAATCTACAGCCCAGACAAGATGGATGCCTTCTCTTACCCAGCTGCTTCGTGTTGAGACTGAAGTCCACACTGGTGACTGCATCTCGGTGGCCCTTAAAATGCCTCTCCAGTGAGGGGTCATCCTAAGGGAGAGCAAGGTCAAATGGGTAAAGCCCGAGGAAGGGGCTTCTCTGGGACCAAGACTCTTCCTATAACCAGGAGATGATGAAAACACTCAAGGTATTTTTTTTTTTTTCTGAGACAATGTTTCTCTATATAACAGTCCTGGCTGTCCAGGAACTCGCTCTGTAGACCAGGCTGGCCTCAAACTCACAGAGATCTACCTGCCTCTGCCTCCTAATTGCTGGGATTAAATGTGTGAACCACCACCGCCTGACCACTCATTTTTATAACTTGTATATAGGAATTCACTAAAAACTATTAGAATAAATGAGTAAAGTAAGGAGACACAATCTGCAAACACAGGCCGATGAGCAGATGAATCAATAAATCCACAACAAATAAAACCAAATATGGGCCGAGTGTGGCGCCACATACCTTTAATCCCGGCACTCAGGAGGCAGGGGCAGGTAAACCTCTGTGAGTTCTAGGTCAGCCTGAATCTACATAGTGAGTTCCAGGCTAGCCAGAGCTACACACAAGACTTTAGGAGTTATACACCAACCATAATAAGTTATCTCCTTCCACCCTAAACATCAAAAACTTAGGAAAAAAAATTTTAGGAGCTCCAAGGAACCCAGCTTGGGAAAGGACATTACTATGGCATAGCACAGCCACTGCTACCCCACAAAGCTGTACCCAAAACAAAGGTGAGGCCCAGTGCCCAGCTCCACCCCCAACACACCTGCCAGACCACGCCTTTTAACAGATGGAGTGGTAGTTCAGGGGGAGGGCTCCAACTAAGCAGCAAGTGCCCATTCTGTCTCTTTTCCTCACCTGAGCCTCTTGGAAAAATAAAGGCAAGGCAGTGTCCATCCTAGGCTCAGTGTGCAGAAGCATGCTCAGGTCCAAGCCTGATCAGTGGGACCCCCTTCCCAATGCCCTCTTCCCTGCGTAGTTCCCTGCATGTGGGCCTCCTCTCCCCTAAAAACAGTGTGTTATTATTTATGTAAACAGAATATTAGACTGGCAGTCAAAAGTCGAGGTTCTATTTTTGCCCAAGTCTTTAGGTGCATCAGGGCCTCGCCAGAGCACCAGGCACTTTGGAAGCGAACTCTTATTTAAAAGGCCAATTTGGAGTCCTTTTCTGGACTGAGAGAGAGGTCCCAGTCGGTCCCAGGTCATGCTGCAGGCCTCCCACACCCCAGGCATCCCAATGGCCTACTGTTTCCACCGATTGGAAAGGACGTCGCCTCCAAGAAGACATAAGAAGAGGACTGGATGACGAGGCTCACACAGGTCCCAGGCCACGACAAGGCCTTGCATGTGTCTTCTTTGCTAAGCCGCAAATCCCTGAGGCAGGGACCTGTTTGCTCGCCCGGGTTGTCCAGCATCTGGCCTGGCGCTTGGGGAGCTGAGTCAATGCCCAGACCTTAGTGGGGAGGCAACCCCAGAATCCCTCTCGCGGCCATTGCTCCAGCTACCCAGGCGACCACTCTACAGGGACTTACCGGGGTGGGAGCGGCCATGGCGGGGCTGGCAGGGCTGGCAGGACCAGCAGCACCCCAAAATCCCGAGGTAGTGGCGGCGGCAGTTGTGCCAGTTCAGTTTCCGCGCCCCCAATCGCCGCCAATAGCAACGCCGGCGGAGTCGCCGCGTCCCGCCCACTGCAATTAAAGGAGAAGAGCCCTATGTTTTTCCCCGCCGACCGGAAGTGGGGCCGCTCGACAGGCGCCAAGGTCTCGTCCTCCAGCTTCGCCCGATGAGATAACCCGCCGAGTAGCCAAAAGCCTCAGTTCGCCGTCACACCTTCCTTCTGAGAACTTAAAAAAAAAAAAACCTAAATAAAGGTTTCGGGCCTTCGGCTCATCGTCTAGCTCAGGTAACAGAGCGCGCAGCCCTCCGGGAAATGAAGTTCTACATAGCACTTACCCTACAGTCTAAATAAAGGTAGAACTACATTTCCCGAGACGCCCCGGGGTGGGCGGAGCTTTACCGTTCAGGGTGACGGCCTTAAGGATACCGGAAGGAGGACACTGGTGTTGCCGTTTGGTGCTGCCTTCAAGCTTCCGCCCAAGGCGCCATTGAGAACCGGTTACTCGCCCATCGGGACCTCAGGATGATTGGTTCCTCCGAATGCTCCTAAGCGTCTATTTAAAAGGGCTGGAGCCATTCAGAATCACAACCATGGAGTAGAGAGACCTGTGTTCAATTCTTAAGTCTCTCTGGTTTTACTGGGTGACCTCGGGAAAAATGTCTTCTCCGTTCGTCCTAAGAGTGAATGTGATTGCAGCCTGGCCTTCTCAGAACTCTTCAGCCTTGAGGAGCCTTTACATACGCTATGTCTAAAAGAAGACCATGTATTCCCATCTCTGCGTAGTCTGGGTGATCATCTTGGGTTCGTGCTTACGTAACCTGACCCTAGCGAAAGGTAAAGGACGCAGTTCCCGGGCCTGACCAGCAGAGGCCGTCCTTTCTCACTTCCTGCAGTGAAAGTGGGGGGGGGGGGGTGCCCTAGTGACCTTTTTTCCTACTGCGCTTCCCATGGGAATCTTCCCAACATGCACCTGAACTGGATGTTTTGTAAGATTCAAGAACCTTCCATCACCTCTCCTGGGTAGGCCAACTTGTCCATACTCCAACACTAATTAAGATCTGGATGTATCCTGAGGTTTCTTACCACATGCCTAGGCTTGAGACCGTGTCCCTAAATCAGCAGGGACAGTAAACTCAGAAACTGGCGTGTGGAGAAGTGTATTTGGACCTCAAAGAATGACTCACTGGTTAAGAGTGTATACGGCTCTCCCAGGGGACACAAGGTCGATTCCCAGCTCCCCTGTCAGATGGCTCACACCTGCCTGTAACTCCAGCTCTAAGTTCAACACCTCAGGTCTCCTTTGGCACCTGCGCTCACACGCATACACACACACACACACACACACACACACTTAATTAAAAATAATAATTTTTAAAAAATGTCTTTAGGAAAGATAGCAAGAAGTGGATATATATTTTAATTATGCTGGCATATAAATGGTTCCTTTACATTAGAAATATTTGGGCCAACTTAACTTAGACACTGTGAAATTCCCAAGACAAAAATAGTTGCTCACACACACAATACGGTCTGGATTGTTCAGCACTGTTCGGGGGACAATTTCTCAGTCTTCCCATAACAATATTCAGTTGTTCTCTTGCCTGTAAGTGTCATGAGCACACCATGCCAGAAACATGATGGACACATTTGTATATTTCTACAATGTCGAAATGTATCGAATAACGATAAATTCACAAGCTATGTCAGTTTGTTTGAGATAGGGTCTCTGTGTAGTCCTAGCTTTCCTGGAACTTGCTCTGTCGACCAGGCTGGCCTCAAAATCACAGAGATCCTTCTGCCTCTTCCTATAGCAGTCACAGATTCTTTTATTTTATTTTATTTTTTTAAAGATTTATTCATTTATTATGTGTTCTGCCTTCAGGCCAGAAGAGGGCACCAGATCTCATTACAGATGGTTGTGAGTCACCATGTGGTTGCTGGGAATTGAACTCAGGACCTCTGGAAGAGCAGCCAGTGCTCTTAATTTCTGAGCCATCTCTTCAGCCGCCGCCCCCCTTTTATTTTTATTTTTTAAGATTTATGTGAGCTGAGTGGTGGTTGCACATGCCTTTAATCCTAGCACTCATTCAGGAAGCAGAGGCAGGTGGATGTCTGTGAGTTTGAGGCCAGCCTGGTCTACAGAGTGAGTTCCAGGACAGTCAGAGCTACACGAAGAGATCCTGTCTCCAAAAACAAAACAAACAAAAGATATATGCATATGAATGCTTACCTACATGTATGTATATACACCACACATATGTTTGATGTCTACAGAGGCCAGAAGAAGACATCAGATCCCCTGGAACTGGAGTTACACACAGTCGTGAGTTATGTGGGTGCTGGGAACTGAACCAAGGTCCTCTGCAAGAGCAGCCAGTGCCCTTCACTGCTCTCTCCAGCCCCAGCCACAAGTCCTTTATTCTAATCTTTTTCTTTTTTCTTGACTTCATTGAGAATATTATGGGGTTGCCACCAGAGAAGAATGCTCAGACGTGTGTTTAAGCCAACAGAAAGTCTTATTAGCCAGCCGGCACCTACACGGGGTGTTTGGGACCTGAGTGTAGCACTGAGCCTTTCCCAGGGGCAGCTTTTAAACACAAAAACCATATTCTTGCCGGGCGTGGTGGCGCACGCCTTTAATCCCAGCACTCGGGAGGCAGAGCCAGGCGGATCTCTGTGAGTTCGAGGCCAGCCTGGGCTACCAAGTGAGCTCCAGGAAAGGCGCAAAGCTACACAGAGAAACCCTGTCTCAAAAAAAAAAAAAAAAAAAAAAACCATATTCTTGCTTGACACACTTCAGTTAACAAGAACTGTTAGCCAGAAGAGGAACCACAGAAGCCAGAAAGCAAGGTTAGTCCATTTAGAGATTTCCCCATAAGCATGGACTTGGATGGATCAGGCCTTTGTTTTAGTTTTGGCAGGCGGTTCTCTCTGTGTGCTGAGTTGACAGCCTGAATGGTATAGTAACTTCTACCATGAAGTCAGTTGGGCTAAGGTCTGGGGCCCTTTTACAAGAAGGGTCTCATGTAGCCCAGGCTGGCCTCCAGATCACTACATAGCTGAAGACAATTTTGAACCCCAGAGGATACTGCCTCCATTTTTGGAGTAGAGGTTTGTACTATCGTGTTTGGGTTATACAATGGTGGAGATTGAACCCGGGGATTCGTGCATGCTAGGCAAGCACTGGTCCAACTGAGCCCCATGATTCCAATCTTAAATACTTGTATCATGGTTGGTGCCTAGACAGGTAGTGATAACCTACATGCACAAAGAAATACCGAGTCATTCTGCCTCTGTGTTTGCATTCACAATAAAGCCAGCTGCTGCTGTGTTCCATGGAGTCACCAAGGGCAGGGCAGAGCTGGAAAGACACTCTTTCACACAAAGTGGAGTAATTAGAGCAGGGCACAGCCTGATCTCTGTAGCCAGCTAAATATTCAAGGCACGTGCTGAGGGGTGGGGAGTGGGATCGGGGGTGGGGGCGGGGTGGGGCAGGGAATGCAGAGAAGTCTGTCTACTAAACTTGGGATGTTTTCTTGTTGGGTGGCAGCAGGTTTGTCTGTTTTACCTGTTCGACACCCTTGGTTTAGGAATCTTCAGTTCAGAAGACTGGCTTTAAGCAGGCCCAGTGGCTCAGCCCAGTAATCACAGTTACTGGAGAAGCTGAGATAGGATGATCACAGGTTCTTAGCCTGCCTGGGTCACGGAGTGAATGTGAGACCAGCCTGGGAAATACAGTAAGACCCTGTCTCAAAATAAAAAGTGAAGAGCCAGGCAGATCTCTGTGAGTTCGAGGCCAGCCTGGTCTACAGAGCGAGATCCAGGAAAGGCGCAAAGCTACACAGAAAAACCCTGTCTCAAAAAATCAAAATAAAAAGTGAAAAGGAGTTTAACTAACCCTTTGTCCATACTCCTGTAAGTAACTCAGTGGTTCACCCTCTCTTCTGGTACACACTAACTAACTAACTAAATATTTTTCAAAGGAAAGGACCAGTGAGATGGCCGAGCAGGGAAAAGTGCCTGCTGCCAAGCAAGCCTGGTAATTGAGTTCAATCCCAGAAGGTATGGGAGGCATGGAGGTCCTTGTACTCACAGAAAAGCACTAAGGGAATTAGGAATGTTAAACACACAGGCTTGTTCTTCAAAGGAAGGGATTCATAACCTGTTATCCACCTAGAAGGCTGGGAATGGATGTTGTTAATAGCCTGATGACCTTTTTCTCTATCAATGTGGCGAGACCATGTGGAAATCTTTCCCCACACCCTTATTGTGAGCTTGTCAATCTACAGAACCTATCTTTATGGAAGGTGTCACATGTACTTTACAAAGAGTTTTGATATAATCACATCTTAATTGCGCATATGAGATGGAGTCCATTGTCACTAGGAATATTTTCACCAAATTTTACTAAGGTGTTTTTGTATTTGTTTGTTTGGTTTTTTTTGTTTTTGTTTTTGTTGTTTTGTTTTATTTTTTGAGACAGGGTTTCTCTGTGTAATTTTGGTGCCTATCCTGGATCTTGCTCTGTAGACCAGGCTGGCCTGGAACTCACAGAGATCTGCCTGGCTCTGCCTCCTGAGTGCTGGGATTAAAGGCGTGGGCCACCGCTGCCTGGCTTTACTAAGTTTTTAATATGCCTAAAATAAACTACTTGGGGTCAGACTTCCTCAAGTTTGAACCAACACTGGCTACTTAGTGGTGTTGAACCAAACTACTTTCTTGCTTCCTTTGATCTTGACTCTTACACACACACACACACACACACACACACACCACCACCACCACCACCACCACCACCACCACCACCACCACCAAAGAAGGAACCTACGTGGTGGAAGCAGAGAATCAACTCCTTCAAATTGCCCTTTGACATCCACATGTGCACCATGGCATGTGTGTCCACCAACACAAAAATAAATTAATTAAACAAATGTAAAAATATGTGTGTGTGTGTGTATAAAAAAGGAAGCTGAGGCTATAGCTCCATCAAGGCCCTAAATTCCATCTCCAGTGCTACAGAATAAAAAAGAAAGTTGAATTTGGAAAAACTTAAGAGCGGGCAGTGGTGGTGAATACCTTTAATCCCAGCACTTGGGAGGCAGAGGCAGGCAGGTCTCTGTAAGTTCGATGCTAGCCTGGTCTACATAGCAAGTTCCAGGACAGCTAAGACTACATAGAGAGACCCCACCTCAAAAGAACAAAAGAAGGAAAAAGAAAAACTTATATAAAATAGTTTTGCTCCAACCAAGAGTCACAGGAAGATTCTGCTCAATCTCCAGGTCTCCTCCAGATCTTCCCAAATCCCAGTCTTCCCTCTCCCTGTCCACCAGGGAAGAGGGAAGCCCCACGTCAGTGAGCAGGTCTTTTGCCTTTCCCACTCCATTAGATTGAACTGCAGTTTTGACTGGACCTCCACGTTGTGTCAGAGTTCAGTGTTTGAGGAGCCTCCTTGCTGGAGGGAGCTTAATGTTGAGGGCCTACAAGAGGCACTGCCTTTTCAAGCCCTGTACCAGAAAGTCTCTGTCCACCTGCGTGAACCTCATCTCATCATCATTCTACAGCCCAAATTCTCAGGCCATCCCGGGATGGAGTGAAGACAGAAATAGGAAAGGCAGGGACCCCACTCTTCAGCCTAGCCCAGTCCTGGAGAGTCTATCAGGGCTCTCAGGCAATCTGGTCTGTATCTGCCCATGGCCTGGGTTTGAAATTCTGCGCCCGGGCAGCTCAGGGCATGTCCCCAGGGTTAGGCTGGTCTGGGGATGCATCCAGGCTCTGCCCCCCCCCCCCAAAGCTGGATAAGCTAGTAAGAGTCACACTGCCTCTCCCAGCCTGGTGTTCTCAATTATAGTATAATCATAGTTCTATACTTGCTACATGAGGGTGGGGACATCCCATGAGCTATTAATTCATGTTGGAGCCTGATGTTTCTCTGTCACTTAATATGAAATGTATGACATCACACTTCCTCTGCGCCAACAGTCTAGGCAGCGCCTCCTGGCCGACTCCCAGTGCTCTTCCCAGCTCTCTGTGCTGCAGCCTCGCGGGCCTCATCAGTCATTGAACGAGAGTGTGCCTGGCTCCATGCTCGGGACTTTTATACTGGATTCAATGCCAGTGACAACTGGTTCTGACTGTCCCTCCATGAGGACTTGTTCAAACATCGTGACCACTCTACTTAAAACATCAGCCCTCTCCTCCCTTATCCCTGCTTCATTTTCCTCCGGTGACATATTGTCATCTGCACACTGGGTTTATTTCGTTGTTGTCCTTTGTTGTTGTGACCGGGGTCTCACTCTGTAGCCTTGGATAGCCTGAAACTCACTGTGTAGATCAGGCTGGCCTAGATTTCATAGAGACTGGCCCACCTTTGCCTCTAGAGTGCTCAGATTACAGGTGTGTGCCACCACAACCGGCCTTGTTTCTTATTTTGTTTTGTTTTGTTTTCAGACAAGATCTCATGTAGCCTAGGCTAGTCCCTAATTCACTATATAGCCAAAGGGGACCTTGAACTCCTAATCTCTTGCCTCTGTGTCCCAAGTTGTGTGACTTTGGGTGTGGGCTGCCTTATCTGGCTTAGGAAGGACAGTTTGTAGGTAACACACTCAAGAAAGGTCTGAAATGAGAGATAAACAGAAGCATGTGGATCAGGACAAGGCAGATGAAATCAGGGGTAAAACCAGATTGTAAGGACAGAAAAACAGACTGGATCCTTGGGAATTTGTCTCCGGTAAACCACACACCCTGCCCTAGAGCTACAGTGAAATAAAAGAGCTCCACATGCCCCTCAGGTGTTTTAGTTTTGTTGTTGTTGTTGTTGAGACAGGGTTTCTCTGTATAGCCCTGGCTGTCTTGGTACTCACACTGCAGACCAGGCTGGTCTCAGACTCACAAAGACTGCCTGTCTCTGCCTCCCAAGTGCATGCACCACCATCGCCCAGCATACTTTGTTGTTTTAAACAGCTTCCTGTATACTAGGCTGGCAGCAAATTCATCATGTAGCCTTAAGAGAATCGTGAATTTCTGATCCCCATGCCTCTGCCTGCTAAATACTTGGATCAGGCATGCTCACTATGCCCAGTTTATATGGTACTGGGATGAAACCCAGGGTTTCATCCTTATCATGACAGGATGGTGGGGGGCGGATCTAAGGCACCAGACTCAAATGTTGGGCCTTGTACTTGCTAGGCAAGCATCCTACCTAGTGAACTACATGCCCAGCTTAACATCGCTGATGTTGTTTGTGATATGGTCTCACTATATATCCCTGGCCAGCCTGAAAGTTGTTCTGTAGACCTGGCTGGGCTTGAACTCAGAGAGATCTTCCTGCCTAGTACTAGGATTAAAGGTATGTGCCATCATGCATGGCCTAATGTCAGTGTTTTAAAACTCTCCAGGTGAGTCCTATGGACAGCCAGGCCTGAGAACCCTGGCTCTGGACTAGTAATGACCAAAAGACTAGAAACCTAGGGCTGTGCAAATGTCCATGTGCTTTGTCCAACATGGTATCCACTGGTCATATGTGAATACCTGAACTGTGGTTAGCATGCCTGAAGAACTGAATTCTTCATCTTATTTCACCTTAATTCATTTAGATGTAGTTAGCTGTATATGGCTATGGCTACTATATTGGCCAGCACAGCTCCAGATTATGAGTTGGCTCTGTGGCCTCAGGCAAGTCATTGACCACTTGGACTTTAGTCTTCTGGAAAGGTCATGAAGGGATGTGGTGCCCAATCTATGGTACCTGTGGAAGTTTTTTGGCCTATGCCCCAGTATCCTGGTAAAGGCAAGGGGTCAGGTATACTAGTCCAACCTAGATACCTGGAACAGGACAGAATGAGATTGGCCATAACTCCTTCTGCTCCATAACAGGGCTTCTCTGGCTGTTTCCAGAGTATTTGAGATGGGAACATAGAGGTCAGAGCATAATGGGACTTCAGGAAGTAGCCTGAAACCAGACTGTCAGGAGAAAATAACTCTCATCTACTGTGTGGATAGATAACTAATGCAAATGAAGTCTTTTTTTTTTTTTTTTTTTGGTTTTTCGAGACAGGGCTTCTCTGTAGCTTTGCGCCTTTCCTGGAACTCACTTGGTAGTCCAGGCTGGCCTTGAACTCACAATGATCCACCTGGCTCTGCCTCCCGAGTGCTGGGATTAAAGGTGCACGCCACCACCGCCCGACTGAAGTCTTTTTTTTTTTTTTTTGGTTTTTCAAGACAAGGTTTCTCTGTGTATCATTGGAGCCTGTCCTGGAACTCACTCTGTAGCCCAGGCTGGCCTCGGAACTCACAGAGATCTGTCTGCCTCTGCCTCCCGAGTGCTGGGATTAAAGGTGTGCACCACCACTGCCTGGCTGCAAATGAAGTCTTAACCATGACCTCAGGAGCAGTGCCGTACTAAGCCCATTTTACTGTTTGAAAAACTGAGGCACAAAGTTGGTAAAGGAGGCACTAAGATTAGAACCCATCTGTCTGCAGGCATGACCTCTTAGTTCTGCTGTATTCAGGGAGAAAGACTAAGAGGTCTGAACCAGTTTGGGATGCTGCAATACTTAAGGGGGCTCTGGAGACTTGCCTTCCCCCGACAAAAGCGATGGAGCCAAGACTGTCCCAAAGCAGCCCGTCTCGTACTTAAAAGTCCCTAGTTGTCCTGTGAAGGTTCACTGTCACTCAGATGGTTGTATTTTTATTTATTTATTTATTTATTTATTTATTTATTTATTTATTTATTTATTTATTTTGGTTTTTTAAGACAGGGTTTGTCTGTGTAGCTTTGCACTTTTCCTGGAACTCACTTTGTAGATCAGGCTGGCCTCGAACTCACAGAGATCCGCCTGCCTCTTCCTCCTGAGTGCTGGGATTAAAGGCATGCACCACCACTGCTTGGCCAGATGGTTTTTTTTTTTTAATTCTTTTTTATTTTATTTTATGTAATATTGATGTTTTGCCTGTATGCATGTTGTGTACATCACATGTATCTGGTTCCTGCGGAAGCCGGAAGAGAGTGTTAGATGGAACTGGAGTTAGAGACAGTTGTGAGCTTCCAAATGTGGGTGCTGGGAATTGAACCGGGGTCCTCCAGAAGAGCAGCCAGTGCTCTTAATCACTGAGCTATGGCTCCAGTCCCTGGTCATAGTTTTTAAGACTGTTTTTATTTTCAGTAGTGGGGATTCAAACCCAGAACCTTGCTTGTGTTAAGCATGCTCTCTACCACTAAGCTACATCCCTGGCCCTTTTTGTTTGTTTGTTTGGTTGGTTGTTTTTTTTTTTTTCCAAGACATGGTTTCTCTGTGCAACTTTGGCTGTCCTGGAACTCACTCAGTAGACCAGGCTGGCCTCAAACTCACAGAGATCTGCCTGCCTCTGCCTCCTGAGTGCTGCCCTTTTTTGTGGTGATATACTGTGTACCCTAATAAAATTTACCTGAAGATCAGAGGACAGAACAAGCAACTAGATTAAACACAGAGCCAGGCAGTGGAGGCACACACCTTTAATCCCAGTACTTGGGAGGCAGAGCCAGGCGGTGGTGGCACACACCTTCAATCCCAGTACTTGGGAGGCACACACACCTTTAATGGCTGGGTGGAGAAAAGTATATAAGGCATGAGGAGACAGGAACTAGAAGCCTTTTCGGCTGAGGAAGCTCATTCAGCCAGAGGCCCATTGGCTGAGGCTTTTCAGGCTGAGGAGTGCTAGAGGTAAGAGGTGGCTTGTTCCTTTGTCTCTCTGATCTTTCAGCATTTACACCAATATCTGGCTCCAGGTTTTTATTAAAAGACCATTTAGAAAATTGAGCAACAGTTTTTAATGTGGTGCTTTGCCACAGCATACATGTGGAGGTCAGAGGATCACTCTGTGGAATGTGTTCTCTCTGCCTTTGCATGAATTCCTGGGATCAAACTCAGATCATCAGATTTGCGTCATCGGTGACAAGGGCCTTTGACTGCTGAGCTGTCGTACTGGCAGCACTTGATTATTTTTGTTGTTGTTGTTGTCTGTTTGTTTTTTGAGGCAGGGCTTCTCTGTGTATCCTTTGCCATCCTGGAACTTGTTTTGTAGACCAGGATGCCTCACACTCAGAGATCTGCCTGCCTCGGGGTGCTGAGATTAAAGTCGTGTGCCACCACCGCCCTGCCTTTTTTTTTTTTTTTTTTTTGAGAGAGGGTCTCACTGTGGAATTCAAGCTAGCCTTGAACTCATGATGTAGCCAGGCCGACCTTAAACTCCAGATTCTCCTGCCTCCACATCCCGAGTGTTTGTTCAGATTATGTGTGTACCACTGTGCCATGCCTGACTGCTCAGGGGATCAATAGGATGAGTCCCCCCAGCCCACGGACTCCAGGGGATGCAGGTGCAGTGGAGAATCCACGGAGGTCTTGCTATAAATGTCAATTCTCAGGCCTGCTTTAGTTGGCTTCTGTCAGGGAAGATGGCAGAAGCTTGCTTGAGTTTGCAAAGGTCCCCATGGTGGCTGTGATGTCGTCGTGGGGCCTCACTGGAAAGGACATCCCTGCCTTGCCCTTAGGAAGCAGGGGAACTGTTATCTAGCTGTGAAGCTCTGACCAGGAGTACAAGACAAGTCCCAGCTGTGACCTCATCTTGCTTCATGATTCCATCTGGTGCCTCAGTTTACAGACTAAACAAGTCCAGGTGTCCTTTTTCTGTGCCATGTCAGTGCGCACGGCCTCCCATGGTGGCCCTGGCAAGCCCACAGACTGTCCCATGGTCAGAGCCAGAAGGTTCTGAGATCAGTTCCAGGTCTGTCCTCCTTCTCTTCCTCCACTGGCTCTGACCTGGACTACCCACTCTAGTGGACAGCTGCAGGGAAGCAGCTTTACCTTCGGCCTGCCTGACTGCTAGATATACAGGAGATTCTTCTGGTCTCAGCGGATGGATGTGGTCAAGGGGCACATCCAGGCCTCACTTCACCACACCGTCCTTTGCACTGGCTTACCCCAAATCTTTGCTTTGTAAGATCACGCTCTTCCAGGTCTAGCCTGCCAATCACCTCCTCAGAGATGCTTCCTATGACCCCAGGCTACACCCGAAGGCTCCAGCCTCCTCCCTGCTGAGGTGGTTGGGTTTGTCTTCCATGCTAGAACTGCAGCTCCCTGGGGGCAGACAGAGATTGATGGTGACCTTTGGGGCACTTGTCCCTGACAGAGCACAGGAAAAGCCATCCAGACTTGTTTAGCAAGTGCCGGCGGGCGGCCATGTCAGAGGAGCAGCAGGTGGCAATTGAAGTTCCTGGTGTCAGCTCACCAGGAGACAACTCCCTGATGGGTGAATCTCGAATAGACAAGACCCTGAGACCACAGACGATCCTAGAATGTTTTTTTTTTTTGCTTCTGCTGTGCCTTTACATGTTTGCTGCTGCCATCTTTCTCTGGCATCTACCATGGTGTGAATGGGTGGGGGAGATCCCCACTGCCTGTAATGTAGTGTGTTTATCTTATGGAAACATCCTATTCTACTGGGCATTTTTACCTGTGGATTATTATGAAGATGAATGATATCTTCCTAAACTGTACTGTCTAAATGATAATAATAATAATGTCAGTTTATACAGAGTTTTTTAAAAAAATTCATTTATTTTTATATGCATTGGTGTTTTGCCTGCATGTATGCCAGATCCCCTGAAACTGGAGCTACAGACAGTTGTGATCTGCCATGTGGGTGCTGGAAATTGAACCCGGGTCCTTTGGAAGAATAGCCAATGCTCTTAACTACTGAGCCATCTCTCCAGCTCCTATACAGAGTTTTGATGAATAAAAATAAAACAAGGAAGTGTCACACAGCTAGAACACATGAGTTTCTATTAAGGAGCCTTATAGACTGTGGCTTAGGTTAATGATTAAGAAAAACAACTGGGCCGGGCGGTGGTGGCGCACGCCTTTAATCCCAGCACTCGGGAGGCAGAGGCAGGCGGATCTTTGTGAGTTCGAGGCCAGCCTGGGCTACCAAGTGAGTTCCAGGAAAGGCGCAAAGCTACACAGAGAAACCCTGTCTCGAAAAACCAAAAAAAAAAAAAAAAAAAAAAAGAAAAACAACTGAGTCCTAGTAGCCCAGCTAGCTTAAATTCTTTTAACATTAATATTGGGAGATGTGTTCACAGGTTTCAGTTTTCATCATTAGCTGAAACAAAGCCTTAAAATAGCTTCATGTTAGATCAGATGTTTTGATAATAACTTTAAGATGAAAAACCCCAGGAAACCTAAAGTTCACAAGGACACATAGCTGAGGTAAAAAATACAAAGCAGCCCAACTGTTACTAGCTGATGTACTTTCCTGCTAGGGTTGGTTGATGATCAAAGATGATGGTTAATTCCTTGTGCCCATTCCTGCCCTCCATCTCCTGATATAAGAAACTGTTGATGAAGTACAGCTGACTGATTGGTTTTTTTGTATATAAGAAACTATTGATGAATGAGTATGCACCTTAAAGATCTAAAGTACAGCTGACTGATTGTTTTTTGTATAAAAATTGTGATTCCTTTAAGATTCCTTATAAGATTACCTTTTGGGGCTGGAGAGATGGCCTGGTGGTTAAGAGCTCTGATTGTTCTAGAGGTCCTAAGTTCAAGTCCCAGCTTCCACATGGCAGCTCACAACTGTCTGTAACTCCAAGATCTAACACCCTCACACAGATATACATGCAGGCAAAATACCAATGCCAATGCAAATAAAAATAAAAAAAGATTACCTTTCAAGATAAATAATAAAGTGATTGATTCTTTCTTTGTAACCGCAATATGCAGCCTGTCAACAAAAGAGTTGGCTGGGAAAAAATACATTTTTGCTTGCTCATGTTCAGTTAATCTGTAACAAATTACTTAGATTTAAATGTGTGTGAGTTGTTGGGGTGACTTTGTTTTTAATCATGTAAGGGAGATGAAAACATGGTTTTACTTGTACTCATATAATCATCCACTTGAAAAATAGAATGTAACCACATTATGATTCCTGTATTGTCTAAAAGATTTTGTTGGGGAATATAAGTTGTAAGGATAAGTATACAGTAGAAGAACAGAGAAATAGAGAGTAAAGAAGGAAAGCATCAAGAGTGTCTTTTTCCCTAACCCTCTCAGATAGAAAAGTCTAGTACATGCCTGTGCTGTGGATTTCCCTTTGAGCCTTGTGCTGCTAGAGGCTGGCCACCCAGGCAGTGATAAACAAGTCATCTCCTGGAATCCACAGACATTGGGAGATCCTTCCCACCATCCCCCCCCCCCCCCCCGTGAAGCCTGGGCTCAGGGAGGGGCTTCCTATTCACTCAGGAGCAAGCAATTCAGTTCCATGGCTGACTGTGGAATGCTGCTATGTCCTTAGCCCGGTTACAGGGTTCCACACATTTAGAGAGTAGCATGTGCATCCCAGGCCCTGTACCTGCCTCAGCAGGCGGGCTGGTGACTGTTGAACAATGGAAGGCAGACAGGACAAGGGCCACAAACAGGCTGAACTTGGTGAGTGTTCTCACTGGAGTTCAACTCATCATGGGGCAGGGAGGCACTCCAGTGGCAGAGTAGAGGCTTCTGGGAGCAGAAGAAACATCAGGGAGGGCAAGATAAGGGGAGAATCACAGAGATAAGCAGAAACAAACTCACCCTACAGGGTGAATTCACTCCTCAGAGGCTGTTACCTCTTGGCCCCACTCTAAGAAGCAAGAGCTCACCCAGGTGGCAAAACCCTCTCTATGAAGGATCATTTTTTATGTCCCATTCAGGTTCATCCATGAGTCACCCAATCACTAGGTTGTACAAGGCAAAGATTGAGCTCCAGAGAGAAAGTGGCTGGTCCTCAGGTCCTGGAGAAGGAGAGAGAAAACACTTGTCCACCTCCCTGGGGTTCACACATGTTCCCTCCATTGAGGTCCATCTGTGGGTCCCCACGGCCAGGATAAGGCCAGACTCCCCATGGTCCACCTGCTCAGCGTCTTCCATCTCTCTGCCCTCACTACTGCGCCACCCAACTGGGATGACCTCACAGGCCATACCTTCCCACCCTCATCCCGGCTCTATGCATTCCCTCTCCCTGATAAATGCTATGTGAAGTGTGTGGGGAATCCTGACCCCTAGCCTGAACTTGGTCTTAAATGTCTCCTTCCTTTATGGATGCCTCATCGCTGAACATGCGGAGCCTAGGCTGCTCAGGCCAGTTTCATCTCCTCTGGGGTTCCTGGGGCCCCATCTGGTTCTAGCTGAGGACCTGAATATTCTGGAGGAGTCTGTTGCTTCACTTAGGCCCTTTCTTCGTCATATGGAATGGATGGAAGGATATGGGCAGTTATATGTGTATGTGTCACCGCTGACATTGCGCGTTTGTGTGTCTGTATGTGCACACGCTAACGGGTATTCTGGGGAATGACTGCACCTGTGTACCTATGACTGCGCATCTGTGTGCGTGTGCCTGTTTAACAGCAGCTGTATGTGAGTCCGTGCATCTATGTGGTTGTGCTGCGTCTGAGATCCTGTGTGTCTGTCTGGATCAGTGTGTGCGTGTATACCTGTGTGAGATTCTGTATGTACCTCTGCCTGTATATTTTAATCTGGGCTTTTCTGGCTGACCTGGAGAAAGGATTAGCAGTGGTTCTCAACCTATGGATCATGACCACTTCAACAAACCTCAATCTCAAAAAAAAAAAAAATGTACATTATGATAACAGTAGCAAAATTACAGTTATGAAGTACTAACAAAAATAATTCTAAGCTGGGCAGTGGTGGCGCACACCTTTAATCTCAGCACTTGGGAGGCAGAGCCAGACGGATCTCTGTGAGTCCGAGGCCAGCCTGGTCTACAGAGTGAGTTCTAGGATAGGCTCCAAAGCTACACAAAGAAACCCTGTCTCGGAGCCGGGCGGTGGTGGCGCATGCCTTTAATCCCAGCACTCGGGAGGCAGAGGCAGGCAGATCTCTGTGAGTTCAAGGCCAGCCTGGGCTACAGAGTAAGTTCCGGGAAAGGCGCTATACAGAGAAACCCTGTCTTGAAAAACTATAACAAAAAAAAAAAAAAAAAGAAAGAAAGAAAGAAAGAAAGAAACCCTGTCTTGAAAAAACAAAAACAAACAGACAAATTCTATGTTTGAGGGTCACCATAACGTGAGGAACTGTACTAAAGGGTGGCAGCATTCAGAAGGTTGAAAGCCAGTAGATTAGAAGGGTTTTACTTATATGGAGAGTGACTATAGAAACACCAGGACGGTATGGGAAAGTGACGCAGGGAAGGGAAGTGACAGTGACAGTTCTGTTACTATGTTGAGTGACAAACACTCGCTGTCACTCAAAAGCCCCCTGGGGCATGTCACACACCAATGCCCAAGGCTGTCCCTGAAGAGTGAGGGCGTCCACTTGTCCACCCATCCCCAACAGGCGCAGTTGGGCCTGGCGTTTCCCTTCTGCCCCACACAGGGCCTCGGGGCTCCTGGGACAAAGAAAGGCCTCATACCTCGGGGCTCCAGTCCTAGTAGTTGAAAGCAAGGTTTGTCTAGGCAAAAATGGCAAGAGAGAGGGAACCAGATGGAGTGTCAGCATATCTGTCCATGTTAGCAAGTGTGCTGGTGCCCTGTCATGCTCATGGGCACAGGGAGTCTAGAAACTTCTGTCCGTGCCAACCTCTGTGAGTTTGCAGAAAGATCAGCACAACAGCAAGCAGCCTGTGGCCTTGCCCTTTCTTCCTCTCCACCCTCCCTGGCTCAGGGTCTGCGGAACTGTGCCAAGCTTCTACAGATGTGACCAGATTGTTCTGGCTCTGCTTTGGGCAGCGGCAGCAGCTCCCATCCTCAGGCCGGTATGGAAGGTGGGGTCAGAGTGCAGTGGGTGCAGGGCAATGGGGTTGGGACTCCTATTGAGACGATATTAAGTCTAGACCCTGGGCCTCCTCTCTCTCAACCTTGGGGTCCCCTGGACAGTAGCCAGGGAGGCTTTGAATGTCGTTCAGGGGATGTGGACCCTCTATTTAGAGGCAATACGGTGTGCTAGGCATCAAGGAGGGGCACACTTCCCACCTCCACCTAGACATTGCCTCTAGGAACATAAGTACCTCGCTATGCTCCGCCTCCTTCTTTCACGTGGCTCTCTTTACCTTCAGTGTCCAGATTTCCCTCTTGTGAGACCAGTCTCACCTAGGATGGATTTATTTGCTCTGACATTTGCAAGTCCCTATTTCAAAATAAGATCAGATTCACTGACAGCAGGGGATTGAGTTGGATGCATCTTTTAGGGGAATACAATCCTGGGGTAGTGCCTGGTGCATCCTTATCTGTCAACAAGTAGTGTCTGAAACAAGAGCAGACAGAGAAAGCTGAGAGGGATCAGGCAGGCAAACTTTTCTCGCATGTACCCACGTATTCAAATGAGCGTGTGTATGTGTGTGTGTGTGCGTGTGCGTGTGCGTGTGCGTGTGTGCGCGTGCCGCATGCCTGGTTAGTTACATATACACAGGAAGCATCAGCCATGGTGTTACAATCAAGAGGTCTGGCTCAAGTGACTAGGGAACCTCAGCTTACAAGCCAGGCCCAGGGCACAGTTATCAACTTCCTCCGTGAAAGGGTCACCAAAGTCAAAGCTTTGATCCTCAGAGATTTCCTTAGGAATGTTAAGCAAGGCCAGCCCTGACATCATGTGCAGATACACAGAGAGCCTTGGACTTCCAAGGCTACCCAAATGCGCAGCTTTGGTTTGATGGAGGATGTTGGGGGGGAGGGGGCAGGGCAGGTGTCCAGCTGGCATAGCCCCTTGTGGAGTCTGGGATCAGGCGACCTCAGTGGAGATGGTGGATAACACTTGCAGTCGAAGAAAGGAGGGGACCAGAGGGGTGCCTCTGACCATCCCTCCTTGGAACTCTCAGCCATCTGGAATCACTCTGGCTCAAGCTAAACCCCTTTCCCTACAGCTGCCCACTGGAGGCCTCCTGGGCCAGGAAGGTGGGTTGGGATGGACAGGCTTGTCTCTCTCTGGTTTCTCTTCCACTCAGAACCTTCTGGCTTCTGCCACAGGACAGCCCGTGAGCTCATCAGGATCACTGTGGAGCGAGCTGAGATCACTGGGTGAGCCGAGTTCATCCGTACCACCTTTGACCTGTGTGCGCTGTCAGGAACATGACATACTCCAGGGAATAGGACACAGGTTAGCACTGATAAGAGACTCTTGGAACCGGTGACATGACCCACAGGGCCACTCCCTCTGCCAAGTCTAGACGCTTGTGCTCCCTCCCTAGACCTCCTAGGACTCCAGGCCTGTCAAGGGCTGGGAGAGCCCCTCTGCTCCCTCCTGTGGGATAGTGCCGTCTTCTCCAGCCTGGCTGGCCTGAGAGGGCCAAGCTCCAGGCCTGTGGAGGCTCTTTGGGCTGCTCCGGGCTTCTCTCATTTAAAAGCAGCTCCCTACCCGTACTCCTGAAGTGCGGACTGTGGGGTGGAGCCATCAACAAGCCTTACCTTAGCCTCCTGGAGTTGACAGAGGATAAAGAGATCAGAAAGTTCAGGCACACAGGGAGGTTGAGAGCAAGGCGGGAGGGGCAGGGGATGGCCAAAACTCCAGTGGTCAGCAAGGGCTTCGCAGAAGAGCACGCTCTGGGACAGGGAAATAGGGAAGGCCAGCATGAGGTCGGCAGGCCAAGATGAAGGGAAGGAACATCGCAGACAGAGGGTGGCGGTAGCAGGGGCCCCGGGTAGGAATTTCTGAACTGGATTTAAGGGGTAGAAAACTGAGGGGCAGTCAATAACGTGGCTAGGCATTGCGGGTTCCTATGAGGAAGTAGCTTCTAGAAGGGAGTCACTAGTCTGCTCTAAGCTGTGGAGGGACGGTACTTAGTTTGGGCTTTTGAAAGGGCTCTTGCCCTTGTGAAGTGCGTTAGACAAGTGCTCTGGCGCTGAGCTAGGTCCCCGGCCCTCAAGTACTTCTGGAGACCCAGTAGACCTCACACTAGATGCTCTTAGGACGGGTCCTGTGCTCAGCTCTACTATGTTGACCCCTACCAAGGGCTGCTGGGACACGTTGTCACTTGCCCTCCCAATGAATCCAGGGGAATCATGAGGCCTGTCTGTCATCCCCGTTACCTCCTCAGTAGTACCCTGCTCAGAGCTGTCCTGATGGCCCTCAACACTCCTGAAAAAGTATAAACTGACCAGAATGTGGACTCTGGGACAGTATGATCGCGCTGTGCGACTCTAATGGCCCCTTTCTTTCTGGGTCTCAATTTCTCCACCTGCCAGTGGGAATGTGAATGGAAGAGGCAGTTCTAGTCTCTTCTAGCTCCCGTGACAGGGACACCTCCAATCCTTTGGCTCCTCTGGTGTTCTCTAAGTCTCTACTCCAACCACATTGCCCAAAGCCTATTGCTAATGAAGATCCCTGCAAGGTATCCTTGGAAGCAAAGAGAATCCAGCCATTCCTGAGGCCTGGGAGAGGCTCCCTGAGGCAGGTCTGCTGTTCGGTTGTCTACAGGGCTGGAAGAGTGACTCTCCGGCTTGTGAGGATGACCTCCAGGTACCCATCTAAAGCCTCTGTAAATAATGTCATCTGAGCTCAGAGGATTGGTCTCTGGAGACAAGGAAAAAAGCCGTCATGAGAAGCTGCCTTGTGACCTGGAATAGTGTCGGGCAGGGTGGGCACTCTAGGCAGGGTGGGCACTCTAGGCAGGGTGGGCACTCTAGGCAGGGTGGGCACTCTAGGCAGGGTGGGCACTCTGAGCACCCGTAGGTGGCTGTTGTTCTGGGATAGCCAAGGTGGTGGCTCTCCCTGGTGTCTTTCTTGTTCCTTGATCTTCCGAGATGCTCAGCCTCCACAGAGAGTCCAGAGAATCAATGTATGAAGCTCTGTAGTCAAGTTCCCTTGCCCTGAGCCTGGGGAAAGATCAACTGATGTGTACCTAACCCAAGTCCTCTCAGGGTCACCAGGAAACAACGGAGGCTTTTTTTTCAAAGAGCAACTGAGTGGCCACTCGGTGCCAGGTCAACTTGAAGAGCCAGAGAACACAAACAACATTCTGAGCTGATGTTTTTCCCTGTGACTAAATGTGTATTAGATGTTCTCGAGCATTCTGTGGTCAGGCGAGTTAGTGTATTATATAATTCACAAGTTCTGAAGAAAGGTGAGCTGGTTTCACTCTGTGGGTTTTGGCAGGGGTTGTGAGCAAAGCCGTGTGCATGGGGATGTGGGCGGAGGAGACGCTCTGTGTGCTTGTTTCCCAACAGCTGAGCACAGGACCCGTCCTAAGAGCAGCTAGTGTGAGGTCTACTGGGTCTCCAGAAGTACTTGAGGGCCGGGGACCTAGCTCAGTGCCAGAGCACTTGTCTAACGCACTTCACAAGGGCAAGAGCCCTTTCAAAAGCCCAAACTAAGTACCGTCCCTCCACAGCTTAGAGCAGTCTAGTGACTCCCTTCTAGAAGCTACTTCCTCATAGGAACCCGCAACGCCTAGCCATGTTATTGACTGCCCCTCAGTTTTCTACCCCTTAAATCCCGTTCAGAAATTCCTACCCCTGCTACCGCCACCCTCTGTCTGCGATGTTCCTTCCCTTCAGCTTGGCCTGCCAACCTCATGCTGGCCTTCCCTATTTCCCTGTCCCAGAGCGTGCTCTTCTGCGAAGCCCTTGCTGACCACTGGAGTTTCGGCCATCCCCTGCCCCTCCCGCCCTGCTCTCAACCTCCCTGTGTGCCTGAACTTTCTGATCTCTTTATCCTCTGTCAACTCCAGGAGGCTAAGGTAAGGCTATGGTATGACCCTGTTGAACTCAGCCCACGAGTGTGGGATGAAGTCCCAACCGTGGCACACTGTGGTTATCAATCCTGACAATCGGTTATATTGTCACTTCTAACAATGTGACATTGTGGCTATCTAAAGCATCTGGTATTTGTGGTGTTGTCCCTGTAACCAGGGGCTTGGGAACATGGCCATTTGTGATAAGTGTTTGTGTCTCTGAGGACTTGTGGCCTGAGATTGTGTATGTATTCAAGAGCTGACCAGTCTTGTGCCTGTGAATATAATCAGCAGGTTATCCTAAAAGGAAACTGGCCATAAGACCTTTCACACCTGAATTGTTACTTTAGAGCTGGCCAGCAATTTTCTGCCTGCTAAGACACAGGCCGACTGTGGGAAACTGTTCTTGAAACACAGTTACCCAATATGAAGGGAATTATATAACACACCAACTTAGCTGACCACAGAACACTCGAGAACAGCCTTCTAGTCCTAGGGGGAAATGCCAGCTCAGAGTGCTGAGTTTGTGTCCTCTGGCTCCCATACTGCACCTGGTGCTGGGTGCCTCAGCTGTTCCATGGTGACCCCACATAGCCCTAGTCATCTTCTAATGAACTGGCCAGAAAAGGGTGTGGAAGAAGGGCCTAGAGAGAGTCCTAGGATCTGAGATGAAGATTTGCCACATGAAAATAAATAAATAAGTAAGTAAGTAAGCAAATAAATAAATAAACAAATAAATAAATAAATAAAGGAAGCAGGGTGGTGGTGAGGCAGGTAGATCTCTGTGAGTTGGAGGCCAGCCTGGTCTACAGGGTAGTTCCAGGACAGCCAGGTCTACACAGAGAAACCATGACAAAAAAAATTTAAAAAAAAAAAAAAAAAAAAAAAGATTCAACACGTGCTGTGGTCAGTCTCTGTCCTAAGCCAGTTCCAAGGGGGTTCCACTGACTTCATAGTCAGTTTGCTGAACAGGCTGGGAATCAGAGCAGGCCTTCCCACGGTCAGTGTAGCAAAAGGTGCTGCTGTGGACTAATTGCAGAGCTTGTATGGCCTTATTATATATATGCCTGGGTGGCATGTGGCCACAGGGTATCCAGACCTGGTCACTTATGGAGCTTACCAGGGCAGGCTCTCGAGGGTGTCCAAGCAACTGGGTGCCCTAAGATGATCTTAATGTTCCCCAGCCTCTCTTCAGGCTCCTTGCTGACCAGCCATCAGCTTCTAGCTTTCCACATCGACTTCTCTGATGACACAATGTGCCCAAAGACTAACAGACTACCCCTTTTCTGGGGCCTAGGGACCCACGCCAAACTCATTCACACACAGTCGGCATATAATCCTCATTCATGTATGTACTGCATTCATTCATCAACAAGTACTCATTGCGTATCCTGGGATGGGATGCGGGGACCAGCTTGTTGCCCTCCAAACCTCCAGGTCAGGTTAAGGAAACACGGCTCAGAAGACCTCTCTGTGGGAAGCTAAGCAAAGAGGAACCCGGGGCTTAGGGGGCTTGTGGCCGTTAGCTGGGGAAGCCCAGATCTGGTGTCACAACTAGTCACTGCGTCCAGCCCGATGGACTCTGGGGGTTAGGTAATATATGTGGTGTGACAGTCCCCTCCTGCCAGCTGTCCCCCCAGGCTGGGTCTAACATGGTTACCCTGCTGGGCCCCAAGGCCTTCTCTGCCTGAAGTTGAACCCCAAGGCTACAGAGCTGTCTTCTCACCCCACAGAACAAGACCCTCTCTTGACTGGACCCTGCAAGTCAAACCAAGTGGATGGAGTTACGGCTGTGGCAGGCTAGAAGCTGAACGGGCCTCAGCCCATTCCACGAGACCCTTTTCCTGACCTTCTCCCATTGTCTTGTCTTTTTTGAATAGCCTTTAACTCCTGAGGTGACCTCAGGCCTTCTCACCCTTTCCCTCCCCTGTCCCATCCCCCAGGGCTCTTGTCACCACCAGGGCTCTGAAAAGAACCTACAGGAATAGAATGGCCAGGATGGGATCCCCTCCCTACAGTTTTCAGAAGGTCCCAAGGAGATAGCTTCCACGAGCAAGCTCTAACAAGAGGCCACAGCACAGTCCCTAGCAGGGTGGAGTTATTTTCTTGACAATTCATTTCCAAACAGATCATCACTGCAAACCACCTAAGGGTGCCTTCACAATGAGAAATTATCCCCCAGGAGCTGGTGAGGCGGCTTAATGGTTAAGAACACTTGCTGCTCTTTCAGAGGACCTGGGCTTGGTTCCCAGAACCCACATGAAGGCTTACAACTACAGTTCCAGGGCATCTAACCCCTTCTTCCAGCCTCCAGGGCACCAGACATACACAAGGTGCATATACATGCAGGCAGGCATTCATATATACACATAAGATAAACTAAACCAAAAAAAAATAATAAAAGCATTTATCATCATCACTCTGGGAATGTAGCTCAGTTGATAGCCTGATTATCCTGGATGAGGCTGAGTTCAATCCTGGCACTGCATAAATCAGCACTTAGGTAGAGGCAGGAAGACCAGGGGTTCAAGATCATCTTTAACTACCTAGGGAACTAGAGGCCAGCTTTGACTAGAAATCTTGTCTCAAAAAAAGAAAATTAGCACCCACATATTAACAGTAGTAGGTTTTGTCTTGATAATCTACGGCCATAGGGTCTCCATCACTTTTTCTTATAGTTTTTATGCTATTATTGTGTGTGTGCGACATAGGTGTGTAGACACAGGGGTGAAGGTCAAAAGACAACCTTGGGAGTTGGTTCTCTCCTTCCACCCTGACGTGGGTTCTGAGGACCAGGTCATTAGGCTTTCATGGCAAGTGCCCTTACCCACTGAGCTGTGGAGCCCTCCCTCTACATTATTCCAGAAGTCCTTGTGCCTGGCATCTGTTATCGGTGTGTGTGCCCAAGCCCCATGATCCCTTAGTGCCTGAAATTGCTCAGGTCTACCAAACAGCTAACGTAGAAAGGAGGAGCTGGGAGAAGGACTGAGGATAAGGGATGAAGGGAGAAGAACTGGGTGAAGAAGTGCCTCGCTTCGCCTCAGGAGCACCAGACTCCCGGACTGCTGAGGGCTTGGCGGACTAGAGCCTTCCGGCTCCCTCACTGCCCTCACCTCTGTGGGTCCCGAAGGCTTCTGGGATGCAGATCCCAGGTCTGTCTTTCAAAGGCCTTTGCTCCCTAGGGCTGCAGAGACGAAGGCAAGGCCTTCCAGCTGTCGCTGCTCCTCTGTTGACCCCACTATCTCAAAGCCACAAGACAGTCGTGGAGCAATGGAGGGCTGGCGGGCCCCAACCTCCAGCTGCTCTTACACAAGACTGTTAATTCAGTACCAGGAGTCCTCCTCCTACGGTTCTGGCCTTACTTCCCCCACCAGTGCCTGAGGGAACCCAGAGGGGACTTCTGGAAAGACAGAGCCCATGGTGAGCCCCTTGGCCAGCTGGTGAGGAGGTGAGCAACAAGGGAGAGGCAGGTCTGGCTGGAATCTGACTCGAGCTCTCTGAGGCTTTAGACGCGTCACTTTCTGAGCCCTCCATTTTCTCATCTGCAGCCAACAACTGACACTTCCTGCCTTCTGCTCCCAGGTTTAGTTGTTCCTTCCACTGAGCCTTCACCCCAACCTTATGTAAAGACAGTACCAGTCGGGGTTCTCCTGACAAATGGAACTGATGAGATGAAGATGACCTGAGTGACGGCCGAGACTGACAAGTATGAAGTCTGTAGAAGAGTCGGTGGACTGGACACGCTGGCTAGACTTCTGCATCCCAGCTGTGACACAAGGCCTCCTCCAGGAAGTCTTCAGCTGACTACTGATGGAGGCCTACCCTCCTTATCCAGAACAATCTCCTTCATTTGAAATCAGCTGTTCACAGGTGTTAGTCACAGTAACATCTAGACCAGCATTTAAACAGGGAGCCCCATGCCCAAGCTAAGGTCACAAGTGACATTTGACCATCACAGAAGTATCGCTCACTTTTTGTGTATGAGGAAAGTGAAACTCACGGCCTGTCCTGACTGCTTGAGGCTGGAGGAAGGAATATAAGACAGGGACACTGGATAGGTGCTGGTAAAAATCAGGCTTAAAACATACATGCTGGCCAGGCGGTGGTGGCGCACGCCTTTAATCCCAGCACTTGGGAGGCAGAGGTAGACGGATCTCAGTGAGTTCGAGGCCAGCCTTGTCTACAAAGTGAGTTCCAGGACAGCCAGGACTGTTACACTGAAAGACCAAACACACACACACACACACACACACACACACACACACACTGGGCGGGATGACACACACCTTTAATTCCAGCACTTGTGAGGCAGAGGCAGATGGATCTCTATGAGTTCCAGGACAGGCTTCAAAGCTACACAGAGAAACCCTGTCTGGAAAAAAAAAAGAAAAAAAGAAAGAAAAGAAAAACTGGTCTTGAAGGCAGAGGCCAACAGTCAGCCATACTTCCTTCTTGCTGGCTGTATACAAGTTACCTATCCTGGGCTCTGTCCCATATAGGGACTAATTGTGGCACCATCGTGTACAGTTGCTTCAAAGGGAACTTGAAGTTGGCAACAGCCACAGCATCTGGCCAAACACTTGAACATATTTGCTAACTGCATTTTTAGCAACTGCCCTCCAACTGTCCTCTCTGACCATACACACCCAGATCTGCTTCCCCTCTGAGTCCCTAATCTCCCCCCTCACCGTGTGTGTGTGTGTGTGTGTGTGTGTGTGTGTGTGTGTGTGTGTCTTTGAGACAAGGTCTCAGATAGCCCTAACTGGCCTGAACTCACAGAGTTCTGTCAACCTCTGTCTCCTGAGTGCCCGGATTAAAGGCATGCGCCACCACACTGCAGCCTCTGCTCACTCTTGGCCACCACATGCGGCCTCTGCTTACTCTCTTGGCTTCTCCTCCCTTTTGTTCCAGCCCCCCCTCCCCTCAGCAGAAAGAATGCAGAATGGGCCTTTAAATGTCCATGGGATCATAGACCAAGGCCCCTGTTGTGGGTGACAGTCACGCTGCTTAGGCTAGAAAGACAAGGGGAAACGAGGGGACATGGGAAGGGAATGGAGGGGCTAGCCCCAGAGTCTGTCAAAGCCTTCAGTTCTAGCATAGGGCAGTGAGATGACTCAGCAGGTAAGGGTGCTGCTTGCCACCAAACCTGATGATCTGAGTTCAATCTCCAGAATCCACGTGGCGGAAGGAGAGAACCAACTTCTTTCTGAAAGTCGTCCTCTCATAGCCTCCATATGTGCGCTGTGGTATGTGTATGCCTCCCCTCTAAGATAAAGAAATGTTTAAAAAAGGTCGCCCACCCAGAGACAAGATTCCTTTTATACAGAGATATTTAAAAGATAAGAATGCTGAGATCGCAGGGAATCATGCTAAGGTCCAGGTGGGGTGTGTCTATGGCCTTTCTCTTCTGCCAGCTGGAATCTGCTGTTTTCCAGATGGTTCTCAAGAAATGCCCATTCATACTGGAAGATGGGTCCTAGCACCCCTGTGAAACTCTTGTCGCCCGCTGCTTTTATCTTACCAGGTTGTTGTCCTGCCCCAGGCACCTCTAGATCCACCCTATACTTTCATTTATCAAAGGAGAGGACACTTTCTGGTGTGATGCTGTACTCCTTTGAACTCAGAACTCGGCAGAGGCAGACGGATATTGGTGAGTTCAAGACCAGCCTAGTCTACATAGTGAGTTCTAGGCCTGCCAGGGCTACACAATGAGACCCTGTCTCAAAAAAAGAAGAAAGTCCAGTGTAGTGGCACACATCTTTAATCCCAGCATTTGGGAGGCAGAGGCAGGCAGATCTCTGTGGGTTTGAGGCAAACCTGGTCTACACTGAGAGTCCCAGGACAGCCAGAGCTATATAGAAAGACCCTGTCTTGAAAAAAAAAACCAAGGGTGAGGGGAGAAGAGGAGGAGGAAGAGAAGAAGGAGGAGAAGGAGAAGTAGTAGAGTAGAAGAAGAAGAAACTAATAAAAAGAAGATGGCAAAGGAAGAAAAGCAGGTTTCTTAGTAACGATTTGGGAGGGACCTTTAAGAGCTTCCAAGTCATCTATGTGGCTTCTACTAAGAGGGTTAGACATTACTCCTAAGAGGTCCACATCCAGCTGGGGTGTCTCTTGTCTTCCCCCAAGGACTTCTTTTTCAACCAACTCTCCACTTAAAGCTATGTTAAAACAACAAAGAAAACAACATTGAACTTTCTCCCTAATCTAATTTTGCTTCACACTGGTTTGTAGGCAGAAGTTTCTGCTTGCCTGGTCCCGCAGCTGGTCAGTCCCAAATAAACACACAGAGGCTTATATTAATTATAAACTGCTTGGCCGGTTGCTCAGGCTTATAACTAACCAGCTCTTACGCTTAAATTAACCCAAAATTCTTGTCTATGTTTAATCACACGGCCTGGTACCTTTTCTCAGTCCAACATTTTCATCTTACTTCCTCTTCATCTGGCTGAGGACCCCGTCCCTCCTTCCCTCTTCCCACAATTCTTCTAGTCTGGTTGCCCCACCTAGACTTCCTGCCTGGCTACTGGCCAATCATCATTTTATTGAACCAATATGAGTTAAAAATCTTTACAGTGTACAAGCGCATTATCCCACAGCACTGGCTCATCCTAAAATTCTTTTCTTCAGCAAAGTCAAGAGTCTCTCTTTAGGGAGTCGAGGTCTCTGAAAGAACTCAGGCTGCTGCAGGCGACAGCATGAAGCTGACTAACAGTGGAAATCTGGCTGCAGCTGGTTAGGACTGTCACCTTCCTTCCGTGACATACATCTATTTTCTTCCTTTGTCTGACTGATTCTCTGGTATCCTTCATGAGGCTTCCCAGACTTCACTAAATCCTTGGCTCCATTGCTCTGTCTTAGCTTGCCTCTCCTTGACATCTGGTCTCAGCTCTAACAAGAATCCACCTTCTACCTCCTTTCCCCCAGCATCCTGGCTCACACCAGGTCTTTTCCTGGAGTCTGTCTCCCCAACAGCTCAGGAGGCCATCAGCTAAGGTGAGAAGAGAGATCAAAGATGCCCTGTGCCTGGACACTAAGGGGAAGGTGGCCAATAGGACAGAGGCTCAGCCTGAGGACCTGCCTTCGGTGAAATGCCTTCACTTAAATCCCTGGTTGATGTTGTCATGAATCATGGCAGGAAGCAGCTTCACAAAAGAAGCCTACAAGGGGCTAGAAAAATGACTCATTAGGGAAAGGCACTTAACTGCCAAGTCAGAGGACAAATCACACACACATACACACACACACACACACACACACACACACACACACACACACACACACTCAGTATAGCAAGATCTTGTCTCAAGAAAACCAGCCATGGCGATGCATGTCTTTAATCCCTGCACTTGGGAAGCAGGAGCAGAGTCAGGCAGATTTCTGTGAGTTTGAGGTCAGCCTGGTCTACATAGCAAGTTCCAGGTCAGCCAAGGCTATGTAACAAAACCTTGTCTAAAAAAAAAAAAAATTACTTCTTTAATTGGCGAAAACATGAATCTAGACACAAGTGTCACTTTCTGGATTACTTTGAGGACAGTGTGACCCCCTATATTTCTTTCAAGGATGATTTAGAAATGGAAACAATGTTAACAAATTTGACAGTTTCTTTGGCTAACTGGCACCTCTACACCCCAACAAATGGAACTGATGTCATCTATTTTGACCCAAATTTGTTTGCAGTAGAGACATTGGTTTTGTAAAGTACTTTTTTTTTTTCTGAGACAGGGTTTCTCTGTGTAGCCCTGGTTGTCCTGGAACTCGCTCTGTAGCCCAGGCTGGCCTGCCTCTGCCTCCCGAGTGCTAGGATTAAAGTTGTGTGCCACCACCGCCCAGCTGTAAATGGTATTTTTATTAATTTACCCTGTGTTTGAATGCATGTGTGTGGAGGTCAGAGGACAACTTGCAGGAGCTGGTTCTCTCCTACCATGTGGAGCTGAGGGATTGAGACTGTCAGGCTTGGCAGCAAGTGCCTTCACCCACTGAGCCATCGGCTTAGCCTGGCACTGCTTTTTAAGCAAAAAACAAACAAACCAAAAAGCATGTTATGTTGGTTCTCTAAGAATAAACTAAAAACAAAACATCAAAACAATGAAAACAAAATACGACCTGAGCCAAGCAGATCTCTAGGCCATAATTTGTTGTGTGTGGCTGGAGGCCTAGGTTCTGGGGATCTCTGGGACCTTCTGGACATCTCCTGATCTCTAGAATGGGGTTGGAGGTGGGCTGTCCTGTGAGAACCCTAATGAAGACCTGCCTCTGGAGCATTAATAGCCCTGTTCTGTTGTGGGATATCCACCAGAGAAGACTGCTCAGACATGTGTTTAGGCCAATAGAAAGTCTTTATTAGCTGGCCCACAACTACACTAGGTGTTTGGGATCCCAGTGTAACCCTGAGCCTTTCTCAGGGAGAGCTTTTAGGCACAAAAACCATAATCTTGGTTGACACACTTTAGTTAACAAGAACAGTTAGCCAGAAGAGGAACTACAGAAGTCAAAAAGCAAGTTTAGTCCATTTAGAGATTTCCCCATAAGTATGGACTTTGATGGATTAGGCCTTTGTTTTAGTTTCCACAGGCGGTTCTCTCTCTGTGCTGAGTTTTACAGCCTGAATGGTACCTCAATCATGGCGTCAGTTATGCAAGGTCTGGGGCCCTGTTACAGCTTCCCTCCAGCCAGAGCCCCCAACTCCACCCTCAGCTTCATGAACAGAAGTCGGGGCCTACACTGCTTCCCCTGGCCCAGGTCAGCCAGCACCTGAAGTCATTCCAAAGGCGGGGACACCCCAAAGCAGGTGCCTCAATCTCTCTCCTCAGTCCCTACATCCCACCTCACACAGTGGCTCCTGAGCCCTGCCACTGTAAGCCTGGAGTTCACGTTTCCAGCCCTCCAGGGCAGAGCTGCCCGGCCAGGAAGCCCTCACCTACTTGCACATGTGGGTACTAACTAGTACAAGATGTCCCTCTGGTCCAAAGCTCCAGTGGGCAGCAGCAGCCTGGGCTGGAAGGCTTTCTTTTCTTTTTATGTTAGCTTTGCTTTCCTGGAATTGAATCCAGGACAGTGAGCATGCTAGGCGGCACCTCTCCCCTGCTACGAGGGTCTCCTTGAGGGGAAACTGGTAATCAGTAAGACTGGCTGGTGAGCTTGTCATGAAACAGGGCGCTGCTGAAAACAACTTGTGGGGCCCAGAGTAAGGAGTGGGGATTCTGGGGCAAGGGTTGACATTTTCCTTCTGCCTTGACCGTGGGCTCTGTGCAGCAGTCCCTGACCGTGACGGTGACGCAGACTGGCTGAGAAAGAGTAAGGTCTCCACGTCATTGCTAGAATGAGGGCTGACCTTGCTTGAACTCCACCGGTTTGGGCACCCATGCTCAGGGTCAGAGCAGCGGATAAGAGGAGTTTGTACTGCAGCTCAAGAGGGGTGGTGGGAGGATGGGAGGGGGGTAGGGTGGGGAGAGAGAGGGAAGGGAAGGATCCTTGGAGGAGGGAGGACTTGAGTGGAAGCAGCAGCCCAGGAGAGGATGGCTGCTGGACCAGCACAGGGCTCACTTAGGCACAAACCAAGGCAGGTTGGGTCACTCCTACTCCACAAAGACGGAAGCTGAGGACATGGAGGATCTGCTCAAGAAGTTGAATGCACTAGGATTAGAATTCTTGGACTCAGCTTTGTCCTTCCAGATCTTAAACACAAACCGTTGGAGTGGCATTTCCCGACATGTGGCCCTAAGAGACCCAACACCCACAGCACTGGAAGGGTGGTCTATTTAAAATACAGATCCCAGCCGGGCGGTGGTGGCGCACGCCTTTAATCCCAGCACTCGGGAGGCAGAGGCAGGCGGATCTATGTGAGTTCGAGGCCAGCCTGGTCTACCAAGTGAGTTCCAGGAAAGGCGCAAAGCTACACAGAGAAACCCTGTCTCGAAAAAACCAAAAAAAAAAAAAAAAATAATAAAAAAAAATAAAATAAAATACAGATCCCTGGTTCAAAACATCAAGGAGTATAGCCTAGAGACCTGCATTTTGGGCAGAACCTTGGTGGTGATTCTTTGGGTTCTGACACTGTGGCTCATTTGAAGCCTCTCTGGTCTAAGCTCCTGCTCCAGCTCCTGGCTGTTGTATACAAATGACCAAGTTTTCAGGCTGACTCACACACCACGCTCCTCTCCCACAGGCCTGGGACTCTCCACTCCTGTTTTTACCCAGCATTCTCCTAGCATCACACAGACCCACCCTTCCAGCCAGCGCCTACTTCTCTTCAGGACGCCTTCCTGGTGGCAGGAGTCTCCCTCCTTCCGGTTGAAGTAATAGTTCCTCTACTTCGGATTGTTTACAACATCCTATCTCGCTTTCCTTGTGGGTGGGCCTCCTGGCCCCCTAACCTCCGCCCCTTCATCGAACAGGAAATTCCCAGAGAGCTGCCATGAGTTTAAACAATAAATAAGCCTCTGCAGATATGACTTCACCCTGACACTCCTGCTGATCACAAGGAGCTGGGAAAGCTTTGCAGATGAGGAAATCAAGCCTTGGCTGCGAAGGCCAAAGCCAACTGAGATTCAGAGCTGAATTTAGAACTCAGGTTGGCTCCAATATTCAGTTTGCTCTGCTTCACCCCAACAGCAAGACAGCCAGGCAGCAGGCATTATGATCCCATTGCCCAGATAAGGGAAGGGAGGCCCAAAGCAAACACAATCACTCAGCACCAGGTCTTAGCTCTGAGTTCAAGTGCTGGCCCTTCTCTCTTCTCTCTGATGGGCAGGTGCTACCCCTTAGCAAGATGGTAGCCAGGTCTCGGTAGCCAAGTAGACCAGAGCCCTCATCCTGGCATGCTCACAGTGCCACTCTGGACTCAAGGGCCTCCTCTGCAGCCACAGACTCACCATGCCAGTCTTACAGCTAACTGGGGATTCAGAGGGAATCAGGAAGTACCTGGGCACACCTCCACCTTATCATTCTGGACTTTGTTCTGCTTATGGATGTACAGCTGAGAACAAAGCAACCAGAATGGTTCTTTCTCCAACTGCAGGAGGGCAGCTCTTGGCCTGGCATGGGTCCAGCCTAACCCAGTCTGGGGCAAGCTGAGAAGGGTGTGGAATAAGGAGTCCAGGTTGGCATTCCTGAGAGACTGCCAAGCCCTACCCCTCAGGTGAGGTCTCAGAAGCCTCAAAGGAGGCAGGACTCAGCTCTGAACTCTAGGTGAAGAACCAGCCTGCCTCCATCTTAGGCTTAAAAGCCATCTTTTAGTAAAGACAAACTAGATTCATTCCTGTTTATGATTAAGCCTGTTTCTCAAGGACCTTACCAATAGATAGTTCTGCTCTGCCTATTCCAGGAAATGGCAACCATATCTTTGGTTCAAAAAGTTATAACCATCTTGCAACTCTATTTGTAATCTAAGAAATAAAGCTTGCCTGAAGATCAGAGGACAGAGCCAGCCATAGAGTTAGCCACAGAGGTCAGGCAGTGGTGGCACACACCTTTAATTCTAGCACTCGGGAGGCAGAGGCAGAGATCTATCTGGATTTCTGTGAGTTCAAGACCACACTGGGCTACATGAGATTAATCCAGTCTAAAAAAGAAACAGAGCCAGGCAGTGGTTGAAACAGGAAGTGATATGGCTGGGCAGAGAAAGGAATATAAAGCGGGAAGAGACAGGAATCCACTGTCTTGCAGAGGCTCTGTCCGGCTGAGGAGTTGGTGAGGTAAGAGGTGGTGGCTGTGGCTTGCTCTGTTTCTCTGATCTTTCAACTTTCACCCCGATATCTGGCTCCAGGTTTTTATTATAAGACCATTTAGGATTCGTGAGACACAATCCTTTGTTTCAAAAGGTTGTTATGACTATCTGTTGTTATGACTGCCTTAGGACCACCTTGCAATCACGTCCTTGCTTCAGGAGGTCATTATGACTACTTGTTAGGCTTACGCTCTGCTCCTGCAACCTCACCTATTCTGTCTGCCAAATCCCCCATTTGGAAACCCCCTACCCCTGAGCTATAAAAACCTTGTCTTCCTCAAGTCCAATGCTGACCTCTCAAACCTCTATTTAAGGGGAGGCAGACCTCTCTCTCTCTCTCTCTCTCTCTCTCTCTCTCTCTCTCTCTCTCTCACACACACACACACACACACACACACACACACACACACAAGCTTGCTTTAATTCATTTGGCCATGATGATCTGGGTTAGTGTGCTCCTCCTATCTTCGGGACTAACACAGGATGGAGGACTAAGCCATTCAATCGGTGTGCATCATGGCCAGCGAGGACTTTGGACAATGCTCAGTGTAGAATGAAAACAAGAGCTAGTTGAGTGTTGTGGCACATTATGTAACCCCAGCATTTGAGACAGAAGCAGGAGAATCTGGGAAAGTCTGAGGCCAGCCTAGTCCACAAAGCAAGACCCTGACTCACAAAAACAACAAAAACCAGGGTCTGGATGTAGCTCAATTAACAGAGTTTTTGCCACAAGAACCTGGGTTCAATCCTCGGTGCTATATACTCCAGGCATGGCAGCTCATACTTGTAATTCCAGCACTGGGGGTGGAGGGTGGGGAGGTGGGGGAATAGTAGAGGCAGGAGTTCAAGGTCATTTTTGACAATGTAGCAATTTTGAGGCCAGCCTGGATTGACTACATGAGATCTTGTCTCAAAAACAAGAACAGTAATTTACAGCTGTTACACCCCGTATCTGTGTGTCATGTCACCCTCACATCTGCAAGGCTAGAGCTGCGGAGCTATGGGCCCCATCTAGCCAGTTCCTCAGTTCCCTCTTCTCTTCAATTCGGACCAGAATGTGCCACCACTGGGCTCCCTGCTGCTGCTGCTGCTGCAATCCGAGACAACTCAGCATATCCTCACCAGGGCCATCCGTCCAGGAGGAAAGGCCTGTCATTGCCACAAACAAAACTAAGTCCCTAGCTGATCAGATTTTTAAGATCCGTAACCCCTTCCTCTAAGTCCAAGAAACCCTTTTACTAGGAGGTAGGCTCCTGCGTGGTTGGTTTACGCCCAACACAGTGGGGCGCAGGGGTCTGACGCACAGGGCTGTTCGTGGAAGATGACAGAGGGCCGAAGGATCAGGTCCAAAAAGGGACTTGCCCGCCCACCGCCTTGCCCTTCTGATCCTGGAAGCGTAGGCCTAAGTCACAGCCCACCAGCTGGAGCAGAGCCCACAAGGAGAGACGTGCCAGCCTGCCCTGACGGCGGCGGCGGCGGCGCGCATGCGCCCGACAGGCCGCGCCCACGGCGCATGCGCAGCGGTCACTCTGGCTCTATATTAGGGCCAAAGCGGCTGTGTCCCTAGGCTGCTATAGTGGGCAAGGGCATTGGTCCGTCCGTTTAGCGCCCTCCTCTCGAGTGCCCATCGCTGCCCCGTCGAGAGCCCGCGCAGGTAAGAGCCCGCTCGGTGATCGCGGGAGGCCGGCGCGCCCCGCCACCGCGGCCACACGCCACATCCCCCTCCGGCCCCCACCTTGGCTCTGCGTCCACCACCGCCGCCCTCTTCACCCCTTAGGCTGCCTCAGAGGCCCCGTTCCGTCCCCTCCTGACATTCGGCATTTGACAGGCGGCTTCCGAATCTCCTTCCCACCCTTGCCCTTCTCGAGCTTGCGACCCCGGGGAACCTCTGACTCCCCGCTGACCTCCTTCCACCAGCCTGATTCTCTGGACGGGCTAGCCCCGACCCTACCCTTCTTTCTGCCCCCTTTCCGGGTTCCAGCTGTAGGGGCATGACCTTGTCTTGGGAACTCAGGGCTGGTCCAGACTCTTCCCCCTTCCTCGGGTTGGTAGGATCCCCATGAGCCCTCCCTCCCTGGATAGGTGGCAGTGACAGCTTCCCTAGCCTCGCTGTTGCCGCTGGATGTGTGAGTGTGGCCACCACTCCTTCACTGAATCCTGTGCCGTGCTGTCTGTCGTTAGTTTTGTTTCTTGAGTGAGATGTGTATCTGGGGCACCCTTGACATCACTCACCATGGGTTCCTCTACAGGAGCCAGCACCTTTGCGGACATGGAGACTGTGGTTCGACGATGCCCGTTCTTATCTCGAGTTCCTCAGGCCTTTCTGCAGAAGGCAGGAAAATCTCTCCTGTTCTATGCTCAAAACTGCCCCAAGATGATGGAAGTTGGAGCCAAGCCAGCCCCTCGAACCCTGTCCACTTCAGCGGTACACTGCCAGCAGATCAAAGAAACCCCTCCGGCCAATGAGAGTAAGCAGGGTTAGCAGTGAGGAGCACCTCCTTGGTGTACGGGCCACTCTGAGGGAGGAATCAAGCACTGTGTCTGGGGGGTCGGTCATCTTGTGTAACTGTCCTTCTGACTCTCGGATTAGGAGCTTTTCATGCTCCTGGATTTAAAAGTGAAACAATACAGGTTTCTGGATTGCTGGGTTCTAGTGTTTCCTCTTTGTCTGGTACAAGCAGTCACTAGCAACCTTTTCCTCAATAAAGATTTGGCCTTTGACATGAAAAGTAGTGATTTTAAAATCTGTTTAGTATTTTGAGGCAGGGTCTCACTTTGTTTCATCGGCAAGCCTGGAACTCACTATGTAGCCTGGGCTGGCCACAGAGATCATGACCCTGCCTCTGCCTGCCCAGTGCTGACATCACAGACCCGAGCTACCGCTGTCAGGTTTTGTTTTTATTTTTTAAAAGATTTATTCATTTTGTTTGTTTTATGTGTATGAATGTTTGGCCGCACCACATGCGTGCCTGGTGCCCAAGGAGGCCAGAAGAGGGGGTCCGTCTTGTCACAGATGGTTGTGAGCCACCTTCTCAGTGCTGGGAACTGACCCTGAGTCCTCTAGAAGAGCAACAAGTGCTCTCCACCGCCGAGCCATCTTTTTTTTTTTTTTTTTTTTTTTTTTCCTTTTAAGCAAAAAAAGAAAAAAAATATTTTTTGTAAAACGCATATAACATAAATCATTTTAGCTTTTTATTTTTTTTTTCCAGATGTCCCTCCAACTCGTGGCAGCCCTCCTGCCTCAGCCTTTTAAGTGCTTGTATTATGAACATGCACCACTACAGTGTCCGTTTTCATCATTTAAGTGTGTGACTCTGTAGTATTACATACATTCATGTTGTTCCGCCACCATCCAGTCCCAGAACTTTCTTCATCTTCCCAAACTAAATCAACTCCCTACTCCTTCCCCCAGTGCCTGGCCGCGGCCACTCTATGGTCTGTTCAGCCTCACTGCTCTAGGTGCGTTATGTAAGTGAGGCATGGTGTTAGGGACTGTAATGCATGGATCCGACCCAGACAGCTAAGTTTTAATGAGCAGACTGGCATGGTCTTGGTCAGGTTCTGTCAGGAGAGGGACTTTTCAGAGCCCACCTAATCCTCAGGAACCTTTCCCTCCCAGGCTTCCCTGGGGCGTGAACCTGTAGGAAAGGAACGCTTGTTATGTAAGTGGGCAGGACTTAGTCCTTTAGGGGAGTTCCTGTCCCGGAGTTAGTTGTCTTTTCTCACAGTGTCAGTAGTGGCCATGTTTTGAGTTAGAAGGCTCATTTTCCCTTCCGTTGTGTCTAGACTTTCCATAACGGACCTGCATTACTTATAAAATTAAGTTAATTTCAAAATAACATCCCTCGACTTCCCTTTAGAGAAAATGTTATGGAAACTGTATTGAGACACCCTATCCAAGTTGTAGAAAGAGCAGCCCTGACTCATGGGGTATTCTAAAATGATGAAGGAAGACTTTTCTAGAAGGAAGGTGATGAGCAAGTTGCTCAAGGGATGGAGGAGTGTCTGTAACCTAGAGCACAGAGCCAGTCAGTGTTACATCAGCAGCTTTCCTCGATGATCTTCACCAGGAAAGTAGGTGAGCTGTGTGACGGCAACCTGGGTCTTTTCCAGGCACACCAAGAGTTGGAACCCGAGGGGACAATGTGAAGGTGTGCGTGATGGCCATTTGTTTGTTTGTTTTTCAGAAGTGTTTTTAAAACGGATTGAGCTTTCTTAGGAATCTATTTAGGAAATATCAAGAGAAGGCTGGAGAGATGGCTCAGAGGTTAAGAGCACTGGCTGCTCTTCCAGAGGTCCTGAGTTCCCAGCAATCACATGGTGGCTCATGACCATCTACAATGAGATCTGGTGCCCTCTTCTGGACTGCAGGGACACGTGCAGGCAGAACACTTGTGTACATAAATGAATAAATAAATAAATAAATCCTTTAAAAAATACGAAGAGAAAATAACTGTGTGACTGCTTCCAGGTGCCTTAGAGAACATTACTCTCCTGAAATATGCTGAGTGTACATGAGGTAGAAATTACTGACAGTGATCCAAGTCAAGAGCTTTGGGGGCTAAGCACACACATAATCCCAGCACTTAGGAGGCTGAGGCAGGAGGATTGCCAAGTCAAGCATCCTGGGCTGCACAGCAAGACCCTGTCTTAATAAATGAAGAAAGTATGTTGGGTTGTCTGAAAGTATAAAATAGTGATATTGGATTTATAAGGAGACCGCCTATGAGTCTGAGAGGTAACTGGGATGGGCCAACAAACCCTTCAGAGGACCTCCGTTATGGTGAGGCAGGTGAGAACAGATATTAGCAGAGTCTAGCAAAGGTAAGCTTGAGCATGGGTTATGGACTGGAGTGAGTATAAAGTTTGAAGTGAGAAGACTCAGTGACTTGGTCTGATGCCTCATTCTTTCCATTTCCTTCCGCAGAAGAGAAAACTGCCAAAACCACAGTCCAGCAGGCTCCTGACGACTCCCAGCAGACTCCAGATGGCACACAGCTCCCGTCTGGACACCTGTCACCCGCTACAAGCCAGGGCTCTGGGAGCAAGTGCCCTTTCCTGGCCGCACAGCTGAGCCAGACGGGCAGCAGTGTCTTCCGCAAGGCCAGCCTGGAGCTTCAGGAGGACGTGCAGGAAATGCATGCTGTGAGGAAAGGTACCAGAAACAACTCTGGCCAGTGGGAAGGGAGCCTGTCATTTTGCTCCCGGGACCCCCGGTTTATGTGTGAGCTATTGCTAGGCCAGCAGGAACAGTGGCAACACCTTCCTCTTTTAGTAGCGATGGGGAAGGAAGCTCCTCAAGCTAGACAGTCCGTCAGGACTGTATTGCAAAATGTGGGACTTGCCTTCTGGTGAGGTGTAGGAGGTGACCGGCTCCCCACGTCATGCTTACTTTCTGGAAATAACCTGTAGTCTTGAACAGATGCCAGCGTTCCTTTGTCTCTTGGGTCCTTCCTCCCTTTGGTAGGATAGAAGGTAGAATTACTGGAACTACTGCAGTGAGTACTAGCCTGGGACTCCAAGCTGTGTGTCCGTCCTACTGATAGTCATGGAAAGGCAACCTTAACGTCATCTGAGCTCCCAACAGCCTCTAAAGACTTCAGCATGCTGAGCATGGCACACACCTTTAATTCCAGTACCTGGGAGGCAGAGGCAGGAGGGTCAATGTGAGTTTATGGCCAGCCTGGTCTACATAGACAGTTCCAGGATAGCCAGGCCTGCATAGAGAAACCCTATCTTTTTTTTTTTTTTTTTTTGAGACAGGGTTTCTCTGTGTAGCTTTGCACCTTTCCTGGAACTCACTCTGTAGCCCAGAACTCACAGAGATCTGCCTACCTCTGCCTCCCGAGTACTGGGATTAAAGGTGTGCGCCACCACCACTACCACCCGGCTGAGAGACCCTACCTTAAAAAAAAAAAAAAGGAAAGGAAGGAAGGAAGACAGGCTGCCTCAGCAAAAGTTACTTTCTATCCAAGAAGTATTCAGGAGGGGAGTAGGCTGTATGGATCCAGGAGACGTCCATCCAGTCAGCTGGGGAGCCTCAGGCTCTAATTCATGTCCGATAAAACTGGCTGGTAACTGTGAAAACACAACAGCACTGAAGCCAGGTAGTGCACTCGTGTAGCTCCAGCACTAGAGTAGAGGCAGGAGGGTCTTGAGTTCAAGGCCAGCCTGGGCTACAACAAGACTTCATCTCAAAAAGCCAAAAAGAAGCCCAGGACCAAATGCCACTATAATAAGCACACTGAAGGAAGAGACATTCTGTATACTCCGTTACAACTAACTTTGGTTATGATTGGCTTTTTTTCATGAAGTAAGCAATAGGCTATTCTTTTTGTTTTTTTTTTTTTGTTTTTTTTTTTGTTTTTTTTTTTTTTTTTTTGGTTTTTCGAGACAGGGTTTCTCTGTGTAGCTTTTGCGCCTTTCCTGGAGCTCACTTGGTAGCCCAGGCTGGCCTCGAACTCACAGAGATCCGCCTGGCTCTGCCTCCCAAGTGCTGGGATTAAAGGCGTGCGCCACCAACGCCCGGCTCTTTTTGTTTTTCATTTTGTTTTGAGACAGGGTCTCACTATGTAGCACAGTCTGGCCTCAGATTTACAGAGATCTGCCCAACTCTGCTTCCTAAGTGCTGGAACTAAAGCCATGTACCAAGATGCCCAGATAATAAGCTATTAAAAAATTTGATTTTAATATTTTGCCTACATGTATGTCTGCACCAAAATATGCCTAGTTCTCAAGGAGGTCAGAAGAGGGCATCCGATCCCAGAACTGTAGTACAGACAGCTGTGAGCCGCCATATGGATGCTGGGAATTGAACTCAGGTCCTCTTAGCTGATGAGCTATCTCCAGCTGTGTCTGCCCGGGGACATAAGCTGTTTTTGACAGTGTGCCTAGAGGGTGTCGTGAACTGAGAGTAAAAGTCTATCTTTTATGCCTCTTGTTACTTTTGCGATAGAGGCTGCCCAAAGCTCCGTGACCCCCAATGTGATCAACATGAAAGCTGATGGAGAGGACCCGAGCCAGCTGCTGAAGAACTTCCAGGATATCATGCGAAAGCAAAGGCCAGAACGAGTGTCTCACCTTCTTCAGGATAACTTGCCGAAATGTGAGTCTTCTCGTTTGTGAGTTAAACGTGTCTCAGAGTAAATGTGAAGTTGTGTGGCGAGGTGAGGCCTGGCCCTGTGGCCCTTGCTTGAGTACTGTTGGGCACAGTGCAGTGACTGCCGCTGATCATTGGCCTCTCTCTTCTATTACCCGTCGCCTGCGTGCTGGACAGTGTGCCCGACACGTGACAAGTACAGTCTTGTTCACCCCTCACGGTACTAGGACTCATTCTAGTCCTGAACCTAGTGCTGTGAAATGGCCAAACTGAGATTTGAACTCAGGTCTCTCCTTCCCCAAACCCGGATATTCTTCTTAAAAGGCTGTACTGTTTTTTATTTGTTTCCATTTTAGCTGTTGCCACTTTTCAATATGATCGTTTCTTTGAGAAGAAAATTGATGAGAAAAAAAACGACCATACCTACCGAGTTTTTAAAACTGTGAACCGGAGAGCACAAATCTTCCCCATGGCAGATGATTACACGGATTCCCTCATCACCAAAAAGCAGGTGTCGGTCTGGTGCAGTAACGACTACCTGGGCATGAGTCGTCACCCGCGAGTGTGTGGGGCAGTCCTGTAAGTCCTTGTCAGCTTTCGGACACCACTAGCACTGTTGGGAAGACAGACGGTTTATACAGCTGGACGTTTTATGGGAGAATTCTTAGTCACGGAAAGCATCCACGGTGATACACTGCCGTTCTCCGTTCTCCGTAGAGGCAGCCCTCTCCCTCCCCCTCTACAGGAGTCCTGGGATTGAGCGCAGCTCATCAGGCTTTACAGCAAATCCCCCTTGCCTGCTGACGAACCCATCTCACTGGCACAATATTCTTAGCCTTTGACTTTTTCAGAGAATATTGTGAAGACGTGGATAAGGCTATTTTAGTAGGACGTGTTTAAAAGGATGAAGGTCCCATCTTTGTCCTTCAGGGGGACCATCCTGAAGAAAGAGCGTTGTTCATCAAATTATCCAAGAGGCTTGCTAAAGAGAGTTCCACGTGAGGTTGAGCAATAGCATGTAGTGTGTATGTGTCCTAATGTGTAACTGCTTTGCGGCCTTCTAGAGTGGGCTTTCTCTTATCGTATTACTGGGCAATGATTATTCTCAGAAAAAAGAAGCCTTAGTTTAAGTTACTCTGCTCCAGTGCTGGGGTTGTAGGAATGTAAGCCCCCTGGATTTTAAATGAGTTCTGGGGCTGGAGAGATGGCTCAGAGGTTGAGAGCACTGGCTGCTCTTCCAGAGGTCCTGAGTTCAATTCCCAGCAACCAACCACATGGTGGCTCACAACCATCTGTAATGAGATCTGGCGCCCTCTTCTGGCCTGCAGGCGTACATGCAGATAGAACACTATATAAATAATAAATAATAAGTAAATCTTAAATGAATGAATGAGTTCTGGAGATCTGAACCCTGGAGTTATTGGTATTTTATTTTCAACAGGGAGACGGTGAAGCAGCACGGGGCCGGAGCTGGTGGAACCAGGAATATTTCTGGCACCAGCAAGTTCCACGTGGACCTGGAGCAGGAGCTGGCCGACCTCCATGGCAAAGATGCAGCACTCTTGTTTTCCTCCTGCTTTGTAGCCAACGACTCCACCCTCTTCACCCTGGCCAAGATGATGCCAGGTAAGCAAGCCCAGTGGCAGTGCCCTGGCACATTTGAGGGTTCTGCATGATGACGAGAACATTGGCTACTCAGCAGGCCCACTCCAGGTCAGCCTGGCAGCCCTGTATCAGTGCCCAGGTCGCTGACTGCATGCTCGGGGTTCCAGCAGAACGTGATCAGTGATGACCTTTAAGCTCCTGACTCGAGTGTCCTTTGTATTCTAGGAAGTCCCTTTAGCACACGCTTCATGCATTTAGTCATAGCCTCACTGAGTTTGAAGTGAGGTACCCATATTTTTTTTTTTTTTTTGAGACAGTTTTTGTTTTGGACATAATCTCACTGTATAACCTAGGCTGCCCTCAGACTCTTGGTTCTCCCACCTCAGAATGCTGGGCTTCTGAGTGTATGGCATTGTGGCTTTAAGGATTGTTCTCTGTGGTTTTTGTGTTTTATGGTTCATGGTGCTGGGATGGAGCCCAGAGTGTCAGCTCATGTGAATCTTGTGCTCAGCTGCTGAGCTCCATCCTAGCAGCCATGGGGATCTCTGCCTCTGCATTTTCCCAGAAGAGAGGCCGTAGCTAGTTTTGTGTCAGGACAAATACTGGCTCCCTGGTACTTTCCATAGTGAACATTTTCAAGGCGTTGTCAGCAGGAAAAGGTCTGTTGTATCTGTCCAGGATGTTGCCTCTGTCACTAAGTAGCATTTTTCTCATGTCAGGCTGTGAAATTTACTCTGATTCTGGAAACCATGCCTCCATGATCCAAGGGATTCGCAACAGTCGAGTGCCAAAGTATATCTTCCGCCACAATGATGTCAATCATCTCAGAGAGCTGCTGCAAAGATCTGACCCCTCAGTTCCCAAGATTGTAGCATTTGAAACTGTTCATTCAATGGACGGTAAGTCTACACTGAGACTAACCTGAAGCCTGAGATGTAGAACCAGACTTGAACTGTTTCAAGAGTATGGTGTGTGGGCCCTGGGGATATAGCTGCAGGTTGTCAAGCTTCTGCTTAACTGTGTATAAGGTCCTGCGCTTCACTCCAGAAACAAACTAAAATATGATGTTTCCTTTTGGTTTTGCATTTTTCTCCGCTGGGATTCTGTAATTGGAAGACGTTATATGGATGGGGTAACTGGGTTTTCTGCTCTGGCTGTTGCTAGACTATGACCTCAAGGCAAACGAGAACTGGGGGAAGCTCATTTTCCCTCCAGTGCTAAAAATGACCCCACAGAATGTAAGGTTTGCTGCACAGTGGTGACGCACACCTTTAATCCCAGCACTTGGGAGGCGGAGACAGATGGAGCTGAATTCAAAGCCAGCCTGGTCTACAGATCAAGTTCCAGGGCAGCCAGAGCTACACAGAGAAACCCTGTCTCAAAAAACCAAAAACAGAATGTAAGTGCTTCGCTTTGGCTCTAACCACGATTACTAACGTTTTCCTTGACTCTTCAGGAGCAGTGTGCCCGCTGGAAGAGCTGTGTGATGTGGCCCATGAGTTTGGAGCAATCACGTTTGTGGATGAGGTCCACGCGGTGGGGCTGTATGGGGCTCGAGGTGGAGGGATTGGTGATCGGGATGGAGTCATGGCAAAAATGGACATCATTTCTGGGACACTTGGTATGTATGCTTTGTAAATTCGGCCCTTTTACACTGAACTTAGGATGTATAGCAAGACCAATGCCTGGCTGGTCTAACTGGCCCTGGGATAGGATAGGAAGCAGTGTGGTAACATGTAAAGCCTGGACTGTTTCTCTTTGGGTTGAATTTTGTTGTCATGGCCAGGGTCTCAGTCTATAGCCCAGGCTGGCCTCAGGGCAGCCCTCCTGTTTCTGGTTCTCGGGTGCTGGGTTTGCAGGAGTGCTACCATTCCCATCTTGCAGTGAATTTTCTCATCCTGGTGAATGCTAGCGCAGCCCTGGGGACATGGAGGGTCACAGACTCCCACAGCTAACTATGACAGAAATTACATTTCTTGCCATCTGAGCTCATTCCAGCCATACTTGTGGTTCTTACTACATGCTGTGACGAAAGCCTTCATTCTGTGCTGCTGAATTCAAAAGGAGAGAGCGCTGCCATGCTTTTCTCTGAGGTGTGGGAAATGCTCTGCCCTGTGCCTAGCACAGGGAGCGAGCGAGTGGTCCAGCTGTCCCAGCCAGTCCTCTCCTCATGCTGGCACCCTGAAGCCTGGCCTGCGCTCCTGGCTGTGGAGCTCCTGGCTGTGTGACCTTGGCTTAGGAGCTGACCTTTCCATACCTGTTGTTCTTTCCCCATCGATGTGATGGAAATAGCAATAGGCTGCACATCAGGATTCCTGTAGAGAAGATAAATGAGTTGTTTATAGATCATTGCTATAGATGTTACCTTTGCCTGGGAGAGTCATTGAGAGGCTGTAGAAATTTGACAAGATTTTTTTTGTGTTTTTGTTTTTGTTTTTCTTAAACATTCCGAATTTGTTAAGGGCAGTGAGAAACCCACATAGCAGTCAGTGAATGCCAAGGTAAAGCCAACACTTAGTCAAGGACCAGCAAGCAAAACCCAGCATCCACCAGCCCTGTCACGGGAGTGAGAGCCTCCCCCAGACCTGGAGATGCCAGAGGAGAGCCACCTATTCAAGTGCCCAATCCCAGTTTGTGGTGTGGGCTTGTTGGAGGTATATGGTACAGTGAGGTGGAAAATGCTAGGTGGAGAAATTTTCCACTCTAGGAGTTTGAACCCACTTAATCCTCTTGTGGTTCAGCAAAAATGTTCACTTCGGAACATAGAGTTAAGGCTCCTGAGAACCCCTCTGGAGTCCTTAATCCTGAAATTTGAGATACAGATTATACAAGGGCGTTGGCCAGAACTGAAAAATAAGCCTGGCCCTGAGGCAGCCCTAACAGGTCTGAGTGTTTGTATTTATCCAGCAAATGCTGATGATTGTCAAGAGTCTCCCGTTTGCTTGAGGAGCAAGTAAGGTCTCGGTACTGCAGCAGACAGATGCCTTAGCCAGGTGACTGCTGCCCAGTCAGTGCCTGGAGGCTGTGGTGCCTCGGTGTACCTACTGCTGCTGCCAACCTAACAGAGCCCCCCCTTCCAGGGAAGGCGTTTGGCTGTGTCGGAGGGTACATTGCCAGCACAAGTTTGCTGATCGACACTGTGCGCTCCTACGCTGCCGGCTTTATTTTTACCACCTCCCTGCCTCCCATGCTGCTGGCTGGAGCCCTGGAGTCTGTTCGGATCCTGAAGAGTGCCGAGGGCCGCGCCCTTCGCCGCCAGCACCAGCGCAATGTCAAGCTCATGAGACAGATGCTAATGGACGCTGGCCTCCCGGTCATCCACTGCCCCAGCCATATCATCCCCGTGCGGGTGAGTAATGGCCTGTCTGGGTTTGGACTCCACATGATGCGACAGTTCTGGTGCCAACTTCCTGAAGCTGGGCCTCGGCGGGGTAATTGCTAGGGCTGGGACCGCAGCCGGTGGCCTCTGCCATGTCTCTGTCTTCAGCAGGCTGGAGCACAGCTTCCCTCTCCAGAGCACTGACCTTAACGGGGTAAACACAGGACGTGTGTCTGCAAAGTTTTAGAAGCCTAAGCACGGGCAGCTTTGAAGTGTGACTTTCCACTTAATGAATTTCAAAGTAGACCCTGCAAATCATATCCACAAATCATATCTCTGTTGATGTCACTGTTAATGTAAGAAAACAGCTAGTATAACCAGAGCCGAGCAGTCCCTCCTGGGAACAGGGTTTGTTTGTGCGGAAAAAAAAAAAAAGCACCTCCTTGACCATGCATGGCCTGAGAGGACAGGCATGTGACATTTCAGTGTTGCGGTCCACCCTGCAGATGCCAGCTCCCTTACATTACAGGTGTGCAGGCAGGGCTGCCCGTCTCCTCAGGCTTGCACACCGACTCCAGTCCGGCCCTGAGCCTAATCCTCATTCCCGGACACTGTGTTCTTGACGGTCTCTGCCACACTGGCATGTCTCACTCTGACCCTGCTCTTGCTGTGATGGCACTTAGGTCGCCGATGCTGCTAAAAACACGGAAATCTGTGACGAACTGATGAGCAGGCACAACATCTACGTCCAAGCCATCAACTACCCAACGGTGCCGCGCGGGGAGGAGCTCCTGCGGATTGCCCCCACCCCGCACCACACACCGCAGATGATGAACTTCTTCCTCGGTGAGTTGGTGCAGGGCTTCAGGGGAATCTCTCACCTCACTGTAACCGCACCTCCAGTGAGCTGCGGGAAGCCTGCACAAGGCTCTGGCAGTATTTACCCCAGTTCTTCAGGCGCACATTGGTTTCTTCCTGTCCCGAGTAGCTAAGCATGACACAACTCTAAAATTAGACAGTAGCGACTCACTTGACAGTGTGCACGATCTGTTGGGACGCTCTCAGGAAGCCCGCCCCGCCCCGCATGCCCTCTCTCCCATCATGTGGATGCAGGGGTGTGGCTGTTGAGGGGACTAGAGGCCTCTGACAGCACAAGTCTGCCCTGGCCTCTAGAATCCAGCTCGCATTTCTTCGCACTCTCCCCTTCCTGACATCAGGTCCTTGAACTAACTCATTCTGGTGGCTCTGGGCTGCTCCCCGCCCGCCATGTCCACTCCAAAGGTGGAGACTGAGGGGGCTTTTACCTCTAGGTTATCATTGCCTCCCAAGTCGGCGTAACTTCCAAGGACAGACTTTCTGTTCTAGATGCTCAGAGGACTTTTGTATGGTTTTGGTGCTGGGGTTGAACTCAGGGTCTTGGCGTGCTGAGCAGGCACCCCACCCCTGAGAGCCGCTTCCCCAGACCCCTGAGGTACTCAGGTTAGTGTACACACAGCAGCAGCTTCCTGAAGCTGGTTTGTGAAGAAAGACCCAACTCTGGGTTGTGTTTTTCTGTTTTTAGTCTTAGGACTGTGTCACTGAGATGAACTCACATACCATAAATTTTACCTTCTTAAAATACAGTAGTAAAGGTTTTTGGATACATTCACAGTGTTGAGAAGCCTTTACCTCTGCCTCTAGAACATTTTCATCACTCGAGGATGAAGCTACACACTCACTCGCATTTGCTTCCCTTCTACCCAGTCTCCCCACCCCTGACTGCCCTTCCCTCTGGACACTGGGTGTAAGTGGGACCATGTGAATGATACATGGTCCTTTAGGCTGACTGCCCATAGCCAGTAGCCAGTGTTTAGAGTTTTGTTCATTTTGTAGCACTAATCAGTACTGCTTAATTTATTTACTTACTTATATCTAAGGCAGAGTCTAGTTGTGTCTGCGGCCTGGGCTGGCCCAGAGCTCACAGATCTCCTCTCTCACTCTTGTGAGTGCTGGCTCTGTTCTCGTCATTGCCCTGTATTAGTCCGTGTGTGGATTTGCCTCATTCACGTATGCATCAGTGCATGAACACCGGAATGCTCCCACTGTTGAAGTCTCAGGAATGGGGCTGCTGTGAGCACTGGGGTGCAGGTTTCTGTGAGGGTATTTTGAGCAGAAGGTTCCAATGGTGCTCAAGAACTGTCTTTCTCCACAGAGAAGCTGCTGGTCACGTGGAAGCGAGTAGGGCTGGACCTGAAGCCCCATTCGTCAGCAGAATGCAACTTCTGCAGGAGGCCCTTGCACTTCGAAGTGATGAGTGAAAGAGAAAAAGCCTACTTCTCAGGCATGAGCAAGATGGTGTCTGCCCAGGCCTGACTGTGACTCCAGTGACTCACCTAACCCCAGGCCATTACCATATCCAAATAGTAGCCAGAATTGTCTTTATATGTGAAATAAATTATATATTAAATCTTAATCTATAGTAAAATCATAGTCCAGAAAATAAGTTCTTGTGTGCTAGGTCTTTCTGCTGCGGACTACTAAATGGAGACATAACTGTCATCTGGCCTGTACTGTAGCTGTATGAACTGATGTCTGCAGGGTCTTCTGCTCTGCTCGGATCCGACCAGCACAGGCCTAAGCCTGGAGGTAGACCAGATGGCACCCCAGTAACTGCAAGCAGCGATACCACCTGCGGCTGGTTTCCCTTGGCACTTCCCGCCTCAGACCTAGAAGGGGGTCAGTGGACCCACAGCCTTGTCACAGCTCTGTCCTTCCTGCTCCTCTCAGCCACTGCCTCCACCTCACACTTCCCCCGAAAGTCAAGCCTGAAGCAGGCCCAGCTACGCTTACCAAGCCTGCAGCCTGCCAGCTCCCCGACCCCTGTCCTTTGCAGAGAATGTGGGGGGCTCTGTGCCCCTCCTCCACCCTCTGCATTTGTATTTGGGTCTTGCTGCTTCCTGCACATTCTGAAGCCCCTTGTCTTGTCCTCAGTTTCTCCCCCTCTGCTGACCCTTTATCCCACAGACCGGCAGCAGGCCTCACCTCTCTGAGCAATAGCCACGTCACCCAGGCTAGACCCCCCCCCCCCAGCCACCCCAGCCGCAACCGTCTTTGTCCTGTCCTCCTTGCACAGCCCCTACCACCCCCGTTCCCTGTGGGGGTTGCTTTCTGCTTGCCACATACTGCCTGTCTTGCCAACCCCAGCCACTGGCTCTGCTGCCTCTCATTAGATTCCTCGGTGGTGTTGAGTGGTTGGCCTCGGGTTTTTACAGCTTTCCCATCCAGGTCTAAGCTGTGCCATTCGCTGCTCTCGGTGGTGCTCCCCCTCAGCTGGGTGCTCCTGTGACTGTAGATGGTCCTGCTTCACTCAGTGCTCCCCCTCGCAGGGTGGAGAAAGCACCCTGCCCCCGCACCCCCACAACCCCTTCAGCACAGTCTCTCATCTGGAGTCAACTATGTTCTCTTACATAACAGCAGCAAAACACATCTTAGGCCAGGCCACTCCTGCCCTCATCCTCCTCGGCCTCCGCCCCCAAAGCAGTCTGAGAGGTCTTATAAAAACACAGATCCGGGCTGTGAATGAAGCTCAGTTGGCAGAGTGCTCTCCTAGTATACACAAAGCCCCTGGATTTGATCACCAACACCCCATAAATTAGGCATCACCAGTGACACGTTCCTATTATCCCAACACTGAGGAGGTAGAGCAGCTGCATAAAGTTCAAATCCAACCTGTCCCCAAAAACCAACACCCTGTTCCTCTCATACAGAAGCCTCCTGACTCTTGTAATTGTAGTGCGAGTCCTAGACTCCTGTGCATGGATTGGGTTCCTGACAAACGCGCCCCACTAATCATCCCACCCTTGCTTGTTCACTCTGCTCGTAGCTGGGCTTCACGTCTGTGCCCAAGTTCTCTCCACTCTAGGTCTTGGCTCTGCTTAGACTTTCCTGCTCTGGGTCACGGTAGAGTCACTCTTGATTCAAGACAAGGCTTTCATGCCGGATGTAGTGACACACGCCTTTGATCCCAGGACTCAGAGGCAGGGCAGGCAGATCTCTGTGAGATCAAGGCCAGCCTGGTCTACAGGGTGAGATCCAGGACAGCCAGGCATACACAGAGAAACCCTGTCTCAAATTAGAAAAAAAAAAAAATCAGGTCTGGAGAGATGGCTCAGCATTTAAGAGCATCAGCTGCTCTTCCAGAGGCCCTGAGTTCAATTCCCAGCAACCACATGGTGGCTCACAACCATCAATAGTGAAATCTGGTGCCATCTTCTGGCATAAATTCATACACACAGATAGAGCACTCATATACATAAAGTAAATAAATCTTGAAAAAAATTCCTAAGGACACCTTCCCAGGCATGCTAGCCCAGGCACCCCCTCGGCTGCTAAAATTCCTTCCCTTGGAGAAATGTAAACAGCATCCAACCCTCCTCCTACAGTCCCAATGGCAAACCAAGGTGTGTGTTCACCAGAATTCACTATGGGGAAATAATGAGTTCATCAGACTTCCTTACAGGGCAATTGTCTTAGTTAAGGTTTTTATTGCTGTGAAGAGACACCACGGCAACTCTTTTTTTTTTTTTTTTTTTTTTTTGGTTTTTCAAGACAGCGTTACTTTGTGTAGCCCTGGCTGTCCTGGAACTCGCTCTGTAGCCCAGGCTGGCCTCGAACTCACAGAGATCCGCCTCCCTCTGCCTCCCAAGTGCTGGGATTAAAGGCGTGCGCCGCTGCTGCTGCTGCTGCTGCTGCTGCTGCTGCTGCTGCCGCCGCCGCCGCCGCCGCCGCCGCCGCCGCCACCACCACTGCCACCACCACCACCACCCAGCCACGGCAACTCTTATAAAGAAAACATTTCACTGAGGTGACTCACAGTTCCAGAGGTTCAGTCCATTATCATGACGGGAGCATGGGGGCGTGCAGGCAGACTTGGTGCTGGAGCGGAGAGTGCTCAGTCTTGACCGGAAGGCAGCAGCAGGAAGTCGACTGACAGTCACACTGAGGGAAGCTTGAGTAAGAGAGACCCGAGAGCCCGCCCCCTCAGCGACGCACTTCCTCCAACAAGGCCACACCTCCTAGTAGTGCCCCTCCCTTTGGGGGCCATTTTCTTTCCAAGCACCGCAGCAGTGGATGAATTTATGGCCAGGAGTGTGGGTGAGAGCACAGCCACAGTGGGAGGACCACACCCAGCTAGGATGACTGTTCCAGGCCTGTGAAGATGGAGCCCTCTCCCCTCATCCTCCCTCACCTCTATCCTTCAGCCCTTCCCGAAGGCCCCCAGGCCATGTGCGATTAGGGCAGAATTGCATACAGCAACTTAGGAGGCGTCTTAATTAGGGTTTCTATTGCTGTGAAGAGACACCACGACCATGGCAACTCTTACAAAGGAAACCATTTAACTGGGGTGGTTTACGATTTCAGAGGTTTAGTCCATTATCATCATGGTAGGAAACCTGGTGGCGTGCAGCCACACGTGGTGCTGGAGGTGGAGCTGAGAATCCTACTTCTTTTTTTTTTTAAACCTTTTTTAAAAAATTATTTGCTTTTATTTCATTTGCATTGGTCTTTTGCCTGCATGTATGTCTGTGTGAGGGTGTCAGATCTTGGAGTTAGAGACAGTTGTGAGCTGCCACGTAGGTGCTGGGAATTTAACCCAGGTCCTCTCGAAGAGCATCTTAACCACTGAGCCTTCTCTCCAGCCTCTGAGACTCCTACATCTTGATCCACAGGCATCAGGAAGTGAACTGAGACATGGCGTGGCTTGAGCACACATGAGACCTCAAAGTCCACCCCCACAGTGACACACTTCTTCCAACAAAGCCACACCTCCTGATAGTGCTACTCCCTATGAGCTTATGGGGACCAATTACATTCAAATCACCACAGAAAAGGTGGCTGGATTCTTGGGTAAGGGTCCTATGAGACCCCCTACACCTTTTCGAAGAGTCAACAAGCCCAGCTCTGATGCTCTCTGGCCAGCAGGTCCAGCGGAATTCCTGCAGCTGGCAGCCATTTGGCTCAGAAAACAGTCCTGTAAATAGCCTCTGGAACCTCCACACTTTCCTTGGCCTCCTCCCTCGATGCCCTGCAACACCCTGGTCTCCACACATGGTTGCTCGCTCTCTCCCTGTTGTAATATTTCTTTCCCCACACCCACCCCCGAGACAGGGTTTCTCTGTGTAGCCCTGGCTGTCCTGGAACTCTCTAGATGACCAGGCTGACCTAGAACTCTGAGATCCGCCTGCCTCTGTCTCCTGAGTGCTGGGATTAAAGGTGTGCGCCACCACCTGGCTGTAATACTGCTTTGAGGACAGGTGTCTTGTCTTCTCCATTCTGTCCCCTCCAAGTCCAGCACAGAGCCTAATATTCAGGAGGTGCTGAGAAAATACGCATTGATTGAATGAAAGAGGGCCCTAGTGACGTCCCAATCACGTAGACAGAACAAGTGAGCGGAGGAAAGGCCAGGCATCTGGAAATGAAAATCCTGTCTGTCTCACAGCTGTAGATGGGACAACTGCATGTTCTCACCGGGCAGGGTTATGCTCAGACCTACAGGTCACATCCCTTTGTTTGACCGCATCGCGTGGAGCTTGGCTGCGTCATGGTCCCATCAGATAGAGGCATCATACCCAGACAGACCACTGGGTATGAGAGAAGTCACATCGCCTCAGAACCACAATATATTTCCTTCCTGACTTCCCAGCTTTGCTGCCTCACCAGCTGCCAGAGCTACCCATTGTCCCTCACATTCACACGCCTAGAACGCCCGCCACCACCTTTCCTTCAAGTGGGATTGTTTGTCTGTGGCAGGGGGAATGTCTGAATGCTTGGGAGGACCACTCTTCCTTCAAAAGATGGAGCCAGCAGGGTGAGCAAGGTCTGCGGGTCTGTTTTCCCTTCCTGCTTCTTGAGGTTATGAAAACACGGGATGGAATAGTCCGCAAGTAGCAGATGGGACATGTGACTGTTTAAAATTGACAATTAAGCCGGGCGGTGGTGGCGCACGCCTTTAATCCCAGCACTCGGGAGGCAGAGCCAGGCGGATCTCTGTGAGTTCGAGGCCAGCCTGGACTTCAGAGTGAGTTCCGGGAAAGGCGCAAAACTACAGAGAGACCCTGTCTCGAAAAACCAAAAAAAAAAAAAAAAAAAAAAAAAAAAAAAAATTGACAATTAATAGCTTTTCTAAGCCAATCTAATGTGAAACTATATGATGCCGTGAAAGTTTTGTTGGCAAAGTGAGTTGTTTGTTAAAATCTCAGTAGACCAAGCAGGGGGCTCAGTTCAGTAAAATACATGTCTTGTGAGCATGAGGCCCCGATTTGACCCCCGCCCCACTTAAAAATGCCACTCGTGATAGCATTCCCAGAATCCCAGTGCTGCGGAAGCAGAGCCAGGAGGACCCATGAGGCTCACTGGCCAGTCATGATGGTGCATTCCCAGAATTCCAGTGCTTCTGAAGCTGAGACGGGAGGACCCATGGGGCTCACTGGCCAGCCAGTCTAGCTTAATCAGTGAGCTTCAGGCCAAGAAGAGACTCTGATTCTAAGGAGGCCAACAGCATTCCTGAAGACAACACCTGGGTTGTCCACTAGCCTCTGTGCACACCCCCATGTATACCCACACATGCACACATACACATGCCCACATGCACACATACAAGCGTGTATAAAAACTCCTAGTATGCAGACTTTCCTCAGGTTGACCTTTTCCTCCTGTCAGCCTTTCCTGTCTTGTGCCTGTAGTTCAGCTTGTTTGGTCCTCACTGCTCCCCGAAATGAGGAGGCAATGCAAAGGCCCGCAGATTCTCTCACAGAGAACTTCCCATACCTCCAATGCCCACCTTCAGACCTTGTCGGTGACCTGGGCAGGGACTCCTGGCCAGGAGTGTCATTCTCTGGGAGGAAAGAGAAATGCCGGAGCCTTGTTGGTTGATGGTTCCAAGCATCAACCCCCATACCCAACAATGACAGCTGAGGCCTTTATACATGTCATCAACACAATAGCTCTGGCCAATCTCTTTAGAGATGAGCAAACTGAAACTTCCAATAGGACGGTTGCCTGCCCAAGACAACCCAAACGGCTAGAATGCAGCCCCTGATAACCTGACCAGCGTCCTAACTTTTCCTGATGTGGCTGAGCCAATAACAGTGTGGAGGAGAGGGCCGGAAGCCACCCAGAAACTGCTTTTAACCACAGTGCAGCAGAGTTGGTCCCACCTAACCTCACTTGGTGGAGCTCTGCCCCCTCCAGTCTCACAGACTGCTCAGAGCTTCCTGTGAGATGAATGGGCAATTGAGTGGACACACCTTCTACCTGGAACTGCCAGAGAGCAGCCTTGCTGTCCTGGGAGATAAACCGGCCAAACATTGGCCCTAGGCCGGAGGCTGCTTCCTACTTTTGCTTAGGGTTGTGGTTGAAACAATCAGCCACTCAACAGGGACTTTCCCAGGCTTTCAGGCTGCAGAGGAAAGCTCTTGTTTTGTTTTGTTTTTCCTCAGGCCACCCAGGACAGAGCCTGCATGGGACTCTGTAGGTCAGGGACTGTCCTGTCTTTCATTTGAGTAAGATAAGAGGGGACATCATGGCGAAGGCCCTATGAGTCAGAAAGAAGTTATAGCTCAATGGTAAAGTACCAACATCTACAAGGCCTTGAGTTCAGACACCAGTCACACACACACACACACACACACACACACACACACACACACTTAAAAGAGGAAGATGGCTGGTACTTCCTTCATGGCTATGCCTGGAGATGCCTAGGAGGGGAAAGGGGCAGCTGGCAAACAGGTTGCAAACTCAGCAGTTGGTCTGTGGCTAGTTCCCACACTCTCCCCCATCCCCAAGTAGGAGGCCGCGAGTGGCTGCTGGCCTGAGCCTGCCAAACCGGTTCAGTTCTCCTCCACCCCTCCAGACCCCAGCTCTGTGAGGCTGTGTGCTCTCCGCTGCTTCTCAAAGGCTGTGTGTGGTTGTGGTGCTGAAGACAGCAGTCTCAGGATCGGTCGGGTTCCTGAAGGTTCCAGGTACAACACTACCCACAAGTTCAATGGACTTGTTGACTACAGACTCTATCCACCGACACCAGCTGTATTCTGAAGTCTACACTGTACCTAAAGAATTAGAAACACAGATCTGGGAGTGATGGTCTACACCTTTAATCCCAGGACTCAGGAAGCAGAGGCAGGGGATCTCTGTGAGTTCGAGGCCAGGCTGGTCTATAGAGTGAGTTCTAGGACAGCCAGGGCTATGTAGTGAGATCTTGTCTGAAAAAGACAGACAGGAAGGAAAAAAACGAAAAAAGAAAGAGAGAGAGAAGGAGGGAGGGAGGGAGGGAGAAAGAGAACGAAAGAAAGAAAGAAAGAAAGAAAGAGAGAAAGAGAGAGAGAGAGAGAGAGAGAGAGAGAGAGAGAGAGAGAGAGAGAAAGGTAATGAGACAGCCCCAGTGGGGAAAGGCTCCCACAATAAACAAATACATAAACACAGTAAAAATGTTTAGGGGCCAGTTAGAAGACCCATCTGGTTAAGGCCTGTGTCTCTGTTGACACAAAAACACAACTCTGGACTTGAAGGGGATTAGAGATAGTTTATTCTGGAGCCAAATGCCAGTGACCACGGTCTGGGAACACAGATATAGGTTACTTCAAATTCCATGTTCCAATGTGGTAACAGTTTGATGAAGTTCTTATAGTAACAGAACAGAGAAAATCACAAGTAGAAACCAGGCATTAATGGTGCACACCTTTAATCCCAGCACTTGGGAGGCAGAGGCAGGCAGATCTCTGTTGTGTATCAGGTATGGGTTCACATACCTTAAGGAAGAAATCTTTTGCCTTTCTAGCTGCAGAGGGGGGGGGTCAGTCTCTCAGGACTGATTCACTTGTAGCTTAGCAAAGGGCTTTATTATTATTATTATTATTATTATTATTATTCTCCAATTTACACCTTTAGCAAGTTAATTTGTATCCCCAAACCTCTTATCTAAGCTCCCCAAAGGGACAATGCTAAATGCAAATTGCCAGTTCAGGACTATGGCAGTTTCCCCCGGGCTTGATCTCCAACCAAGCTTTGCATAGGCTTTGTACCTTTAGACAAGATTCACATAGAAGGTACTGGAGATAAAAGGTAACAATCACAAAAGACAGATCAAAGCTAGGTGCGTTATAACCCCCCCCCCCCAATCAAACCAGCTGCAGCTCACCAGGAACGCCCAACACATCTCTGTGAGTTGGAGTCTAGCCTGGTCTACAGAGTGAGTTCCAGGACAGCCAGGGCTACCCAGAGAAACCCTGTCTCAGAAAAAACAAAAAATCCCACAAAAACACTGCAAGCCGGGGCACCTTTCAAATACACTGGTCGAAACATTAAGTAGGTGGGTTCAAGCAAAGCAGGGGGCGGGTGAACCTCAAGTATAGACCTCAGGTGCTGTCTGATAACATTCTTAGCCTTTTGGTTGGTGGGGGGGGGGGACCCTATGTTTTTGTTAAATGAACACATTTATCTGTTCGGTTAGACAGAGAGACAGGTAAGGAATGGGCAGTCAGAAGGCTAAGGTAAGTTATAATTTATTAGAATTGTAGCCCAAGGTAAGTTGTAATTAGTTTCTGGGCCCGCAACAGTCCAGCCTCCACACCATGACTGACGTTTTAATCAGCCTCTCAGAAGGCTCGGTGGGAGGCGCAGCTTCTTTCCTGGAACCGACTCACATCTCCAACTGAGCTTGGTCTCTGGACCGCGCAGGGTGGAAGGAGAGAACTGACTCCTTTGTCCTCTGACCTCCACACGCCAGTCACGGCCCTCGCGCACCCCCCCCCCCATTCATACGAAATAAATGCACATTTATTTAAAATTTAAAAAAAAATAAATTCTGAGCAGGGTAGCACACACCTTTAATCCCAGCACTCGGGAGGCAGAAGCAAGTGGATCTCTGTGGGTCCCAGGCCAGCCTGGTCTACATAGAGTTCCAGGTTAGCCAGGGCTATGTAGTGAGACCCTGCCTGGTTTAAAAAAAGAAAGAGCTGGGCAGTGGTGGCTCAAGCCTTTAATCACAGTGCTCATGAGGCAGAGGCAGGCAGAGCTCTGAGTTCAAGGCCAGCCTGGTCTACAGAGTGAGTTCTAGGCTAGCTGGGGCTGCACAGAGAAACCCTGTCTTGGGGGAAAAAAAAAAGGAAGAAAGAAACATATGTACATAGTCATCTTGATCAGATGTGACTAGGCCTCAGCCTAAATGTAAGCAGGTCTGAGAGACAAGTGCATGGAAGAGGACCCCTTCCCTTTGTAGCCAGGTGGTAGCTCACCAGGTGTCTTTTGATGTCTGTACAGTGACCTGGCATGACCCTCTAGATGCAAGTGGGAAGGGGTGGATTATGAGTTCATCTTAATAGGTGTGTTCAATCTGTGGCCCAAAGACTGATGGACCCATGGACAGCTGTGAATGCAGCCCGACGCAAAACCATCCGCTGAATTTTTTTGTTAGCTTTTTTTTTTTTTTTTGGTCGTGATTTGTTCTGTTTTAACTCATCACACAGATCTCAAATGTGACAATGTAGGTGACAGTGTTTGTCATGATGTCCAAAGGGTGGACACAGGCCTGGGAAGATAGCTTGTTTGCAAGCATGGTGACCTGAATTTGATCCCCTAACCACGTGGTAAGTCTAGGTGTGGTGAGTGCCTTTAGAATCCTGGGCTGGGAAGCTGGAGAGGGTGGAGAGTTGGAGGCTGTCTGGCTGGCCAACATGGACCAATTGTGAGCTCTGGGTCAATGAGAGACTGTCTTAAAAACCGAACGTATAGCACTGGAAGAATGACGTGTGAGGTTGACCGCTGGCCTCCAAATGCACACGTACGAGTGTATACACACACACACACACACCACATACACACACACACATACACACACACCACACACACACACACACACCACACACACACACCACACACACACACACCACACACACACACACCACACACACCACATACACACACACCACACACACCACACACACACACACACACACACACATACACATACACACACACACACACCACACACACACACACACACACCACACACACCACATACACACACACCACACACACCACACACACACACACACACACACACACACACATACACACTCAAAGGTTGAACACACCTTTGATCTCCTGTGGCTCTCAGCTCCTTGCTGCTGCTGGCACTGGTGGGACTCTAATCAAGGCTGGCCTTCTTTGTCCAGCTTAGGCATGGCCGCCCGAGCGTGCAATCATCCCTTTTTCTACACACCTAGTAGTGAGCACTACCCTGCTTGGGAGTTTTCTCAGGACCTTGCTGAGGGCAAGACAGACAGACAGGTGCTGACACAGGCCAGCACAGAGGGCAGGGCATCCAGAGAACAGCTTTAAAAAAATAAAATAAAATGAAGAAGTCAGACCCGGTCCTGTTCTCGGGGAAGGATCGAGTCCACATTTGGTGATTATCTTCAGACCCTCCTGGAAGATGCCTGCGAAGAAAATTGCCCTGCACAGCCAACCTTTGTTCTGTGGCTCCCATTTTTATCTATCTTCTCTCTCTTTACTATGCGGAGATAGGGAGAATTTTCCCATCTCTCCTCCCACCCACACCGCCCAGGAGCTCAGGGTTGGTGGTTTGGCAGCATGTACTGAGCACCTGCTGGATACTCGTGGAGTAAAGCAGGAGAAGGACAGAGCAAGGCAGGCGGAGCAACCCGGGTGGCCAGGCGTGAAGGTGCCGCTGTTCCCAATTGTTGCTCTGGGCTACTCTGCTGTGGGTCCCCGGCAGAAGTTCCGGTTATAGAAGTGGCGGTTGTCTCTAGTCAGGGCTGTGCTCAGTTGGGCCCAGAAGCTGCCCTGCCCGTTGGGCTGCTGGGGCCAGAAGAGCACACTCTGGCGGCAGAGGCGCTGGCGCAGGCGCACGTAGCGGGAGCGGTGGGCATCGGGGCGCAGGATCACCAACACCACCACATCCTTGCGGTCCTCCAGCAGGCGCTGTTGAGCCAGCAGGAAGCTGGTGCGCAGGAGGCCACTGACCCTGTCCGTGTGGGCCAGCACAAACAGCGTCTTGCGGCTGCCATAGATGGAGGCCCAGAGATTCTCGAAGAGCGTCTGGCCCGGCAGCCAATCCCGGTCCTCCAGGCACAGGCGCAGTGCTCGGCGCCCGCGCCGCTCCTCCAGCCGCACTCGCAGCTCATTATACACCCAGTCGGCAACCGCGCTCTGCGCCTTATCGAACACTACGAAGGCATCGTAGGGCAGGGCTTGGGCGCCGCGCCGACCCCGGGCCAGCAAAGGTATCCATGCCAGGCACAGGTGGAAACAGTACCAGACGTCCCAGCCGCAGAGATGCTGCAGTAATGGTACCGCCACGCCCACAGCCACAGCCAACAGGGAAAGGCCAAAGCAGTCCCAGGAGAGGACCTCATCCAGGCACAGCCGCAGGTCCTGCGCGAAGATGCTCCGGCCCTGCAGCTGGCCGGGACTGCCACACCTCACCTGGTTGGGCAGGCCGGGCACCTTGGTCTGCACCTCCAGCAGGAAGTCCACGAAGGCCGCTCCACAGGCACAGTGCAGAGGGTTGCTTCTCACGTCTAGCATTGTCAGGTTCGGCACTATGGGCCCAAACCAGGAGCGATCCACTGTCTTGAGGTAGTTGTCGCTGAGGTTGACCTCTTTCAGCTCCACAGCCAGAGCAAAGAAGGCTGGGGCCACAGAGATAATACTGTTGCTACTCACATCCAGCTTCTGGAGCAGGGTGCCACTAGGCAAGGTGCCGTTGGTCAGGGCCTTTAACTGATTTCCTGCCAGGTCCAGGACTTTCAGGTTGGGCAGGAAGGTGAGACTGCTCCAGTTAAAGAAAGACAGGTAATTGTCACGGAGATTCAGAATCCTCAGGCTCTTGGGGAGGTTGTCGAGGTACTGGGGCAGGAGGATATGCAGGCGATTCTGAGACAGGTCCAGCTGGTCCAGGCGCCGCAGATCCTGGAAGAATTGGAGGTAAAGGTCCCCCTCACTCCACATGAGGCCTACAGCATTGCCACTGAAGTCCAGGGACCTCAGTGAGTTACTGCGAAGATGTGAGGACACGCGGCTGTGAATGTCATTGTGTGCCAGGCTAAGGTACTGCAGCCTGGACAGACGGGACACAAAACTAAAGTTGTGGCCGATCCCCTGCATGCTGAAGGGCTGGTTGTTGTAGCTCAGGTCCAGGGCCTGCAATTGTGGGAGTTCAGTGAACGAGCGCCCGTGGTACAAGTCCAGCTTGTTATGGGACAGGTCTAGCACCCGCAGATTGGTCAGCAGCAGGAACTGAGAGCCGTTGACAGCCTGTGCAATGCTGTTGTGGCTCAGGCTTAGGCACTGGAGGTGTGAGAGGTTGACGAACATTTCTGGCTTGACTACCACCAGATTGTTCCGAGACAGATCCAAGGTAAAGTTGAGGTTCCTGCACCTGACCATGAAGTTCTTAGAGCCAGGGGTGCTGAGCAGAGTTGGGGCAGGAACCCCAGACCACAGACTCTCCCGCTCCCCACCATCTGCTTCTTCAGGGGTGGCTGCTGACATTATCAAAGACTCACTGATGCGGTTCTCTGACAGGTCCACGAAATGAAGGTTTGGGAAGGTCCCGAAGATGCTGAGCTGGGCCTGGTTAATGAAGTTCATCTGAAGATGCAGAGTGTGGAGGTGGGGCAGATTGGTCAGCGGCCTGAGTGTGTTCTTGTTGAGCAGTCGGAAGAAGATGCCGTTCAAGTTCAGCTCTTGCAGTGACACCAGACTCTCGAAGGACTTTGCCAGGTGGCGCTTGGCAAATGATATCTTCTTGCAATAATTGAAGGACAGGTCGAGCTTGCGCAGTCTTGTCAGGTTCTGAAAGGCCATAGTTTGGGTAATGCTGTCATAGAGAAAGTTCTCACTTAGGTCCAGCACTGAAAGGTTGACGAGGCCCTGGAACCAGGAGGAGTTCAGCGTGTGGAGAGAACTGTCCTTCAGCACCAGGCCTTCGAGGTGGCTCAGGTGATGGAAGGTCTCGGGGTGCAGCTGGAGGGACTCTTGTCCACATTCTGTACAGGGGTTGAAGGCATGGTCACAGCGGCGACAGTTCCCGCCCACGTCAAGTACCCGCAGGGAGGTCAGATTGGCGAGGTCCTCGGGTGCCAGCTTGACAATGTGGTTATAGGACACCAGGAGGTACTCCAGGCTGGGGGGCAGTTGGCGGGGCACCTTCTCGAGTTTGTTATACTTGAGTGACAAGTGGGTGAGATTGCTCAGGCCCAGGAGGGCACCTGGGGCCACCTTCACTGACTCATTGCAGGGGTTCTTGTAGTAGCAGTTCCCATCCATGAAGAGAAAGCGCAGGTTGTACAGGCCGGCAAGGCTGGTGGAATCTAGTGCCAGGATGTTGGTGTGGCTCAGGCTCAGGTTCATCAGGGAGCTGGGCAGCGGGGGTACAGTGGTGATGCCGTTGTAGCTCAGATTCAGCTCCTCCAGCGTCCGCACGACCACGAAGGTGTTGCGCTCGATGGTCATGTGGCAGGGGAAGTGCATGGGGCTGAGGCCGGTGGGCGGGCAGTTCCACTTGAGGTTCAGGTGCCGCAGGCTGGACAGGTGGACGAAGTCGGAGTTATGCAGGTGGTGGATGCGGTTGGAGATCAAGGAAAGGCTGGTGATGTTGGAACGGGCAGCCGCTGCAGAGAAGCGAGGCACAGACTTCAGGAACAGCCAGTTGCAGTCTACCAGGCCACGAGGCTTCAGCTCACAGGGCAGGAAGGCAGGCAGGGTGCCCAGAGCCAGCACCTCGGCCAGCACTGCAGCTTGCACCAGGAGAGACACAGGGTGAAGGGTCCTGTGACAGAGAACCTGTGAGAGCCAGGACTGGGTGAGTGTCTAGCGTTATCCTGCCCTCCCTCTCCTACCCTCTCTTCCTCACTGGGCCGGTTCTTCAGGGCTTCCAAGTCCCCTCCAAGTGCCGCCCCCTCCAGCCTCCTTCCGGGCCCGCTCAGAACCGCTCCTTGGTTTTAGGCTCAGCCACTGACTGACTCAGGGCTAGGACGCAGAACCAGGATTGGGCCTGAAATCCAGACCCCAGACTTGGAGCGTTTCGCTGGGAACACACAACCCATAATAGCAGGGCCAGGACAGACTCCAGCGGGCCCACTGGGCCTCCCACACTTTCTCTTCCTCTCCTCTGGGGCCTCAGCTCTTTTCTCTGTTCCTCCAGGCCTCCCTGAAGCTGGGCTCCACTCACTTCCTGGCCTCTCCTTGGCCAAAGTGCCTGGAGCTCTCAAGCCCCCTGAGGTGTAGCTGGCTTCTCGCTGGTACAAACTGGCTTTTGTAGCCTCCATCCGCTTCCCCAGTCTGACCTGAGAACCCTCAGCCGGCTGAGACTCAGAAGGCCCAGAGGGAGCAACGGGCAGCAGGTCTTCCGCGTGCAGGTCAGCAGCCACCGGGAACTGAGGTCCCAGGCTTCAACCTCCCTACCCACCTAGCAGGTTCATCCCTCCCTGCTCAGAGAACGACTTTGGCTGCAGTTTCCTCAGGGGTCCATGAACATCCCGAGGGCACCGAGTGGACTGTCCTTTCCACTGTGACCATTCTAACATCATCCTCCTCCCATGATGCCCACTCCCGGGGGGTGGGGGTGGGGCTAAGAACTGCGGTCCTACCATGTTGGGGAATGGAGTCTTCTCTAGAGGCTCCGTCCGTCCGACAAGCTGGGCGGCAGAGAAGGATGTTCCACCAGGGTCCCTTAGAGGAACTGAGGAAGTGACACTTTCGCTGCAGCCTGATAGATACTTTATCCCTACCCGGGGAGGGCAGGTGGTACCATGAGTCACAGGTCATTTGCATAGTCAGATGGCAGGCAGGCCTCTTCACTCCTTCCTCTTTCCATTCTCTCCCTCACCCCGCAGCCAGCCATGAGGGCCTCACATCTGTCCCCTGGGAGGTACGGGAAGGGACCACAGCCCAGAGTCCTGCCCAAGGTCAATGAGAAACCAGGGTCTGAAGCAGCCTGGCAGAGCTGCGCCGAGCGTTGACACCCACGCGGAGGGTGTCACCTCACCCTCATGCCTCAGTGTTTGCTCTGTGGGTACGCCCAGGGCAGGCCCCCCGACTCTGGGCAGCCTCCGCGAGCCAGAGGCTGGAGCCAACATCTGCCTTCACCACTGCAGCAGCCTCGACATCTCTTCCAGGAACAGTGACTCCTGCTCTGCATTCCCAGTTCCCCCAGTAGCCCATCAGACCCCAGTGGCTGGTCCAGCTGGAACTCTGGGTCATCTTGCTGTCCTGTGACACGGTTCCTGGGGAGATGCGTGCAGATGTGTACTCACCCGAGGAAGCAACTGATGACAGGCCAAAGCTGAGGACGTCACCCGAGTCCAAGTTGGCTAGCCAGTGAGCTTTACTGGAGTTACATGGGTGAGGACTCACTTAAAGGAGCAGACATGACTCAGAGACAGATGCACCACCAAGAGCCCACCCCAGCATGGGTTCCACAAAAGCTGGAAACCCGCAGCTTCATGGCACATCTTGGTGGCAGCTCAAAATGTTGGAGAGGTAATTTTCCAGGCAACTCAGTTGGTCGGAGCCTTTTCCAGGCAGCTCAGCCGGCTTCTGCTTCTTGCAGGCAGCACCCCACCCCCACCCCTGCTGGTCTGGCAGTGCCTCTCAGCAGTCTTTCCTGTCAGTACAAGCTTGGGGAGCAAGGGCCTAGTACATCTGATCACTTTCAGGGACTTCCTGAAGCTTTTCAGTTTTTACATCCTGAGTTTTAAGGAGCTTCCCTGAAGGATGGGACGGTCCGCCTCCCTGCACGTCCATCTGCCTGCCTGAGCTGACGTCATCGCTAACATCACCCTGGTCCTGCTCTCTCTCATCTCCTGCAGCCTATTCACTGTAGCTGTAAGTTTCTAGGGTCCTGCCTGGCCCCTGCAGTCCAGAACAATCTCTCTCACTAAAGATCCTGCAGCCACTTGGACCCAAGTAAACACATAGAGGCTTATATTATTTACAAACTGTGTGGGCTATGGCAGGCTTCTTAACAGCTAGCTCTTATAACTTAACCCATTTCTATTTATCTGTAAGTTGCCACATGGCCGTGGCTTACTGTGGCTTACTGGTACTTCCACATCTTGCTTCTCCTGGGGGTGCTGGTGTCTCCCCACCTCTGCCTTTCTCTTTCTGTCTCTCTCCTGGGATTTCCCACCTGCCTCTAAGCTGCCTTGCCATAGGCCAAAGCAGCTTACTTATTAACTGATGAGAATAACATATATTCACAGTATATAGAAAGATATCCCCCAGCAATTCACATTGAGCCCCTGGAAAGGCCTTGTGTATACGTGTGTGTGTGTGTGTGTGTGTGTGTGTGTGTGTGTGTGTGTGTGTACACGTGTATGTGTTGCCTGCACCACTTGCAAGCCTAGTGTCTGAGGAGGTCAGAAGAGAAGAGCATGTCAGGTCTCCTGCAACTGGTGCTACACACAGCTGTGAGCTGCCACGTGTATGCTGGGAACTGAACCTATGTCTTCTGGAAAAGCAACCAATGTTCTTAACCACTGAGCCATCTCTCCATCCCCTCTGTTCAAAACTTCCATTCTGGGTCCCTCCTCTACCCAGATCCCTCCGTAACTGTCTGGAGCCCAGTCACTGTCCAAACAGTTGCCCAGGTACTATGTGCTCCCTGTCATTCCATTTCTGCCGATCTGCTGACAGCCACCCGGCTTCTTGCTGTTTGGATGAATCTGTGCACTCTCTAGCTTCGGGGCCTTTGAACATACTCTCCCCTCTGCCTGGACACTCTCTTCCCCACATGGTCCACTTTATTTTCTGCCTTTACACACGGCTCATATCATCCTCTCTTTCCATGGGGCCTTCCCTGACTGTCTCATGAACCTCTCAGCTCAGCCACACACCCATTCTTCCGGCATCACGAGGGTGAGGCAGGAGAATGAGAGTTCAAGGCCTGCCTGGGCTACATAGTGAAACCCCGATTCAAAAGAAATAGACATAAGTAAGCCTGCCCGCCCAGGCCTGGCTCGCCTGAGCACTGTGGCCTGCTGGTTCTCTCTTTGCATAACCTTTTTCAAATGCTGCCACACCATGCCACCCACCTTCACGCTCTGCTGGGTACTGTCTTACTCTGCTGTTGGAATGCTGACTTCTTGAGGGTAAGAACTTACATCTGTGACTGCGGCACTGCTCAGTATCTGCTGAGGCTGTGTCCTGCCCACAGCACTCAGACTTGGGTGTCAAGGTATCTTTGAGTGAAGTCTGAATGAATGAATGAATGAATGAATGAATGAGAGAATGAATGATGGGCCGTTCTCCCAAAAGGGGCAGGGTTCTACATCAGTCTCCTGGCTCTGCCCAGCCCCTCATCAGAGTGGATCTCATAGCAGGCAGGGTCCGCGGTGCCAATGGTCTGGCTGGCTTGGCAGCTTGCCTGTCATCTGTGCTATCTTCTTGCCTGCCTGAGAACCGACCGGTATGTGGGCCAAGTCTCTTGTGGCTCCTTGCCAGGGTCCCAGCTTTCCTATCCATAATCCTAGGGGCTTTAAGAGGGGTTCAAACGGGCCCCTGCAATGGGCCAATGCCCTGATCCAGGAGAAAGGACAGTGTCCACTCAGCAGCTGCATGTTTCTCCAGCCCTCCTCTCCTGGGCCAGGAGCTGTCTACCCATTCTTCAGAGGCATAGACTGACCCCTGGCTTCTGCTGAGTATCAAACTCGGGCACTTTCCCAGAGGCCGAGTGACTCCTCATGGACCACAAAGTTACGTGCCCACTTCCACTCACCACTCTGCATTCCTTGGGAATAGGAAAGCAGGCCTGAAGAGGGGCACAGGGATGCTGATAACATGGTCAGGGACACACAGGACTGGAGACTCCAAGATACTGGTCTCTAGAATACCCATTATAGCCTTGGTGCCATGAAAACCATCCAGAGCCCTCACCCAGGCTGGTAGGATCAACAGTGCCTTCTTTGGTGCCAGGTGCAGTGGCCCACACCTTTAATCCCAGCACTCAAGAGGCAGAGGCAGCTGGATCTCTGTGATTTATGAGGCCAGCCTGGTTTGCATAGCAAAGCTCCAGGCTAGCCAGGGCTACATAGTAAGATTCTGTCTCATTCTACAGGACACAGAGAGACGTGACTGAGAGACTCTAGGCCTGTGGACTGAAGACAGATGCCCCAACTTTACAAAGGAACATTAGATGACTGTCCATGCTGCCAGCTGTCTCTGTCTACCCTGCAAGACTCCTGAAAGTTGCTTGTGTCCATCTTCCATTTCTCAGGTATTATTATATCCTTCTGAGGTCTTTGATGTAGTTGAAGACTAGATAGTTATAAATTTCCTTAGTTATGATAAAAAGATAAGTTAGATGAGTTAGAAACCTTAGACTTACAAATATAAGATAGATAGGATATCTTCTTTAATTCTGCCAAATACAAATAGACTAGATATTATAAATAGGCTAGATATTATAACTGTAATTCTTGCTTGATAATTGTTTTGTTATCTGTAATTTTACTATGTGAAAGTTAAAACCTTCCTTTTTGAAAAAAAAGAAAAGGGGAAGTGCTGTGGGATGTTCTGTATGTTAAATGTGTTGCTCTGATAGTTTAATAAATAAAACACTGATTGGCCAGTAGCCAGGCAGGAAGTATAGGCGGGACAAGGAGAGAGGAGAATTCTGGGAAGTGGAAAGCTGAGGCAGAGAGACACTGCCAGCTGCCACCATGAGAAGATGTTAAGATACTGGTAAGCCAGGAACGACGTGGCAACTTACAGATAAATAGAAATGGGTTAATTTAAGATACAAAAACAGTTAGCAAGAAGCCTGCCACGGCCATACAGTTTGTAAGCAGTATAAGTCTCTGTGTGTTTACTTGGTTGGGTCTGAGAGGCTGTGGGACTGGTGAGTGACAAAGATTTGTCCTGACTGTGGGCCAGGCAGGAAAACTCTAGCTACAGCTGTGTTCCATGGACTAGAGTTCTAGAATGAAGGAGAAGGGCAATGTTCCTTGGGCTGGGCTTCCATGGGCTGGGGTTCTAGACTGAAGGAGAAGAACGGTGTTCCATGGGCTGGGATTCTAGCTTGAAGGAGAAGGGTGGCATTCCACTGGCTGAGGTTCTAGACTGAAGGAGAAGGGTAGTGTTGCATGGGATGGGGTTCTAGACTGAAGGAGAAGGACAGTGATCCATGGAATGGGGTTTCTAGACTGAAAGAAAGAGCAGCATTCCACAGGCTGAGGTTCTAGACTGAAGGAGAAGGGTGGCGTTCCATGGGCTAGGGTTCTAGATTGAAGGAGAACACAACTAAGCACTAGAATCCACATTCCTCTGCTTCTGGCAGTAGATGGAGTATGAGCAGCTGCCTCGAGCACCTGCCACCAGTCTTCCCTGTCATGAAGGACTGCACCCTCAAGCTGTGAGCCAAAATAAACCCTTTTTTTCCTTAAAAAAAAAAAAAAAAAAAAGATTCTGTCTCAAAAAAACAAACAGTGCAGCCAGGCCGTGGTGGTGCTCGCCTTTAATCCCAGCACTTAGGAGGCAGAGGTAGGTGGATCTCCGAGTTCAAGGTCAGCCTGGTCTACAGAGCTAGTTCCAGGACATCTAGGGCTGCTACACAGAGAAACCTTGTCTTGAAAATCCAAAACCAAAAACGAACAGTGCCTTCTTAGGGATCCATCTCCCCATTCCCGCAGTCCTACACTATTGTAGGGGAAGTGCTGACAGGAAGCTGAGAGAGTGCGTGTCTGTTATAAAGCACCGGGGACTGTGGATGTAGCTTAGCTGCCACACTGCTTGCTTAGCATTCACAAGGCCTGGATTTGACCTTCGATACCCCATAAGCCAGGCACAGTGGTGCATGCCTCTAGAGGTTCAAGATCAGCCTCAGCTACAGAGCCCACTGGAGGCCAGCCTGGGGTACATGAGACAGAACACGGGTGGTGGTGGCACATGCCTGTAATTCCAGCACTCTGGAGGCAGAGGCATGTAGAGCTCTGTGAGTTTGAGGCCAGCCTGGTCTACAGAGTGAGTTCCCAGACAGGCTCCAAAGCTACACACAGAGAAACCCTGTCTCAAAAAAACCACAAAAACCAAAAAAAAAAAAAAAAAAAAAAAAAAAATCCACCCAACAAATGAATGAAACCGAGACAGAGGCAGGTATGGTGATGTGTGCTGGTTACGCCAGCATCAGGGAGGCTGAGGCAGGATGATGGTCTCAGTCACCGCACAACAAGGCCCTGTCTCAAAACACACTAAACTATTAAGTAAAGATGGAAAGATGTGACTACAGATGGAGGCACAGAGCCATGGAAGCAGAGAAGCAGGATCTGGGTCTTCAAATTCAGAGCTAAGAACACAGCCAACCCTGCCGAAGGCCGGCTGTCTGTACCATGGTGTTAGCCTTGTCCGGCCTCCAGATCTGTACAAATAAATGTGCAAGGTTTTTCTTTTCCTTTTTTAAACAGAGTTTTGCTCAGATTGGGCTCAAACTACCTCTTTTTTAAGCCACTGAGTTTGTGGTAACTTGTCACAGCACCCACAGGAAACAGAGACACCCAGATGTCCATAACCTCATGGAAGTGTGTGGGCCTCATGGGCAGGGCTTCTTCCCTCATTCTCAAAGTATCTCCCCTACATGTGAGGCCAGGAGCGCTCGGGTTTCACCCTGGCAGGCCAGCAAAGCCCCTTCTGAGCAGGGAAAAAGACAACCATGCACCCGATTCACAGAGTCAGGCTCAGTATTGATTTAAAAATATTTTATTCTTTAGAAAATACAGCGTTCGACCGTCCCTTCCTGTGACATCTGGCCCCTGCCAACCATCCCCACCCTCTGTGGCCAAAGGCTTCTGGACTGAGCTGGGACCACAGCATCAGATCTGGAGGCTAGGTTCATGCCAGGCCCCCCACTCAGACCCCTTGCAAGAGCCAGGTGGGGTTCCCCAGCCACCCTGTGCACACAGATGAGAGAAAGGGACAGCCACGGGCAGGGTCACCAAGTGCTGGTCCAATGGCCCTTGAAAGTAGCAAATGTGTTCAGCCACCTGCCCTCCTGTCCCACAGGAACTGATTCTTTAGAGCCCAGGCTAGGGAGGAAGGAGGTGCAGGAACGGCAGGGCGGCAGGCCAGCAGTCCACATGCCCGGCCCTGTTTCCAGTCCAGACACCTAGCTGTCATCTCCATTCTCGCCGGGGCCCCGGATGAGGCGCTTATGGCCCCGCTTGCCGCCGGGGCCTTTGGGCTTGGCGAATGCCTGCTTGAAGGCATGCTGCTTGGGATGTACCTCATCGTAGAGGAAGTCGGCTGTCAGCTCTGCCCCATCACCAATCTCAATCTGCATGGATCAAGACAGAAGCCATCACTACGCTGAGGCCCCCACACATACCACTCTCGGTGAGTCTCACTCTTAGGTCACCACGGGATATGTAACACAGGGCCGTTACCCTGCTGGCCCGAGTCACCTCCTCCCAGTCACCCAAGACCTGAGGAAAGGAGGCTGGGCTCGTGAATGTCTTGGGCTGTCCCACATCGTCGGCTCCCCACCCGGGTATCCAATACTGCAGCAGTGAATCCCACATGGACTTAGGACTCCAGGGTCCCACGCGGAGAGTGGGGTGATGGGCCCTGGGAACATCTATACCTTCTTAGCTATCTCCAGCTGGAAGTCTTGCTCTACAGAGTCGAGGAGGCGGCTCTTGCAGCTGGAGTAGAGCATGCGCTCCTTAATGCTGCACTTGTACCCCGGCATGGAGTAGATGAACACTGTGGAGGACGAGGAGGTGAGCCCACGCAGGCTGGGGCACCTGCACACCTCCACCCCCACAGCAGGACCAAGCAGCGGCTTGTCACCCGCTCCTGGCCAGCACAGAATTGAGGTCCCTGTCATTGCTACTCACCCACAGATTCAAGGGAGTCACCCTCATGGGTGTGCTTGTACAGGAAGAAGTGGTAACGGGCAGCATCTCGGGGGACCCGTGAGGGCAGCTGGGCCAGATTTGTGGGCTCCGTGTGTACCAGCTCAATGGTCTCCCGTTCCAGGTCCAGCTTCTGAGGAGGAGAAGGGGCGGTGTGAGGGCACCACTGTACCCACTAAGAAACAGGGCTGATAGTGTTTGGGGGTCCTTCTCCCTGGGGTCCCCTTCCCAAGGCTGGACCTCAGGCTGCAGGGGTTATTTATTCTAAAGAGACCTTCCAGGCCTGGCCCTAACTCCGCCCCTTTGGAGGTTCAGCAAAGGATGAAGCCCCGCCCCCCCAACCCAGATCCCCGTTTGGGGTGGTGTGGAGGAAGGTGACCTCAGCAAGACATTGCGACGGTTCCATCCTCAGAGGCAAAGCCCCAGGACAGTGGGAGGGAGAGCCAGGCTGTGTGGTCAGAGGAGGCAGAAGAGTTCTGCCTGGGAAAGAGGTAGTCAAGGGAGTTACAGAGGAACTGTTTACAGGGCGTCTGTTGTGGCCAGGGCTTGGGGGCAGGGGGAGGAGGGGAAAACGGTATGCTCTTTAAAAAAAGAAACAAGAAGAAAAAAAAAAAAAAAAAAAGGAAGGCAGAGGCAGGTGGAGCTCTGTGAGTTCAAGGCCAACTTGGTCTACAAATCGAGTTCCAGGACAGGCACCAAAGCTACACAGAGAAACCCTAACTATCTCAAGACAACAACAACAACAACAACAACAACAACAACAACAACAAAAGAAACAGTCTTGTGCAGATTAGATTGATCTCAAACTCCCTATGCAGCCAAGGACGACCTTGAGCTCTGACGCTCCTGCCTCTCTCTGCCTCCTGAGGGCTGAGATTCCAGGTGTGTGCCACCACGCCCAGTTCCGGGTGCTGCTGCCCCGAGGATCAACTCCCCGTGTATGGCAGGCGAGCGCTCTACCAGCTGAGCTACACCCCCAGTCCAAGAACAGCGCGGATTAGAGGAACCGCTCAGGAGATGGGGACTGGGCTCTGTGCCCATCTGCAAACCAGGAGTAGGGGAAGCCCACGGTGCCTGGCTGCGTGTCGTGGACACGTGACACGCCTGCGCACCCACCAGCTGGATATAGTTGACGGTCCTCTGCTTGAGTTGCTGGAGGGCCCGCTGGACCTCAGGCTGCAGGGGGAAGGCCAGGCCCTGCAGGGTCTGGTGCTTGCTTTCCACGCTGATCTCCGTCTTCACCTGGGGGCGGGGCGACCATGGAGGAAAGCCTTACTACCCAGCTGCAGCCTACCGAGTTCAGCGACCCCCAGCACACACCCCTGCACACCCACCTCGTTGATTCGGATCTGCTGGAGCTCTCTCTCTGCTGAAGTAAGTGGGGCAGGTGCCGCACAGGACGACAGGTGTTTCTGGTACCCAGCCAAGGAGAGGTCGTCCTGTGGGGCAGGCTCAGAGGTAGAAATGGACACCGCAGGCAGGCAGGCAGGCAGAAGCCCGCTGTGTACCTCAGCTTGTGGCTCCCGGGCTACCCATCCTTCCATTTCTTTTATTTGAGACAGCATCTTATGTAGCACCAAGGCCAGCCTCAAACTCACTACACAGTCAACAATGACCTTGAACTTCCCATCCTCCTGTCTCCACTTCCTGTGAGCTGGGAATCAACCCAGGGTTTCATGCATGCTAGGCAAACACTGTGTCAAACACTATGAGTCCCGGTCCCCAGTCCTATTTTTCACCCTGAGCCTGGCACTGAGTTGCTGTGACCCTCACATAATGCCTCACCCTCTGGTCCCCATCCTGCATTCTGCCTTGGCTAACTAACCTTTACTGTCCCGAAGAGCTCATCCTTGATGTGGCCGCCTCCAAACTCCTTCTTCACTGTGGCTCGCGTGGCCGCATACAACATCTTCAGCCGCACCTGAGATGGGGCAAACTGTGAGGCCCCCCGAGGCCCCCCACGGGCCAAGCTGCCTACTGGAGCCAACTGGAGCCCCGGAAGAGGGAGGCAGGGCACGGAATCAGGTCATCGCACTGGTCCCACACACCCAGCAGGGGGCGCAGCAGAGCTGTATAGAGCAGCTTTCGCCAGCAGGGGGAGCCTCCACCCAGCTCAAACAGCCCTGAGTCAGGCTGACAGGCTGATCGAATAGACAGGGTTTGGAGCAGACTCTCACATTCCTTCCATTAGGCTCCTTGGGCCAATCTCTCCTCTGCTCTCCCCACCTCCCACTGGCCCCAAGCAGGGAGATGGGCAGTGGTGCCCAGGACTCACAGGTGAATTATCAGGTGACCAGGCCAGGAAGAGCCACTCGAAACCCTGGGCATTCTGCGAGTCAAGGCGGAAGAGGAGGTAGCAGGGCTCCTGGGCATCTAGCAGCGGCAGCACAGCCCTGTCGTAGTCCTGGTCCCAGCGTCCCACCGGCTCCTGCGAGGCACCGAGCACGAGCTGCTCTGGGGGCAGAGGCCGGGTGAGCCGAAGGGGCACATCCTACCTCCCCCTCTGCCGGTGGACCTCTGTCCTCGGGACGTAGCTCTCTGAGCGATCTCAGACCTACTGGCCACTTCACCTCATCTCCCAGGAGCCCTCAAATCCCCAAAGTATGAAGTTGGATTCTGAGTGATGAATAGGAGTGAATGAACGAGGTCACGTGTGCCAGCTGCAGGTGGCTTCCTCTGCACACACCCCACACTTGCAGACGCTTGTATTCATGTGCACTCACGTATTTGTGCACACACCAAACACACACACACACACACACACAGGAACACGGCTGTGTGCCCACTGCCAGCCACAGTGTGGTCCCCTCAAGGCCGTCCTACACGGGGGCTGCCCAGTGCATTCTTAACTGTGTATGACTTCTTGCTCTCAGCTCCCTCAGCCCCTGGCTCTGATAAGCCCCTCAGGACAAAGTGCAAGGGGAGAGGCTGCCACCCTTAGCTTCAGCCCTCTCCCTAAAGGTGAAAAACCAATAGCAGCCAACTCTTTTTTAAGGCAGGGTTTCACTACGTAGCCCCATTTGACCCTGAACTCATGATCCTCCTGCATCGGTCATCAACCCCTTCCTTGAAGGCTTGGGATTATATGCGTGCATCACCACGCCCAGCTTCTGCTTGTGGTTATTTTTGATATGAAGTCCTGCTAGCCTCAAACTTCCAATCCTCCTGCCTCAGGTTTCCAAGTGCTGGGATTACAGGAGTGTCTCACCCAGTTTAGCTAACAACCAACTTATTTATTATTTGTTATTATTATTGTATATGCATGACATAGATGAGTATGCGTGTGTGCCTCTCACAGTGTGAATGCAGAAGTCAGAAGACAACTTTCAGGACTCAGTCCACTCTAAGTTCCAGGGACTGAACTCAGGTTGCTGAGCTTGGGAACTAAATTTTTACCCACTGAGCCATCTTGCTGGCCACCTGGACCTGACAGGCCTACCATCTCTCTAGCCAAGTAGGTCATCCAACCACAGTTTCAGGCTGAGACCTCTTTGGGACACCATGCATGTACTTGGCCACACAGGCCAACCCAGAGGAAGAACTGGGCAAAATCGTGATCGTAGCTGGTCCCTGCCAGCACTTCACCAGATCCCACCAGGTCTTTTTGATAGGGTCAAGAATCCACCTGCCTAAGAATCCAGCATGCGAGGCCATCAGTCTAAGCGCCTCTGCAGGCCCTGGCCTCTTTCCCTGCCCACCCAGAACTCAGATGGGAATGAGGGTTGAAAGCTAGCAGCTAAAGCTGGGCAGTGGTGGCGACACACGCCTTTAATCCCAGCACTTGGGAGGCAAAGGCAGATGGATCTCTGTGAGTTCCAGGAGAGCTAGGGCGACATAGAGAAAACCAAAAAACAAACAAACAAAACAACCAAAAAAACAAAACAAAACCCCAAAACAAAACAAAAAGAAAGTTAGCAGCTATAGGCTGGTGAAGCTGGGGAAGGGGACCAAACACAGTATTGTTTACTTTATTGTTCCTATTTTTTAAGGTTTTATTTACTTATTTTATGAGTGTTTTGCCTAGACTTATGTATGTGCATCATGTGTGTGTCTGGTAACCAAGGGTGCTGTGGATATCGCTCTGTGTAAATGAAATGCTGATTGGCCAGTAGCCAGGCAGGAAGTATAGGTGGGACAAGAAGAGAGGAGAATTCTGGGAAGTGGAAGGCTAAGGCAGGGAGAAGCTGCCAGCCACCATGACAAGTAACATGTAAAGATACCGGTAAGTCACGAGCCATGTGGCAACTTATAGATTAATAGAAATGGGTAATTTAAAATAGAAGAACTAGATAGCAAGAAGCTTGCCACGGCCACACAGTTTGTAAGCAATATAAGTCTCTGTGTGTTTACTCGGTTGGGTCTGAGCGGCTGCAGGCCTGGCGGGTGAGAGAGATTTGTCCTGACTGTGGGCCAGGCAGGACTGGAGAAGACTTCAGCTACACACGGAAGTCAGAAGAAGATGCTTGATCCCCTGAACTGAAGTGACAGATGGTTGTGAGCCACCATGTCGAAGCTGGGCTGAATCTGGGTCATGAATGCTCCTAACTGCTGAACCATCTCTTCAGCCACTTGCTCTCATTTGTAAGCCAGAATGCTTGAACAGGTGAGGTAACTCAGAGGTAAAGGTTCTTACCACCAAGCCTCCTGGTGACCTGAGTTCAAACCCAGGGATACACACATGCATGCACCCATGCATGCACCCATGCACACCAAATATAAATTTAAAAATAAACCAGAACTTGGGGGCTGGAGAGATGGCCCAGAGGTTAAGAGCATTGGCTGCTCTTCCAGAGGTCCGGAGTTCAATTCCCAGCAACCACATAGTGGCTCACAACCATCTACAATGAGATCTGGTGCCCTCTTCTGGCCTGCAGGCATACACGCTTGGAGGATACTGTATACATAATAAAAAAAACCCCAGAATTTTATTATTATTATTATTATTATTATTATTATTATTATTATTATTGGTATTTTTAGACCAGGGCTCATGCAGCCCAGGCTGGCTTCCAACTCACTATATAGCCAAGAATGACCATGAACTCCTGATTCTTACAACTCTACCTCCCAAGGCTTCATTTTCCTATTTGGAGACAAGTCTACATAGTGTAGGCTGGCTTCAAACTTGAGTTCCTCCAGTCTCAGCCCTCTCAAGTGCTGGGATTATAGGCATATCCCATCATTGTGGTGATATTTAATTTGTGATGAAATGTAGCATTTTATTTGTATAAAGTTTGCCTGAAGATCAGAGGTCACATAGAGAGGTCACACAGCCATAAGCAGAGTCAGGTGGTGGTAGCACACACCCTTAATCCAATCACATGGCAGGCAGAGTCTCTGTGGGGTCAAGGACACAGCCAAGCGTGGTGACATGAGGCTTTAATCCCAGTATCAACCATAGAGACCTGGAAGTCTGTACAGACAGACAGTGACGAGGAAGTCATGTGGCTGGGCTTAGAGCCAATGAGAAGGCAGAACAGAAAGGCAATAAAAACACAAGTCAGACAGGAAGTAGCGCTCTCTGGGGAAGCCACTGCTGGTGGTAAGCTAAAGCTTCTTGTGGCTCTTGCTCTGATCTCTTTGGCTATTTCCTCTGTATTTGGCTCTGTTTCTTATTTACTAAGACTGTTCAGAATTTCATCTACTCATCATGCCAAGCTATGACAGGAATTTTACATATGAAGTGTAATTTAGGGCTGGAGAGATGGTTCAGCTGAAAACACTGGCTGATCCTGCAGAGGACCCGGCTTTGACTCCCAGAACCCAGTCAGGCAGCTCACGACTGCCTGTGACTCCACTACCAGCAGATCTGATGCCCTCTTCTGGCTGCGATGAGCACTGCATGCACATACACAAACCGCCACACAGACACAGGGCACAGACAGGTTTTTGTTGTTGTTTTGTTTAAAAAAAGAACTAGGGCAGTGGCACACCCTTTTAATCCCAGCACCCGTATCTCTGTGAGTTCAAGGCCAGCCTGGTCTATACAGACAGTTCCAGGAGAGCCAAAGCAGCACAGAGAAACCCTGTTTTGGGAAAGAAAAAAACAAAAACAAAAACCCAAACAAACAAAAAACCCAAACCAAAAAATAACCTATAATTTAGTTTTTATAGAAAAATCAGGTGCTCCAGTCATACTCAACTAGAATGTGAAACCCCTACCCCGGGCATTCCCAGGTACCCCAACACTTGGAATGCAGAATTAGGGTAAGACTCTACCTAGAGGTTCCTTATGCGTGTGGGGACCACCTACAAGTCATCTTACCTGGGAGGTTAAGGCACAGAGTCAAAGACCTCAAGCGTCCCTTTAAGGGGGGGGTGGGAAGCCCCAGGAGGCCTCATTCGTCACCTACCATAACCACCCTTACCCAGCCTCTGAGGGCATCTGGACGAAGCCCAGCCTAGCTATGGCCCTAAAGCCTGAGATGAATTCTGGGCCTGCTAAAGTGAATGGACACTAGCCTCATTCCGGGTGCCCCGTGCCAAAGGGCTCACGACAGCCCGACTCCTGAGAATGCCAGGATCACACCTCCTCCCCGCATCTACACCCCTCCCTGCCGAGGCAGCCGCTGGGCACAGAAGGGAGAGGGCCCCTCGTCTCCCCACCCCGATTTCAGCCGCAGACAGATCCTCTGTCTTCTTGAATACTTCTACTCCAGGCCTGGTCTCAAGCCCCACACCCTCATAGCTCTAGTCCTGCCTGGTAAGAACCCTGGTCCCACAGTCAGTTCAAGGCCCTGTCAAGTACAGAATTACTCTATCCTGTTTTCCGAATGAGCAAGACAGAAGTTCTTGCCTCCCATTCTGGAAAATGTCCTTGGCATCTTCGTCCTCCCCCAGCCAGCAGCCTAGCCAGGTCCAGCCTGCTGACCATACACACATAAACATGTATGCACACACGCCACATACACACAGTAGGACTCACTGGGTCCCTGTCATCTATCAGAGGCCCAGCACCCTGACAAGGCCCATCTCAAAAGCCACACAGCCTCTAGGTACTGAAGCTGGACACGGCCACAGGACAGCTCCCCACGGAGAGTGACTGCCATCACCACCTGTAGGGCTCCCATGAGGCTCCTCTGTGAGTGGCCCCATCCCATTCTCAGATGGAGAAAATGAGGTCTACAGGGGGCCGGAAGCTAACACCCTTTGTTCCTATCCCCAGAAGCAACTGGGTTCAGCCTCCATCCCATGCCCCAGCGTGTGGGGGACACTCACCGTCCTCAATGACGACTTTGATGAGTCGGATGGAGCCAGCCCGGGCCTTGGCAAAGAATTCCTTTAGTTCTTCAGTGGCTACAAGCACAAGAAACATAGTTGGTGGTGGTGAGCACGCAGAGTGGATAAGGATGAGTCTGGGTCTGCTGGTGTCCCGTGGGGTCTGATGGCTGGGCTGGGAGGTGGGTTAAATATGGTTCCCCCATGTGACTGGGAACCTGAGACGGCTACTGAACACAAGCTCCCAAATTTAGCTAGCAGGAGTGGCAGGCAGATGGCCTGCTGGCTGGGATCGCTTGGCTGACAGGAAGGGCATGCAGGAATGGGGCCGTCCACTTGAAGAGGGAACAAGTTCTAAGACAAGTCAAGCTGGTCAGAATGAAGGGCGCCCACCTGTCCCCTGACCCCAGGGTGATCCAGCAGTAGATGAACCCCACTCAGCTGGTCAATGTAAGTGGACAGGCTCATTTAGACGTTCAAACACACGCACGCACGCACGCATGCACGCACACACGCACCAGACACAGCCGCAGTGTGTCTACACCATATGTACAGGCAATATAGACAATTTATACAGACCTGGGTGTAAATGACACAGGAATGCATTGGGACTCCAAACCCCCAGCCAGTTTGTACCAAAAGAGGGGCCCACCAGACCCAACATAGCCCTATCAAGGGGCAATAAATCCTCAGCTCCCAGGCAGTAAGGAAGGCTTCCTGGAGGAGGAGCGGTACCCAGAAAGGAGACTCCATCTTGGAAACTGGGCAGCAGACCCAGAGGGTCACTAATACTAAGGACACAGTGCCAAGGGGAGGACCATGGTCAGGGCTAGGGGACCATGAATCCTCTCGGCTCCACTAGCGGAGAGGGAAAACACAGTCCAAGTGTGTAAGGGACCTGCTTGGGTCTCTGGGCGAGTGTGACCTTGGGGCTGTCGGGGGTCAGAAGAATCCCGGCAGGAACACAGCTGGAGAGTTGAGATCAGAGAATATTTATAGGCCTTGGATTGGGCAGCTGATGGGCAGCTTAGGGGCGGGGTAGAGGGGCTTTAAGTAAACAAACTCTCGGGCATGTCCTCAGGTGCTCCCCGTTTACCCTGCAGAGCGACCTTATGCCTGAATCTCAGGTTGTATACCACCACGAAGGTCACTGTGTGGCCAGGGGCCTAACAAAGTCTAAGAAGCCCCCGGGGACAGAGAAGCATGGCTCGGTACTATACACGAGGAGTCACAGACCCACGGGGCGTGCACAGCTAATGACCATCAGTAGATGCTGGAAGCTTCAAGTCTGATCTTTGGGGCCCCAGCTCCCTCTGAGCTGTGTGACCTCTGACCTCTCCGAACCTCAACCTCATCTATAAAACAGAGCGAATTCCCTCAAACTCACAAGTCTGTGGTAAGGAGTACATGGGAGAAGGTGCTAAGGAGTGGGACTTCTGCTAGTCATTCTCTTCTTGATCTGAGGGTGACGGTGTTGGCTCCTCCTGCCTGCCTAGACCTGGCAAGAGAGGCCCAGAAGCTCCCCAGAGGGAGGCGGCCAAGCCCCTTCTATTGTTACCAGAGCAAACTGAAAAGCCAGCAGGGAAAGTGGCATCCTGTCCTACCCCACCCCAGTCACCATCAATAATCTAGAGGCCAGACCTGGGACACCTGAGCCCCTGCCATCAAAGATTCATGCCTCCCTGCCCGCACCGTGCCCACCTCCAACTCCAGCAAGCCTCAGGTTACGGGCCTTCTCGGGCCTCACTCTTGAGGTCACCAGGCCTTCTCCTATGGCCAGGCCGAGGCTGGCACCCGATCCTCCAGGGTGGTCTTTCCCCGCTATCTCCAGCAGGCCCCCCGAGAGTCCAAGGTGCACACCCTCACAGGCAGGGCAGCGGGAAGCTCCCCTAGGCAGGCCTGTCTCTCAGCATGGGGAAGGAAGGGATAGGACAGAGGGTCTGTCGGCAGCGGCGGCAGCGTGTGTGGGTACGAACTTTCTAGCACCTCCTCCCAGTTGGAGGCAGCAGCTCAGACCAGACAAAGAGGAAGGAAGGGGCAGGCCAGGCAGCAGTTTCTCACTGGCAGTTCCCCACTTTGAAGCTGACTCAGGAAACCTGGCCCCCCCATCTCCAGGAGAGGATGGCCCACCTGTTCCCACAGGCTCAGGACAAGCAGGATGGGGATGGGGCGGGGGCAAGCCTCTGAGGGCTATCCATTCACCAAGTAGCCACAACCGCAAGCAAGGATTCAGGCGGTCAGGCGGGTCGATGGTGGCAGCCCTGGGCAGGGGATCATGATGTGACAGGGTGGCTGATGGCCAAACCAACAAGCTGTCTAGGCAAGCAGCCTGGCCTTCCCAACTGGCCAGGGAAGCAGCCCTTCCAAGCCAGTAAGAGATGGGGCCAGTGAGACCAGGTAGGGCCCAAACACCTGGCTCCCAGCTAGTGCTTCCGTTTTAGTCTATCTAAGGAGGAAACTGGGACTCTGGAGCGGAACTGTGGGTGTGACACTCTGGGCTGTAGAAGCTTCCTGTAAATGAGGGTGGAGACAGAAGCTCTCCTAGAAAGCCTGAATCCTGACCCTTTTCTCTGCTTCCAGCTTGAAGTTGGGACTTTTGCAATCCTGGTTGGAGCAGATCAGAGTGGAAAATGGAAGAAGTCAGAGGCCAAGGTCAGATGCACAACTCTCCCCATTCTACTTAAGAAGGGGGGGCTCTATGCCAGCTTTTGTCCAGCCTAGTGCAAGACTTTGGGGGTCCTGGGAGGAGTAAAGGTCAGGATATCCTTTCCACACTTATACACAAGCTCATGTCAGTCATAAGACACCATGCAAGCATCCACGTGCAAGCATCCGCGATAACACACACACACACACACACACACACACACACACACACACACTGAGATGTGCCTGAACTGTGCACACATGCAGGCTCCCACAGATGTGTGCACGCTGTCAGGAAACACTGATGATGTCTGAGATGGTTCATGCCACCTACCGTGTCCAAAACCAGCCACTAATGCATGCACACCAAGGAGCCTGGATAGACATAACCAAGTCGCATATGTGCACACGCAGGACTGTATACAGAGAACATGTGCACACGCGTGTACACTTTTCCAGATGTGCACATCCGGGTACACCCCACCTCCAGAAAAGAACAAAAATACCCAGACGGGTACACACAGGCACATCCGCCCCCAGATGAGTACACAAGATACTTCCACCCTTGCTGTGTGCATTCATGTGCACCCACTCTCTGCTATGTACAGCAGTCTGGACTCCCCAAGATGTGTCCATCCCAGGGACTCGCGGCTGCAAAGGAGAACAGGAATTTCCCTGGAGGGTGCGAGGAAGAGGAGGATGAAGGGACCAAGCGCGCAGACCAGGCGCGGCAGAGCCCTTGGGCCCCCTGTCCGCCCTCCATCCGCCCTCACCATGGATGCCGGTCTGGTGCGCCATGGCTCAGCGTTCGGCTCGCTCGTGCCGTCGGAGCGCTCCGCTTGGTCCTGGCCCGGCTCGACTCGGCTCGCCTGGACCCAGAGCTCCGGAGGATGTGGCGGCGGCGCCCAGCTTCGCGCAGCTTCCCGGGCGGTGCCGCAGGACCCGCCCCCAGCGCGCTCCGCCCCCGGAGGGCGAGGCCGGCAGAGGCGGGCACTAGTGCCGCGCGTGCGCGCAGCGGGCACCGGGGTCCGGATGGCCGTGTGCCGCGCCGCTACCACCACTGTGGCACAGACGGGGCCTCCGGGTGCCCGAGGGGTGTGTGGGCGGGCGCTGGTAGGCCACAATCCAGGAGGCCTGTGGGCGGATGCGCGCTTGGGCGTGGGAGGGACTGTGCGTTTGCCTCCGAGGAGGTTTGAGAGTGGGGGCCGATCCAGGCGTACCCCAGTTTGTGACACGTGAGGGGAGCTCAGTGTAGGCGGGCACGCGCGTGTGTGGTCGTGCTCGTGTGTGTGTGTGTGTGTGTGTGTGTGTGTGTGTGTGTGTGTGAGTGTGTGTGGTCTTGATGCCCAGACTTTTGTTCACAGGTGGAAGCCTAGACTGACCAGTCATCAGGTGCACGGTGAATGTGGTAGCTGGAGCCATACGCTGAGGAAATGAGGGGGTGAATTTTGGATCGAATATGGTAGGAGAGACCCGGGGTGACCCTAGTAGAGTGGTGGGAAGTTTTCCAAAAAGAAGATGCATGTGCTAAGGCCCTGTGGTTGACCGGAGCTTAGTCTGAGGCACTTCCCAATTCCTAGTGAACTTGTCTCCATTTTCAGAGGCCTTTCCTGCTGCTAATGTTAACAGCCATTTTGCCGCTAGTATTCTTATTTTTTTTTTTTCCTTTTGGTTTTCTGACACAAGGTTTCTCTGTATAACTGCCCTGGCCGCCCTGGAACTCGCTCTGTAAACTAGGCTGGCCTGGAACTCACAGAGATCCACCTGCCTTTGCCTCCTGAGTGCTGAGATTAAAGATGTGCACTAACACCGCCCGGCTTAATATTTTAAATAAAGATTTGTTTATTTATTTTATGTATATGAGTGCTCTATCTGTATGTACGACTTTACGCCAGAAGAGGACATTAGATTCCACTAGAGATGGTTGTGAGCCACCATTTGGTTGCTGGGAATTGAACTCAGGACCTCTGGAAGAGCAGCCAGTGCTCTTAACCACTGAGCTGAGCCATCTCTCCAGCCCTGAAGCTGGTTATTTAAAAATAGATAAATGGGACTGGACATATGGCCCAGTGGTTAAGAGCATTTGCTGCTGCTGTTCTTGCATAAGACCCATGTTTGGTTCCCAGCACCCACATGACATTTAACAGCTCAAAACTGTCTGTAACTCCGGTTCCTTCTGGCCTCCTAGGAATAGGCACAGATGTGGTGCACAGAGATACATGCTGGCAAAACACCCAGACACACAAAAAATTTAAAAATGAAATAAATACTTTAAAAAAAAAACCCAAATAGATAAATTAATAGTCTGGCACTGGAGAGATGGCTCAGTCATATGCAGGTGTACGAGTTCAGATTCCCAGAGCCAGAAAAAACTTGGCTTTACCCCCTGGCGGGGCAGGGAGACCATGGGGACTTCGAGGAGAGGAGTTCAAGAGACAGATATTCAATACCTACCTGGAGCTCATTTGCCAGCTAGCCCAGCTAAATGGAGAGCTCCAAGTTGAATGAGAGAATTAAAAAAAAAAAAAAGATAGAGGCAGATGGCCGATGTCCACCACCGGGTTTTACATTACACTGGAACACGCATGTGCACACAGTATATGTATACACCACACACACAAACAAAAAAGAAAACACAAGCAATAACTAGTTAAAAAACATCCTAGACCTGGGGATACGGCTCAGCTAATAGAGCACTTTTCTAACATGTAGGAAGTCCTAGGTTCGATCCCCAGCATTGTATAAACCAGGTGTGGTGGCAAATAATGGGAATGCCAGTACTAAGGAGGCAAAAGCAGGTGGATCTCTGTGAATTCAAGGCTGTCCTGGTACACACAGTGTGTTCCTGACCAGCCAGGGCTACACGCTTAGATTCTGCCTCAAAAACAAACAAACAAATAAATAGAAAAAAAAGGTTCAAGATTAGCCTGGGCTACATAGTGAGTTCCTGGCCAGCCTGGGCCACACGGGACAATGTCAACAAACAATCAAGGAATCAGAGAAAAATAATGTCAAATGAAAACTGGACTGTATTTGGAATTTTACTTATCTGTAGGCAAAAATTTAAAACTTTGATAAGAACTGTGATTGTCAAGGATGGGTAAATAGGCTATGGAAGCTTATGTCAGTGTGATGACTGATCTTGAGTATGAAATTATCTAGGAGCAGAGCCTTTGAGCTTTGTCTGCGAGGGTATTTCCAGAAGAGTTTAATTAGGAAGGAGACCTGCCCTGAATGTGGGCAGCATCCTGTTGGCTGGGGTCTGAATAACTAACTAGGGAAGAGTCGCTGGGTCTGAATAACTAACTAGGCAAGAGTCGCTGGGTCTGAATAACTAACTAGGGAAGAGTCGCCTCTTCCGGGCAGCAGACACTGACCAGCTGCCTCTCATTCCCGATTGCCCTGCTTCGGCCCACCTCCCCCGCATGGACTGAACAAGATCTTCCTCCTTCCGGTAGTTGCCTTTGCAGATACTTTGTTACAGCAAGAATTAAAGAAACTTAGGCAAACGGATCCTATGTATCCCTCTCTTGTTGGAAGCTGGGGTGTGGGGTGTGGGGCTGTAACTTGCTCAGACTTTGCCCCTTACTCATGCCTGGGTCAGGCCTTACCTCCATTAGCTCCTCATGCCTGGGTCAGGCCTTACCTCCATTAGCTCTGCTCCTATGCCCTGAGTGAGGCTGTTATTAGGTGGGCTCTGTAGGTTACCCTCCCCCCAAGTTACCAGGGCAGTTACCGGGGTCCCTAGGTCCCCTCCTCCTTGGGCAGGAGGAAATGCCAGCAGAGGAGGGCTGGCTGACTGAAGGAAGTGAGGCCTACTCAGCACTGACTGGGTTTAGGAGTCAAGGCAAAGGTAGAGAACGCCTCATCCATCCATCCTTGGGCCTTAGAGATTTTAAGTTGGGTTCCTGGAGAAAAGAGGAAGAGAAATCCCTGAGTGGCGGTCTGACTCAGCTGCACCGTCAAACTGCAAATGCTGGGCATCTGATACTTCCCCTCTGTGGGCCTGAGCCCTCCCGAATGAAATGGAAATTGCAGCCTCGCCGGCGGGCACCTGGACTTAGGTGACAGAAAGTGACAAGTCTCTGTTAATGTGCAGACATGAAGAGGCACACTGCTGCTAGCCCCCAACAGTGACAGCTACCTAGAGGTTAACATTCTGAGCCAGAGTGGGTGTAGCACTCGGGAGGCAGAGGGCAGGGGTGCCTAGTTTGAGGCCAGCCTGGTTTACAAAGCAAGTTCTGGGCTACATGGTGAAAGCCTGTCTCAAAACAAAAGAGATGCCAGTGAAATTCTTCTTCCTTTTTTCCTTTTTTTGGTTTTTCCAGACAGGGTTGCTCTGTGTAGCTTTGGAGCCTGTCCTAGAACTTGCTCTGTAGACCAGGCTGGCCTCGAACTCACAGAGATCCACCTGCCTCTGCCTCCCCAGTGCTGGGATTAAAGGCATGCGCCGCACCGCCTGGCATTAGTGCAAATCTTAGCACTTCCTTCAGCTCAAGGTTGTACCTTTGACAAGCTGGAAAAAGGAACTACGCTCCCCTTTAAATTCCCATAGGTTGCTCTTGTCCGTCGCTCACACTCCAGGGAGGATCTTGTAGTGTCCCGAGAAGCCATCTTGACTGTGGGGGCAGCCATTTGGGAGTGGGCCTCTGAGGATGAGGACCAGGGTGAACAAAACTCTAGAGCACCTCCAAGGACGTACTGTCTCCGTCCTCCCCTTGCGTAAGACGGTGGCTAGCAGCGCGAGGCTGAGGCTGTGTGGCCCTCGCCCGGCACCCACTGGAGATGACTTCACGGTTCCTAGAGTAGAGGGGAGGGTTTCCCCACTCAGAGTCCCACAGTAGCTCAGTGCCACTCTCGCCTGGCCTCAGTTTCCCAGCCTGTAAAGTGGGGTGGGTGAACGCGGTCCCTTGTTACAGGGGATGGCCCTGTTCACTGGCCGCACAGCCTGGGGCGGGAGAGCCAGGAGGGGGCGTGGCCTCGCAGCCCAGGCCCCACCCCCAGGCCCGCTTCCTCCCTGGGGCGGGCGGGACCCTGGCGTCCCGCTCTGCGCGGGCAGCCCCCGGCCGCCACGCAATGTCCGCCGGCTGGTTCCGGCGCCGCTTCCTACCCGGGGGTCCCCTTCCAGAGCCGCAGCCAGCGGGGCCGCGCTCCAGCCCCGTCCCCTATCACCGACCCCGCTTCCTGCGCGGCTCGGGCTCCAGCCCCGGCGCCACCGACGCCTCGCGCCGCCCGGACTCCCGGCCGGTGCGCAGCCCGGCGCGGGGCCGCACGCTGCCTTGGAACGCAGGCTACGCCGAGTGAGTGTCCTTGCCCCCGCGCCCCCTCTCTACCCCCTCCTTGATCTCGTCGGGTTCTGTGCTGACCTAGAAAACTGGCTGAGTGTGGACTCTCCCGCCAACCCCCTCCTTGTCCTCACCCCGGGGCTGTTGACAACATTCCTCCTTTTCCCACCCTGGCCTTTTCTTTTGGAGAAGGTTGGAGGTCCCGGGAGGGCTAACCCGCGTCTGGACCTTCCTTTATTCCGGCCTTTGGAGATGTGTGTCTCACCTCGCACCTCACTCTGGATTTGGCCTATGCTCTATGGGATGGGATTGGGACAGAGATGAGACCTCACAAACCTTGGGCCAGCCCAGGGTCTATAAAAGGGCCTGGGCTCTGATTTTGACCCGAGTGACAAAGCCACTGAACAGTTACAAAACTTTCTTATCATTGGGGCAGAGCAAACATGAGGATCCAGAGTTCGGATCTCCAGCAACCTTGTAAAAAGCTGGGCGTGGCAGTTCTGGCCTGTAATCTCAGCACAGGGGAGGCAGATGCAGGGAGATACAGGACTTGCTGGTCAGGCAGTCTGTTGAATCAGTGAAGTGAGCCCCCGGTTTAGTAAGAGACTGACCTGTCTCAAAAAACTAAGATGGAGCACAGTAGAGGGAGAATCCCAACGTCCACCTCTGGTCTGTGCACACACATGCACATTCGCACACTCGCGCACAAAATAACTTAAGAAAAAAAAAAAAGAAGAAATGAAAAGTTGTCTAGGTGTGGTGTCAGGGACAGCACCCAGAAGCAGTTGTCCCGGGTGGAGTCTCTGAGCCCCAGTGACATAGATGAGACATCACCGGTGATGTCATGGCCTCAGGATTATCAATGCGGAGAAATCGGAGTTCAATGAGGACCAGGCTGCTTGTGGGAAGCTGTGCATCCGGCGATGTGAGTTTGGGATTGAAGAAGATCAGGAGTGGCTGACGGTGTGCCCAGAGGAGGTGGGTACAGCCCTGCCTGAGCCCCACTTTCAGGCTAGCGCCAGGATGGAGGGGCCTGACTGCCTTTCCTGTGCAGTTCCTGACAGGTCATTACTGGGCACTGTTTGACGGGCATGGCGGACCTGCAGCAGCCGTTTTGGCCGCCAACACCCTGCATTCCTGCCTGCGCCGGCAGCTGGAGGTTGTAGTAGAAGGCATGGTGGCCTCTCAGCCCCCCATGCATCTCAGCGGTCGCTGTGTCTGCTCCAGTGACCCCCAGTTCGTGGAGGAAAAGGGCATTCGGGCAGAAGACTTGGTGATTGGGGCCCTGGAGAGCGCCTTCCAGGAATGTGTGAGTGGGGCCTTTGGGGAGAAGGGATGTTTTCCCCTAGGGACTTAAGAAACTGGGGTACAGCTGCATACCATAGTCACCCCATTCTTTGGACTGTGGCGAGAAGGTTGTATGGATTTGTTCTCTCCTGGCTGTAGCTCCGTGGTCTTCAGCTTAACCCTCCATTTATCTAGTTCCTGTTGTGTGCTAATTGCTCACCTGTGCTGCCGTTGGCCCTCAGCAAGCACTGGTTTCTCTTCCTATTTTGAATTACACTTCCCTTGTGTGAATTCTCTTTACACAGGAATTCAGGAGCTAATGGCCAAGCTTTTGAGTTGGGGTTTGTAGGCTTGCTCGTGGGGATGCAATTGTAAGGGGTGGGGGGCTGGAGATGGCTGCCAGTTTGGGCAGCAGCTATGATACCCTTGGTTTGCTCCAGGATGATGTGATTGGGAGAGAGCTGGAGGCCTCAGGCCAGGTGGGCGGCTGTACAGCCCTGGTGGCCGTGTCCCTGCAGGGGAAGCTGTATGTGGCCAACGCTGGCGATAGCAGGTGAGTGGACCTTTGGAGGGTGGGCAGGGTAGTGGGCAGGAGGGTACCAAAGGGGGTCGAGACAGTGGAAGAAGGGTTAGAAATGAGGGCGACTGGCTGGCCACGTTGTATTTGTACTTGGCATAAGCCAAGTGTAAGAGTGGACATTGAAGCCAAGGCAGGCAGGGGCTACAGGGGCCATGCTAACAGGCTGTACCTTTACTCTGTGGGTCTCAGGCAGTCATGGAGGGACTTGAACAAGGGATCAGCATGGCCAGAAGTGGCCCCAGGTGGCTGGAGAAGGGTGCTAGGAGGGTGGCCATGGGTGAGTATGGAAGTTGTTTCATAGACCTCTTCCCCTTCCTCCAACCTGTTCAGAGCCATCTTGGTGCGGAGAGATGAGATACGGGTGCTGAGTTCTGAGTTCACTCCAGAAACAGAGCGGCAGCGGATCCAGCAGCTGGTAGGTGCTCCTGGCAGAGGGACCCCCATCTCCCTGTGTCGAGGGCCACATAGGGCCCTGGGAAGGAAGCCCGATCTGAAATCGACCTCCACACCCTAGGCCTTTATCTACCCTGAGCTTCTGGCTGGTGAGTTCACCCGACTGGAGTTCCCTCGGCGGCTGAAGGGGGATGATGTAGGGCAGAAGGTTTTGTTCAGGGACCATCACATGAATGGCTGGTGAGCTGCGGGGATGGGGGACAGGGTGGGAAAAGGTCCGGGCTCATCTGTATGGCCTGAGGCAGCCGTACTTGGGCAAGGTGGGCATGTGAAGGCGTGGTAGCTGGGTTCGAGGATGGGCGAAGCTGCTGCAGGGTGTGGGCCTTGGCTGACTCTAGGTCTGCTCCTGCAGGAGCTACAAACAGGTGGAAAAGTCTGACCTCAAGTATCCACTGATTCACGGACAGGGAAGGCAGGTCAGTGCCCCCTGCCCAAGATTCCCTCTTTAGTTGCTCCCTGAAGGTGGGAGCTCCTTTGTCCCTTACTGGTGGCTGTGGCTGGTATCCTCCGTTCCCTCAGATGTTTCCCCCTTAGAAGCCCCCGTTCACTTCCCGCTTTGTGCTCAGGAGAGCCGGACCCTGGGCATGTGCTAAGCTCATCACTATCATCGCATCCCTCCCTTTCCTCCAGGCTCGGTTACTAGGAACACTGGCTGTCTCCCGAGGCCTGGGAGACCATCAACTCAGAGTCCTGGACACCAACATCCAGCTCAAGCCCTTCCTGCTCTCCATCCCACAGGTGATAGAACAATGTAGCCCACCCCAGGTTCCAATGCCCAGGAAGGGCAGAAAATGAGCCTTGTAGGAGCTAGGAAGGGAGCATTGAAGGATCCTCAGGCTTACCTTGCAGGTGACTGTGCTGGATGTGGACCAGCTGGCACTGCAAGAGGAGGATGTGGTTGTCATGGCAACTGATGGGCTCTGGGATGTCCTGTCTAATGAGCAGGTGGCACAGCTTGTGCGGAGCTTCCTCACTGGGAACCGAGAGGACCCACACAGGTACTGTAGCGGAGGGGGACCTGACTGGACGTTTTGGTCCAGGTAGCTACAGCTGCGAAGTCAGGGCAGGTTGTCCCAAGGGGGAGGGGATACGATTTAAAAAAAAAAAAATCTAGGTCTGGTCTGGTAATCTAGTTTACGGCCCTTAGTTGCACCACATTTAAGGGGTCTCCTAGGTGTCTTGTCCTGTGAAGCAAGTTCTGGAGGGGGGGGGGGGGCTGGCTGTGGCCTGCTTTATCTCCAGAGTACATCTTCAGTAATGTCTTTACAGGTTCTCAGAGTTGGCCAAAATGCTGATACACAGCACACAGGGGGAGGATGGTGCTGCTGGAGAAGGGCAGGTGTCCTACGACGACGTCTCTGTGTTTGTGATTCCTTTGCACAAGCAGGGCCAGGGGAGTTGTGGCCACTGAGGACCCAGATACTTGCACTCTGTGACCTCTTCAGGACCAGTGCCGTCTGAGCAGACGTCCACTGTGGCCAAGAGCGGGCCCTGTCTGGTCGGTCCCCAGCCACAGCTCAGTGCCCTTGCTTTCTGCCTTCACTATTTGTTTCAAAGAGAGCACTGGGTGGAGAGCCTCGCCTACCAGGTCCCACCTTCTGCAATGGTAACATCCTTCTGGCAGAGATACTTTACAAAGTATGGTATCTGTTGGCTCCTCAGCAGCCTAAAGGATTTAGGGTACTAAGATGCCTTGGGGAGCAGGCAGCTAGGTCATTTGGTTCTGACCCATGAGTGTCAGGTATTTAACCATCTGCCCACACAAGGTGCCTTCTTGAAACCTCTGGGCAGTTTCACATCTGCTGGATCAGCTATCTTTTTTTTTTTTCTTTTTTCCTCTTTAAGATAGGGTCTCTAGTATGTAGTTCTGGCTGTCCTGGAACTTGCTATGTAGACCAGGCTGGCCTTGAACTCAGAGATCACCTGTCTCTGCCTCCTGAGCACTGGCGTGCACCACTATGCCTGGCTGGACCAGCCATCTTGAAGACAGATCCTGCCCTGCTCTCTGCCCATGGAGGGCACAGATCCCAAATAAAGTTGCGAGAGCAAAACAGGGTGAGAAGTTTCCCGAGTTGGCTAGGCCAATTGTCACTGCCTGGATCCTGGCTGCCAGTGACTGCTTTTCCCCCGGTCCCAGGCCTGCCCTATACCTATGCCAAGAGTGTCTGTTGTTTCCCAGAGCTTACTCCAGGGGCATCTACTTCTCAGCTAGCCAGATCTCCTTGTTTCTAACCCTCCACTTTTAGCCTAGCATCGTCCCCACCCCCTCTGCTGCCCTCCTGCCTACTCTACCCTGCCCAGCCTCCAGGGATTCACGCACCTCTACCTCCAGCACCGGCCATGTAGAGCTTCCCTGGAGGGACTCAGCCAGCCTGATATTAAATGTTTGCATATAAAAGAGCCCTTGTGAATCGTGAGTTGCTCACAGCTTGGTCGGCAAATTTTGCCGCTTCTTGTGGCCTTTCAGTAGATTCCTTTCAGTTTCACTATGGAAGCTTGCATATAATCAGGGCTGTTTCCCATGCTCAGCCCCCTCATTGTTGCCAGGGAATGAAAAGACATTTAATACCTGCGGACTCTGGACTGTAGGTACCATAAGGGCTGCCTTTCCAATTCTTAAAATTGTTTTGCAAGAGTTTCACTATGTCGCCTTGTCAGTTCTGAAACTGTATTGTGGCCTCAACTTTGTGATCCTTTGGCTTCTGCCTCCATCTAGAGTGATAGGTTTCTTGCTGTGTAGGCCAGGCTGGTCTGAAACTTCCATGGCCTCAGTCAGCCTCAGTCTAAATACTGAGATTACAGGTGTGGCCCACTGCCAGACTCCTCACTTACTTCTGAGTGACCTGGTGCTTTACATTTTGAGTTAGTAAGGGCTTTATGAAATTTCACTTTTCATCTTCCCCTTAAGACTTGCCAGCCTAGGCCTGGCGGTGGTGGTGGCAGCCGTGGCACACACCTTTAATCCCAGTGCTCAGGAGGCAGAGGCAAATGCATCTTTGTGAGTTCAAGGCCAGCCTGGTCTACAGAGCGAGTTCTAGGATAGCCAGGGCTACACAGAGAAACCCTGTCTTGAAAAAGCAACCCCAAGGGCTGGAGAGATGGCTCAGAGGTTAAGAGCACTGCTTGCTCTTCCAAAGGTCCTGAGTTCAATTCCCAGCAACCACATGGTGGCTCACAACCACCTGTAATGAGATCTGGTGCCCTCTTCTGGCCTGTGGGGATATGTACAGACAGAATAATGTATTCATAATAAATAAATAAATCTTAAAAAAAAAAGAAAGAAAAAGCAACCCCAAACCTCTGTCACCATCCTGGAACTTACTGAGGTTCAGAAGTATCTGTTGAAATACAGTATTCATTACATGAGCTTTACCTGACTAGAATCAAGGGGGCTTCGGGCAACACACAGCTCTGGATTGCAGCTAGAAAGCTTGTGTAGCTAACGCACCTGGGATGCTCAGACCCCATTTCCTCATCTGAAGACAGGACCGAACACATCGGTGTTTGGTGTTTCCCATCTCCTGTGTAACACATAGGCAGACCACCAGCTCTCTTCTGAGCCCCAGACAGGTAGCCACAGATGCTAGTGTCACTGTCTAAAGCTGCTGAATTTGGCTTCCTCTTTCTTCAGCACATCCCTCCACACCCTCTCAGCAAAGTGCAGGCAACATCCTGTGCCTGCCTCTTGCCCACACCAACTGCTGAGCCAGCTCGCCCCCACACCTTACTGCCTGTTCCTCTTGTTCACACACCGAGGGAGTGGGCACACCAGGTCTCTATTGCAAGCATGTTGGAGTAGCAGCTGCAGCAGGCTTTGATTACATTTGTGACTTTTCTATCATGTATGGAAATCTAAGGACAACTTTCAGGAAGTGGGTTTTCTCCTTCCACCATGGGTTCTGGGGACTGAACTCAGGTTGTCATGCTTGTGTGGCAAGAACTTTCAGTTGCTGATCCATCTTGCTGGATACTCCCACCAGGCTTTGAGGGATCTCTTAAGAGTAGACCAAGCAGGAAAGCCTGGTCAACTAGACCAAGCCATTTTCTTCTGAAGTGGCCGGTCAAGGTTTTTTACCTATTCTGATTCAGTCAGGGAAGCAGAAAGCAGGTCCCGGAGTGGCAGTAATTCCCAAGGCATTAGCCAAGCCGGTGGCTCACCGGGCAGACAGCTGATCCTGCTAGATGCAATGCTCACCTTCCAACCAGGGCCCTAGGATGCCAACCTGGTCAAAGTTTGAGGTAAACAGCGAAAGGCAGTGAGGAGGTCTCTGAAGAATGGGTTTGAGTCAGACTCACCTCCAGTCACTCATTACTGGCCCCGTGGTAATTTAATTGGAGTCTGGGGTTAAGGGATGGGCCCAGGGGGTTCCTGTTGCCCACAGGCCTCAAAGAGGCCCAACAGTTCACACAATTGCAGGCAGCTCCACCGGAGCCAGAATTGGAACACTGGAACAACACATCTCTTCTGATGTGAAGCAGGCAAATAATGTCACCGAGACTCAATGGAAGAGACTGTAAGCCATAAAATTCTGTTTAAGACTGGTAACATGGCAAAAAAAAAAAAAAAGTTTATGTTAAGTACAAAAGGGACATAAAATTGTATGTACAGTAGGATAACAACTATGTAAACACACCAAAGTCTATGCACAGAGATATCTAGAGGAACATTTAACATCAAAATTAACAGTGGTACCATTTGGGTGGCAAATTGGTTCTTAAAAATCCCCCAGTTTTCCTTCATAAGCAGTAGTTGTCAGTTACAACGGGGACTAATTCATTAAAAAAACCCCAGTGGCTGGTGGTTGAACAGTGCAGTGTCAGCTGTCACACAGAGCAGTGGCTCTGGCTGACATTCAGAGGACAGTGAGGACATCCCAGGGACACACCCCCAGACTGCCATTGCTTTCTCCCTCTTGCTTACCCTGTGACCACATACAGAATCCTAAGTTCCAGCTGAATCTTTCCCTCCCAATCCAGAACTCAGCTCTGCTGCCACAGGGCCCAGCAGAGGCTGTGAGGCAGTATGTCTTCCAAGAGCATGGTGCCTCAGCTTTGGACACTCATGAACTTAGTTTCTCTGTGACCAGGCAAGCCGCTCTACTTTCAGGTTATGCAGCCTTACTAGTCCAGAGTTACAGACCTTTGCTCAACAGTTCCTCCAAACGTGGACTCTTAGATCCTGAAGGTAGGCAGTAACATCTCCAATCACCTGGTTCCTATAGTCTGTCCCCTCTGGGAAGGCAGGACTGCTCAGCAACACTTAAGAGACTTCAGTGAAGGTGGCCACCTTTTCAGTTGGAATAACAAGTCAAACAGTAATTGCTTAAAAAATAGCACTAGCGATGCGAAGCCCATGCCTGCTTCTGAACAGAAGCAGTGGTGGCCTGACCGACGCCCTCGCGGCTGGGTACTCATGGGCCAATCAGCCTGTTGGGTCTTGATTCCTAGAGCTGCAGGGGTACTGCTCGCTTATGTAAATGTCTGACTACCATTTGTTCTCCTCTGAGGTGGCCATACTGGGAAGAAAAGGTCAGCTGCAGCCTTCTCAGTCTGGTCCTAGCCTTCTCTCAGGAGAAAGCAAGGAAAAGGGCAAGGATGCCGACACAACAGGGGAGGAGGAGTCCTGACAAACTAAAACACTGGTTCTAGCACCCTGTCCCCAACGCCACAAGCCAGGCACAGAAGCCATGCAGAAGGGACTGTCACACATACACCGGTGTAGACAGAGCATAATCAGGCAAAAAAAGATTCTAATACTGTAGAGAGGGCCCCGAAGTGTGGCTTGAAGAGCACAAGGGAGTTGTCATCCCAAGGCTCTTACTTAGCTGCCATGAAAACAGCAAACACTAGAAGCTCTGCTTCACGTTGTCTCCCGAAGGTTAACAGAGAAGACTAACACTTGTGGCAAACACTACCCACAAAGAGTCTTTCTCAGCTGCAGGGTTCCCTCTCCTGCTGAACTCTTGATAAACTAGATGAGAGAGAATTTAATTGGACACACACACTGTGCTCAAATACAAACAGATCAAGGGTCATATATAAAAAGGCTAAATATAACATATAACACAGGCCTAGAGCCAGCTCTTGGGGAAGAGCTGGGGAAGAGGGGTATCATCTGCTGACTATGTACACAATTCGCGGTGGGCAGGGAAGGAAGGCATCAGTGTAAACAACTCAGACTCATTCCACAATACTGGCCCACAGGAAAACGTGATGTGACTCAGGTACAAAAATAAACTACTACCTTGCTTTTGTACAAGCCAAGCTCGGTAGGATCCCCACGAAGACTGTGGGGCTGTCTTGATGGGGGAATTGCACCAGGCTGTTAAACCTTTCAGCTCTCAGAATTTACCTGCTACTCCCTTCCCTCCCTTTCAGACGCTTGGGCCTTGTTTGCTAGCCAACATCCAAGCCCACGACCTGCCCCACCCACCAACACAGGAATACTGTAAAGCCTCCTGACAAACAAGGTCCTTCTCTCTTTGTCCCTTTCTTTGACCCCAAGGTATATGAAGACTTATTTTTGTAAATGTTTGGCACCTAAGAAACATGATGGTTGTGGAATAATGCCACAATTACACAGGGAGACCCAGTAACAAGACATGCAGGGTGAGGGCAAGAGGTGCTGAGCTGCCCTAGCATCTCAAAACCAGAACTGTGGCTTCCCATGCATTTCTGGGGTGGGAGAAGGATGTGCGGCAATTGGTGACGTCACCGGCTCTTCAGCAGCAACTATATTCAACATTGAAGGGGCTCAAGGGCCCCACTGTAACCTAATCATAAGCAGTCACCCTCTGAAGAGCTTGGTGCGCTGAGAGCTGGAAAGGCTGAGTGCCAACTGAATCTGCAGCACCAAGAGTCCTTTGGAAGGCGCTCAGCAAAGTATTTCTTTAGGGCAGATGGACAGCACATCCCTGGGAAGGCCATGTGGAAAGATGTTCTCCAGTCCAGTCAAATGATCCAGTCAATCCCACTGTCATCTCAGTCACCTCTGTCTGACTTGTTCCTGTTGGACGCCCTCACTGTACAAATAGCCGAGCAGTGTCAGGATCAGTCATCAATGGTGGGCAACCAGAAGGCCTGGAAGGAGAACACAAATCAGCTTTTTAAAAAGCCAGGCTTCTCCTCACTATGGAAGGTTGTTCTTCCCCACCTCACAGCATCAAGGAGCCCAACCCAATGATGAAGGAATTACGGTCTGGTGGCCCTTACTCCTGATCAAACCATTGTTTCTACTGAGCCAGTAACACTTTGAAAGTTGGTTCTGTTTATTTCCAACATTCACTCCTGTGGGTAACCTGCCCTCACAGCTAATCTCATGGTGGCCTCAATCATACCCTTTCCTTCCAGAATCTGAGAAGAAAGGTTTGGATGAGATGGTTTTGCTGCCTTTGAGAGCAGAGTGGCTTTTTGGTTTTACATGATCTCAAACTCACTATGTAACCAAAGATGACCCTGAACCTCCAGGCCTCTACCATCCAAATGTTTAGATTACAGGTGTATACCAACACATCCAGCTTAGTTTCCTTCTGGCCTCCCAGTACTGGAGGACTGAAGGCAGGGCTTCATCCATGGCAGGCATGTGCTCTAACTAAGCTGTATTGCCAGCCACTGCTGCCTTTCTTCTGATACTATCTTCTTGGTTTCTAAAAACAAGAACTGGGCTAGAGGTGCAGCTCAGTAGTAAAGGCCCCAGGCTCAAGCCTCAGCACCAGAGGAAGAGGGGGCACTAGGCTCTGGATAAAGGCAGGAGCGAAACACTTCATCCAAGTTCCTACTTGAAGATGGACAGACGTCAAAGGAAACTAGAGACCAAGAGTCACCTATCTCCAGTTAATTCTGTTTTCTAAAATTGTGTGTGTGTGTGTGCGTGTGTGTGTGTGTGTGTGTGTGTGTGTGTGTCTGCATCATGGTACATGAATAACGGCCAGAAATCAACTTTTGAGAGTTAATTTTCTTCTTATGAGCTCCAGAGATAAAACTCAGGTTGTCAGGCTTAATAGTGTTTCTATACCCTCAGAACTCTTTCCTTGTTTTTAATTTGTTTGTGTTTGAGACAGGGTTTCATATAACCCAGGCTGGACTGAACTCCTGGTTCTCCTGCCTCTACCTTCCAAGTGCTAAGATTAACATGTCTGCCCCTAAGCCTGACTTTTGATCCCTGGAAACCACATGGTGGAAGGAGAGGACCAATTTCCACAAGTCATCCTTTGACCTCTACATGTGTCATGGCACATGTTCAAGAATACACAAAATAAAAACAAAATGAAGCCGGGCGGTGGTGGCGCACGCCTGTAATCCCAGCACTGGGGAGGCAGAGGCAGGTGGATCTCTGTGAGGTCGAGGCCAGCCTGGTCTACAGAACTAGTCCAGGACAGGCTCCAAAGCTACAGAGAAACCCTGCCTCAAAAAACCAAAACCAACCAACCAAACAAAATGAAGTTAGGCATGGTGGTGTACACTTTTAATCCCAGCTCTTGGGAGGCAGAGGCAGGTGGATCTCTGAGTTCAAGGCTGCCCGGTCTACAAAGAGTTCTAGGACGGCTAGGTCTACACAGAGACCCCCGCCTCAAATAAATAAATATACTAAACATTAATAAAAACAACAGAAGTTCATAGATGGGTAGTTTTAAACCACTAGAAGAATTTCTGAGGAGTTCAATGGAAAAGAATGGAGGCATGCTGGCTCACACTCCTCATCTCAGTGATCAGGAGGCTATAGCAGGGAGATTAACTCGAGTACATGGTCAGCCTGGGCTAGAGACATTATTTCCAAAAGCCAAACCAAAACAATATTCAAAACTCCTGAAAGAATGCACCTATAAAATGTTGGTCAGAATATTTTAAGGAGTAAAATTAATGCCAAAAGAACCTAAGTAGCTTGGACATAAAACATAGCACCAAAGCAAAAACTGCTCTGCGAACCTCTTCAGAAAGCATGGATGATCCCATCTTACTGGAAGAGGAATATAAGTAAGAAATGCAGCCTGGTCAGGTATCTCATGATGTGGGGATGTAACAGGGAAGCCACCACTTCTGAAACATGAACTTGTACTATGTGGATAAAACACACTTTGCTGTCCGAGGCACCCACTGCCCCAAATCAAGAGGATCCTAGTGGAAAATACCTCTCACTCTTTCACATACCATGTTAGAACAGGCGCTGGCAAAGGTCATGAACTTGGGGTTGAACTGCAAACAGGTAATGGGACCCGTGTGTTTACCATCCAATACAGCTACTTTTATACCACTCTCTCCATTCCAGACGTGGATCTTGCCATCTTCTGAACCTACACACAATGATCGAGACAATAACACTTCAAGAGGCAAATAAAGACAGGTGAGAAAAAGATAGATTGAAATCTAGAAAAAGTTTCAGGACACATCACTCAGCAGAAACTAAGAACACAATGGAGGAAGGGCACTGGGAATTGATCTTGACCTAATTATTTGTTCCCTTCTCTCGAGGGACTTATTTTTGTTATATAACCCAGATTAATCCGAATTCTCTTTGTAGCCCAAATCAGCCTCAAACTTCTACTTTCATAGTTCTGCCTTCCAGTAACAGCACCCAAGTGCTGGCAATTAGAATGGATGTGCAGAAGCGCTTCACTGTTCCTAAGTCATCCCCCCTCATACCTTTACATTTCCCATCCAGAAAGGGAGCTAGTATCAGTAGCTTGCCAACATCTGGATACAGAGACTACTAAAGGTCACCACTGTATTGATAACACCAAGTTATCAATACAATACAGTAATGCTTTTTTAAGAGCTTAATTCTAAAGCTCATGAAAGGAAACCCAGCACATTGCCAGTTCCAATAAAGAACCCTGCCAGTGTGATGGCATACTTCTGCAATCCTAGCACTTGGGGGAATCACAAATCCAAGGTAATCCCTGACTACATAGCAACTTCATGGTCAGAAGAGTTTTATATAATAAACAAGACTATCGAAAAACAAGAAAAATTAGCAAGCAAAGCCAGAGAGGTGGCTCAGAAGGTAAAGGAGGCCTGCCAGGAAGTCTGCCTACATGAGTCTGAGCAATGGAACTCAAATGATGGAAAGAGAAAACTGACTCCCCAAAGATGTTCTCTGACCTCCATACTCATGGCACTGCATGTATGCTTATGTACACAGTAAAGGGAACTACAAAGTCTGAAGGTGCTATACAGAAATCTGAAAACATCTATTAAACAGCATCTTAGTTACTTTGCTTGATAACATAAACAAATGCACAGTACCAGAGAAATAACAAGGAACATGAAAGCAGCTCACCAATCATAATAAACTGTGAATCTGGAGTAAATGAAGCTTCGAGTGTAACAGCTTTGCTGTTAGCATAACCCTGAAACAAAGAATGGTTCTCATTATAGGGCCAGTAATAGAAACAATCAAGAAATACCATCCCAACACACAAGCCCCTTTCCGCCAAAGGTTTTTGAATGTGCAGTGTTACCAAGACCAAATGAAAAGCAAACTTATGTCATTTTGTAAGAGGTGAATGACTGCAATACAAAGGAGGTAAAGTTCATATGCAGGAAGAAAACATAGGTCCATGCCCCATCACTGAGTCAAGGATAACTGCTGATCTCCACAATCCAGCTAACAGCATTCCCAACCCAGGTCTTATGAGCAAGAAAACAGCCATTCTTCAAAGCTGCCAGCTCACCCCAAATGTGTGCATCACCACACCCTTGAAAGCATCAATAAGACGGATGAAGCTGCCGTTGGTGGAAATGAGTATGAGTTTGCCATCATTGCTGAACTTAAGTCCTGTCCACTCACAAGTCCGATCATACTGCATCTTAAAGGTTGCAAACGGTCCCTGCAAAACACAAAAATAGCAGTCCCCAGGCTCCACACACATCAATACTTCCTCTATTAGAACTTTTTTTTCTATCCATTTAGAGTCTTTCTAAGTGGGCAAGAAAAGGATACAGCACTGCTCGCTCTGCTACTCTGTTACCCACTACTTGCTCCTCATCACAGAAAGGCTGTCTTTTTATACAGGGTCTCACTATGTAGACCAGGCTGGCCTCACAGAGATCCACCTGCATCTGCTTTGGAGTGTAGTGTTGGAATTGAAGATGTGTGCCACCATGCCTGACCTAGAAAGGGTTCTTAAACGTCCAACTTGCCCTTAAAATTTCTGCAACCTTAATATAGCTCAAGGATTCAAAGATTTACCTTATCAAAAGAACGAAGGTCATAAAGTTTGACCATTTCTGAGTTGACACCTGCGGCAAAAATTAACCCTTCTGGATCAAAGGAGCAAACTGGTTTGCCCTGTAGATGCATGAGGCCCTAAGAAAAAGAGGACAACAAAGAGTTAGTGAATGAAGGAGCCCACCACTCAATCACTGACTTGTTCCAGTGCAAACAAGGAAGGAATAGGAACTGCATCCAGCCTACCTACAAAACATTAAAAGTAAACACACACAACTGACTAAAATGTAAAAAGTCACTATGTGATGCATTTCCAATCAGCCTTAACTGTACGACATTACAGAGTTCAAAGAGAAACAAACCCCTTGAGGCTAAAGGTTCTAGGCAGTTTTTCAAGCACCAAGCCACATTGCAATGCAATCTGCTATGGAGTAGATCTGCTTACCAAGCAGTAGCCAACTGGTAAAAGGTTTTGCTGCCACATAAGACTCTGGGATCCCAAAATGGAACCAGTGTTGTCTCCCTTAACTGAGAGGGAGAGCTGATAATGCTTTCCACAGAAAATGCTCAAAAATATAACTGTGAGGTACCATTACCTGGCAGTTAGGAGACCGGAGATCCCAGAGTCGAATGGTCTTATCAAGAGACCCAGAAATGAAAGTGTCATCCACAGGTGACATGGACAAGGCCACCACCCTGCAATGTATCAAGATAAATAGGAGTTGAAGCAAAATATGAGCAAAAATTGGATGTGAACCCTAAACCACTCTGCCTGCCTACATATACCTGTTTTCCCAAGACTACCATCTTAGGAAGCATATACAAACTTATCTGAAGCAATCAAAAGTAGCTAATTAAAAAAAAAATCAACCTAAAGCCTCTGTATAAAAAAATGCATGGTCTCAGGCTGGAGCTCTACAGCTCAGTGCTAGTGTTAAAAACAAAATAAGTGATTCTACTGGAAATCAAAAGCACAGTGAGGTATTAGTTCACACCACTGACGGCTGCCATAAAAGGATTGCTCAGTACTGGAGAAGAGGAGCATGGTGGAGAATTAGAACAACTGTAGAGACCACTGATGAAATACGTGATACAGATGCCCTACAAAAGACCTTTCAGGCCAGGTGTGGTGGTGCTTGGAGGGTAGAGAGAGGCAGGTGGACCTGAGTTCAATGCCAGTCTAGTCTATATAGTGAATTCCAAGCCTCTGACCCCACCACAAAAAAAGCCAAAATCAACCAACCAACCAACCAAACCATACTTTTTCTGGCAAGTTATGTGACTCAGAAATTCCACTCCTAGGTATATATACTTTAGCAAACTGAAAATGTCTACACCAAAATGTTCAGGCTTTTACAGTAGCATTATGAATGGGAATGACCCAAATGCTCACTAATTAACAAATCAACAAGATGTGGACTAGACATATAACATGACACAATATTATTTGAAAACAAAAAGAAACTAAGTGCTAATTCATATGACAACAGGGATAAACTTTGGAAACATCATGCTACATGAAAGAAGACACACACAAAAGGTCATATGTTATCTGATACCATTTATACAAAATGTCCACTATAGGCAAATCTAGAGACATCACTTAGATGAATGGCTGCTAATGGGTACAGAGTTTCTCTTAGGGAAATGAAAATATTCTGGAATTATACTAGCAGTGATTGCCCAACTACATATATACATTCATACCTACAATCACTAAATTGTATTTCTTATTTTGAGATAGGGTTTCATATAGCCCAGGCTGCCATAGTAAAACAGAGAAAGCATAATGCATATTGACATGCAATTTTGTCACACTGTCTAGCTCAAAAGTTCACAGGTCCAAGTGGATACAAAAGGCTCTGTGCTGATAAGTACAGGGAACATAAGAACCAAACCCTTGGCCCTAGGGAAACTTACCTGCCAGTTCACAAGGTGCCAAGACACTAGAGCAAAAGTGAATAAGCTGGCCCATGTTTGGCTTACACAGTAACCAACACTTCCTGTCTTCAGCAGCACAGAAATACCCTGCCTGCCTGTAAGTAAAACTTTACTGAACTATTATTTTTTTTGAGAGAGGAGTTTGAGACAGGGTATTAATACGATATGTATCCCAGGATGACCTTTAATTTACTATGTATCTAAAGCTGGCTTCCAATTTGTAACAATCCTCCTAGCTCAGCCTCCAGGGCACTAGAATTACAAGTACATACCACACCATGTCCATCCAGAAGTACACTTTTTGAGATAGGTCTCTCTATGTAGTCCTGGTTGTCTTGGAGCTTGCTATGTACACAACCAGGCTGGCCTGGAGCCCACAGAGCTTTGCCTGCTCCTGCCTCCTGAGCACTGAGATTAAAGGTGTGCAACTTCGAGTCCAGCACAAGTATCACTCCTGACAAGCAGCTCTCGGCATGACATAGTTCTCCTGAAATCAGGGCAGCGTGCCTGCTATTGTGGAGCTCTCGAAAGACCCTGACCCCTTCCAAGGACAGATAAGGAGTTAACCATTTTTGGGAGAGGAGGGAGATGGCTATAGCTGCCATTTAAGTTGCCCATGCCCCTAGAGAGGACCAGAATTAAACTTATTGCTTCACAAAGTTAAGATTTGGGTGGAATTATTTCTTTGGCTTTCTGGGGTGAATAGACAGATATCTTCTGACACCTCTCAGCAAGTGACATAACAATAGTCAGGGCACTGTACTACCACTCTGTATCATCTATATTAATATACATGCCTTTGGTCCCAGCACTTGGGAGGCAGAGGCAGGCAGATCCCTAGGAATTTGAGGCCAACCTGGTCTAGACAATGAGCTCTAGGACAGCCAAGGTCACATAGTAAGACCTTTTCTCCAAAAAAAAAAGGGGGGGGGGCTGGAATGTTGTGGGAAAGTCTCTTTGTACACTGTGAAGAAGTGTCACTTGGGTTGGTTTAATAAAAAGCTAAACAGTCAATAGCTAGGCAGGACTTTGGGGGCAGGGAGAACGCTGGGAAGAAGAAAGGCACAGTCACCAGCCAGCCAGAGAGGAAGCAGCATGGGTAGTAGAGTAAAGGGAATAAAGCCACAAGACAAAAAGTAGATCAATAAAAATGGTTTAATTTAAGTTGCTAAGAGCTACTATACACGCCTAAGCGACTGGCTGAACTTTTATAATAAATAATGTCTCTGTGTAGCTATTTGGGAGCTGGCAGGTAGGACAAAAATAAAAGTCCATCTACAAATGGTGCCATGGAGAGATGGCTCAGTGGTTAAGAACAGGATGCACTTCCAGAGGTCCTGGGTCCAATTCCCAGCACCCACATAGCAGTGCATAACCACCTATAACTGTAGTCCCATGGGATCTGATACCCTCTTCTGGTGTGCAGACATATATGTAGACACAACACCCATATACATAAAATACATAAATATATCTTAAAAACAAACAACAACAGCAACAAAAAACCCTTTTACATCATAAGGAACATTTTTCATGTAGAGACTAATTCAAATGTTGGCCTTTGTAGTGGAAGGCCTCATAAATGCAAACAGTTCTTTTGTTAAGAGCTAACTGAGATTTGGCTTTGCTAAATACCAAGTCTAATTTTAAAGCATAGGTTATCACCCAATAACTTTAGTTCACATTTCTTACACACACACACACACACACACACACACACACACACACACACACACACACACACAGATTCTTGTATGGCACTGAGCCACGTCTAACCCCTCATTAATTATATTTATTTACTTTGGTATGCAGACTTGAATCGAGAGTCACTCACATGCTAAGCATGTGCTCAGCCACTAAAGTATACTCCACGCTCCTACTTACAAAATGTCCCCCTTTGTTTTTTCAAGGCAGGGTTTTTCTGTATAGATCAGTCAATCCTCAAACTCAAGAGATCCCCCTGCCTCTGCCTCCCGAGTATTGGGATTAAAGGCGTGCGCCAACATCGTCTGACTCCTTATTTAAATTTTAACAGAGACTATGTAGTTATTTCTGAAACCCCATCTTCTGCTTCCATTACCTCAGTAAACCAAGAGTTGATTGAGATCAGTCAACAAGATGAAGAGACATGCTGGACAGCACTGAGGAAGGCTGGACTTACTAACGAGACCTCTCCCTCTCTTGAGATAAAGGAACTAACCCTGTAACACTCGAGTCTTACCTTTTGCTGTGTCCAGGGAAATATCTGATGTATTTGTTGTCATGCAACGACAAGTAACGGATAGTGTCTGTAAGAAAGCAAACGAGGGGTGACACTCACCATTTAAATGGGGCTTACGCTGCATTTTCATTTCTGAAAAGACAAGGCCTAAGAACCCACTGTATTCTATCACCCCAGCAAATTACAGACAGACAAAGGCAAACAACTTCTCTCAACAACTTAAGAGTACACATACAGATTCATACAACTCAAAAGCCAAGTTTTCATTTGATAGCACTTCTACCAACACTTAATATCACTGTGGTGGGGCCCAGACGGACAATTCAATGGTGATGTGCTTGCCTAGTGTATGAGAATCTCCGAGTTCAATCTGCAGCATTAAACTACATTTAAAAAACAAAAATAAGGGGGCTGGAGAGATGGCTCAGAGGTTAAGAGCACTGCTTGCTCTTCCAAAGGTCCTGAGTTCAATTCCCAGCAACCACATGGTGGCTCACAACCATCTGTAATGAGACCTGGTGCCCTCTTCTGGCCTGCAGGGATATGTGCACTGTATACATAATAAATAAATAAATTAAAAAAAAAACCCAAAAAACAAAAAACACTGTTTTGCTACCAATCTTTGGATTCTTCATAATTTAAAATTCAACTTGTCCTACATAAGTATTTCCTGGCAAGGGAAAAAAAAAATCACTGGCTATAGACACTAAGTTTAGTGTCTGCAAAATGACAAATCTTACACTAAGTATCAGGACCGAAAACTAGAGGGCTATATAGGGATTCTGAGAATAGTCAGTGCTACTACACAGCCAGCTCTGTCAAAGAAAAAGACAGAGAGAGGGAGGTGAAAGAAAGAATTCTATCTAGAAAAGTAAACAATAAGGGCTAGAGAGATGGCTCAGTGGTTTAGAGCACTTGGCTTCCATTCCCAGAGCCCACATAGTGGATCACAACTGTCTGTAATTCCAATTCCAGGGGATCTGACATCCTCTTCTAACCTCCCTGGGCACCAGACACATGATACATAGACACACATGCAAGCAAACCACTCATACACATAAAATAAAAAGAAAAGAAAAACGATAAAAAGATTATGTTGACAGCAGAATGAAGTGAGTCTGGGTATGTGGCTTAGGGCATAGTGCTTACCTAGCATGGGTGAAGCCCTTACTAGAACTAGAAAGTAGGAAATTACTACGCTCCTAAAAAGATGAAGAAAAGCTGGACATGGTGACTATAACCTATAATCTCAACACACTGGAGACCACCATAGGGTACATTTAGTGAAACTCTGTCTCAAAAACCAAACCAAAACATCACTGAAAACAAACAAAATAAAAAATAGGAAGAGAAACAGAAAACAGGAAACATGGCACCAAAATACAGGAGGGACAAAACACATTATAAACGCAAACAGAAGATAAGATGTCTAAGCCAGGTGTGGTGGCACACACCTTTAAGCCCAGCACTTGGGAGGCAGAGGCAAGCAGATCCCTGTGAGTTCCAGGCCAGCCTGGTCTACAAAGTGAGTTCCAGGCCAGCCAGGATTGTTACATAGAGAAACCCTGTCTCGAAAAACAAAACAAAGATAAAACAAACAAACAAACAAAAATAAAGAAGTCCAAAGTATCAAGTGGCTTACAAAGGGTTTTCCTTTTTTGGTTAGGGTCTCACTCCATAGTCAATGCTAGCTTGGAACCCATTATATAGCCCAGGCTAGCTCAAAACTAGCAGCAATTCTCCAGCCTCAGCCTCCCAAATGCTGAGATTACTGGTGTGAGCAACATACTTGCCTTGCAGGGATACTTTCTAATGAAAGGACATTTACCCTCAGAGGGAAAAAAAGGAATCCTTTCCATACAATCTGTAACAGAATTCTACATGGTTTATTTGAACAACTCCAAGTCTCTCAAAGGACAACCATAAAGCATTTCTGGTTATTCTAGTGCTAGGAACTACTCACCTGCCCTAAAGAGAGATCCCTTCCCCATTACCTGGACTCCCAGAGATGAGCAGGGCTTCGCCATCTTCTCCACCCCACTTGGTAGCTGGTGCGCTGTTCCTGGCAAGGCAGTGGCCTGTACAGTTATCTCCTGTACCGGGTGGTATCATAGACCCTCAAACTGTACAAACTACTACCTCAGCCTGGAATCAGGCAAAAGACAACGGAGCACTGGAGGAACTCTGCAGGACGCACTCGAGGCAGGAAGGCAACATCCCCACAGCAGAGGCCTGGCAGCAAAGCTGCAAGTGCCACCACCCATCTGCCTCATCTTGTACGTGTTTGGAGAATCGTTTCATTACTCAGAAAAGCGGCCCAACAAGAAAGACACCAATCATTAGGATAGCCTCAGGATCCTAGTATTTATCCTTATCCAAAAGCATCAACGGCAGTGCCTGCTTAGAAAACTATTTCTGAAACAGGCATGAAAAATAGAAATTAGATATGTACTAAAATCAAGTTTAGGTAGAGAAGTCTCATTAAAGAAAGACTTCTGCCCATTTGCTTTGAGACAGATTAAAATATCAATTGAAAGTAATCTTTGCTGAATGTCTGGGCATGGTGGTACCTGCCTTTAGTCCCAGCACTGAGGAGGACTCCTTTAAGTTTAAGGCCAACCTGGTCTACATACAGAGTACCAGGCCAGCCAGGGCTACATAGTGAGAGCCTGTCTCAAAATAGGGAGGGAGGCAGAAGACGCTATCCTGTGATCACGAGCACACACTGCACTTGCAGAGGACTTGAGCTGAGTCCCCAGTCCCCAGCACCCCTGCCAGACAGTTCATAACAACCTGTAATTCCAGCTCTGGGATCTGACACCTTCTAGACTCTTTGGCACCTGTATTCACACGTGCACATACCACCTTTACACACATATACACACGATCAAAAAGAAATCTTAGATGCCACAGAGACGATGGCTCAGTGGTTAACAGTGCTTGCTGCTCTTCCAGAGGACCTGAATGTAGTTCCTGGCACTCACAGCACATGGCTCACAATGCTGGCAGCTCCAGGGGACCCGATGCCCTCTTCTGGCCCAAGGACACTGGCACCCACCCACCCAGAGATACACACATACATATAAATAAAAATAAATCTAACTGTGCCTGCCACAGTGGCACAGACCTATAATCTCAGCACTCAGCAGAAGCATCATGTAATCAAGGGCAATCTGAATTACAGTGATACTATCTCTATACTAAGAAATCTTACTGCAAAAAGCAATCAGTAAACCAGTATCAATAAGGCTAAAATAAGATAAAATAACAAGCATGTGACAGTTCAATCACTGAGACAGTTTGTCAACTTAGGAATTTATTCCAGAGGAAATCAGTCAAAAGCAGAGACTATTTATTAAAAAGCAAGTTTCAATTCCTAAAAAAATTTCTTTACTTAAAAAAAAAAAAAGTATTCCTGGGATCAAAGACCACAAAGGTCATCATACTGTTTTTTATAACACACACCATAGAAGAGCTAAACTCTTAGACCTGCCTCTAAGCTAGCACAGTGAGCCATTTGTAAGCCTTGTTTGTTGTTGTTGTTGTTGTTTTTTTGGTTTTTCAAGACAGGGTTTCTCTGTGTAGCTTTGCGCCTTTCCTGGAGCTCACTTGGTAGCCCAGGCTGGCCTCGAACTCACAGAGATCTGCCTGGCTCTGCCTCCCGAGTGCTGGGATTAAAGGCGTGCGCCACCAACGCCCGGCTTGTTTGTTGTTTTTAAGACAGGGTCTAGCTACAAATGCTAAACTGCCCAGATAGGGTCCAAACCACTTGGGTGCTGGGATATTTCTACTATTTTTTTTCCCCACAAGACAGGCTTTCTCTGTGTAACAGTCCTCACTGTCCTGGAACTCTCTTAGGACTCAGGCTGGCTTCAAACTCACAGAGATCCACCTGCCTCTGCCTCCCTCCCGAGTGCTGGGATTAAAGGCGTGCACCACCACCTGGCTGCTTCTACTGTTCTTCATTTCATGCACTTGGTCTCCTTTCCAGTCTGCCTTTAGTGTAGCTGTAAATTCTGTTTTACTCTCCCTCAGTCAGAAATATAAACGTTTCCTTTATCCCAGCCACCTGCCTTTGTAGTTTCTGAAGATATGGTTTCACTCTGCAGCCCAGGCTAGCCACCTGCCTTTGTAGTTTCTGAAGATATGGTTTCACTCTGCAGCCCAGGCTAGCCGGGTACTCTCATTCCTCCAGCCTCAGACTCCCAAGTGCTAAGAACACAGAGGTAAGGTGTCACACTTGCTTTAATCCACAGACATATTCTGAAAGGAAAGGCCCAGTAATTTACTAATTCTTGTGTCAAGTATTTCTCCCTTTCATTTTTGCTAAGTATTCTTTCAAGTTTCAAGGAGTGCAAATCATAAACATAATTAGTTACTTCCTTTTCCCACTCTCCATTGTACAGTAGAAATTTTTCATACTCTGTTCCAAGTCCCTCCAAAGTCCTTGTGGCTTGCTTCCAGCCTTCTTTCACTTTTAACGATGTAATCAGCACTGCTAACATTATAGGAAAACATTTAAACCAACTATAACCACAGCACAAACCCCCACAAAGATTCGTCAAGTATTCAAAGGAACCAGACTGTGACCTCCTAAACAGGCTTGCTTACCGTCTATTTTGTTAGAGCTGTAAACGACCGTGTTGGCTGCATGAGTGTATCTGATGAGGTCCACACCGTATTTCTTACTGTACAGGGTTCTCTTTGGTCTGATGAGCAAACAAAGGGAAAAACAAAAACCATCAGAATCCAATATCACAAACACTGGAGCTCTGCACATAAATAGCATCACTTGACTTGATATGGCAAGAGCAGGGATTATTAGTAGACACAAGTCAGGTCTTCTGCAAGTGTAGTATGAACTCTTAACCACTGAGCCACCTCTCCAGCCGCCAAAACCCATCTCTTAAAAATAAAAATCAAATGTAACAGCTCTTCAAGAATAGTAATTCCCTTGTGTACACAAGGCCCAGGTTAGAAAGTAAAAGTAAATTTAGAGTATTAATTCAATTTTTTACCACACCGCATTCAAAAGAGGGGTGGGGTGGGGGAGTTGAGGCAGGTTCTCACATGGCCTCTAAGTTACTAGGTTGAGGATGGCCCTGAACTTATGATCCTCCTGCCTGGGCTTCTCCAGTGCTAGAATTACAAGAGTGGGCCACCACACCTGGCTTCAAATGTAAACTCTGAGAAGACTATTTGAGAAAAAGGTTCAGGAAATATCACAAATCATGACTTACAACACAGCGATACACGAGTACTTGAAAGCCAGTAACTTCTCCTAAGCCATTCATTTAGAAAGCACTTTCTTTTTCTTTTTCGTTTTTTGAGACAGGGTTTCTCTGTGTAACAGTCCTTGGCTGTCCTGGAATGCACAGAGATCCATCTGTCTCTACCTCCCGAGTGCTGGGACTAAAGGCATGCACCACCACCAGCCAGGAGAAAGCACTTTCTTAAAGGCGATGATCTATCAAAATTGAAACCAGATGTAACACTGCTATGCTCCTACTATAATTCACTCTTAAAGATGTACAACCTTCTTATCTGGAGGTAAAAGTACCGGCTAAACCTTTCAGAAGACAGGTGACCCAATTTCTCTCCAGCAAAATTAGTCAATGGTTCCTTTTTCTTTTACTTTAATGTAAAAGTACGTGTCTCCAACACTAAAGTTCCAAACTATGGGTTAAAGTCCCTTAAATGCAAACCTTGATGATCAAATAAAAGGGATCTCAGGGGGCTGGAGAGATGGCTCAGCGGTTAAGAGCACAGGTTGCTCTTTCAGAGGTCCTGAGTTCAATTCCCAGCAACCATGTGGTGGCTCACAACCATCTCTACGGGGGATCTGATGCCCTCTTCTGGCGTAAATGCATACAGGTGATTACAGCACTCATCCATAAAATAAATAAAAGATCTTAGAAAAACCTATAACCAAAACAAAAATTTGAATGCTAGAATTCTCCACATGAACCAGGTCAGAAAATAAGAAAACCTTTAATATGTTTTACATTTATGTCTAAAAGAATTTTAAACTAGACATGGTGGTTCACATCTTTAATTCCTGCCAGAACTTGAAAGGAGGATCACTACAAATTCAAGGCCAGTTTCAACAACAAAATGAGACCTGCCTCAAAAACAAAAGGGAAAAAGAAATTAAACTCCTGTACTAATTAATGTTCACCCAGAGTCTGAATTTATGCAAAAGAATGTTTACCTTCTCAATGTAAAATTATTTTGGAACCAGTGAGTTAAACAATCATATGATCCAGGCTGCCTACAAGTCAATTTGCATTTTTAATTTTTAAAGTCAGTGAAGGTGAGGTCTTCTGCTTCATGACACGTATTCCAAACAAGAGTTCTTGAACTTGTATTATACTTTATTTATTTATTTATTTATTATGTATACAGTGTTCTGCCTGCAGGCCAGAAGAGGGCACCAGATCTTATTACAGATGGTTGTGAGCCACCATGTGGTTGCTGGGAATTGAACTCAGGACCTCTGGAAGAGCAGCCAATGCTCTTAACCACTGAGCCATCTCTCCAGCCCCGTATTATACTTTCTATATGTCTGCCTTTTGTAATATAAAATACTACCAGATCCAGTCTACTCTGGAGTTCTGCTCTGCAGCCAGTGCTTGGTAACTAATGATTAAGTGAGGCTGAGCATGTGCCTACACTAAATAAAGGTTGATGACTTTGCATTTATCAGTGGTAAAAGTGAATCTTAGTATTTCAGCCCATCTAAAACAGAAAACAGGTCTAGGGATCTGCCTCAGTCACAAAAGGCTTGCCTAGCATGCATGGGATCCTGATTCTAACTTCAACACTGCAAATAAACAACAACAACAACAAAAAATAAAGTATTAAAGCATGTGGTATAAAAAAGCTTGGTTCCACTAAGATATGGCCTGTGTTTCTTAAATCTAAAAAAACTCTTGAGATTTGTTCCTAATGTAAGGAACCTATTTCTTTATTTCAGTTCTACTCTGAAAGAGCCTAATGTATTATCATTGCACGTGTCTTTTCATGCACATTTCCCCAAGTATTTTGGCAAGCTCCTTCTTTAAAACTGTGATTCTGGAGGCAAAGTATGAACAAAGAAAATAACAGTAACGCCAGCTGGTGTGGGGGTGGGGCACGTCTATAATCAAGCACTTGGAAGGTCGAAGGAGAAGAAGATTCAGGAGTTTCTAAGGCCAGCCTTGGATAGAGTTGGAGGGTAGCCTGGGTTACATGAAACTGTTGTCTTAAGAAGGCAAACTAGGCCGGGCGGTTGCGTGCTCACCTTTAATCCCAGCACTCAGGAGGTAGAGGCAGGCGGATCTCTGTGAGTTCGAGGCCAGCCTGGTCTCCAAAGCGAGTTCCAGGAAAGGTGCAAAGCAAAGCTACACAGAGAAACCCTGTCTCCAAAAACCAAAAAAAAAAAAAAAAAAAAAAGGCAAACTAAGTGTGTGTGTGTATGTGTGCACCTAATTAATTCAAGGAATGAAATGTATTATGTTTAAGTGGACAAAAACAAACAAACAAAAATCCTCAACACCTCTTTTTGGGCTGATGAGATGGCTTAAAGGCTAAAGGCAACTGTCATCAAGCTCAATAACCTGAGTTCAATCCCTAGGACTCATATGATAGAAGGAAAACACCAAATCCTGCAAGCTGTCCTCTGATTTATACATGTACAGCAAGCTCACACAATAAAAAAGTACAAAAAGAAATATTGTAGGGAAAAAAACTACTTTTGACAAAAAGAAAAATGTAAAAAAAAAAAATTCTTTTAAGCCAAATATTGTTGGTTCACACTTGTAATCCTAGCACACGGGAGGCTGAGGCAGAATTGCTATTTGAAGCCAGCCAGCACTATGGTGACATGCTAAGTTCCAAATGCTGGGATTGTTTGACTGCTCTTCTAAAATATGTATGTAGTTTAGATTTACTGATTTTATGTATGAGTGTTTTGCCTGCATCTATGCATGTGCACCCTGTGCATGTCTAATGCCCATGGAGGTCAGAGAGTATCAGATCCCCTGGACCTGGAGTTAAACGTAGTTGTGAGCCTCCGAGTCAGTTCTGGCACTGAACCCAGGTTCTCTGAAAGATTAGCATGTGCTCTTAACCCTGAGCCATCTCTCCAGCTCCTGGATCCTTTTTTCAAACACATTTTCTTTTTAAAACAAGTTTTTTGTTTTTAAAGACTTATTTACTTTATTTTTATGGTATAAGGGTTTGATTGTAAGTATGTCTGTGCATCATGTGTGTTCCTGGCATCTCAAAAGTCAGAAGTAGGAGTCAGATACTCTGGAACTAGAATTATATAGATGGTTGTGAAGCTCCATGCTGCTGCTGGGAACTGACCCCAGATCCTCTGTAAGAGCAGCAAGTATACTTTTTATTCATTCATTCATTCATTCATTCATTCATTCATTCATTTATTTATTTATTTATTTATTTATTTATGTATGTTTTTCGAGACAGGGTTTCTCTGTAGCTTTGGAGCCTGTCCTGGACTACCTCTGTAGACCAGGCTGGCCACGAACTCACAGAGATCCACTTGCCTCTGCCTCCTGAGTGCTGGGATTACAGGCATGCGCCACCACTGCCCGGCAAAAATTGTCTGTAAACTTCCTTTCATTTTTTTTTTTTCCAGAGCTGAGGACCGAACCCAGGGCCTTGCAGCGCTCTACCACTGAGCTAACTCCCCAACCCGCGCAAGTATACTCTTAACCATCTCTCCAGCTGGCGTATTTTCTTTTTTTGAGACAGGTCTTACTATGTAGTTCCAAGCTGCATCCAATATTCCCACCCTAGTCTCCCAAGTGCTGGAGTTACAGGTGCTGCTGAGCAGAATGTTCTTTTTTTTCCTTCAAGAAAGTTCTTTGGGACATTGTAACTTTCTATTAAGTCTGTACTCATGTAAAAAGATTTTCTGCATCAATAAACAGTCTTATAGTCTTAGCATTTTGTTCCTTTGAATAAGGGATATGCATTTCCATTTCAGCTCTTGGAGGGAAGATTCTAATCTATGTACTGCACTAAACATTTCAAGCAAACCAACTTCAAATTACTTCTAGTTCCCAACTTTAAATCCTACCAGCTCTTCCAAACAAACTCGAATGGGCAGAGCAGGTAAAAATCAACACACTAAAATGAACATCAATTCAAACAACTATCTGTCCAGCTAGTGACCCTCTCTTCCCTAGGACCACCACTGTGGGAACTCTTCACATACAGCAGGCAGGTCCAGAGGCAGTTACGTAATACTTTGTTATAACCCCGGTGAGGAAAACATCGAATGCAGCTCAGTCTACAACACAGCCTTACTTTAGATAAACTCAGAGACAAGTTCCAAAGGAAAACCGTCCGTTATTTGAAAAAATAAACAAAAAGAACACCCGGAGAAAGTAGAGAAAAGCTAAGGCTTCAAAACCATAGGTAACTTTGACAAAATGATGTCAAGAACAGTAGCTATTAAATTAAATCAAACATCTGCTTTGGAAAGGCGGCTGGAGTTGACAAGCGAAATCAAACTGAGCCTACACTAGACTTCGACTTACAGGGGTGAGGCCAGGCAGACAACGTCTCCCCCAACCTAGGCCATGAAAAAGGCAAAGTGCTCTGCTCAGCAAAGATACACAATCCTAGTAGTTTTCCAGCTAACACATAACTCCCATAACCAGATCCAGAATGATAATTCCAAACAAACTATACACTGGCGGGTTTTTTGACTGTTCTGAGTTTCGCTTATGAAGTCCAGAACTCAGAATGTGCCTGCCCCTGTCGCCCAAATGCTGAGATTGCTGGCTGGGCCGCCACACCCGGGTAAACTTTTTTTTTTTTGTAATGCAAAAGGAAACACTAAATTGTTCCAGAATGCTTTCTTTGTTTTAAAGGGAGCTCGCATTCTGACCAGAATGGGGCGGCCAAGTTCGCAAGAGTCTGGCAAAGAAAAGTTTCCGGGAGGCCGTTTAACAAGTTAACTGTAAGCGTGGGTATCGGTCCAGGGGAAGGGCGGCAAGCTCACATGGGCACCATCGACAAACCCTGACAGCTAACCACTGCATCTCGCGGGGCTTGATGGCAGAGAGGCCGCGCGGGAAGCTGAGGGGCAGGGACGGGCGCGGTGCCAGGGCCGAATCCAGGTCACCGCGGTGAGGGCAGGGAGCTGACGCCGCCGATGGGCACCACAGCTCTTACGGTTCTGCCCCGAGCTCAGAGGCGGCCCGCGCCGTCTGACAGTCGGGAGGGGTGGCAAGGGCTCTCCGTCTGGCCGCCGGGTGCACGGACATGGCGTTTAAAGGTCAAGGTCAAGGTGGGGTTCGGCAAGAGACGAAGAAGCGCGCTCGCAGGGGACCAAAGACACATGAAATAACAACGCTACTATTACTGCGGCCACGGTCACCGTTAAAAAAAAGAAAGGCAAGGACCTCCTGCACCGCTGCAGGCTGGAGTGCACCACCGGCTGGGGGGGGGGGGGGGGCGAGCCTCAGTCGGGAGCCAGCGACCAGAGGGAAGGAGGGAGGCGCTCGGAACCCGGCCCGCGGCCGCCGCCACACTCACTTGCCCTCCTGGCAGTCATAGAGCACGATGGAGTCATCGTCGCTGCTGGAGATGACGGTCTCCCCGTTGGGGCTGAAGTCAAAGCAGTTGATCTTGTCCGAGTTCTCGCGGAACACCTTGGCGACGCGGAAGCTCCTCAGCACGCTGTCGGTCAGCTTCATGGCGATGGCGGCGGCGGCGGCGGCGGCTGCCAGCAGCAGCAGCAGCCGCGGCGGCGCAGGGCCGGGGCGGGGCCGAGAGGCAGGCGAGCGGGCGGGCGGGCGGGCTGCTCAGGGCCAACCCCAGCGGTGCGGGCGCCGCGTTGGCGGCTGCCGGGAGGGCGGCTGACAGTCGGGCCGCCGCGTCCTCCTCCTCCTCCTCCTCCTCCTCCTCCACCGACGCGCTCTCGCCGGGATGACGGGGACCTCACGGACCGTTCTTGCCCAGACTCACTTCACGGCCAACCGGCGCTGCGCCGGCTCATTGTCTCCGCCATCTTGAAGGGAGAAGCAGGGGGGGGAAAAAAAAAAAAAAAAAAAAAAAAAAAAATCAGAGGGCGAGGAGCCTCTGCCGCGGCGAACGTCGGGAAAGGGGGCGGGGCGGGAACCGAGGCGCGCGCTCGGAGGGGGCGGGGCGATGACGTCAGCGGGCGGGCTCGCTCGCATTTCCGTGGCCCCGGGAATCGCCGAGGACTCGGTGTGCAAGGGGAGGCCTGCGGGCGCGGAGCGTCTTGAAGCCTTTCCTGAGGGCGGGAATTTGAGGTCGCCTCGGGACTCCTGCCTTTGTGAGTGCTCCCCAGGGAGACTCCGGTATCCCCGAGGTGGCAGGTGCTTGCGGAGATCACCCCTCGTGGCCTGTTCGTGGGTGTGACTCAGGTGGACCCATCACTGGGGGGGCTTGGCCACTACACCACGAACCCAGGAAGCCCCCCATTTGTTATTTTAAGGAAGTACAACATATAAAATTGTAAGTGGGTGACCTCTTTTTTTTCTGTTGATCACTGCCCAGAACGTCAGAGCTTTCTTTAAAAACTTTTAGAGAGGCAAAGCACATGAAGAGAGCTAACTTTTAAGTGCAGGGGAGGGGGGACCTTAGGAAGGGCGCTGTGAGACGTTTCACTCTTAGGAAGGTGTGACCAGAGTCCCATATAACCTGGACAATGGTTAACAAAATAAAAACCACGAAATGGAAACTAGGGAAATTGGAGTCTAATTGGAAATAACTAGGGGTTGAATCCCACGTCCTTAGGGGGATGTGGGGAACAACAATAGAGAATTTGGCTGAGGGAAAAAGACAAGATTGTAAGTCTGGACTGAAGTTCCCACCTGACAAAGCAGAGCTCCTGGCTACAATTTGTTCTGGGGTTTGAGGAGGGAAAAAACCGGTTTGAGTGCAAGCTGAATGGATGGCAACTTTCCAAATTGCAGATTGATTCAAGAAAAACCTTCCACAGGCTGTGGCACTCAATTCCCAGTGATTGTTTTTGAGTCTAAAAAGGACGATTCGGTCTGCCAAGAAAGCTTGAGAGGGCAAGGTCAGATCTGCTGCCCTGTTCTGGACCCGCTGTGTGAACTGGAGTCCTTTGAAGAACATTATAGCCAAGATCCTGCTGACTGAATGACTGAATCATAAATGTGGGGAGCTCAAATGTAGCCAAGAGCCAGATGATCGTGAACTATTTTAGGCCTCTTTGAAAACTATATGTGTGTGTGTGTGTGTGTGTGTGTGTGTGTGTGTGTGTGTGCGCGCGCTTTTACCTGCTGAGCTGTCTAAGCCCGCCTTGCTTTTAGTAGCCATTTTGACGTTTATTAATTTTATGTATATGAGCGCTCTGTCTGCATGTACAACTTTTTGTGAGAAGAGGACATCAGATCCTACCATGTGGTTGCTGGGAACTGAACTCAGGACCTTTGGAAGAGCAGCCAGTGTTCTTAGCCCTAAGCCATCTCTCCAGCCCTACTTTAACTTGTAATCTTTCTCCTAATTAATAAACTTCCTGAGAGGCATCGTTCAGTTTAGCTTTATCAACCCTACAGCTAAGGTGGCTGTAACATCACATCTGAAATCTATAATTTCCTCACTTTACAGCTTTGCTGTGTGGTCCATCTACTTGATAGTCCCACAAATATAATTGGTCAACATATTGATTTATTATTTTTTTATTTTTTTATTTTGGGGGTACTGTTCTGTGACTAAAAATTTGTGTGGTTCTCTTCCAGGTAGAACCAGTCATTAAGGGTAAATTGACTCTTCCTTGTTTCTGGGCAAAGCTGTTCTTTTATATCAGCAGTTGGGAAGCAAATATACCTAGGAGATGGCATTTTGGTGAGAGGAGTCTGTCTGTATTAACATACAAAAATGACCACAGAAACAGCCATAATCTACCTAATGTTCTCAACCAAAAGAAATCCTTGAAGGGTAGCTTTCAAAATTATATCATGTACCTTTCCCAGATTTCACTGTTAAGACCAAAGCTCCCTCCCAAGACTTAGCATCCTGCACTATTTTTAAAATGAAAAAAAAAAAAAAAAAAAAAAAAAGCCGGGCGGTGGTGGCCCACACCTTTAACCCCAGCACTCAGGAGGCAGAGCCAGACGGGTCCCTGTGAGTTCGAGGCCAGCCTGGGCTACAGCGTGAGATCCAGGACAGGCGCAAAGCTACACAGAGGAAACCCTGTCTTGAAAAAAAAACAAAAAACAAACTAACAAAAAAGCAAAAAAAAAAAAGAGTTGTTATTATCTTTGAATAGTTAATATTTTAAGAGTGTCATGAAACACTTCTCGGTTTCACTTCCTAGTGTGGCTCCCTGCTCTGCTACGGTGGCCTTGCCTGCCCTTCACTCCAGCAGCACCACTGCCTTAAAGGACAGACTTTGCAAGAGACCCAGAATGGCTAGTTCCAGTGAACAGTGGACAGAGGGAAAGCTGGAGTTAGAGAGGAACTGCATTGATTTAAAAAGAGCTCCAGGCCAGGTATGGTGGCTCACACCTTTAATACTAGTGCTGGTCTACAAGAGCAAGTTTGAGGCCAGCCAGGGCTATACAGTGAGACCTTGTGGGGATATTAATTTTGTTTTGTTTTGTTTTGTTTTAAATGAAACAAACAAAAAAATCAGAGCTGGGTATGGTAATATACACATGAATCCCAGTACTCACAAAATTGAGACAGGAGGATTATTTTGAGTTGAGGACAATCTATGCTGCATAGTAAGACTACTTAAAATCAAAAAACAGAAAAAGGGTTAGATGTATGGCCATTGTCCAATCTCAGCCTCCAGAGTGTTGGGATTACAAGCACCCAGGTTTTTCCTTACAAATTCTAATGGAGATACATTTCTGAGCTAACGTGCCCAGCAGGGCTTCTTTGAGTCTTGAAATAACTAGAGTCAGGTGGTGATGTCACTGGGCCAGTTAAAAGAGGGTGTGTGTAGGAAAGAGTAATTGCTCTAGAAGAAAGGTAGGGTGTTGAAACACAATTGAACCCAGCCGGAATTTTGTATAGTAATTTTCTATTTGTATAGTGAATTTGTATAGAAGGTTTCAGATATCATGGGTAGTTCACATGTAACTGCTGCATACCTTATGAGTTACTTGATTTGGTAAGTGAATGCCCTTGAGGAAATAAATGTTCTATGGTAGTCATGAATAGAGATAACGTTTTATTTATTAATTTATTAATCTATCTATTTATTTATTTATTTTTGGTTTTTCGAGACAGGGTTTCTTTGTGTAGCTTTGCGCCTTTCCTGGAACTCGCTTTGGAGACCAGGCTGGCCTCGAACTCACAGAGATCCGCCTGCCTCTGCCTCCTGAGTGCTGGCATTAAAGGTGTACTCCACTACTGCCCCCTTGAGATAATGTTTTATATCAATCTGAAATTATAAATTATAGTATCTTCTATGGCAACCTCATTGATGGTTTTATTTATTTAACCACGTACGTGGGACCAGTGAGATGACTCGGGTGAAAATGCTCTCTACCGTCATGGATGTGACATAGGGTTACTGCCCATCCTGTGTAGGAGGCCGCAGACTTCCTCGAATCCTCCTTTGCTGTCTGTACTTGCCTTGTGGCATGTACACACACAAAGTGATAAGTAAATGTGAAACAAAACTTTTCTTTTTTCTTTTGGTTTTTCGAGGCAGGGTTTCTTTATGTAGCCTTGGCTGTCCTGGAACTTGCTGTGTAGACCAGGCTGGCCTCAAACTCACAGAGATCCACCTGCCTGAGTGCTGGGATTAAAGGCATCTACCACCACTGCCTGGCTTGCTTGCTCATTTATTTATTTGTTTGTTTGTTTATTGTGGTGGTTTGAACCCAGGGCCTGGTGAACACTAAGCAAGCTTCCTCAGTCTCTTTTAGGCTTATTTTGAAGAGGAAGACTGGGTTTCTGAGTGGTTTCAAGGTCATGAAGACAGCCAACACCCAAGACTGGATTCACACAGTGCTCTGCAACTCCAGCTTTGGCTTTGTTCCCAAGGCTAAGGGTAAATAACCGTTCACATTTAACAAAGTCTGTTGTCGGCCAACAATGCCGTCTTGTTCTGGGGCAACGATACGGACTGACCTGGAGCAAAAGGAACCGCCTAGCCCCTGACGCTCTGCCTGCCACAAAACCCACAAAACTATCTCCAAAGTCTTAACACTTTCTGCTAATCCAGCCTACATTATATCCCATGGATTCCAGATATGCAGATGGACAGTGTAGTTCAGCCTCGGATGGGTAGATCTGAACTGAATGTGTAAGGACTTCCTTGTCCTGTAGTCTCCTAAACAGTCCAGTGTAGCATTTACACAGCATGCATATTGTATCAGGAATTACACACTGGTGGTGGCGGCGGCGATGGTGGTGGCCCAGACCTTTAATCCCAGCACTCAGTAGGCAGAGGCAGCCGGATCTCTGTGAGTTCGAGGCCAGCCTGGCCTACAGAGTGAGTTCCAGGACAGGCTCCAAAGCTACACAGAGAAACCCTGTCTTGAAAAACAAACAAACAATTACAAAGGAGGCAATTTCAAGTATACAGAAGGATGCATGTGGCCTATATACAAATACTATTTTAGGACTGGGTGGCAGAGGCAGGTGGATCTCTGAGTTCTAGGACAGCCAGGGCTACACAGTTAGACCTTGTCTCAAAAACAAAGCAAGCAAAAGTATTTTAAGGGACTTTAATGTCCATGGGTTTTGGTATCCATGGGTACCAAATGTCCATTATTGGTGGACATTATTGTTACTTTAAAAATATTTTATCATGCCGGGCGGTGGTGGCGCACGCCTTTAATCCCAGCACTTGGGAGGCAGAGCCAGGTGGATCTCTGAGAGTTCAAGGCCAGCCTGGTCTCCAAAGCGAGTTCTAGGAAAGGCACAAAGCTACACAGAGAAACCCTGTCTCGAAAAACCAAAAAAAAAAAAAAAAAAAAAAAAATTATCATTATTATGGGTGTTTTGCTTACATGTATATGTTGCACGAATTCCTAAAGGTCTTATAATAAAAAACCCGGAGCCAGATATTGGGGTAAATGTTGAAAGATCAGAGAGACAAAGGAATAAGCCACAACTACTTCTCACCTCGACAACTCCACAGATCCTCTGCCTGAATGTCTCTGAGTCCTCAGCTGAAAAGGGCTTCAACTGAAAGGCTTCAGCTCCTGTCTCCTCACACCTTCTATGCCTTTCTCCTCCCAGCCACATTACTTCCTTCCTAGTGCTGGGATCAAAGGTGTGTGTGCTTCCCATAGCAAAGGCATGAGATCTCAAGTGCTGGGATTAAAGGCCTGTAACTCCCAAGTACTGGGATTAAAGGTGTGTGCCACCACTGCCTGGCTCTGATTCTCCCCTAGACTGAATCAATCTCATGTACTCCCGGTTGGCTTTGAACTCAGAGAGATCCAGACGGATTTCTGTCTACCAAGTGCTAGGATTAAAGGTGTGTGCCACCACTGTCTGGCCGCTATGTTTAATCTAGTGGCTTGTTCTGCTCTCTGATCTTCAGGCAAATTTTATTAGGGTACAACAAAATATCACCACATGTATGTATATCCACCACATGGGTGCACATTGATGCCAGAAGAGGGTTTTTATAGCAAACTTTCTTTTAGGCCACCAACCAGCTCCCAAATCACAAATGACACAGAGACTTATTATTAGTTATGAATGCTCTGCCTTATCTTAGCTCTCATTTTAATCTGTTTCTCTTTTTCTGTGTTGTGCTTTGGGGCTCGCTCGTTTTTTCTTTTTTTCTTCCTTTCTCTCTCTTTCTTGTCTGTCTGTCATATTTTACTGCTTCTAGTGTCTGTCTGTCTGACAGCTGCCTGGCTCCTGGCTCCTGGCCCTGAGTGTCTCTCTCTCTCTCCTCTGAGCCTAGATTCTTCCTCCTACTTACTCTCTCTGCCCTTCAGCCCTGCCTATCCCTCTACTGTCTAGCTATTGGCCATTTAGCTCTTATTAGACCACTCAGGTGCCTCAGGCAGGCAAGGTGAAACAGCAACACCTCTTTACATAGTTAAATAAGTGCAGCATAAACAAATGTAACACATGTTTACATGGTTAATACAACATAAATAAATGTAACATCTAGTTACATTTGCCTAGTTAAAGAAATATTATTTGCCTAGTTAAAGTAATATTTCACAACAGGTGTTGGCTATTCTGTAACTGTAGTTACAGATGGTTGTGAGCCACCATTATGGTACTGTGAATTGAACCTGAGTCCTCTGGAAGAGCAACCAGTGTTCTTAACTGCTGGGCCATCTCTTCTGACCTTTTTTGTTTGTTTGTTCCTTGAGACAGGTCCATTTTTGTACCCCTGGCTAGCCTGGAACTCACTATGTAGACACCAGGCTAGGCTCACACAGAGATCCACCTGCCTCTGCCTCTGGAGTGCGGTCATCAAAGGCATGCACCACCATGCGCACTGGTGGGCATATCACCAGATTTTAAGAGACAACTATAGTTGGGCGCTGGTGGTTGCATGTCTTGAATCCCAGCACCTGGGAGGCGGAGGCAGGTGGATTTCTGAGTTTGAGGCCAGCCTGGTCTACAGAGAGAGTTCCAGGACAGCCAGGGCTACAGAGAAAACCTTGTTTTTAAAAAACCATATATAAATGGAGAGAGAGAGAGAGAGGGAGAGAGAGAGAGAGAGAGAGAGAACTCTAAGTCCTGGTGTTCTGTGGTATAATTCTTACCTCCTTATCAGTTGTCCACCTGAGCTCCCTCTGGGAGCAGCTTGCACCTGCTGCTCCACCTTGCTGTCCTCCAGCACTGCCGACCCGCTTCTTTCCACAGAACACCTTCACGTTTGCATCCTTCCACTAGACAAGGGCTCCAGGAATATGGAGCACATCAGAGCCAGCGGTGATGGCAGAGGGGACTGGCCCCAAGCTTGAGGCTCCACCCTAAGTTGAGAGGGTTTTGTTTCTTTGTGTATCCCTCCGTTCTTCAATTCACTAGGGCAACTGTCTTTTCTTTTGCACACAGCTCCATGTTTTAATGAACTGTAAAGTTAATTAAAATCTATTGCTCCTCTCCCTCGAGCTGCCCCATTCACAGGTTACAGTCAGGTTTATGATTAGAAGGTACTTGTCAAGAAAATACCAAGCAGAGCCTAGTGATTAAATCAGGTGCACAGATTTTCAAACAAGCTTTTGATCAATCATGTTTTTTTTCCTTTTTAATTTTTTTTTTTAAGAAAAGAGTTTCATGTGACTTCTAACTTGCTATTTAGTGAGGATGACCATGAACTTCTAATCCTGCCTCCACTTCCTGAGTGCTAGGATTAGAGACATGCACCACCATGCCCAGTCTATGTGGTGCTGGGCAATGAACCCTGGGCATCACAGATGCTAAGCAAGTGCTCTACTACAAACAAAATTGCCAGCCCAATAAAAGGTTTAATTTGCAACAACTTAACATGTTGGAAACTAGGAGTCCAACACCTGCGCTGGGCTGTGACTAGGAGGCTTAGGTCTTTTCTGTCTTCCTTTTTTTTTTTTTTTTAAATTAAAAATGCATTTATTAAGAGGTTGGGGATTTAGCTCAGTGGTAGAGCGCTTGCCTAGCAAGCGCAAGACCCTGGGTTCGGTCCTCAGCTCTGGAAAAAAAAATGCATTTGTTATTTTGTTTGTTTTGAGATAAAATCTCACTTAGTATTAACTCTGACTGGCCTGGAACTCGCTATGTAGAACTAGCTAGCCTCAAACTCTGTGTGATCCTCCTGCATCTGTTCCCTAGTGCCAGGGGATCTGATGTCCTCTTCTGGCCTCCATGGGCACCTGTACGCACATGGACCCCCCCACCCCCACCCCTAACAGACCTTGTTTAAAAAATTCACACAACAACAAAACCCTTTCCTTGTTCCATCACTTTCTAGAGCTATTGGCTCTCTTGGTCACAGCAGAACCTCACACAGGGCTGACCTGGGACATCCCACCAAGCAAGTTCTTGCAGTTTTTAACCCCCCAAGCTCTGTGCGAGTGGTCACCCACTGGTGCAGACCGACCCTGTGAGGTATTAGGGGCTAGATGGTTAGGAAGAAGGGATGAGCAGACAAGGAACTATGGGGCTCACGGTCCAGGCTATCAAGGACACGTGAAGGACAAAACAGACATCTGAGGCGACTTCAGGAGGGACAGCTGCTCTCAATGTGGAGCTGATGACAGTTTGAGTTCTCACAAATGGAATCCGTTTTTGGCTGGTGAGTTGCCTTAGTTGGTAAAAATGCTTGCTGCACAGCCCCGGTAACTGGAGTCTGACTCCTGGAGCCCTTGTGAATGTGGATGGAGAGAGATGGCCTCCACTAAGTTGTCCTCTGGCCTCCTTGTCCACACTGTATGTGCTGCATCTGTATGTCACGAACACACACCATCTAAATAAATACAATTTCAAAAATCACTTGTTTTTCTTTTTTGAGACAGGGTTTCTCTGTGTAGCCCTGGCTGTCCTGGATCTCACTCTGTAGACCAGGCTGGCCTCGAACTCACAGAGATCTGCCTGCCTCCGCCTCCTGAGTGCTGGGATTAAAGGCGTGCGCCATCGCTGCCCCACTGTATTTTCACTGTGAATTTTAAGGTGGATCTCTTACAAAGGTTCTCTGATGAGTCAGTCATTGCTGCAAAACACAGTGCTTGCTCCAGAGGGACTAAGTTTGTTTTGAGCGTGACCAGGGAATATGGATTCAAGTTGTTCTGCATGGTCCTTTCCACCATGGAAGCAGTTATGTAATGATTTTATAGTTGCAGAAGGGAGTATACATCATTGCATTTACCCAAACGGGACAGCTCTGCTGTGGGTCTCAGATGCTATCGAACAGCATTCGTAGCTCTTGGGTTGGGTGAAGCTAGTGGGCCTGCTAGTATGTTATTGCACTCAAGAGACTTACTTGATTGTTAACGTGATGTTAGGTCAGATAGAGAGGTAGGTGATACATGTCTACTAAGGGAACTAAAAAACTTGGCATGGTAGCTCACATAAGAGGCTGAGGCAGAAGGATTGCCATGAATTCCAGGTCAACCTGGGGTACACAGAGTTCCACACCTGGGGTATAGTGTGAAACCCTGTCTCAAACAAAACAAAACAAAACAAAACAAAACAAAACAAAACAAAACAAAGCAAAAAACACTAAACGAAGGGCTGGAGAGATGGGTCAGTGGTTAAGGGTGTGTATGGCTCTTTCAGAGGCCCCTTTGTTCAATTCCAATCTCCCAGGTGAGGCAGCTCACAATTGACTGTGACTTCAGTTTTAGGGGACTTTAGCTTCCTTGGACACCTGCACTCGTGCATAGACCCCCACAGAGGTACACACACACCACATACAAATAAAGTAACACCAGACCTAAGCAACAACAAAACTCGAGGGAACGAAAATCTGCCCAAGATAATTTCAGCTTTAGATGTTCAACATTCCAATCCTCCAGAATCATAGGATTCCAGTCAGTAGATTAGTCTGCAGAATCTTCCATTAGGTGTGACTCCAGTCTACTGAGTGCTGCTATTGTTGGGATATTTGTATCTCTCAAATTCTTGTTGCAATTCAGTCTTCAATGAAATAATGTTAAGGTGTGGTGGTGCAAACCTTTAATCCCGGCATTCCAGAGACAGAGGCAGGCAGAGCTCTATGAGTCTGTTCTACATAGTGAGTTCTGGGACAACCAGAACTACATAGTGAGGCCTTTTCTCAAAACAAAACAACCCCCCCCCCCAAAAAAAACCCCAACCACCAAAAAGTGGGGATTCTGGGAGATGGTTAGATCCTGAGAATAAGTCTATTGTAAATGAGGTCAAGGCCTCTTCTAAAAGACCCTTCAACTCTCTACCATGTGAAGCCCTATTTTATCTCCTCCCGAGGATACAGTGATAAACTGCCATTTTGGAAACAGAAATAAAGCCATGACCAGACATCAGACCTGCAGATAGCTTATTTTGTATGTATGTGTACATATGTGTGAGGACAAAAGACAACCTTGGGTGTTACTCCTCAGATACTATTCATTTATTGTTTTAATTATTTTCTAATTTGTGCGTGCGTGCGTGCGTGCGTGCGTGCGTGTGTGTGTGTGTGTGTGTGTGTGTGTGTGTGGTCTGCATATATGTAAGTGTATTGTGTGTGTACCTGGTACCCTCAGAGGCCAGAAGGCACTGGATCCCTTGGAACTAGAGTTACAAATGGTTGTAAGCTGCCAATGTGGGTGCTGGGAATCAAACCCCATCCTTTGGAAGAGTATCAAGTGCTCTAAACAGCTGAGCTATCTCTTCAGTCCCCCACTTTTTCTTTCTTTCTTTCTCTCTTTCTCTCTCTCTCTCTCTCTCTCTCTCTCTCTCTCTCTCTCTCTCTCTCTCTTTTGAGACAAGGTCTCATGTATCCTAGACTGACTTTAAACTACATAGACAAGGATGACTTTGAGAGCCTGATTTCTAAATGTTGAGATTTAGGCATGTACCATAAACACTGTTTTATATGATGCTGGGGACCAGACCCAAGACCTTGTGCATGCTAAACAAGCTCTCTATCAGCTGAGCTACATTACCAGCCCTGTCTTCATTTTCTTAAAAAAGATTTCTTGAGCTGGAGAGATGGCTTAGGGGTTAAGAGCACTGGCTGCTTTTTCACAAGTCCTGAGTTCAATTCCCAGCAACCACATGGTGGCTTATGACCATCTATAGGATTTGATGCCCTCTGCTGGAGTGCAGGTATATATGCAGAACACTCATACATAAAATATAAATAAATAAAAATTAAAAGGATTTCTTTATGTGTATAAATGCTTTGCCTCATGTATATATGTGTACCACATGAATGCCTGGTGGCTGAGGAGGTCAGAAGATGGCATCAGCTTTCTCGGAACTGGAGTTCTGGATAGTTGTAAACCCTTTGGGTGCTAGGAACAGAGCCCAAGACCTTTACAAGAGCAACAAGTGCTCTTAACCACAGAACCATCTTTCCAGCTCCCTGTACCCATTTTTCCTGTACCCATTTTTTAATACTCCTTTTCCATTCCCAAACTATTCACAAGATGCTTTTAACAGCAAGAAGATTAAGCCCACTGGACTGTAAACTCCTGAATGGTATTGAGTTGACTTAATTCTTTTTTTAAAAAATATTTTTTTAAAGATTTATTAATTTATTATGTATACAGTGTTCTGCCTGCATGTGTCCCTGCAGGCCAGAAGAGGGCACCAGATTAGATGGTTGTGAGCCACCATGTGGTTGCTAGGAATTGAACTCAGGACCTCTGGAAGAGCAGTCAGTGCTCTTAACCACTGAGCCAACTCTCCAGCCCTAATTCTTATATTTCTATTGCCCTGTGTACAAACAGAAACCGGAATTTCCTTTTACCCTCCTTCTTTCTTCTTTTTAAGATTTATTTTTATGGGCATTGTGTTTTTGCTTGCATGTATGTCTGTGTGAGGGTGCCATGTCCCTTGGAATCAGAATTACAGGCAGTTCTGAGCTGCCATGTGGGTGCTGGGAATTGAACACAGGTCCTCTGGAAGAGCAGTCAGTGCTCTTAACTGTTGAGCCATCTCTCCAGCTCCCCAGCCCCTTCCCTCTTTCCCTCCCTTCCTTCCCTCTCCCTTCCTCCTTTCTTCTTTCTTCTTCCCGCTGGGTGGCCCAGACTGACATGGAACCGCAATGTCTTAAAGAGTTGCAAAAGGAAAAGAGATGTTGCTGAGTAGTCTAAGTGTCAAGAAGCAAGGAAATTTAGAACGGCAGGTGGGTGGGTGATTAAGCTTCTCAATTACACAGTAGCACATGCCGCGATTTTGGTGACTCAGGAGGCAGAGGCAAGAGGATCATGAACTTGAAGGAAGACAGCCTAGGCTACATCCACAGTGTCCCTGTGTGTGTGTGGTGAGCGACAGGGCCAAAACCAAACTTTTTAAGGAAACATGTTTGAAGAAATCCTTTCCATCAGTTAAAAAAAAAAAAAAAGTGTACTCTGGTGTTTTTGGAGTCCAGCCAATAGTTGATTTTTGAATGCGGGAAGGCATCACGCTTGGGTCATAGTGGACACAAGGCGAGAGCAAGGGAAGGGAGGAAGAAGGCTCAGGGTCATTTTTGTTTGCAGGCAGTTTGCCCCTGTGTTCAGAGATCATGGAACAGAAATACTTTACTGAATTAGCTGTATATGGTGGCTCATGGAGAAGAGTGGTAAACATCAGTGAATTGTCAAAGAATTGTAACTATGCGGAGGAGCAAGGATGACCCTAAATCTCTCTGATGGTTCAGCCTGGAGTCCGGCACCTAACAGGAATTCGGGGTTTATTTAATGACTGACAGTATCTAACAGGATGAACAGGGAAGGATCATTACAAATCACTGAGAATCCACTGCAGGAATGCAGAAACCGGAGGACTCCATACACCTCTTTCCAGGTTTTCTGGAGGCCAGTGAGGCACGCACGTTCTAACCCGCGATCCCGGTCTCTAGGGAAGCCCCAGACGGGCCATTTCCGGGTTAATCCCCACCCAACAGAGCACTTCCGGTCTCCACTGCTGGAAGCGGCGGAAAGGTAAGTTTGCGTCTCAAGGACGTACATGGACCTTGGAAATCATTCCTGGCCCAGACGGAGGCGAATCCAGGCGACAGCAGCCCCTTACTTTCTGCGACACCTAGTATCGTGCGGCATAATTTCTCTCGCGAAGATTACAGGCCGTTAGTCTCGGGCGACGTCACTTCCGGTCACCTGGCTGCTGGCCAAATCCGGATGTGATGTCAGCTCCACTTTGTTCCGGGAGGAGTCAAGGCTGGTCTTCGCATTTCCTCACTTAGCAACCGGAGTGCACAGGAGCTGGAGAGGTGTAGTGTCTTAAATAGAGTTGGGGATTTGGCAACTGAAAATGAAAGTCGTCCAATTAAATTTAAACTCACCACAACGTAACTTTTAGTTACAAATAATCCCAAATGTACTGATCATATTTATACTAAAAAATTACTTATCCGAAATAGAAGTTTCACCAAATGTCCTGCATTTTATCTGGCAACTTTGGCCATGAGCATTCCTTTGTCCTGGATTCTGTTAGGGATCTTCTAGGCTTTGCTCCTCTGTGAGATAGACAGAAGTTCACCTGCAACTGAGCATTGTATGTTTTAGGTGCAAAGATGCATTTAGCTCCAAGCCCTGGAACTTGAAAAGTGCAGTTCTGTGGGAGAGACCATCCCTATCATGTATGAAGTCATGGACTCCTCCATAGTGGTGGAGGGCTGATAATTTGTTTGCCAGACACTTCAGGTTTTCTGATGCTCTGTCCAATGCAACAGGTTTAAAAAAAAAAAAACCCTCCAGTTAACCATTTATCCCACTCCTTTTTTTTTTTGGTTTTTCGAGACAGGGTTTCTCTGTGTAGCTTTGCGCCTTTCCTGGAATTCACTTGGTAGCCCAGGCTGGCCTCGAACTAAAAGAGATCCGCCTGCCTCTGCCTCCAGAGTGCTGGGGTCAAAGGCGTGTGCCACCACCACCCAGCAATTTATCCCACTCCTAAATAACATGCCACTTCTAGACCTGTGCCATGTGGCCATGTAGTTCACAGTTAAAAAAACAACAACAACAAAAAAAAACGCTAGCTGTGTTGTAAAAAAGAATATACAGGGCACCGGCTGTGGGTCGTCTGTAAACATGTCCGGTTTTCATGTAAGGAATTCCCAGAGCTCAATTTCATCCCACCTCTCATCTTGCAAATAAACTCAGTTTGAGAAAAGATATACTACACACTTAAAAAAAACTAGCATCGCAATTCCTAGACTACTTCCTCTTGTATCCATGCTTACTGATGCAGTTATCTTTCAGCATAATGGTAGGCATTTTATTATAGTAACTATCTTATTTGGGGGCTTTAATGTATCTCAGTGGTAGAGTGCATACTTGTCACATGCAAAACATGGGTTTGGTCTCCAGTACTCCTCTGTCCCCAGATTTAGATACCCAAAAGGTATGATGAGTCCTTTGGCTTTGTTGTCCCCATATTTACCCTGTATAACGTCCTGACCTTTACCCCAAGACCTTTCTGTTTTTCACTCTGCCCAGTGTGGAAAATGATTGGGCACAGTTAGGAGCCTGGCCTTTGCCTGCTCCAGCACTGGGCTGTTTCTGCTCTGAGTGGTGTAACTCAGGGCTTGTTTTGCTATCATGGAGCCAGAAGGGGTGTTCCTGGCAAGGTTGACCCTGCCCAGCTGTGTGGGTAGAAGGGCATCTTTTCTTATGCTGTAGATTGAGCCCCATAGTGCACATCCTCTTGCATATGAACTGGGGACTTGCCAAAGGTCTCACCTTGAGCCAGATTTTGTAGCTGCTCCTGATTTGTGCCCGGACCTCTCGCTGAACTGGTCTGAGTGCTGAGATTCCTCGGGTTATGTGCACTGATAAGCCCGTAGCCTTTGTACATAGACTCAGCATTCCCAGACTAGTCTTGGGAGCTAATGAAATAGATCAGGCTAGAGGTCAGTGAGCTTGGGGTCAGTTGGTGAGACAACCAACAGCCTTTCTGTTTCTTTCTTTTGGCAGTAGAAGTGGTAAAAAGGTAAGGCAGAAATGCCGGAAAGGAACCCCGCCGTGGCGTGGGGGCTTGGCAGTGAAGGATGTGGATAAAGGTGGTGCAGGAGACCACTGAGAGGAACGGCCTCCTTTGTGAATGATTAACTCCCAGCCAGAGGAGGTGACCCAGGAGGAGGGTCCACTTGTTAGGAACTTTGGACTTGGGGCAGAGTGTCTAGGAGACCGGTGTGTGCCCTACAGAAGAAGGGGACGTGGCTGAGCATCAGGGCTGGGCTTGCAGGACTGGAGTAGGATCAGGTTCGCTGCAGGCTTCATGAATCCTTCAGCTTTCATTTCAGGTGGCTCGTTCTCGCAACAATGGCTATGGAGTCCACCAGCCCTGAGCTCTCAGAGGGGTGGCCCATGACGGCCGGGTTCTGTCTGTGGTCTCACTCAATCCTCCTCTCTCTCTAGGCAGCTATGGATACAAGGCTTTGCTGAGAGATGTGGGCATGGCCGCAGCCCTACAGATCTTGCCCTGTCTCCTCCGAGCCCCATCGCGCCCCTTCCTCTGGGGGCCCCCAGTGGCCCGGATGACCAGTGGCGTGGCCTTGGCAGAGCAGGCGCGGCAGCTGTTTGCGAGTGCCGTGGGCGCTGTGCAGCCGGGCCCCATGCTGCAAAGGGCACTGTCCTTGGATCCTAGCGGCAGACAGCTGAAGGTGCGGGACCGGAGCTTTCAGCTGCATGAAAACCTCTACTTGGTGGGCTTCGGCAAGGCTGTGTTGGGCATGGCAGCTGCAGCTGAGGAAGTACTGGGCCAGCACCTTGTGCAGGGTGTGATCAGCGTTCCCAAGGGGATCCGAGCTGCTATGGAGCAGGCTGGAAAGCAGTAAGAATCTACTGGTGGTGGAGGTGGTGGGGTGCCCTGTAGAGGAAAACTTCTCTTCCTCCTAGGCCTCCCTAGCTGGCCTGGTGGGTGGGCATCCTCACTCAAGTCGCTCTCCCTGATGGACAGCTGAGATGTCAGGTGGGAGGAGAGGAGCCCCCCCTTCACCCTCCCCATCCCGTCCCTGTTTGCTCCCTCCCCAGAGAGATGCTGCTGAAGCCGCACAGCCACATCCAGGTGTTTGAGGGTGCAGAGGACAACCTGCCGGATCGTGATGCTCTGAGGGCTGCCCTGGCCATCCAGCAGCTGGCAGAGGGGCTCACAGCCAACGACCTGCTGCTTGTGCTCATCTCAGGTGTGGGTGCCAGATCAGCTGAGGACAGCTCACAGGGGGATGCCCCAAACACCAGATCCGTGAGACGTCCGTCTGTGCTACCATGGTCACAGGGTGAACTTGGGACCAAGACAGACAGTGAGGAGCCTAGAGGGTGCCTTGCGGGCGGTGTCAGGGGTAGTCATCTGTCCCGAGCTGTGATCATGAGGGCACACTGGCATGCTAACACGTGTCAGAAACTTTGGAAAACGTTTCTGTCGGCACCAGTGTCTCCCAGGCTCCACGAGCTGGGTTTCCAGCCCCAACACGCACTCTCTTTGGTTGTCTGCTCTTTCTATCTTGCTCTTCCTTAGTCCATGCTTTTAAAAATATAATTGTGGTGCTGAGGATCAAGTTCAGGGCTTCACACGCACTAGACAAACACTCTACTACTGAGCTACATCCCTAGCACATCTAGCATCTTCTGGGGTCTGGAGTACCCCCAGCTAGGGGACAGCTTCACTCCATGTCCACAGGGGGGCACCCCAGCTCCACCGTCTTAGCCCACGTCCCCCTGCCCCGTGGTCCAGCCGGCTCCCTTCTCTTCTTCCTGACACCCTCACTGGCTCTGCAGGTGGGGGCTCAGCCCTGCTGCCTGCTCCCATCCCCCCTGTCACTCTGGAGGAGAAACAGACGCTCACCAAGCTGCTGGCAGCCCGCGGAGCCACAATTCAGGAGCTGAACACCATCCGGAAGGCTCTGTCCCAGCTGAAGGGTGGAGGCCTAGCTCAGGCTGCCTATCCCGCTCAGGTGCATCCATCACTTCCGCAGCCGGCCCTGGGTCCCCCACACGTGACAGGGATAGGAAAGCTTAGGCCAACATACATGTTGGCAGGGGCCTCGCCCGTCGGGGAAGTCCTGGGAGGAGGCCAAAGAGGGCGAGGGGGATGCTCCCCGGTCCGTGTTCTGCCAGCCCACCTGCAAGTGGCAAGAAGCAGGTAGATGCGGGCAAAAGAAGCGCACCGTGGGGTGTACACCCAGGACCGGTTTGTCCTTGAGGGCCCGGCCCCGGGGCTCGGAGGAGTCAAGACTGAGCCTTATCTTATGGCCTTTGTCTAGGTGGTGAGCCTCGTCTTGTCAGATGTGATTGGGGACCCTTTGGAGGTGATCGCCAGTGGCCCTACCGTGGCCAGTTCCCACAGCGTGCAAGACTGCCTGCATATTCTCAATCACTACGGCCTTCGGGCAGCTCTGCCGCGGTCCGTGAAGACCGTGCTCTCTCGAGCTGACTCTGACCCCCGCGGCCCACACACTTGTGGTCATGTCCTCAATGTGATCATCGGCTCCAATTCTCTGGCTCTGGCTGAGGCTCAGAGGCAGGCCGAGGCCCTGGGCTACCGGGCCCTGGTGCTGAGCACCGCCATTCAGGGCGATGTAAGAAATGTGGCCCGGTTCTATGGATTGCTAGCCCGGGTGGCTGCAGCCCGCCTCGCTCCATCCACGGCTGGGCGTTCCTCGGAGGAGGAGGAGGAGGAGGAGGAGGAGGAGGAGGCGAAACTCCATCAGCTGGCAGCTGAGCTCCGGCTCCCAGACCTGCAGCTGGGGGAGGCTCTGGAAGCGGTGGCAAAGGCTAACGGCCCCGTCTGCCTCCTGGCTGGTGGTGAGCCCACGGTGCAGCTGCAGGGTTCTGGCAAGGGTGGCCGGAACCAAGAGCTGGCCCTGCATGTGGGAACAGAGCTGGGAAGACAGCCACTGGGGCCCGTGGATGTGCTCTTTTTGAGTGGAGGCACCGATGGGCAGGATGGGCCTACCAAGGTGGCTGGGGCCTGGGTCATGTCTGACCTTGTCAGCCAGGCTTCTGCTGAAGGCCTGGACATAGCCACCTTCCTTTCCCACAACGACTCGTACACCTTCTTTTGCCGCTTCCGGGGTGGAACACACTTGCTGCAGACAGGGTTGACAGGGACCAATGTCATGGATGTTCACCTCCTGATTTTTCGTCCTCAGTGACGGCCTAGCTCTTATTTTGAGAGTATACGGGTAATTATAGGCAGGATCTCGTGGGAAGGGCACGGGCTTTCGCCAGGGCCTCACTGTGCTTTAGGATCCCTGTCCCCTTAGCCTGGCTCCCTGTTGCTCCACCCACCTCCCACAGATCGGCTCCATCTCCATTCCCCGACTAGAAGACGAGGCCTCCTTTCCACCCCTACTTCCTGTCATGTCAGCAGGTAGCCCTGAGGAAGCTCCTCGGCCAGTTCCCAGTCTTTATTTTCTCCCCAGGAGCCCATCTGCCCAAGTCCTCAGCCTGGTTCTTCCGTGGAGTGAAGTCAGGGAGCCTGAAAATAAAAAGAAGGCTGTTGTGGGGGTCTCAGCTCACTGTCCTCAGTATTTCTTTAGCGCAGGGCTTCGGGTAGCTGCTGGGGAGGGGAGCATGGTGCGTTCCTAGCGATTTTGCCGGCATCTCAAAGAGTTTCTCACCCGCTTCTCTGCTGGGCATACCAAGGGTCTGTTGAGGGAATCTGGGAGGGTTGAATACGGCTCCCAGCAGCCTCGATGTGGGTGAGCAGGACAGGTTTAAGGATCATTACCTATTCAACCATGACTCCCTGTGGCAACCTGGCCATGGTTCCCCCTCTCCTGCTGTAGCCTGGCTGGGTGGAAATTTCCTGCTTGACACCAGGATAGCCCTTCGGCATCTGGACTACTCTTCGCTTCCCTCCTTTATCTTACCCGCTCTTTATCAAGGGCTTTCCTCAGGCTGCAGGGCACTAGGCTTGTTCTCTCTTGCCAGTCCCATTTTCCCAGGCTAAACATGCCATGCTCCGTACACGCCATGTCCCACGTGTTCTGGGTACACAGTTGGGGACCTGGTGCCAGCATTCAGTACCTGTCTCCAGGACTAGAATGGTAGGTCAGAGCAGGGAAAGAGCTCAGCCGTCTCTCACCCCCTCCTGCTACAGCTGTCAGAGGTGAGTCCCTTGGGTTGGCCTGCAGCCACTGGCCTGGCTCCCCGTGAGCCTTCTCGCTCAGTGTCAGAGCCCTCCGTTGGCTGTCCCCACCGTGCGCCACGGCTCCAATCCCTATATGAGTGAGCAACAGAATCACATAGGAATAAAAAGCCATAGAGAACAGTGAGGCCTGGGGCTGCTCCTATGGGCCCTTCTTCCACTGTGAGGGTGTGCGGGGCTCTAGGTGTGCAGAACTGATGTGTCCTGGGTAGAGCTGCCCTTCTCCGTGGGCTCTGGACAGTCCGGCTAGCAGTTGGGCCATGACCTGGAGACCTAGATCCTGCATGTTCCAGGGACCAGGAGGGAGATACACAAGGCAAGCTGATTCTGAGGACCAGAGAGGTTTCGGAGAGTGGAGTGGTGTGTACCATTGTCTTTCCTGGTGGAGAGGGTCAAAGTCTCAGGGGATTTTGTCTCTACACTGGTGTTCTGGCCTCTACTAGAGGTGTCCTGCCTCTGTGGCCTTGACCTTGGGAATGTATTCCTGTTGGACACCAAGCTGCAGGCAAGAGCTTCGAGAGAAGAGGTCTGGGGACCCAGGACCTGTCAGCCACACCCTCAGTGTCTTTGTGTGGTGAGCACGTGAGCGGGAACACTGGTGTCAGAACGCCTCTGTGGTGCCCCCGCAGGTGCTTTTCAGGGTGGGGTTGCTTGTGGGTATGGCTGCCGCCATCGCCTGCCGAGGGCTTTACACATGGGCAGAGTCTTGCTGGAGTTCCCCTTGTTTACCTTGGTCCCTTTCCTGTACCTATGTTTTCAGAGTCTGGGGGCCAGGGTCTGAATTGGACCCCTTAGAGCAAACAGTTGGTGGACCTAACTCATTGTACTTGCTCGCCTATGTATTTGGTCAGTCTAGATGATAAAAATATGCAGATTCCTCACAATTAGTGCTCGATAGGACTTTTTTTTTCCCTCTATAAATGTCAATTATGTGGCTGGGCCTGGGGGCACAGGCCTACATATCCCAGGGTACTTGAGAGGCAGGAGGACTGAGAATTCATGGCTAGCCTGAGCTTCAGAGAGAATTCAAGGCCAGCCTAGGCAGTTAAGTGTGATTCCCATTTCAAAGAGCTTTAAAAAGAAGGCTGGGAATATAGTCAATGGTACTTGCTGTTCTAGCATGTGTGAAGTCCTGGTTCAGTTCCCAGCACTGAGAAGTAAAATAAATGAATGAATGGCTAAATACACACAAGTCTTATCAATTATGGATTAGTGAAGGCACTCCCCTTCTTTGGTTTTTGGCTGCCAGCTCTCCTGACTCAGTTTTTTTGCTGCCCAAATTTCCATTTCGTCTTCATGTGCTGATACTTTCCATGGCTGGAGGATTTTTCCATGAGGGTGCCCAGCTCTTCTTTACACTAAAAACTCTTCATTGTCTGCAGTTGGCATGAGCTGTGGGTCTGGAGAGCCTTTTGGGATCAGCTTCTCTAAACCCATGTGTCCTATAGCTGGAGAATTAGAGAAGGTGGTCTGTCTGGGAGATAGAGGAAGTTAGTCACAGACCCAGATTGAGAACCTGGTTTGGACCCTTGAGTCTTCTCTGCTGCCCTTTGTGGCTCAGATACCCTAGGGCCAACCCAAGGCTCAGCGGAGTTAGGGGATGTACCTTTTTCTTTCCTTGTTGCCTCTCAGGGGTTTGGGGATGGTCATGTGACCACACTTAGCCTCTTCAGGGATCTGCAAAGCAGATTTCTTGGTCTCTTTGTGGATGGAAGGGCAGTGTGACGAGGGGTTTGGTAGGAAATCCCATGCATGTGAATGGTGGGCTTCTACATAAAGGTGTGCATACACCTGAGCATGCATGTGCAGGAGTGTGTGTCCAATGCAACCTCCGACCTGCCACTGAGCAGGCCTCCACACTGCTCCATTCCAAGGTGCAGGCATTTGGTGTGGTTAGAATGTTGGGGATGTTGTAGAACGTGGTGAGCACGGAGACCTGGAAGGCTGGCAGAGGTGGGGTGGTAAAGAGCCCTGTGGGCCTGACTGGGGGAGTGGACCTTCCTTTGATAACAGAGGCGAGGTTCATGGAGATTTTAGCAGGAAGTGATACCAAGAGGATGTGGCAGGGTTGATGGGAGAGGGCAGGGGAGGATGTGAGGAGGTAGGAGGCTTCCAGGTGGAGAGACACAGCACGTGGCTTCCAGCGCTGCCTCTCTTCCTTCCTCACCTTTGCGAGTTCCTTATGGCCTCAGTCCTGCAGCCTTCATTTAGCCCTGGCAGCTCTGTTCTGTTTTTATTTTTTATTTTTTTTTTTGAGACCAGGTCACTATGTAGCCCTGGCTGGCTTTCAACTCAGAGTGATCCATCTGCCTCTGTCTCCCAGGTGCTGGGATTAAAGGTACCACAGCACACCCATTCATTGGCAACTCTTTAGATGCCCACTTTGGAATCAAGATGAAAGCCCCGGTTCAAACATCCTTGGGAATAAACGAGCCCCTCTGTCCCTGGGAATGTCGTCAGTGCCGTGAGGATGTGGGAGGTGGAGAGACTGGACAGTTAGTGCGTCCATTAGAGGGTATGGAGAGTCTCTGTTCCTATAAAATCTCACTGGAGTGGCACTTCAGTGGCCTGGAAGGCACATTAGAGGGGGATTCAGGTCCCAGGCCCTTGTCTTGGCCTGTTAACCTGTCTTTCCTCCTTTTTCTGATGGAGACAGTGTTTGTGTCCTGCTCTTCTCTGGTGGGGCAGGGTTAGCAGCAGCAGGTGGATCTGTATGTGAAAGCTCCATGCAAACAGGAAGCTCAGGGAGAGAAAGGGGAAAAAGGGCTACATAGATGGGGCTGCAGAGATGGCTGTTCTTCCAGAGACCCTGAGATCAGTGCCCAGCTGCCACGTGGCAGTTCCAACTGTCTGTAACCACAATTCCAGGGATCCAACACCCTCTTCTGGTCTCTGTGAGCACCAGGCATACATGTGATGCACATACATACATACATACATGCAGGTAAACCACTTATGCACATAAAATAAAAAATAAGTCTTTAAACATCTGTAAAAAAAATTCTAGATATTAGTATCTTCCAAAGATACCTGTAAAGAGATCTCAATTTAGAGAGGCCCCCTTCTTGCCAGAAGGGGCCAAGATTAGAACCAGCAGGACATCGGTGTTCATGGCCTGAAGCCAAGCAGGCCACCTGCCACCTCTGTCCTCTGACATTAGAATGGCATTCGCCAGCCTTTTTTTTTTTTAAAGACAGCGTCTCCTATAGCTCAGGTTGGCCTTGAGCTTGAGATGTCGCCAAGGATGACTTTGAATTTCTCCATCTCCCTTTGTCTATCTCATGAGTACTGGGATTGCAAATGTGTGCCATCACCACAGTTTCCTGTGGTGTTGGGGATCCAACACAGGTCTCCTGAGTGCTGGCTGAATACTCTGCCAGCCGAGTTAGATCTCCGGTCCCTTCTCCTTAGTGTGTGCGTGTTTGGAAGTGCCTGTCACTGAGCTATATCTCCAGTTCAGGGATGGTGTTGGAGTTTTGGGTGGTCTAGGAGCTGAGGAGGGCTAGCTGGAGCTAGAGCCAGCTGCCTGTCTAGCAGGGCGATGATCCCCCTTATGTCTCAGAAGAAAAGGCAGGGAAGCCTGCCTCCCTCTGAGTTGGGTTCCTGTAAGAGGAACATAGGCCTAGATTAGGGAGGGGACGGCTGGCCTGGCCCCAGGCTGGATCAGATCTGGAGTATGCCAGGGGAGGAGATGGCCTGTGTACGTGGGTGGAGGGGTGAGCCCTGACCCTAATGACTTAGGGAGACTTCCACAGAAGACAGAGCTGTAGTGAGCTGTGCCAGCCTGGGAGAGTTAGTTTTCTCCAAGAGGCAGGGATGCCTAAGGGTCAATCAAGCCTCTAAGGAAACCACTCGTGCCGGTCCTGAGGCTTTGCTTACCCTCCTCCGCCTTGGCCCAGGCTGGCTTGTGGTGGCTGGAGGGTGTGGGCCAAACGGGGCTAATTGGTCCATAGCAGCTACACCAGCTCCATCCGGGGTGTAGAGGTGGGAGAATCAGTGGCAGCAGCAGATGCTCTATCTACTAAACTGCAGTTCTGGTCAAGGGTGAGGGAGAGGTAGCGTCTGTAAATGTGTGCCCTAGGTGCTCAGTCCTTAGGCCACCACCCTTACTAACTAGAACTCATGGGATCATCTCCACCTTCATGATCTGGTCCACTACTGGCACTGGCTGGAATCTGGTCCTACCCCAAAAGCTGTAGGATCTGGTCCTACCGGAAACAGGCAGCCTGAGACCTTCCCTCAGAAAGCACCCCATCGGGAAGGTCCCCTGTGGGTCACCACCACTCTCCTATCCTTTTCTGGCTCTCCTGTAACCAGCAGAGAGAGCACTTGGGACTATGAGCTTATCAGACTTGGTCCCAGTCAGAGCCAGCCCTGCCTCCGACTGGAGCCCCAGCTGAGAAGGGGGCCCGGGGCGGCTCAGCCCCTGTCCCTTCTGTCTACTCCTACTCCCCACCCAGCTTTAGACTCGTAGCTCCTTCCGGTGGCTCCAGGTTGTCCCAGAAAGTGCACTTGTAGCTTCCCTCAAGAGGCAGGGCTCTGTCTCCACCTCTGCTTCCCACCTCTTCACCCCACCCCTCCCACAGAGCCGGATACCTTTCTGTCTCTCCCAGTCCCAGGGAGCCAATTGCAGGAACATCTATCTGTCCCCTGGCCTCAGATGCTGCTTGCAACTCTGGGGAATGCTGTCCTGGGCACCCTGTCTGGGCGGGAGCTGGCCAAAGACCCGCAGAGAAGGGAAAGATGTCCGGTTTCCTATGGCTTTGTGAGTCTCGGGGTCAATAGCTTGGAGGATTCCTGGGAGCTGGTGATAGGGGAGAGAGCTCTGCCCCGCCCCCTCTACCTGGGCAGTAGGAGCAGCCCCAGCACATCCCGACCCACAACCAACCCCGGGACAGGCACTTGTGAGGGTCACAAGGCGGTCAGTGCGGCTGATGCCCCCTGGCAATCTCCAAGCCGCAGCTCAGCTAGAGGCAGGGAGGGCTGGGCGTAGACTCAGACCTTCAGGGGTGCGCTGTTCTGGGTGTCCCAGGCTCCCCTTTCACTCTGTCGGGTCCCGGGAGGGTCTCCTTCAGTCTCGGGCCATCATCAGGAGCTGGGTACCAGGGCACGGACAGCCTGCCAGCTCCCTGCTAGCCCTCTCCCTCCACCCTGCTCTTGCTGACCGGTAGGGCACCTGCGGCTAGCACTCTGCTGCTTCCGTTGCCCTGGGCAGAGAAGTGATGTGGCCCGGGCTACCCACTGTCCCCACCTGCCCGCCCCCAGGGCTTCGGCTGCCCCGCGCCTGTGTCCCCGAACCCCCAGCTTACCTCAGTGGCGCTGTCTCCTCACCAGAGGCACCGCAGTGTGGGAACTGTCCCGAGGAGCCGGTTCTCAGCTGAAACAAAGAGGTGGGGGAGAAAGAGGGGGGGCAGCGGGAGAGGGAGAGGGTGAGTGAGCAGGCGAGGAGTGAGGAGTGGAGGCTGGAGGGGGAAGAGAGAAGGGAGAGGGTGAGGAGAGAGGGGAGGACAACGAGCCGCCACTGCCCCTGCCGAGAGAAAGCCCGACTCCCCGAACTGGAGGGCCAAGAAAGGAGGGAAGAGGAAATGGGGAGGGGGCCAGGCCGGGGGGGAGAGAGGGGCGGGGAGCAAGAGCAGGGTGAGGGGATTGGGGCAAGTAAGGGGATGTGGGCAGAAGAGGGAGCATTGCGGGAGGAAGGGCTGCAGTGAGTGAAGGGGTCCCACCCCGTCCCATGCCAGGTTCTGATCTGAGACTTGAATGGGTAAAAAGCTATGCAAGAAAGGGGGGGATGGCCGGGGGAGAGACCTGCCAGGCAAAGGACAAGGGCTGGTGGGCTGGCTTGGGAGGCCAGGGCCAGCCACAAAGGCTTGAGAACAAAGGTGTCTGAGTGGAGGAGAAGGACCCCTGCTGACCGCAGGTGCCCCAGCCCTGAGCACACACAGGAGTGTCCTGATCTCCGCAGGCAGGTTCACTCCGGCTGCCCAGGCTGGAGTGGCCCCTCGAGGTCCAGGCTCTGGGGGAACCGGCAGGGCTCCTTTTCCTTGGGAGCTCTGAACACCCTAACTCACACTCCACGATTGACCACACATCAGGATGCCGGTGTCCCTGCCTTTGATGGGGAAGGGGAGGAGACAGTTCATCGGGGAGGGGGTCCGAGGGGCCCTATGGGAGGAGCAGAGGACGATGGGCCTGTGGAGGAAGCAGAGTGTTGGGAACCCAAGCTGGGGAAGAGGCAGTGAGGGGTGGACACAGAGCGCTTCCTCCCAGACCCACCTGAAGCTCCCGCTCCATCCCATGTGCTTCTTGGGCTGCCTAAAGCAGAAAGGTGAACTGGTGGTCTTCGCTGTGACCCTCTTGCTGCCCAACACGGATGTAATCGGCAAGGCCACTGCCTGGCAAAGTTGCCTTGGCGGGCTGGGCTCAGCATGTGTTAGTGCTGGTGGAGGGGGGGGGGAAATCTGGGGAGCAATCAGGTCTCCTCTGAAGAAGTGCAGGGCTCTGAAGTGCAAGAGCGCCAGCTGCCTTTCCTTCTGTACCGCCCACCGAAGAAAGTTCTCCTCTTGTCCACCCTGAGATTCCTCATAGTCATTTTCTGGAGCAAGGCGGTGGAGCAGGTAAAGCTATGGTGGTGGTTGGGAGGGGAGTTCGCCCTCAAGCTCCACCCAGCAGGGTCACATCACTAGGCTGTCACAAAAGTCTCCAGGGACCTGGAGCCCCTAGAAAGGAAAAGACTTTTCTTCCTTTCTTTCTCATTACTTCAACAACAACAACAACAACAACAACAACAATTTTTAATGTTAGGGCTGGAACCCAGGACTTTGCTTATGCTAGATAAGCATGCTACCACTGGACTACATCCCCAGTCCGTGTGTGTGTGTGTGTGTGTGTGTGTGTGTGTGTGTGTGTGTGCATGTGTGTGTGTATGCTCCCACCCATGTGGACGCACATGGCCAGGGGTTTACTCTGGCACGTCTTCTTCAGTGGCTTCCCCACCCATTTTTTTGAGACAGAGTCTCACTGAACCTCACCTTTTTGGCTTGCCCGGCTGACCAGCAAGTCCCTGGATTCACTGTCTCTGGCCCCCAGTAGTAGGGATGCTGGGCTCACAGCGACACCTGGCTTTCACTCAGATCCTGGGAATCTGAATTCTAGTCTTCATGCTTGCCCAGTAAGCACTTTACTTACGGAGCCCCTTCTCCAGCTCCTGACCATCACAGTCCTTGTTATCACCACCATCACCATCGTTATTATTATTGGAGATAGGAACTTACTAAGTAGCTCGGCTGGCCTGGGACTCCCTATGCAGTCCAGGCTGAACTGCAGCCCTCCTGCCTTAGCCTACAGGCATGCACAATTATGCCTGGTATTTTAAACTACTTTCTATTTAAGAATTATTTTGAACTTAAAGTTGCCAGAATAAGAATAGTATGAATGACATCCATATGTCCTTGGGGACATATATTTATATATTTAACTTTTTTTTTTTGAGACAGAGCCACACTCTGTAGCCCAGGCTTTGATATGTAGCTGAGGCTGGCCTTGAACTTGCAGTGGTTCTTCTGCCTCAGCTTCTCCAGTGTTGGCAGTATAGACACAAGGCATTGTGTCAGCTTATTCAACTATTTTTTTAAAAAATTATTTTGATCCCGCCCTCCACACCATGTAATGGCCCTGGCAGTCCTGGAATTTGTTTTGTAAACCAGGCTGGCCTCGAGCTCACAGGGCTCTGCCAGCCCCTGAGTGCTGGGATTAAAGATGCACGCCACACCCGGCTCTATTTTGATTTTTTATTTTTTTTATTTATTTATTTTTTTTATTTTGATTTTTTAAATGACAGCTCCTGCATGGATGTCACATGGTCCTGGGAATCAAACCCAAGTTCTTTGCAAGAGCAGCCCGCGCCCTTAGCCATGGAGCCATCTCTGCTCTTCTCAACTATTCTTACTATTCAACTGTTAGCGTTCTTCTCCGTCTTCTTTTCTTTATATGTTTGCCATTCGTGCATTCGTGCATCCTCCCATCCTCACTCCAGTTGGTTAAATAAGTTGCCGACTTTTAAAGGATGGCTCAATGACTCTGTCTTTTATGCTGGAGCCAAACCTGTGGCACTCAGATCCTGTTGTGTGGAATGAATGAAGTGAATGAATGAAGGGACGTCACCTACTGGGATCCTGAGGCCTGGCTGGGGTAGGATGAGCTGTGCTGGGGCTGTAGTCCTGGGAGGGAAGCGGTTGAGTGGGAAGGAGGTTTGCCCAGCAGAAAGCGAGCATGTGGTATTTCCTGGGTGTGGAGCTGTAGCATATGTCTTCAGAGATGGTGGCAGGCAGGCAAGCAGGCAGGCAGGCGGAGTGGAGCTGTGAGAGCGAATGGCCATGCCAAAGCACCTGGGCACACTTGAGAGGTAGATACTGTCCAGCCCTGAGGTGGGAGGGAAGCTGCTGGAGGTCTGCCTTAGTCCTTAACTCTGAGCCCCTTTCCGCAACCCCAAGAAGGACAGGGCAGGCACAGGGCCACTTGGCCCATGCTCACTTACTTTGAGCGGCTGGATGGAGGCCCCAGCTCTTATGTCTTGGTTTTGTTTTGTTTTTGTTTTTTTTTTTTTTGGAGACAGGGTCTCCTTATGTAGCCTAAACTGGCCTAGGTCTCCTGAGTACTGGGATTAGAGGCATCTACCACCATACTCAGCTTCAGGGGTGACACTCTTGTTATAACTCTAAGGTCCCCTTGCTTCAGATGGCTGCTTCCAACTTCTACCCAAAGAAGTTTTGTATTGGGGTCTGTGGAACGGTTCACTGGGAAAGGCATCTGCACCATGCTTGACATCCTGTGATCAGGAAACCGACTTCCACAGGTTGTCTTCTCACCTCCTTGCAGGAATGTATGCATGCGTGCATGTGCGCTTGCATGCACACAGTAACAACAACAATAATAAAAGGGGTTTCATATTTAGAAACCACAGCTTGAAGATGATCTGACTTTGGGTATTCTGATTTTCTCCCTGCCTTGTAGGTGAAGGCTCTTTCCTCCCAGAAACCCTCTAGACTTCTTCAGAACACCCTGCTTCACACGTCTTCCTGGGAATGCTGGCCCTAGTCATTCTCTTTGCTAGCACACATTGTTTTTTATCTCTTGCAAATGGGTCTTGGCTTGCTCATCAGTTTAACTCATTCTTGCTTTCCAGGCTAACATATAACTGGGTTTCAAAGATGGACACTAGTTCATGGCTAGCTTGGCCCTGACTTGGTTCTTGATGCCCCCTCGGCCCAGAATGTTTATAAGCCCAAAGCTCCTGGGCTGGTGAGATGAGAGACAACAAGGGACCCTATTGAAAGAAAAGGCTAGCTCATGACTACTAGCTTGCCGGGGCCAGGGCAAGCCTTTGACTTGGGCCTTTGGTGACTTCGTCAGTACTTTCCTCCAGAGTCTGTGCAGGCACAACTGTCCAGAGCTACCATCCAGGGTCCTTCCCGAATTTCACCAGGTGACCCCTGGGAAGGTCTTTTACTTCCAGAGCACCCTCATCAAAGCCCAGGAGACATGGGGCTCCTCTCCCAGTGCCCATCCCCCTGAAGAGATTTCAGCCAATTAGCACATACAGTATTTACTTAATTAGGGTAATGACATAATTAGTGTAACTTGGGCTCCATCACATGGCTTCAACATGCAATTAGGAGCTGTCAGCGGGAGGTGACATTGTGAAAATGCTCATTCAGTTGTTGGTTCCAGGATGGGGGCCTAGCAGCTGCCTCTGCTCTATGGTGGGTGGTGGCGGGCTGCTGTGTATGTGCCCATCGGGTGTGCGGGTGTGTGTGTGTGTGTGTGTGAGAGAGAGAGAGAGAGAGAGAGAGAGAGAGAGAGAGAGAGAGAGAGAGAGAGAGAGAACTGCCAGGACTTCATAGCCTGGGGCACAAGAGTAACCAGGGCAGAAAGACAGTTTCCAGGGCAAATGGAGCCCCCGACAAAGCCTGTTTGTGCCAACTATGGGTACTACTACTCCAACCGAATACCAGGGAAAGTGGCAGCTGTGACCTGCCTTCTAGGGCTGAGATTGGGCCTTTGACTTCAAGGTCTCTGCCTGAAATGCAGGCCCATCTTGCCTTTTTTTATTTTTATTTTTTTTTTTTGTTTTTTGAGACAGGGTTTCTCTGTGTAGATTTGGTGCCTGTCCTGGATCTCACTCTGTAGACCAGGCTGGCCTCGAACTCACAGAGATCCACCTGCCTCTGCCTCCTGAGTGATGGGATTAAAGGTGTGCACCACGACCGCCTGTCTTGTCTTTTTTTTAGAGGGCTCCAATTTCGAAGATGCCATTGTCTCATACCCACAGATCTGTGGCTCCTTCAGGGTGGCCCTGAGACACCACTGATTGTCGTGATTGGGTCAAGTGCCCTAACTGGATGGGTGGAGAGACTAAGGCTTAAGGCTGGGAAGGTGGCAGATGCAGTCACAGCAGTGCTGACTTGAAGATGGAGCTTGGAGTTGCTGGGACTCCCCAACACTGGATGTTGAGTGAACTTTCCCTGGGGTGGCTAAACCCAAGTAGGCATCAGAACAGACTAAAGTAATGATTCCATTAAAGTCCAACCAGTTTATTGGGTTTACTTTGAGAGCATGGGTGAGGGGGGTTATTTATAGGAGTGGGGGTGGCCCCCAAAGAGTGTTACCCCAAAGTATTACCCCAGCTTAGATGGTGTCTTCCCCGTGACTGCATATATAGGGTACCCTCTTCAGCTAATGTCCCACATACTCTCCACTAGTGGGTCTCAACCTTCCTAACGCTGCGACCCTTTAGTACAGTTCCTCGTGTTGTGGTGACCCCCAACCATAAAACAGTTTCATTGCTACTTCATAACTGTAATTTTGCTACTGTCACGAATTGTAATGTAAATATCTGATATGCAGGATGTCTGGTATAAAACCCCTGAGAACCACTATTTTACCTCCCAAGACTGAGACCATGCATAGCTTGGCAGAATTACATACACCTGGAGGGAGGTGCAGGAAGGAGTGGCTGGAGTCTCAGGGGACAGCCTGTGGCCTCCCCACCCCTTTCTTTTCATGAGGAAACATTAGCCACATCTCGAGGGTCCCTTGCAGGAAGTCACAGCTGCCCTAGTGAAGATGGCTGTGCTTGGAAGAGCGTCTTCCACAGCACAGAGCGTGCCACCCGCAGCCTTGGAAAGTATCTGCCCCACGGGCTCCTGTCCTTAAGAGAGAACAAGGTTGTCCTCAGGCTTCCGGCACCCTCAGCCTCCCTCCATCTTCTCAGAGGTTAGTTGGGGAGTTAAAGCCTCCAGCTCCCTACCTCTACCTCAACAGCAATTCAGCAATTCAACCCAAGGTTCACAGGGTACCGCCTGGCTCATCTTGTGCCTCCTAGATTCTCCTGCTAAGAGGCACCAATGTCTTCATTTCTTAGGTGGGGAGACAGACAGCAAGTCCCAGTGAAGCCGGTGCCAAGTCCCAAGCCTATGCCTTGTCCCTGCAGGTCAGGGTCTCCCACACCGAACTGTACTGGTCACTGACCACACACAGGAGAGAGGCTCTGGTGGGAACGGGGTCTAACAGACTGGGGGTGCTGCTAAGGATTCCCACCAAGGGTGTGTAGGGTTTAGGTGGCCTCCACCTGGGAGGAAGATGGGGATCCTACAGTTCAAAAGGGCAGAGGGAATTGCTGCCTGGATCTGTCACCCCAGGGACCCTGACCCTCAAGCAGGTGGGTAACCAGACCATCCCGGTTGCTGGCAATAGTCAACAAAATTAAACCTCCATTATGTGGTCAGATTTCAATTAAGACCAGGACATCATCTTCGAGATTACATGACAAAATTCACTTTGGGAGAACAGGAGGCTACAGAGCCCATGCCATTGTATGGCCAGAGCCCCGGAAGGTCCTGACCATCCAGCCCAGTCTGCCATGGCTCCCATGGGCTTTCCTGCCAAGGAAGTGAGGACCAGCTTGGAAGGGATGCAGAGGTTGAGGAACAGATGGCACGGAGGCAGGGATGTCGGCTGCTGAGAGGCCCTGCTTTGCCAGTTAGGAGAGTGAGCAGTCAGTGCAAAGGCCCCAAGGCTTTTGAGGTACCAAAGACCACTCACATGACTTTGGCAAGGAGGATGGAAAGTAGGTGAAAGAGGTAGGCTAGGACTTAGCAGCACGGGAGAAGGGCTTTGGGCTTTATTCTGCATGTGATGGAGCTGCCAGAGGATTTTGAGGATTGAATACATACGGGGAAGTGGTGGGAACCTGACATTTGGGGCTATTATTTAGAGGCAGGACCAAAGATACTTCTGGTGGGCTGGCTGTGGTGTGTGCCAGAGGCTGGTCAAGGGCAGTGCCTTAGTTCCTGGCTTGAGCAAGCAAGGAAATGGTGTGGCCATTTTCAGAAGAATAGGATTCTGGGAAGAGCATGCTGGTGCCTGAGAAATTGGAGTTTCTGACCTGTTCATGTTAAGTTTGGGATGCCTGGGGGTGGCTGGGGCTTGAGGTACTGAGAGATCCCTAGTCAGATTTAAGTCTGGAGTTCCAGAGAGTGGGGTGCCGTGAAGCGAGGGCTTTAGTTCATTGTTAGCTAGAGACATACTGCTCTGTAGTAGGACTGTGGTCTCCATCTAGCCCAAGAATCCAGAGATTCAAGTAAGCAAGTGATCTGGAGGCCTCCAGCAGGACCAAGACTAGGGCAAAGAGGGGTGCCAATAGGGAGGTAACTGCTAGTTCCCCCTCCCCCCTCTCCCCCAAGACAGGGTTTCTCTGTGTAGCCTTAGCTGTCCTGGAACTCAATCTGTAGACCAGGCTGGCCTTGAACTCACAGAGATCCGCCTGCCTCTGCCTCCTCTGCCTCCTGAGTGCTGGGATTAAAGGCGTGTGCCACCACCTCCTGGCCCTGCTGTTTTGTGTGTATGTATGTGTGTATGTTTGTGTAGAGGTGGGGGAGTGCTTACCTATGCCGGGGCCATGCAGAGGCCAGAGATTCAATTCCTAGCAGCCACATGGCATCTCACAATCCAGTTTCAGGTGATCTGATGTCGTCTTCTGGCCCCCATGGACACTGTAGACATGAGGTACACAAACACATATGCAGGCACGCGTACACACACATGAAGTAAATAAAGATTTATTTGGAATTGGAGAGATGCCTCAGCTGTTAAGAGCACATACTGCTGTTCCAGAGGACTGGAGTTCAACTCCCAGCCACTACACCAGTGGCTGGATCATCTGTAACTTCCACACCAGGGATCCAACTTCTCTGGCTTCCCTGGGAACCTGCACTTATGTGCTTATATCTACACACACACACACACACACACGCACTTAAAAATAACAAAAACAAATCTTAAGGATTTTTTTTATTTGTGTGCGTGTGTGCGCGCGCGCCTGTGCGTGCGTGCGTGTGTGTGTGTGTGTGTGTGTGTGTGTGTGTGTGTGTGTATGCACACACGTATGTGCAGGTGTCACTAGCTCCACCCCGCACCACTCCCATACTGGGGGTTGAACCCAAGGTCCCATCCATGCCAGGCAAATGCTCTGTCACTGAGCTGCATCCTGGTCCTCTTTACAATTGTTATTTTGAGATACAGCCTCAATAAATTACCAAGGCAGGCCCTGATCTTGTGATCCTCCTGCCTCAGCCTCCTGAATAGCTGGGAGTGTACCTTTAGGCCTGGCTACCCATTGTTCCTAAAACGCCCACTGAAAGGTTCCTCCCCTGCATCCCCACCAGTTGGCTGTGTGTCCCCAGCAAGCCCCTCTCCTCTCTGTTCCTCCCCATCGCAGGAGACAGAGGACTTACTGAGTCTTTTTGTCCTCTTTTGACAGTGATCTTGGAATACAAGAGTCCTGCCTGTCACACCATCAGCTGGGTCCAGTGTGACTTGGGTCCCTCCTCAGGCAGGGTAGCCAGGAAGATAGCATGGGGTGTGTGTGTGTGTGTGTGTGTGTGTGTGTGTGTGTGTGTGTGTGTCCGTGTCCATCCGTCCATCCTGCTTTGCCTCCACTCCTGGGATCTCAAGTCCTTAGGGCTCACTCCTGGCAGACAGACATCCCTCCTGGGCGTCCCTTCTGTAGGGAGGGGAGGTGGCAGCCGCTGCTACCACTGGACCATTCTCCAGGTCCACACTCCTTCATGCCAAGCACATTAGTGGATAATTAAGTAAAAATAGGCCTTCCGACCAGTGTAGCTCATTAAGACCTAATTAAGCTAATTAGTTCCAGGTGTGGCTGGCGAGGCTCAAGTGCGGCAGGCGGCTGTTGTTTGCTGGGATTGCGTTTTCCAAGCAGCAGCCGATGGTGGTGACGCTGCTGCTGTGGCAGAGGCAGTGGATTCCTCGGAGGCCTGGAAGGCTGCCAGGGTGCTCAGGAGCCTGGCCCTGAGCTGGGAGGGCTGGGAAGAAGCAGTTCCAGCAGGCTGGAGACCACCCACAGAGAGAGTGGCTGGAGGTTGGACCGCCCCCCACCCCCCGGGAGCCCCTCACTCACGCTCGCTCGCCCACTCTGCTGGGTGAGGGGTGGTGGTGTGGCTTGCTGGTCTTTTGGACTAGCACTGCATTCTGTTATCTGTCTTATCTCTTATCGTTGTGGACCTCAGGAAGGTCTATAAAGTGGCTTCTCGCAAATGGAAAGTGTGACCCAGAAGGAGTGGATGAGACTCTAGCTTCAAACGCCGCCGTCACTCCCATCTATGTGGCTTGACTCTCCGGCTTTTGTCTCTGGCAGGTATAATCGTAGAGATGTGGCTTGGGGGCCATACAAATCCGGAGCCTTTGCAGAGGCTCTGTACCTACCGGCCCCTTCTGTCACTTGCTCCAGACTGCTCCCTGAACCAGTTTTCTCCCATGGCTGTCGGATGCACTACCTTGAGGACACATGGGTGGGACGACCTCCCAGTCTTGGTCAGCATAATCTGTCCATTCAGCTGGCCATGGGTTGTGTAAGGAGTGGGATGGAGGAGGCGGCCACATCCTCGGGAAGGAGTCTTGGGAACGGAATCAGGCTCTGAGACATCCCTAGCAGGACTGTGGGGTGGGAGGCCGAGGATCTGGGAAGCAGAATTTGGAGTGCTCATTCGCAGGCTTTCGTTCCTACCTGTGCCCTGTCACACAGCTCTTGAAATTTACCATTAGGAAAGACATACAGGAACCGGGGAGATGGTTCGGTTAGTAAAGTGCTTGCCATGTAAGAATGAGGACCTGGGTTTGACCCCCAGAACCCGTATAAAAATGCCAGCATGGTGGAATGCACTTAAAATTTTAATGGGGAAGCAGACAGGCGGATTCCAGGGGATCACTGACAAGCCAGCCTAGCCTATTTAGTGACCCGTGAGTCCCCAGACCAGTGAGAGACCCTGGCTCAAAACCAAAACGACCAACCAAACAACAACCTCTCACCAACAAACCCAAGGAGGACCGCACCTGAGGCAGGACAATCGGGGTTCCCCTCTGGCCTCCACATGCACGTGGACACACACATGTAGGAGTGTGCACTAACAGGAAGGACACATGGATGGCTAGGGATGTAGCTCAGTGGCAGAGAGAGTGTGTGAGTAGCGTGCCCAAAGCCACACACACACACACACACACACACACACAAACACACACACAAATGACACACGGCAACTGTGGCAGTGCACACCTGTAATCCTAGCATTTGGGAGGTAGAGGCAAGAGGGTGAGGAGTTCAAGGCCATCTCCCACTGCATATTGAGTTTGAGGTCAGCTTGGGCTACGTGAACCTCAGTCTGGAAACAAAACAAAATCTTGGAACTGGATGTAGTGTAAATCCCAGTGCTTGGGAGGCCAGGGCAGGAAGATGCAAAGTTTGAGGCCAGCCTGAGCTACACCCACCTTGAGCTATATAATGAGACCTGTCTCAAAGTACCAGAAAAAGAGAGGAGTCCCTTATCCCCAGGAGTCTGGTTTTCTCAGTTTTTTTTTTTTTTTTTTTTTTAAAGTTGCTTTTGTGGTGTGTGGATTGAATCCAAGGTGATACATGGGCTAGGTAAACGCTGTACCAGAGCTACATCTCCAGCCTTACTGAAGGATTTTGACATGATCGTTAAAGCCGCCTTGAAGACAGCCATAGAGACAACACTCCCTTTCTCTGGCAGAGATTTCAAACTTGCTGAAAGACTAATTAGCCATGCTTGAGGCCCTAGCACGTTTTCAACCCCGTGACCTCTGATTTTAACCACTCCGCGCTCATCCACGAACCAGAACAATGAACCTCAGAAAACAGCTCTCATTTACAAGACACCCTTTAAGAGAAATAAGTTAAACCAGCTCACATTTAATTTAATTTTGAAACTTTGCTTAATTTTTGAATCTGATCGGAAATCACATCCTTTGAGCAACGTAGCTTCAAAAGTCACAAAAATAAAACATACAGCTATTAACTCGCTTAAAGGGGGGCTTCAAGGTGAGGAGGCTCTGTGAGCAGGAGTCCGTGGTGTCTGAAGATGTGAGCCCGATGACCTGAGTTCAATCCCGGGAACCCATGTAAAGGCTGGAGAAGAGATTTGTCCTTTGTGGAACACATGGCCCCAAATAATATAATAAAATAAATAAAGACATCTTCTTAGATCTGTCTTTTCTTTTTAATAAGGCTCACTTAATGACGTGCTCTGAAATTCCACAGTGTTAGTCGAGATCACGACCACAGTGAGCAGTAGTCCCAAGGGAAACTCAGGCTTCCTTTCCTGCTAATACTCAGAAGTAGAGGCAGGGGGATTGCCAGTTTGATGTGAGCCTGGGCTACATAGTAAGACTCTATTTAAAAATCAAACAACAAAAACAAAAAGGAAGACAGATTCGACTTGGGAAGTGAAGCGGCTTCTGGAGGTGGAGCAGAGGGGAGAGTTCTGGGCAGGGTGTCCTGCCCCTTGGCGTTCTCAACTCCTGTCTGCGAGGTGCTGTCTCCTCAGCCCCTCTGAGGGCTGCGTGGAGCGGGACAGACTGTGGGATCATAGACTCCATTACTTGGTCTATTACCAAGACCAGCTACGGGCTCCACAATAGTCCAGTTAGGTCAAGAGACAAGGAAGATGATTTATTTAAAAACATGTTAGGGAGGGAGGCTGGAGAGACGGCTCGGCAGTTAAGAGCACTGACTGCTCTTCTAGAAGACTAAGGTTTCATTCCCAGCACCCACATGGCTCACAACTGTTTATAACTCCAGTTCCAGAGGATAAATCTCTTCTTCTGTGGGCACTTCACGAACGTGGTGCCCAGGCATATACGTAAGCAGAATACCCTGTAGTGGGTAGCCATTCCAGCTTTGATCTGGAAGTTCCAACCCCCATTGAGGCTTCGGTAACTGTCACGCCTACAAGGCGGGGCTGAGAGAGGACCCTGAAGACCTCAGACCTGGATGCGCGGGCTCTCTTGGTTCCTGGACCCTGGACACTGGAGGTAGACCGAACAGAGTTCTCCAGAGAACACCGCTGGATTGTGCCACACCTTTCCCAGACCCTGCAACCTATCCCTTCACTTGTAAGTTACCCCACAAAATAAACTTCCCTTTTAACTATGTGGAGTGGCCTTAATAATTTCACCAATAATACCCCCCGCACATAAAATAAAAATAAATCTTTTTTAAAAAAGCATCTAGAAAGAAACTGGGACTGGGTGTGGTGGTGCCCACCTCTAGTGCCAGCACTTGGGAGGCAGAGACAGCACATATATTAGAGTTGGAAGCCAGCCTTCTAGAATGAGGTCCAGACCTGCCAGGGCTATATAGTTAGGCATTGTCTCAAACCAACCCTGACCACTACCACTTGCCTAACCAAAGTGGGTATATGCCTGCAAGCCCAGCAGGAGCATTGAGCGTTCTTTGCTACATAGCCAGTTTGAGGCTAGCCTGGGCTACATGAGACCTTGTCTGAACAATCTAAACCAAATGAAACAAATGAACAAAAATCACCTAGTGATTGAGAAGATGGGGGACTGCTGTCCAAAGTCCATCTGCTGTGGAAGGCCATTTAGGAGTGGTTTATATTAATATAGGAGATGGGTTGTTGTGTGAAGTTACTCCTGCCGAGATGTGAACAAACATCTGTTCATCCCAGTTTGGAAACTGATGACAAACCAAAGGGAAACCACTGAAGTCTGCCGCGGTGAATCAATGAGTTTATTAAGGACCACTTACAGAAGCAGAAACGACTCAAGAACAGCCACATCACCAAAGCCCACCCCAGTGTGTATTCTGGTTCAAGAAAACTGGGAACCTGGAGCTCAGGGCAGTTTTCTGGTAGCTCAATAGGCTGGAAATTGTGTTAGGCTGTTGAGGTGGTCAGAGCCTTTTCCAAGCAGCTGTGTGGTTTGGAGACCCTTGGGCAGCTTAGTTAGTCTGCTTCTTCCAGGCAACCTGGCTGATTTCCTTCCTCTAGGCAGCTGGTTGGTCTGAGAATGTCTCTCAGCCTTCCTTACCACTTCTATAAGCTTGGAAGGGAGAGTCCTAGTGCATCTGGTCAGTTTCAGGGACTTCCTGAAGCTTTTGAGTTGTTAAGGAGCTTCCTCACAGGATGGAATGCTTCACCTCCCTTTAGCACATCTTGCATCTGAAGGAGCTTCCCTTCTTAAAGGAAGGTTTTAGCCTGGATGAAACTGTTTTATGACATGTCTGATGGTGCCTTCTCTCGAGTATAGATTTGTGGTCAAAAGGCACACATCTGATCCCAATCGCCAAGTCACAAGCTGCTTCTCAGGCCTGCAGATCTCAAGAACAAAGATCATATTATTTCTTTGGACTATTCCTGTCACTGATTACCTTGGCCATGTGCACAGGCTTGAGGGGGTGGCTTCCCTGAGGCCCTCTCTGGTCACCAGACTCTATGGTGATAAAAGAAAACACACACACAGCCTGATGATTGAGCAAGACCAGGGTCAGGTGAGGCTGAGTGGGAAGCTGGCAGGTGATCTGGTCTCAGGGCTTGGCTTCAGTTTCTCACCATCAGATGTCTGTTCCTCCACTGTAGGATTTGGGTTGATACCTTAAGAGTGGATACTTCTTGCTGAATGGGGGGACCTTGCCAGGTAAGAATGGAGTGGACAACCTGACCCAGAGGAACTTGAATAGGGGTCACATTATCTTTCTGTGCAGCAGAATGACCACATAAAGCAAATAAAAAATGTACTTTTCTGGGGGTGAAGTTACTCATTGTTTTTTAAGAAACCGGAATCTTGAGGATCAACTCACCTCTCCGGTGGTCAGATTTTTGTTTCTTTCCAGGGCTTGAGCAGCCCATGGTCCATGGTGGAGAAAGGTGCAGGGGTCTGCATGATGGAAGTCTGGACCCAGAAGAAACAAGCTGCGGCGTGCTATTTATTATTCACTTTAGCTCTGGATATATTTAACATGATTTTTAAAAAGTATTCAAAGTGAGGGGATAAGGCGCACACTGCAGATGTCCAAAGAATGGCAAACGGGCCTTGGGGAGCCTCTCTAACGTGTAGCAGGGCGCGAGGCTCATGCTAAAGTTTTTTTTTTTTTTTTTTAAGATTTATTTATTTTTATCTTATGTGTATCCGTGTTTTGCCTGCAGGTGTGCCTCTGCACCATGTGTACGCCTGGTGTCTGCTGAGCCCGGAAGAGGGTGCCAGATCCCTCAGAACTGGAGTTAGAGACAGTTGTGAGCTACCACGTGGGTGCTGGAAACTGAACCCAGGTCCTCCGCAGGAGCAGCCAGCTGTTTTAACTCCTGAGCCATTTCTCCAGCCCCCTTTGTTTGTGTTTTTTTGAAAGCCCGATTCATCTTTTCTGTCTTTTCAGGGAACTGGGGTCACCAAGATGAACAAAGTCTTTATTTCACTCTGGACTGAGTTAGACAAACTTCTCTGGGAATCATCCCTTTTACTAAGACCCTGATGAGCTCTTTGTTGTGTTTTCTTTTCTTTTTCCAGATAGGGTCTCACTGTGTTGCCCAGGCTGGCCTTGAACTTTCGATCCTCCTGCCCGAGCCTTCTGAATGCCTGCTATCTTACACCTCTCGGCCCCTTCCGAGGCTGAGTCTCTGAAACCTGAGCCAAGATGAATCTTCTCTTCATGCCATTTCTCTCAGGTGTTTGTCACGGCAACGAAAAACTCAGTAGCCCAGAGCCTGTCTGTAAACTGAGGGACAGTTTTTGAGGAAGCTGTGTGTTGTACTCTGGAATGCCACCCATAACCTTTGAGACACGCTCTCTTATTGGTCCGGAGTTCCCCAGTTAGGCTGCAAGCCCCGTGGATCTGCCTGTCTCTGGTTCCCCAGAGCTGAGATTACAAGCTCATGTCACCATGCTTGGTGTTTTATGTAGGCTCTGGGGATCGAACACAGGTCTTCATGCTTGCACAGTGAAGGCTCATTGCTCGAGCTGCCTCGCTCCATCCCTGGAAGAACTCATGTCTAGTTACCCTGGTGTAAAAATTACTTGTGAGTTAAGTTTGTAGATTAGATCGTGGCCCAGGAGAATATAGTTTGGAATAGTTTCGTCAGGTCAGCTGACATTCCAGTGGCTGCAGAATCAATTGTTCTGTTTTTCTTTAGAGATACTGCTGACTGGAGTCTGTTCACAGGTGGCACCAGTCTTGACTGAAATTCAGACTCAATTAGTATATTCTGACTGCCATCATCTATGAGGCTCCAATGGGGAAATGTAGATTGGGTGCTTCGAGTCCAAAGGAGCTCCTGGGAACCCCCTTTAGCCCTTGTGAATGTCCTGATCCATAAATATCCCCTTGACCAAATTGGGGTCCCCATCTGGTGCAAGAGTCTGAGACCCAATCCACTGTTTTAGCCCTTTTCTCTTTTTAATTCCTCCTAACAAGATATACCTCCTGGTTTCCTTCACATTTCTCTCCCTCCTTCTTATGGGAGTTCCTTTCTGCCTTATTTCCTTCCCTAAATTTACACTTTGTAACAATACTTATATAAAATCTGAATTTAGACTAAATTACTTTTTCCTCAGTAAATACATTCATGCTTGTTCTTCTAATTTTCTCCTCAAACACAGCTTAATTTATTTTTGTATTCTGGGCATATAGAATCACACATGCAAATTGGTTTTTCATATACCAACAGCTTATGATAACACTTTTATGAATAGACCAAAATACATATTGTTTTTCTAAGAGTATTTGAAATTAATTTAACAATTGATCTGGCAGTTATCTAATTAGTTGGAAATAACTTGAATTTTTTTTAATATTTACTTTTTTTTAAATGTGTAAGAGTGTTTTGCCTGCCTACATGTATATAAACCTGTGTGTGCCTGGATGTATGTAAACCCTGTGTGTGCCTGTGTGTGTGTCTGGATATATGTAAACCCTGTGTGTGCCTGTATGTGCCTAGATGTATGTAAACCCTGTGTGTGCCTGTGTGTGTGTCTGGATATATGTAAACCCTGTGTGTGCCTGTGTGTGTGTCTGGATATATGTAAACCCTGTGTGTGCCTGTGTGTGCCTAGATGTATGTAAACCCTGTGTGTGCCTGTGTGTGCCTGTGTGTGCCTGTGTGTGCCTGTGTGTGCCTCTTGTCTGCAGAGTCCAGAAGAGGCTGTTCAGTCTCCAGAACTGGAACCACTGAGTGAATGCTGGAAATCGAACCCAGGGTCTATGCAAAACCAGCAAGTGCTCCTAACCACTGGGCTATCTCTCCAGCTGCTCAGATTATTTATTTATTTATTTATTTATTTATTTATTTATTTATTTATTTATTTATTTATTTATTTATTTATCATTCATCATTCATTCATTCATTCATTCATTTGAGATAGGGTTTTGTCATATATCCCAGGTTGAAACATTCTTTCCTGTGGGGAAGCTCGTTAAGATGGGAAATAACTCAAAAAGTAATTAAGTCCCTAAAACTGAACAGACTCAGTAGGCCCGTCCCTCCCCAGTGATATATATACAGAAAAGACAGCTGAGAACCACTCTCGGAGGAGTCAGGTTGTAAAGACTCTGAGATAAGCCTGGCTGCCTGGAAGAAGCAGAGACCAGATGAGCTGCCTAGAAATGGTTTAGACCAATGAAGACACCTGGAAAGGACACTCTCCAGCCCGCCTGCGGTGTGGACCAGTGGGTAGTGTGCACCAGACTTCCAGCTTTCTGTTGGGCTTTGGTGATGCTCTCTTTGAATCATCTCTGCTCCTGTAAGTAACTCCCATAAAACTCATTGGTTCACTTTAAGTTGAACTTTGGTGGTGTCCATACTTTGGTCTGTCATGGGCTCTCTGTTTGGGGTGAATAAACAGGTATGTGTTGTGTGCCCCAGGAAAAGTCACAACAACATCACAGTGTACTTTCATTTATATATCTGTTTTTAGGTCTTAAACATCTAGCAGAGATAATATAATCTTGACTGGGCAAGCCAGGCACGATGGTGTATATCTGTAATAATGCCAGCATTTGAGAGGTTGAGGCAGGAGGATCAGGAGTTCATGATAATCTGTGCTGGCATGAGATACAGGAGACTGTTTAAAAACAGACAGGCCAGGAAGACGGCTCAGCGAGTGAAGTCTCCACTGTGCAAGCGTGAGGACCCCAGTTCAGATCCCCAGCACCCATAACCCCAGCCCTGGGGGATGTGGGGAGCAGACTGACAGATCCTGAGGGCTCATTGGCTGGCCAATCTAGACAAAATGGGGGAACTCCAGGTTCAGTGAGAGACCATGTCTTAAAAACAACAACCAAAAAGGTAGGGAAGCTTTTGAGAAAAGTTGTACACATGCATGCAGCATGAGTAAACACACACACACACACACACACACACACACACACACACACACCCAGGTAAAAGTGTCTACTAACAATCTTGAAGATATCTTCATCTTTATTTGACTAGCAAATTTAAATTAACTTATTTGTGACTAAAAGACATTTAAACCAATTAAATAACTTTAACTTTTGTGACTAGTTTATAAAAAGACAGTTGAATCCACATTCTGTTGAAGGCTGATGAGCAAAACTTTTCAGATGAAATAATTGATGTAGCAGCTTGAGTATAAAAAAAAAAGAAGTATCACATTTTTTTTTTTTGTCCTCAGGTTCGTGTTAAGGTGACTGTGTGAGGGGCAGAGGGCAATTCAAGGCAGGTAGGTTGCTCTTCTGCCACGTGGGCCCTGGAGATTGAGCTCAGGTTGTCAGGCTTGGCACACAGCACCGTTACCCGTGAGTCATCTCAATGGCTAAGCAGCTTTTTTTTTTTTTTTTTTTTTTTTTTATAAAGAATTATTTTTATCTGTACAGGTGTTTCCTTGCATATACATCTGTGTACTGCCCATGTACCTGGTACCCTTGGAGGCCAGGAGAGGGCAGGCAGGTCCCCTGAGACTAGAGTTAGGGATGGTTGTGAGCTTCCAGGTGGGTCCTGAGGATCGAATCTTCCTACTCACTGAGCCAGCCCCATAGCTCTGAGTGGCTTATTTTTAAAGAACCTTTTATTTCCTCTCCTGTTTTCTTGGTCTAAATTCATTAAGTTAAAAAAATAAAAATTCAAAAGGCTTTAAATGTTTTTAAATTCAGCATGTTGCTCAAACAAAAATATGACATTAGCCCCACAGAAACAAAAGTGGATTCATTATAAAAAGGCCATAAAACGTCACCATAAGATCAGTCATGTTAAAGAGTACAGGAAAGCGCTGGAGAGGTAGTTCAGTAAGAGTTCTTGCAGAGGACCTGAGTTGAGGTCCCAGAGCCTCAACTGTAATGCCCCTGCAGGAGATCTGATGTCATCTTCCGGCTTCCTTTGACACCTGCTCTCATGGGCACATACTCCCACACACAGAGACACAAGTAATTAAACAGTGAAAAGTGAATCTTAAAAAACAAAGTGCAGGAAAATCTTTGGGCTCCACCCCCACCCCGGGCACCTTCACTAGGGCTGAATTGCATTTTACCCAATGCTGTCTCTCAGACCCATGTAGTCAATAAAATATCATCTCCTGTTTGGGTGTGGGAGTGCACACCTGAAATTCCATCACTTCAGAGATGAAGGCCAGGAAGCTCACCAATTGGAGGTCAGCCTGGGCTACATAGTGAGTTTGAGGCTGGCCTGTCTTTAAAACAAAAGGCAAACATGTGCCCAATCAGAGAGGAAGAGGTTCGTGGGAAGAGGAAGTGACATTCTTGGGACAGCAGAACCATGACGAGATACAGGGTCCACTCTGCTGGTTTCCAGATTCTCTGTGCAGCATCCGCTCCAGGTACAGGAGCAGGAGCAGGAGAGCAGGATCAGGAGAGCAGGAGCAGGAGCAGGAGCAGGAGCAGGAGAGCAGGATCAGGAGAGCAGGAGAGCAGGAGAGCAGGAGAGCAGGAGAGCAGGATCAGGAGAGCAGGAGCAGGAGAGCAGGAGAGCAGGAGAGCAGGAGAGCAGGAGAGCAGGAGAGCAGGATCAGGAGCAGGATCAGGAGAGCAGGAGAGCAGGAGAGCAGGAGCAGGAGCAGGAGCAGGAGCAGGAGCAGGAGCAGGAGAGCAGGAGCAGGGGCAGGAGATCAGGATCAGGAGAACAGGAGAGCAGGAGAGCAGGAGCAGGGGCAGGAGCAGGGGCAGGAGCAGTCTCTCGGGCAGGAGCAGTCTCTCGCTGAGACTGGTGCAGGCAGGTTCATCCTGATTAAGTGCCTGCCTGCAGGGACCTCTGGGACATGTGTGTCTGGTATCTGTGGTGGTATGGGCCCTTCCTGAGCTGTTGCGAGAATTTCTTGCCTGGGAAGACATGGATGTCTACCCACTCCTTGTAAGGTATCAGGTTCCACAAAACAATGAGCTTGTTAGGCTTCCTTACAGAGCATCTATGAGGAGTTACTGACAGGAATATGGGTGAGCTCCAAAGCAGCCACACGGATGATGTCATCCACCCAATATGGATGGATGGCTTCCCCCATCTGCATAGATGGAGTTTTCTCAGTTAACCTTCCCCAGTTTACATACCTATGCTAGCTCCTTCTGAGACTGGAAGGCATGTGCATTTAGAGCACAGTTGTACACAAATGGCTTAGAGGAGCAGCTGGAATCTCAGGTGAGGTCCGATGACCCACCTATCCCCTCCTTCTCCAAGGGAATGCCAGCAGCCAAAAGGCCTGCTTCTGATGGTCATTGGCAGGCAGGGACAGCTGACCTGATGAAGATGCTGGTTCTTGGCTCCGAGGACCCCATTCTACAGTGGAAACCTGGGTTCCTTGGAGAATGGTAGGTCATTGTTCAGGGTGCCCAGAGTCCTTCCTGCTACAAGACCGGAGGAGTGTGAATCCAAGATAGGGAGCTTGCAGGACCTCCTGGGTCCCCCTCAAGCATAGAAGATGCATCCCAGGAAAGAACAAGGGGTGTTGCTGCTTCATCTCAGTGGCTACCCCGTTGCCGCTCTGCTGCCGTCCTTCTGCCCCATCCCATCCCAGGAGCCCTCTTCCGCTGGGCTGTGACCTGCCTCCTGCTTCAGCTCAGGGTTTCCCTAATGCAAGCCAGGGCCATCGCAAAGGGCTTCCTAGGGGCTCCGATGGCGCTGATCATTGTTTCCTATGCACAGTGACTCAGGACTGGCTACTTGTCCAAGGAGAGTGCCAGAGGTGGACGAAGATGCAAGGGCAAAGGCCTAGAGCAGACTGCAGCCGTTCAGGGGCGGCTGGATCGTGCAGGGGTGACGGTGGAAGAGGGGAAATGTATGCGGGGAAAGACAGAGGAGGGCTCGCTTGTTCTCATCCCAGCCGAGAGATGGTGGGTGGGTGCACCTTTACTGCATCCCCCTGGTTACTCCTACACTGATGGGGGCTGGGTTATGATGCGAGGCAGAACACCATAGGCCTCTTCAAACACCCATCAAGTTCTTGTTTCCTCCCTCTGGGAGTGACAGGGAGACACAACTATCAGTATTGCAGGCTTGGTTTGGGGGCCGGAGCCCTTGAGGACCGGGACTCCCAGGAATTCTGGCTTTGTCCTTTGTTTGGGTATGATTTGGACTAGGGCCCAGCTTTGCTCCATACCTCAGTTTCTCCAGTTGTACGGGGAGTTAAAAACGTTTGTTTGGCCCATGCTCATTTGCCTCACAGTGCACCAGGGGAGTGGGGTGATCCGCAGCTCCATTCACAGATGGGAAAATGAGGCCGAGAGGTGGGTCAGGAGAGCCTGGGCCTGGGTCATTCCCAGGCCGGAAGCTCCAGCTCTGAGAATGTGGCCAAGCAGCTTGAGAAGAGGCTCCAGGGGGCCACTGGGCAGCAGGACCTGGCCTTTTCACATCTCTAATTTTCTTTAGTCTACCCTCCAGTCCTGCATTGCCTGGGGTTCACAACTCCACCCCAGCTAAGGCTGGTCCCCTTCCCCCCACTTCCCAATTATGGTTGTTCACAAAAGCTGAACCATGACCAGACAAAGGGACAGGGATGAAAGTGTTGGTTGTCATGACAACCTGGTAGGGTTGCTGGGACCCAGGGGAGGGGCCTGGCTGTGTGCCTGAGCCCAGGCATCCTGAGGACCTCTGAGCATAAGCCAGGGTGGCCCAGGGGCTCACAGGAATTCCCCTTCTGCCCTGAGCCCACCAGAGCTGGCTGTACAATGACAACTTCACCCCCTCCCTGGGCAGCACCTGCTCCTTGGGTCTCCCCTGGTGGCCCTATTACCCCGCACCTGCTTCTTCCCCACCTGCTCCCCATTCTTGACCCCCCCCCTCCGCAAGCACACCCTGTTCATCACTAGGCACAGCTGCCTGCTCTGACAGCCAGCCAGGAAGGGCTGAGCACCAGGAGGGGTAGCAGGGAGGGCCCTAGGAATGGACAGAGGGTCCAGATGCCAATCCAGCTCTGTATGACCAGCAGTATGTGTGCTCACGATGGACTCTATTTCAGGGCCTCAGTCTCCCTACCTGTGAAGTGGGAGCAGCAATCCCTGGCCTTGGGTTTCTACAGAAATTTTATTGCAACCAGACAGTGGTGGTGTATGCTTTTAATCCCCGCACTCAGGAGGCAGAGGCAGGTGGATTTCTGTGAGTTTGAGGCCAGCCTGGTCTACAAAGCAAGTTCCTGAACAGCCAGAATTGTTACACAGAGAGCCCTGTCTCAAAAAACAAAAACAAACAAACAAAAAAAAAAACCACCCCCAACAAAAAAAACCCTTAGTGCTTGGAAGGGGATCTTAGGCCATCATGTCCCTAGGTCTGAGTCAGAGTGGACAGCCAGGTTGGGGAGAGAAGAGGGAGGCCTTGTGTCTTAGGCTGCACTCTTAGGGCCATGTCTGTTAGACTGTAAGGAGACCCAGGCACTTTCCTAATTACTGACAAGTTCTTGCTTGGCTATTCATAATAGCTAAGGTGTGGACCCAGTCTAGGTACCTGTCAGCAGGTGAATGGATAAAGAAAATGGCATATATATATATATATATATATATATATATATATATATATATATCATGGAGGTTTACCCACCCAGAATTGATGCCATTCGCAGGAAAACAAATGGAGCTGGAAAGCCTGTGCTACATGAAAGAAGCCAGATGCAGGAAGACAAAGCCATGGTTTCTCTCATGTGGAGTCTAGATTTAAATATATGTGTGTGTGTTTATCTATATAGTAGGAGAGCGGAAAGGGGACTTGTTGGGCGAGGAAGGACCCTCAAAGGAGGGGGAGGGAACAAAGGAGGATAATGTGAGGGATAAAAAGAAAGACATACCACATGTTTTCATATATAAGACCTAGATTTTTAAAAGTGGGTGTGAAAAAATATATCTCACATGAAATAAAAAAATCTTTACAGGAAAGAAGGGGACCAGCAAGAGGAGGGAGGGAGGATATGGGAGGGTGATCCAATCTCCACAAGTATGAAGATATTAAAGATCCATTACTTTACATGCTTAAGAAAAAAATCAAAAGGATTTAAACAGTCCTCATAGTTAAAAAAATGAAAAGAACCACTGCTGGGACTGGAGGTGATGTTTCTGAAAAGGGTCCCAAGGAACTGGCCCCACAGCGACATGCCACAGAGAAATGACACCTTGGTTGTAAGATTTCATTAGTCAAATGCTCTGGCTGATGTTAAGATTAGGTGGGAAAATGTGACATTAGCTAATGTTTAGATTTGGCTGTGACAGACATGACAGAGTGAAACATAGCTAATGCTCTCTTGTCTTGGTAAGAAGAAGTGACTAAGATAGGCGTGGAGCTCAGTGACCCGCTGGAATGAGGTATGGTACTGTATAGGTGCTGGTGGGCATGGAGGAGGAAACTGTGGTGGAGGCAGAGGTGGTGATGATGGAGGAAGCGATGGGGATGCTGGTGGGTGATTCCCTGGAGAGACATGAACAAATGTCTGCTCACCCTGTGGGTAGGAACCAGGGTGGGAGCGTTAGTGGTGAATATGGGAGCAGAGGGTGTGGAGGTCATATTGACAGTGATGGTGGTGCCTGTGATGGTGGTAACAGTTATGGTGTTCTGGGGGTGGTAGTGATGGAGATGATAATGGTGAACATGTCATGAAAACATGACGGTTTTGAAGCTAGTGCTGACGGTAACAATGACATGAAGGATGGCGGGTGAAGGTGGTGGTGATGATAATGGTGAATCTGTAGATGAAGACCATGGCCCAGTTTAAAAACAACAAAACTAGGCATGGTAGATATATTAGTCAGGATTGTCTGGAGTAGTGGTTCCCAACCTTTCTAATACTGTGACCCTTTAGTACAGTTGCACAAGTTGTGGTGACTCCCAACCATAAAATTATTATTATTATTATTATTATTATTATTAAAAGATTTATTTATTTATTATGTATACAGCATGTATGACTGCAGGCCAGAAGAGGGCACCAGATCTCATTACAGATGGGTGCTGGGAATTGAACTCAGGACCTCTGGAAGAACAGTCAGTGCTCTTAACCTCCGAGCCATCTCTCCAGCCCCATAAAATTATTTTTGTTGTTACTTCATAACTTTATTTTGTTACTGTTTTGAATCATAATGTAAATATTTTTGGAGGTAGAGGTTTGCAAAAGGGGTCGCAACCCACAGGTTGAGAATTGCTGCTCTAGAGAACAGAGCTGATAGAATGAATCTATCTATCTATCTATCTATCTATCTATCTATCTATCTATCTATCTATCTATCTATCATATCTATCTATCTATCTATCTATCTATCTATCTATCTATCTATCTATCTATCTATCTATCTATCCATCCATCTGAAGGGGATTATTAGAATGGCTTACAGGCTGTGGTTCAGCTAATCCAACAATAGCTGTCTACCAACAGAAAGGCCAAGAATCAGTCCACGAGGCTGGGTGTTTCAGCTGGTCTTCAGTATACTCCAGAATCCTGAAGAAACTGGCTCTAATGCTAGTGAAGAGATGGACTTGCTAGTGAGAGTGAGAGCAAACAGGTAAAGAGAGCAAGATTCCTTCTACCATGTCCTTTATATAGCCTGCCAGTAGGTGTGGCCCTTTCCACCTCAAAAGATCCAGCTTAAAAGTGGGTCTTCTCCCTCACAGGTGTTCCCAGCCACTTGGGTTGTAGTTAATTCCAGAAGTGGTCAAACCGACAGCCAAGAATGGCCATCACACCTCCCCAAACTCCAAGGGCTGGAGATGAAGGGATTTAGTTCAGTTGGCAGAGTGCTGGCCTAGCATGCATGAAATCCTGCATTCCATCCCCAGCACTGAATAAAGTGGGCATGGTGGAACACTCCTGTAATCCCAGCTGTACAGAGATGGAGGCAGGAAGACCAGGAGTTCAAGGCCATCCGTGACTACAGAGACAGTTGAAGGCCAGCCTGGGTTACATGAGACCTGTCTCAACAAACCAAATCAAACCAAACCAAACCAAACCAAACCAAACCAAACCAAACCAAACCAAACCAAACCAACCAACCAACCAACCAAACATCAACCAACTGGCTAGGGTTCCCCAAAGTCTCCTTTTTAATTATAGCTGTCACTGTCCTTGTCACATTCTGCTACCCCAAGCACTGTCTTCTAGCTTTGCACTCTTTGTGGGCTCATGGTGGCCTCTAGGTGGCACTAGTGGACTTTCCACTGCTTTGAGGCTGCCTATCGGCGGCGGCTGATTTGGCCACAGTCACGTTCCTTATGAAAAGGGTAAGCAGCATTTACCAACCCTTAGTAAGCAGGACGCTAAAACAGCAGTTTGAAGATCATGCTAAAATAATTGGCGTCTTTTCTTTCGCACTTCCTCTGTCTACAAATTGCTCTCCTGTGGGTTTTCTATAAAGATAACCTACACTTGTCAGCTTCTGCAGACAGGGTAGGTTTGGGATGTGGTCTGCAACACAAGCAAGTAGAGAAGGCTTTTTGTTTGTTTGGACAGAGGGTCTTGCTATGTAACACAGGCTGGTCCTGAACTCCTTAGCTACCAAGTTCGGGATCACAGGGAAGTATCGCATAACCAGCTGAGAAGGCTTGCTTGAAGCACACACCAAGGCCCACCTGCTCGAGGTACTTTTTAGACAGTTGGAATGCAGATTCCTGGTTCTTCTCAGACCCACAGAATCAGAATTGCTTCAGAGGCTATATTTTGGCACACACACCAGGGGATTAAAGTATATATTATTTATTTTTATTTATTTATGTGTATGTGTTTATGTATACCACATGCATGCAGGTGCTCTAGGAAGTTAGATGTTGGATCCCCTGGACCTGGAGTTACAGACAGTTGTGAGGTACCTGATGTGTGTGCTAGGAAAGGAACCCGGTCCTCCGCAAAAGCAGTCAGTGCTCTTAACTGCTGAGCCATCTCTCCAGCCTCAGACAGTCTTACTAAATGTTGACTAAATGTTGACTCTAGATGACACTGCTCTAAAAGGCTAACACATCCACACTTTGTTCTTAGCTGTCCCACTTATCTGTCTGGTACCAGAATCTTCTGAATAGAGCTCTATGTACCACCGTTGCCAAGGCTGCCATTTGAGACTCAAACCCAGGTTCTCTGGAAGAACAGAGTTCTCTTAACCACCGAACCATCTCTCCAGCCTTAAAACTGCCATTTATTTAAATGGCTCCCCTTCTCAGCATCTGTTTTCAAAATTAACTGGTCAGAGTTGATTGCTAGCTTGTCCACCTTTCTTTCTTCCCCTCATCCCCATCTAGAGCTGGCTCTACCTTAGAACCTTCCAGATCCAGGGACTAGAAAGATGGTTCACTCAGTAATGTACTCAATGTATAAAAGCATGAAGACATGTTGGGTCTCCGGCATGCATGTGACCAGGTGGCCACATGTGCCTGTAATTCCAGTGCCATGGGGAGGCAGCGACAGAGGATCACTGAGATTTGATGACAAGCCTAGCTCCAGGTTCAGTGGGAGACCCTGTCTCAAAGGAATAAGGATAGGACAGGATACTGAACCTCTTCCTCTAGTCTCTGCATGGACAAGGACACACATGTACACTCACCACCCACACTTACAATGGTTGATTAGGCACACAGAAGGGACATCCTCTGCCTAGCTCAGGATTTCACCAACTCTGGCATTCCTTCACATATTTTTTTTAAAGATTATTTATTTATTATGTATACAGTGCTCTGTCTCCATGTATGTCTGCAGGCCAGAAGAGGGCGCCAGATCTCATTACAGATGGTTGTGAGCCACCAGACGCCTTCACATATGTTTGTAAAGAAATAGTTAAAAGTGGGTTTTGCGATTGCTTGTGGCGGTTTGAATGAGAAGTCCCCATAGTTCAGGCATTTGAACACTTGGTCTGCAATTGGTGGCACTGCTTTGGGAGGCTTAGGAGGCGTGGCCTTGTTGGAGGACGTAGGTCACGGGGGAGAGTTTTGAGAGCTTAAAGACTTAACCACATTTCGAGTTTGATCTCTCTCTTTCCTGCTTGAGGTTTGAGACGTGAGCTCTCAGCTGTTCCTGCCACCATGGCTGCTGTTTGCTGCCAGGCTTCCCTACTCCCTCTGGAACCATAGACCCCCAAATCAACCCTTCTTTCTATAAGTTTTCTCGGTTAAGGTGTTTTATCACAGCAATAGACAAGTAACTAATACACGTTTTCTCTTAGATTTCCTTAAGAGTCTTGCCTCCCTTCCTATGAAGAGCAAAGGGGAGACAGTTTAGAAAAACTGCAGGGTATTTGTGACTTTTGTCATATGTGGTGGTTTGAAAGAAAATGGCCCCCAAAGGGAGTGGCACTATTAGGAGGTGTGTCTTTGTTGGAGGAAGTGTGTCACCATGGGAGCAGGCTTTGAGGTCTCCTATGTTCAAGATACTGCCCAGTGTGTTAGTCTACTTCCTGTTACCTGCACATCAACAGGTAGCAGCTCCTTCTCCAGCACCATGTCTGCCTGCACGCCACTGTGCTCCCTGCCATGATGGTAATGAACTAAACCTCTGAACTGTAAACCAGCCCCAATTAAATATTTTCCTTTCTAAGAGTTGCCATGGCCACGGTGTCTCTTCACAGCAATAGAAACCCTAAGACACCATAGTTACTAGAATTTACAATAAAGTCATATTTCTACAGAGTAACCAGTTAGGAAATAACTATCCTGACTTGGAACTTGAGTAAATCACAGCTATTTATCAAGTAGCAGGGTACAAATCAACATAGGTGGCTGGAGAGATGGCTCAGCAGTTAACAGCACTGGCTGCTCTTCTAGAGGACCCTGGTTTGATTCCCAGCATCCACACAGAGGCTCACAACCACCTGTAACTCCAGTCCCAGGGGATCTGGCATCTTCTTCTGATCTCTGCAAACACTAGGTAAGCATGTGATTATTGGGGAAATTTATAAAGGCCACTCCACGTAGTTAAAAGGAAGATTTATTTAGTGGATGACTTACAAATGAAGAAATGGATAGGTCGCGGAGGGTCTGGGGAAGGCGTATCGCAATCCAGCGGTGTTCTCTGGAGCTCTGCACAATCAATCTCCACCATCCAGGGTCCAGGCGCAGAGAGCGCGCCCAGAGAGAGCGCTTGCCCATCCAGCTCTCAGGTTTCCAGCACCTCCCCTCGCCCCGCCTCGTAGGCGTGACAGTTGCCAGAGTCTCAATGGGGGTTGGAGCTTCCAGATCCAAGCTGGAATGGCTACCCACTACATGTGATATACAGACATACATGCAGGTGAAGCACCCATATGTAGGCACAGCTTAGAGAAAGCATTGGGGGAACCAGAGTTGTTAAACACAAATGCCTCTTTTCTTCTAGGGAAGGGAATGATGCCTTTTCACCTGGAAGGCTGGAGTGGATGTTGTCTAGTAACCTGATGATCTTTATTTATGATCTCTATTCTATAGAGCCAGCCTTTCACCTCAATCACCCCCAAATCCTGAGCATTGTTTAGCCCCTAATCCTGAGCTTTGTCTCTAGGTGAATAGAACCTGTCATTATGAAAGAGGTCCCATGTACTCTGTGTCCTTCACCAATAGAATCCACCCTTATGCTTATTACAAATCCTTCCTCCCCAGGTCCTCACCCTGTCAACAGAACTCATCCTTATGGTGAAGTCACAGGTGCTTTGCTATAGAGCTGTACTTGGCAAGGGAGTTTTGATGGAGCTGTTCCTGAAGCGCTGTTGTGATAATTGTCACATGAGACTTTGTCCCAAAGTTTTTTTACTGTGCTTAAATGTGTAAGAGAAAAAAAACTGCAAGGTCAGACTCGGGCAGTTTTGACCCAGCACCTGCTAATGTGGTACTGACCTGAGTTTAATTCTTCACCTCATGCGGGTTGTTTCCCTGCTAGCGGTGATGCTTGCAGGAACCACATCACCCATACACATAAAATAAATAAATAAAAATAAAAATAAACAATAACACCAATGTAGGAAAAGCAGCAGTTTTTCTGGACTTGGTGCCACACATTTTTAATATCAATACGCAGAGGCAGAGGCAGAGGCAGAGGCAGAGGCAGAGGCAGAGGCAGAGGCAGAGGCAGGTGGATCTCTGTGAGTTTGAGGCCAGCCTGGTCTACATAGTTCTAGGCCAGCTGGGACTTCAGAGACTTTGTCTCTAAAGCAAACAATGGTACAAGCAATGCATTTAAAGCCCTCCAGCTAGGCTTGGTGATGGATTCCTGTAGCTCCAGCACTTATGGAGATGGAAGCATAGGATTAGGGGGTGCCTGTGGTTTGGCTAAGGATTCCTGAAGGCCCTTGAGCTAATGGTTGGAGATGGTGAAACCCTTAAAAGCCTGGGGGAAGGAAGTTAAGGCCCTGGGGGTTATGTCTTTGAGTGTGATATTATTGTCCCCTCTGTTTCTTCTCTTCCTGGTCAACATGAAGTGAGCATCATTGCTTCAGCCCACACTCCCCACCACTGCTCACCATAGGTCAAGAAGCATGAGCCAACTGAACGCTGAGGCCTCTGAAATGGTGAGGCGATATAAACCTTTCCTTCTAAGAAGGTGTTCATCTCAGGCACTTTGTTACAGTAATGAAAAGTTGTCTGACACGAAGACTATTGAATGATCTTTATTTAGATGTAGGCCCAGAAGGAGAGGTAGAATTAAGAAGGGCAGAGGGAAGCTGAGAGAATATAATTTGTAAGACAAAGCACAGAATAAAGCATGGTGTGGGGGGGGAATAAATGTGTGGTAAGTGAAGCAGAGAGGGAAGAAAAATGGAGGGAGAGCTAACGATGCTGCACAATTGTTAGCAAGGGCCTCGCCATTTTGTAAAGCTCCTCTTGGTTAAATGGTTCTAATTCCCGGAACTACAGTAATTTGTTTTTATAGATTCCTGCCATTCTCACACTTTCAGACCACAGTAATGGCCGGGCACAGGGCGTGGTTATTAACCCCCTGATAGTCTCTCACTCACCACGCCCCTGGCCACCCCCAGTCAGCTTTTCCCGCCCCTCTGCTGGAGCACGAATCCTAATGGGTCTTAATAATAAAAGCCTGGAGTCGGATATCGAGGTAAATGCTGACAGAGCAGAGAGACAAAGGAGCCAGCCACAGCCACCACCTCTAACTTGCCAGCCTGAAACCCGGGTTTTTTATAAAGATCCCCCCAACTCCCCGAGTTTTCATTCTACAACTCTCCCTAGTTTGTAAGTGGACCGCAACTCTGTCTTCCACAGGCCTCCCTGCCCCACACTAAACCTGTTCTCTTGTGGGGTTGCTTGGGGCCTCGTTTTCCTTTGTTAGGTACTTTCCCAGATGTCCCTGCCCCTGACCATGCTCTCCCACACATCTATGATGAACTTTCTCCTCCACCACACCTAGGAGCCGTCATGGCCTTTCCTTTCCTTTTCATTTATTTTTCATTCACCCTTCACCAACCTTTCAATAATCTCTTCTTTGTAAGTGCTTGTTCGTTTATTCATGGAAGGAGTTTGAATTCATTTCACTGAACGGTCTGGCGCTCTTGTGAATGTCTGAGCAGGTGAGTGATTCAAGCAGTTTCAGAAAGAAGAAAAGGCCGAGCTGATAGGGAGTGTTTTTCTTTTTCTTTTTCTTTTTTAAATTTCAGTTTAAAAAGCAGGGGTGAATTTCCGTTGCAAAGCATGTGGATATGTTTGCCCTCGTGAGTGTGAGTATAGCACCATATGGGGATAGACATCTTCCTCTAGTGGAACTTCATGTAGACTCAGGGAGTGACACCCAAGCCAGCCAGGTTCAGCCATCCATCCTCAATCCAATTAAAGGAGCCAAATTGATAGTGAAATGTGGTGATTCTCCTGCAGGCTTTACAGCAGCCAAAGGGGGGGGGGGAAAACATCTACAAAGAGACAAGAATGGAACTTGGCTTAGTCGGATTTTATTGTAACCAGTGCTGGACCAGGACTTCTAGAATCTGGTCAGGATTGGCCTGGCCCTAAGATAACATGGAAGTCACTTAGGCTGTTGTAAATCTCTAGCGATATCACTCATAGGGTGGGTTTTATGGTCTAAAAACAATGCTTGAGATTTAGGGAAGAAGGTCTTGGATAAGTGAAAACATAAACTCTGGGAGATAAGGCAGAGCCTGTCTCCTCTGACAGCAAAGGATCACCAGGCTGGACAACAACATCATTTCCTAGAGTTCCAGGAAGAGCAGCTACACACCTCACACCTTTGGAGAGGTAGCTGTGTGTTTAACTTTCCTGGCTTCTCCAGTGCTCACCTGTGTGCACAAGGTTTTTTGCTCTCTACATCTCCCCATTTCTAAATTTTAAAAGAAAAAATAGCGGCCACAGTAGAGGCTATGGTTGAACACATTGCCTCTATGGCTCGTCTAATTAATATAGGCAAACATAAGAGAGTTATAAGAACAGCTAACAGAGGACCAAAGAAAAGGGAAAATGATCTTTGTCATAAGGGCCATTCAAAGGTCACTTGAGAGATTTTATCTGTCGCTTTGTACAAATCGTTAATTTGATTATCAATAGTGTGAAAAGAATTTGACACATTAAGGCAGCACATGCCAGGGAATTGTTGACAATCAAGATTATGCTTCAACAACAAATAATCCATAGTAGCTCCATTTTGTAAAACTGTGGTCCTCAGTTCACCCATCTCTTGGCTGACTTCTGCTAATGTTTTTGCTGTAATATGAGTAGTTTTGCTAACCATACAGGCCATTTTAGATAGTTCTCTTTGTATTCCAGTAACTAACCTTAGAACAGGCAATAAAGAAACTGAAGGGACTGCAATCATTACAAGATCTGATAGATGTAAAGAATCATCACAGTTTCCAGGGGGAGCTCTCCTCGTTCTATTGATGGGGTGCAGGGATTTGCTGAGTAAAATGGGTGTAAAAAGTTCCCCATTTATGTGATTCAATATTTTTATACCATCTTTTATCCAGACAATGGTCCTATGGGATTAGAGCCATCCTTAGCATGACAAAACGATACCATACTATCTCCTATCACAGAAGTGCCTTTCATCCCCCTGACAACAAGCGTTTGGATGCTGCGTTGGCAAACTGAGATTTAACTTGCAGTCTAGTCAGTAAACGATGGATTAATTTTTTTTGGGTCAGTCATATGGTATCTTTGTTTCTCCAAAGTCTCAGCTTGATGAGTTAGATTTTTGATGTTTCCCAAGTCATCAGTTCACTTTCTCTTGGGGTGTCTCCTTTTGATGGATTTGTCATCTGCGTTCAGATGTTTCATTTGTCCACTGGTCTCTAGATGTCCTAGCTGTTCAGGTCAGAAGCCATCTGAGACTTCGTTTATTTTTCTGTAAAGGCATAAACATAACCTCGCCTTGATGTTTACAGAACATCAGGCTCTTTTTTTATTTAGCATTTGCTTTAGGTTGTGACTTCTTTAGGGCAAAAATGCTTTGGGCCAGCAGAAAAAAAAGCATTATTCTTTAAGGTAAAAATTTTAAAGTTAACATAACTAAATGTAGTATAACATATGGTGATATAAGTGGGTGTAGCCTCTTACCCCCCTTTTTAATTTTTCAAAATTTGTCAATTAAGTATTTGATGGTGTTTTATAATAGCTTTACCCTGTGTATAGAAAGGGATTTTAGTAACATGATTGATAATAAAATTTCTTAAATTACTTTTAGCTCAAGCAGAACCATTATTAATATCCAGTTGTAATGAGAGTCCTAGGAAGGACATGTATCAAGTTATTAGACAAAGTCAAGCAATAGATGAGATATAATAGTATTTTCTGGAGTTTTCAGGGTCTTGTGTCATGCCTGGGATTGTGTTTTGCAGCTGACTAGTTAGGGAGAGGCATTATGTATGCCTGTAGTGACTAGTTAGTTAGGGAGAGGCATTATGTATATTTGTAGTGACTTTAGCACAAATAGCAGAGTCAGTCAAAATATTAATGGATGAGAAACAGCTAATCAAAGCTGATTGATTAGAGCAAGCTTAGACTTTTGAGCTATATCACCTGGGATGGGTATAATCTTCTAGGAACATGTGGAATTTGTATATAGAATATATGTTCCTTGTCCTTTTAAAGAGTCATCTATAAAAGCATTAAAAACAATTTCTATTAGATTTTAAAATTCTAACTTTATAGAATTTTTAGATGTAATACCATGTTGCTTGATACTATTGTCTTTATGTCAAATGAAAAATTGGTGAGTTTTTTTTTAATTTAAGAAATTTATTTATTCTTTTTTTTTTTTTTTTTTTTTTTTAAAGTTTGAGAACATTAGAGATTTTTAATGGTTTTATCACGACTCCACCAAGCTCCCGTCCCACAGGCCCCGGCAAAATCCCAGCCTCGCGCAGGATGGGAAAATCCTCAAAAATCAAAATATTTACACACGGAGTGCACAGGGGTCGGTAACTAAAAGATGAAAAAAACAGTGGTTAGATGCCACGAAGTAGGTGGCAATGCCTTAACCGTATGTGTGTTGTTAGGCCCAAGGGCCTCTTCCATCCTTGTCAAGGGGAGTGCTAACCTTCTCTCCTTTCATACAACACGAAATTTATTTATTCTATGTGTTTTTCACATCATGTATCTTGGTCCCATTCATTCCCTGTCCCTTTGTATCCACCCTCCACCCCTGCACCCCCACCTCCAATAAAACAAAACTCAAGAGAAAAAAAGGAAGAAAATAAAATGAGAAAAATAAAAAAGGGGAAGGAATTAAAAAATCTCATCATGGAAGCTGCAGTGAGACCCAACAAGTCATGTCGTTTATCCCTTTGTCCATACATCTCTTCTTGCAAGTGTTCATTGCAAAGAGTGGTCTGGTAAGAGGCCCCTGGTCTCCACTACACGTTCTTTGCTGGGCCCCCTCTAGGACTCTTCCTGGACATCCCGCTGCTGCCCTGTGTTGTACAGATCCCACAGCTTTGGGTCTGCAGGTCAGGTCCCTTCATGTGCTCTGGAGATCATAGATGGGGTGGATGTTGGGGCAGGCCAAGTCATAACCCTGGGTCTAGGCCTGGACAGCTGTAGGGTTGGTCTGCCAGATGGGAAATGGAGACAACTCTCCCATGGTCACATTGGGAAGAGAGGGACAAAGGGATCCAGCGGCCACCCCACCACCCTATCATCTCTGGGGTCTTGACATGAAGGTAGTGTTTAAATAGAAAGCAAGAAAGATGTTTAACTAGGAAGTCCAGCCAAGGTGTGGCTCCTTGTCCACTATTTCCTCAGCTCCAAGTCTTTCCAGCAAGGTCACCTGACAAGTTTTAATCTTTCTCCGGGAGACAAGTTTCTCCTCTGGGTGCCTCAGACATTGTTCCTTCCAGCCAGAGATCCCTGGGGATTCTGCTTTCTTGGGATTCACTCTTTCAGTAGTTTGATAGTCAAAGAATTGAGCACAAGAGGTTGCTAAGACAACATTTTTGCGTACCATTTCTGCCTATCCATTGTAGCCCTGTTTATTGCTCTTTCCGTACACAACCTAACATCTTTTGTGACCATTAGGAAGATCCTTTGGAATGTATGAACAGACCCACAGTTCCACCAACCAAAGGGCCAAGACTGCTGCCGGACAGCATCAGAGGCCAATAGTGGTTTCTCCTGCTTTGCTGTAACCACCCATCTGAGGTACGCACATGGATGTGTTTGTACAGTGTGTTATCCTGTGGTCTTCTTTGTCTTGTTACTATGAAAAGTTCATGAGATCACTGTCTCATTGGAACATGGTATTTGGAGAAACCTAAATCCATTCTGGGCTGTGTCTCTCATGTTTGGCTCTGGAAATAATCAGGCTGGCCTGAAACTCACAGAGGAGATCCACCTGGCTCTGCCTACCGAGTGTTGGGATTAAAGACTCATGCCACCACCACCCAGTGAGAACTGTTTTTTTTTTTTTCACCCACACCTTGAGCTTGTGATCTTCCCTCAGCCTCCTGAGCAGCTGGCATCCCAGTGCTGTCTAGTCCACCAGCCCCAGCTTCTGGATTAACACGAACCTTTGCCCTTAGCTCTCAGATCTTCCAACTGTCTACCAATGTTGCCAAGAGCAGAGAAGGACAAACAGAGCTAAGATTCAATTGCTGAGATCTAACTACCTACCTACCTTTCTTCCTTCCTCCCTCTTTCCCTCCTCCCTTTCTTCCTTCCTCCCTCTCTCCCTCCCTCCCTCCCTCCCTCCCTCCCTCCCTCCCTCCCTCCCTCCCTCCCTCCCCCCTCTCTCTCTTTCTTTCTTTTGAGGCATAAGAGACACATACATACAGGCTCTACTTCCCTTGTGGAAGTTTGTCTACAAATTCTTAGACACACATCCTATCTTAGGATTTCTGTTACTATGAAGAGAAACCATGACCACAGCAACTCTAATAAAGGAAAACATTTAATGGGCTAGCTTACAGTTTCCAAGGTTTAGTCCATTATCATCATAGTGGGACATGGCAGCATGCAGGCAGACATGGGGCTGGAGCTAAGAGTCCTACATCTTGATAGGCAGGCAGCAGGAAGTGGTCTGACTTACTGTGCATGGCTTGAGCATATATGAGTCCTCCACAGTGACGCACTTCCTCCAACAAGACCACACCTCCTCCAACAAGACCACACCTCCTCCAACAAGACCACACCTCCTCCAACAAGACCACACCTCCTAATAGTGCCACTCCCTCGGGGGGTCATTTTCTTTCAAACCACTACACATCCCATTGAGAGCCTTGATCTATGTCCCTTCCTTGGGAATTTGAGGACGTTTTCTCAATGGCATTGATAGACAGTTGTCTGAAGGTTCTTCTGGTTCTTTCAGAATGTCACTCACAGAAGGCAGTCACTATGAAAGAAGTCCCTCGCCTGAGGTTTGCAGCCTGGAAAGGCCACGTGCTCAACAGCCCCGAAGTCTCCAGGTCACAGAAAGGCTTGACTGTGCTTACTTTTCTTTTGGGAAGACTGTCTCTTATCCCTCCTGGCTCATCAACTCCCTTCATGCTGCTCCTCAAATTCTGCCTTGTCAGTCAGAGGATCCCCTCCCATGGGTCCCCGATGCTTGCTGTTTTCCTGTCAATAATTGCTGTCTGCCGAGTGCGGAGTCTGCCTTTGCTCCTCCCACTCTGGAATAGAAGTGTAGCTAATGGTTCTTTTGAAGCTGTAAATTGGCAATTTACAATTGTATGAATGGATGGGGCCCAAAGTGATGTGAGGATGTATGAATACAATGTGCAATAATTAAGCTAGTTAAATTGAATACTGCCTTAAACACTTTTTGTTATGAGAACATTTGGAACATTCCACAGTTCTGAAATGTATTCTATTCGCTTGTCAACTAATATTCAGTACACTGCGCAGAAGAACTAAAACCACCACCTCCCGGTTCCCCTCACTCTCCGCCCAGGTAACCACCATGCTGCTCTCTGCTTCTGGGAGTCTGAAGGCTTTAGATTGTCACCTAAGTGAGGACATGTGGCGTTTGTCTTTGTGTGTCTGGTTTATTTCAACAGGCAAAATGTCTCCCGTTCCATACATGCTTCAAATGTCAGGACTATTTCCTCCTCCTGACCGGTTCTGCCTCCTCCTGCCCTCTTTGCCCCCCTCCTTCCCTCTTCCCTTTCTCCCCCCTCTCCCTCTCCTTCTACTCCACCACCTACCTCCTCCTGCCCCCCCTTACTATTCTCCCACCCCACTTCCTCCTTTAAAAATGTTAACATCTGCCTACTTGTGTGCATGGGGGTTGGGGTGGTGTGAGGGGTGGGTGGGAGGGTGGGAGCTCAGAGCACAGATTTTGAGAGTTGGTTCCCCTTTTACAACTTGAGTCCTAAGGATTGAACTCAGGTCATCATGGCTTGGTGGCAAGCACCTTTGCCTACCAAGCCATATTGCCAGCTTGTTTTCTTCTACTTAAAAACAATCTTGAGGGAGCTGGAGAGATGGTTCAGCAGTTATGAGCTTACTGATTGCTCTTCCAGAGGACCTGGATTCATTCCCAGAACTCACATGGCAGCTCACAACTGTCTATAACTCTAAGGTCTGACACCCTCATACAGACATACATGCAGGCAAAACACCAATGCAAATAAAATAAAGTATTAAAAATACCTTTAAAACTTATACATTTATTTAATACATATGTGTGCGTGGACCACATGTGTGCAAGAGGAGGCTGCAGAGATCAGAAGGGGACATCAGGTTTCTTGGAACTGGAGTTACAGGAGGTTGTGAGCCTCCATGTGGGTCCTGGGTGTTGAACCCGGGTCCTTTGCAAGAGCAGTAATCACTCTGGTTGGACAGGACTGTTCTCTGACCCGAATTGCCAGCCACCATCTCTAGGAATTGTGCTGGGCCTGCTTGAAATGATCATCACATCTGGGCCCGTTGATTATTTACCATCCCTCATAGAAGGAAGGTGTAGGGAGGCTCAAGGGACCCGCATCTGAGCAGCCCACCGCCCCTCCCAGCCAGGTGTATGCAATTCCCCGTACTTGCACGTGGTCTTGGGTGAAGGGCTGGAGGGTGTGTGTGTGGGGAAGAGCGAGGTGAGGGGTTCCACTTGTACAGCTGTGGGGGTGCAGTCATTTCTGCTGGGTGCGGACCCTCCAGCACTGCTTTACGGTCACCCACGTGCATGGCCAGAACCTTGCATCTACTGCTATGTAAGTACGCTTGATACGTTCATTGATTCATTGATTCCTCTGGGTAAGCTTTGGTGGAATTTGACCTTAGGAGGGGTGGACATTTGTCTTTCTCAGGGAAGGAATTTTAGCTGTAGCTCTTAACTGCTGAGCCATCTCTCCAGCCCCCAATTTATTCCCTTTTAAGGCTGAAAAATATTCCACTGTGTGTACATACAATTTTTTTTTTTTTTGCTGGTTTTGGAGACAGGTCCTTATTTATGCAGTCTTTGCTGGCCCAGAACTTTCTATTTTATAGGCAAAGCTAGCCTTGAACTTCAGTGATTCTTCTGTCTCTGCCTCTGGAGTGTGAAATTACAGGCTTGTTCCATCACATACAGTTTGGCTAACTATTCTTGTTAGGTGACTCCTGGGCCAGCAGCATCCATGGCACCCGAGAACTTCATAGCAATGCAGCTTCCTGGGTCTTAGAGATCCTGGAAGTGGGGTCCTGCTCACCTGTGCTTTAATAAGGTCACAAGGTTGGGGGTGTAGCTCAGTGGCAGAACACCTGCCTAGCATGTGTGAGGCTCTGGGTTCGATCCCAGAACACACAGATTTAACAACCAACTCTGATTGTTCTCCAAGAGCTTCTGAGCTACTTCAGTTGGCGAGACCCTGGCAGAGAGCATGAGAGGTGGGCCTTATTCCTTTGTCGCCGCATCCTCAGAACTGAAAAGAGATGCTCAGGGAATATTTGTTGAATGGATGCTGAAATTTCTGGAGTACTTTTCAAACGAGGATGACCTTTCAAGTACTTTGAAAACATGGACGTGGTTAATCCTTGTGCAGCGCACTGAGTCAGGTCCTGTGGCCATCTCATTTAACAACTGAGAAACCACAGAGAGACTAGGTGAGGAGTTCAGAGTTAAAGCTGAGCCCGCCCCCCTTCTTTCTGGTGCCGCAAGAGTGGTAGATAACACACTCACATTTCCCAAGCCTCCACTGCCCTGTCTGCAAAATGGGAAGGAGTCTGGAAATTCGGAACCAGACAGGGCTGTAGGCAGCTCGTACAGAGCAGAAGCAGACGTAGTTGGTGCCTGACACCACTTCCCCTGGGGCCTTCAGAGGCAGGCTCTGAAGGAGCCTCTCCTTGCCGTTCTCTGAGGCATCCTGTCTGTTGCTCTCGGGTCGTGGGAGCTGAAATCCATCGAAGTAACAGCCTCTTGTTTTGTCCTCCCCATATTCCCAGGATCATTTCCCCGATAAAAGCATCATCTCCAGCTTCTTGTATCTAAGGCTTTGATGTCACTGAGACACCTGCCTTTTCAAATTGGAAAAGGAGGGATTGGCGGTGCTTGGGGGAGAAGCAGCTATTGAGGCATGACTATGCACACGGCCTCTGCTATGCACAACATGGCCAGCAGATGGCAGTCTGCATCCGTGTCCTTGCAACTGTGCCCAGCTGTCTGAATTCCGTTCCAAGCTCAAATCAGATCAAGAGAGCTTTCCCACTGTTCCTGGGGTGGCTAGTTCTTCCATTCAGCTTTTGAAGAAGATTTGTGGAGAGGCTGACATCTTTTGTGCTCAGAAGCCTTGGAAAGAGGCTAGAATTTGCTGGAAATCAGCCTTTATCTTTTGGACTCAGAAAAGGTCTGTCCAGAAAGCTCGGCCAGTGGTCTATGCTGGTTGGATCTGCGGAGGCCCCGGGGCCAGCTCACCCCTTCATCTTAGCCCACTGCTCAGTACCATCTCATCTTCAATCACGGGAAGAAGCAAACAGCTTTTAAAGAGCAAAGCTGGGAAGACTCCCTGTAAAACACAGCCCTTGAGATTACTTCTGGCTAGCAGGGTTATCTGGATTTTAAAATTTTATTAATATCCTGGAATGTGTTTTTTAAAATGCTTCTCTCTCTCTCTCTCTCTCTCTCTCTCTCTCTCTCTCTCTCTCTCTCTCTCTCTCTCTTCCTTCCTTCCCTCCCTTCCTTCCTTCCTTTTCTTTCTTTCATTTTTTTTTTTTTTTTGAGACAGGGTTTTATATAGTCCAGGCTGGCCTGAAATTTGCTGTGTAGCCCATTGTGGCTTGATTCATGGTCTCCTTGCCTCTGACTCTTGAGTGCTAGGGTGACAGATAGCCACAACCACATTTGTCTGTGGAATAGTGTTCTGTGCAATGTAGGAGGTCAAGAGGGAGATTCAACTGCACAGAATGTTTGTTAAGTAAGCAAGTCATCAAATGGCTGAATATAGATAGTTAGATGTTAGGGACTCAATTTTCGGCCAAAGAACAAAGTTCAACACAGTCCAGGGGCTGGAGAGCTGACTCAGTGGTTTAGAGACTGAGTTCCATTGCCAGCACCCACATCAGACAGCTCATAACCACCTGTAACTCCAGTTCCAGAGAGTCCCATACCCTGGCCTCCAAGGGCTCTGCATTCATATGCACATACCCATAAACATACTTAAAAATAATAAAAAGGAATTTCAATTTAGCTTTTTTTTTTTTTTTTTTTTTTTTTTTTTTTTTTTTTTGAGACAGGCTTTCTCTGTGTAGTTTTGGTGCCTGTCCTGGATCTCTCACTGTAGACCAGGCTGGCCTCAAACTCACAGAGATCCGCCTGCCTCTGCCTCCCCGAGTGCTGGGATTAAAGGCATGTGCCACCACTGCCCAGCTCAATTTAGCTTTCAAAAGAGATTTATTTATTTTTATTCTGTTTGTTTGAGTGTTTGCCTGCATGTATGTTTGTTTACCATGTGGGTGTCTGGTGTCTGCAGAGGTCAGAAGAGGGCATCAGATCTCCTGGGACTGGAGTTATAGACTGTTGTGAGTTACCATGTGGTTGCTGGGAACTGAACCCAGAACCCCTTGAAGAGCAGCCAGTGCTCTGAACCATGGCTCCATCTCTCCAGCTCCATAAAAATAAATCTTAAAAAATAAATGAATGAATAAACAAACACAGAAGACAAAACAATTGAAACCACTGTACCAATGGGGCAACACTGATACCACTTTGTATATGATGCAAAGAAGTTTTGTCTTTTGCAAACCAAAGGATGTCAAACTTGCATCCTGAGGGTTTTTCGGTTTGAGGCAGTGAATGGTGAGCCAGTTAAGAGGATGGAGTTAAATGATTCTGCTCTCAAGCCTTATCCACATTTTCTCACTCCAAGTTCATGATGAATTTGTGTAATTGATCAGAACTATTACTTTCACTGTGGAGATAAGGAAAAAAAAAAAGAGGAGCAGGTAGACCAGTTGGCCCAGAATCACAGCGCTAGAAGCAGGGCGAGTTCTTGCTCTCCATTTCCTTTCTGTACTTTTCCCCTCAGTGCCATGGTCTCTTCCAAGATTCCTTACCGTGGGCTGGTAGGGAATTCAACTGTAAGTCCTGATTGAAATTCTCTCCTCATCCCCACAGGCTCAGTTGGAGGAAGGAGGGAGGTCCTGAGTTCAGGTTGTTCCCATGTGGGCTGCAGCTGCCTGGTTCCATAATAGTGGCCACACTCAGAGCTGGTTCTCTCCCCATTGCCCTGCAAAATAGAAAAGTACTCCCCGGGCTGCACTGTGTTGCAAAGACCTGCCCTCCACAGCCCTCATCCCTAGGCACATGGCATGCCGCGTGTGGGCTGTGTTCACGCTACAGATGTAGTCTCAGGATACTTCTGTCTCCCTTCTCAACCCCAAGTCATGGCCTCTGTTACTTCTGAACATCTTACTGAATCCTCCTCAATTGTATAGATAGAGGATTAAAAAAAAAATTCCTAGGAAGAAGGAGGAGGTGTCTTAGTTCTGGCCCCTCCTGTCAGGGAGGGAGTTAAAGAAGGACAAAATTAACATGTGTGTGTTTGTAAATCTTTTATCCCATTGGAAATCCTCCTGAATCAACCTGGAAAGGAAATGAATCAAGAATGACAGAATTAGAAATGGGAGAACATTTGGTTTAGATCAGTGATTCTCAATCTTCCTAATGCTGTGGCCCTTTAATACAGTTCCTCATGTTGTGGGGACCCCCAACAATAAAATATTTTCATTGCTACTTTATAACTGTAATTTTCCTACTGTTATGAGCTGTAATATAAATATCTGATATAAAGGGTATCTGATATTCAACCCCTGTGAAAGGGATTGTAGCACGAATCTTAAAAGTTCTTATTAATAAAACAAACCTGGAGCCAAGTATTGGGGTGAACACTGGAAGATCAGAGAGACAGAACAAGCCACAGCTAACCTCACCTGGCCAACTTCTCAGCTGATCTTGTTTCCTCAGATTGGAAGCCTCTATGTCCTCATATCTGAATGGCTCTCAGCTGAACTGTGCTGCTCAAAATCTAAAAGCTTAACCAGCCAAATGCTTCTAGTTTCTGGTCCTCACGCCTTATATAACTTTCTGCTTTCTGCCACCACTCCCTGGGATTAAAGGCGTGAGTCACTATGCTTGGCTGTATCCTTGAACACATGGATTTCTGCCTCTGGAATGCTAGGATTAAAGGTGTGTGCTACCACTGCCTATCCTAAGTATCTAGTGGCTTTTCTGTTCTCTGACCCCAGATAAGTTTATTAGGGTGCACAATATTTTAGGGAACATAATACCACCACAAGGGATCTAATATGTGATCCACAGGTTGCAAACCACTGGTCTAGAGATTAGAGAAGGCAAGACCTAGACTCACTGGGATATAATTGTTATAAAAACACCAAACTGTACTTTAAGGCTTCGAATCAAAATACCCCAGAGGATTTGGTAAACACTCAAATGTGAGATCCTTTGGTCTGTAGAGTCCAAAAATGTGCTTCATGTCCAAAACTAGCATCTGACTATTGACAGGAAAAGTCAGGCAACATATAAAGTCTATCAGGAGACTCAGGGCAAACCTGATGGATCCACCCCAGTGGTAATAAAGTGTCTGTACGTGGGATTTATCTGTCCATCTGTCCGTCCGTCCGTCTGTCCGTCCGTCCATCCATCCATCCATCCAAGCCATCCATTTCTTTACGTATATAGCTTTTTTTTTTTTTTTAATAAAGCTGTGTGCTACATGTGTGCCTGGTACCTGTGGAGGCCAGAAGAGGGATCTCTTAGAACCAGAGTTTCAGATGGTTGGTCATGATTTGGGAACCAAACCTGGGTTCCCTAGAAGAACAGCCATCTCTCTCCAGTCTCTCTCTCTCTCTCTCTCTCTCTCTCTCTCTCTCTCTATATATATATATATATATATATATATATATATATATATATATATATATTTTTTTTTTAAGACAGCCTTAATGTTGTCTAGGCTGGTCTTGAACTCTTCTACCTCCAAAGTGCTCAGAGTACAGCCATGTGACTCCATGCCCTGTTTATGGGGTGCTGGTAATCTTACCCAGGGTGTGGTGCATGCTAGGTAAGTACCACTGTATTAGTACTTTCCTATTGTTGCGATGAAACACCACGTGAAGAGAGCATTTACTTGGGCTTAGGGTCCCCGAGGGTTAGAGTCCATGATGGCTGCGCAAAGGAGTGGTGGCAGGAGCAGAGCCACCTGGGAATGTGTGTGGCTTTTGAGATCTCAAAGCCCACCCCCGGTGACACATCTCCTCCAACAAGGTCACACCTCCTAATCCTTCCCAAATAGTTTCAACAACTAGAAACTAAGTGTTCAGACACATGAGCCTATGGAGGCCATTCTCGTTCAAACCACCACAACTAGCAGCTCAGCCATAGCCCCAGACTCTGGAGACAGAGTATCTCCATAACAGTGTCTTGAGAGAGCAGATTTGGAAAAATAAAAAACAAAAAAGGAAACTGCTAAGTAAAATTATGTAAAATTCGGAGATGAAGTAATAGGGTGAGCGCCTGGCATTTTAATGCCATGCCAAAGTGCTTTCTAACAAGCCTGCTTTAGGGTGTTCTGACTTGTCGGTAATGTAATTTTCTTTGACTTACCATCCACAATTGATTAGATCGCATGTGTTTTACAGCTCTGAAGAATTAAATTGAATTGAACTGGAAAGAAACCTTTTTTTTTTTGGTCCCATAGAGACGCTAACCCTGTAGATTAGGGCCTTGTTGTCTTATAGGAAATTAATCAATACTATGTCTGATTTACTCTTAGTTCATCATTCTTTTGACCACTGACTATACCCAAATCAGGTCTCTCAGATCCACATGGAATTGCTCATGCCTGCATTAATAAAAAGAATAAAGCTTTGATGTGTGCTTATTAACTGTGCATATGAGAATCATGACTATTAATAACCAAAAATCATACTTCCCAGAAGCATCCTGAATGTTCTTAGGTAAGCTGAGGCAATGGAACTAGTCAAGAGGACAGACTGCATGCCTCCATGACCTGCATCAGCTCCTGCCTCCAGGTTCCTGCCCTGTTTGAGTTTCTATCCTGACTTCCTCTGATGATGAACAGTGATATGGGAGTACAAGCCGAATCAACCCTTTCCTCCTCAACTTGCTTTTTGGTCATGGTGTTTCCTTGCAGAAATGGAAACCCTAACTAAGACAGCTGTCTACCCAGAAAGAACTTGCTGTGCAGAAACACAATGGGAAAAAAGACATGGATGTTACCACTGCTGCATTGGCCTTGGAGTTGGCAGGAAAAGTGGACAAAGGGAAAGCGAGATAGAATTGATAGAAGAGAACCCTCTCTAGCCTTTCATGTCGAGTAAGGGAAAATAATCCACGATTCAGTACGCAAACAGAGGCCTTAGTGGCCTAGTACAGAAATTCCCTATTGCATCCAAGATCCAGGTTTATTAAGGGCATGAGGGGCTACCGAGGGCCCCTGGTGTCTGGGGGTGAGGCCCGGCATGTGCCTGGGTGAGTAGAGAGGGTTTCCCTGACCTAGGGCTGCTTGAAAGTGTGGTTCTCAGCTCCACCTCGCCAAGCTCTTTGGGCCTGAACATGGCTGAGTAGCAGGGAAGGTTGTGAGACTGTTTGCCCTCCTGGCCCCAGAGGTCAGTATCTTTCCACATTCTCACACTTCAGGCAGGGCTGATGCCAGTCCCTGTCTAGGGAGGTGACTCCATCAGTGAAGTGTACTTCCTTGTCACTTTTGGGGTAATTTGGCCTGGCGGAGTCTAGTCCTGGATGAGTGGCTGCAGCTAAGAGGAAGTGGCCTATGGGCTCCGTGCGCCAGTACAGGAAATTTTAACAATCATGGAATATTCTGCCTCTGAACCGCCTGAATTAGGAGAGATTATTTTAAGAAAAAAAATTAACTTACATGTATGTATGTATTTATGTGGACACAAGCACAGTACATATGTGGAGCTAAAGGATAACCTGCTGGAACTGGTTCTCTTTCCCACCATATTGATCCCAAAGATTGTACTTGGGTCAGCAGGCTCAGTGACAAGTGCTATCTTGCTGGCCCAAGACTTAAAAGATTTTATTTTTTGCAAACGGACATTTACTGTCCAGACTGCCTGTTCCCAAATACCCGGCAGCCACTTCCCAAATTGCCACACAGAGGCTCATATTAATTATAAATGCTTAACCGATAGCTCTGGCTTGTTACTAACTAGCTCTTACAACTTAAATTAACCCGTTTCTATTAATCTATGTATTGCCATGTGGCTTGTGGCTTTACCTGTCTTGCTTCCTGGGCGACTGGCTGATGTCTCTCCTGACTCTGCTCTTCTTCTTCCCATCATTCTCAGTTTGGCTTTCCTGTGTAACTTTCTGCCCAGCTACTGGCCTGTCAGCTTTTTATTAACCAATGAGAGTAATACATATTCATAGTGTAATGCGTATTCATAGTGTAGAAAAGGATTGTTCCACTACAGTTCTTAGCTATGTGTATACATGTATTTATGTGTCTGGTGGTGGTATGTATGTATACATGAATGCAGTCAGTGCTCATAGGGACCAGAAGAGGGCAGATTCCCTGGAGCTACAGTTGTAGGTGGTTGTGAGATGTCTCACGTGGGTACTTGGGATCCAAACTCAGGTCCCCTGGAAAAACATCAAGCACTGATAACCACTGAGCTGTGTCTCTAGTCTCCCTGTCCCCAGAAACTTTAACAAGAAAGGAAAGAGCCTCTCAAATCTTGGCCTGGGAGACTATGGGACATTTGGGGAGGGGGATCAATTTGATTGCTTTGGAAGGGAGGAAAATGAGTATTAGAATTACTTGAGGCAAAGACTGCATAATTTGAGGCAATTTGAGCAACTGATGTTGTGTTCAACGGACGTAACCTGCCTGTCAAATTGCCTTCTCAGCATCTATACTTATGCCTATAGATAATTGCTGACGTCAACCATGGTCGGAGACACTTTTCGAAGTGGGTGGTGGCTGCTGCAGGGACTCATAACCAGTCAGACTGCTGGGAATAAGTGGCAGTTACGGTGTCAGGGCAGACCAGTGCTCAGCCCCTAATGGGAGAAAATAACCATTCACCACCCCACCCTCATCCCAAAGCTCAGGGAACACTGAAGAACAGAGGGATGAAAAACAATGTATGAGCCAGAGGAAGGGATTTAGTTGTATGGCTGTTTCCTCGAGGGTGGATGTGGTCCTTGCCATCGTAAATCAGGTGAGACCCCCTCCACAGGACTGAGTCCACTGACATTGACTCATAGGATTAGGGAGGGCTCAAGATGCCCCTCCCCTCCCTGAGAATGTACAAGCAGTTAACACTTGCCAGGAAGGGGGTGACTCTTTGGTGGTGAAGCTGTTGCCCATGCGCCTGTCAGCAACTCCATTTGGTTCACTAGGCTGTAGACTTGAAGGAATCCTTTCTTTTGATCTTACAGGAACAGAGGGCAATGTGACAACATTCTAGATTTGATCGCGAGGTAGAGTGGGGTAGAGTCCCATCCAAATGAGAGGCTGATAAGAAACTTTTGACAATGATGTCTCAGGCATACCCAAGGCAACCTGGGTGACTCTTAGGTGGTAATCTTGAAGGACAACGACTGTTAATGGCCTATGTGTGCCCCGATCAACTTCTTCCATTCTGTTGGTGATGATGGGGAACATCTTTAGTAGTGGCATCAAACCCACAGATCCATGACCTCACTGATTTTATGAAAGAAAATTCATTTCCGGTGGCCACTGAGTTAATTTGCAAGTCCCTGTTTCAGAGACCCAAAGTTAGTTGGAGATAGAGGAAGCTGAAATCCTGGTTGAGACAATGTTTGCCACGTGGACTTATGATGAAATACTACTTGATCCCTCAGATCAAGCAATTTGCTTCTAAGACCCACATGTACTGTCTTTGGGCACTTTAAAGATTTTATGCACATTATGCACATGACATGGAAAATGTCTCTAGAGCTCTATCATGGGTAGATTTTTTTTTTTCCTGAGACAGTGTTTCTCTATGTAGCCCTGGCTGTCCTGGAACTCATTCTATAGACCAGGCTGGCCTAGAACTCAGAAATCTGCCTGCCTCTGCCTCCTGAGTGCTGGGATCAAAGGTGTGCACCACCACCGCCCTGCTTGGTAGTTTTTTTGATAGTAAAATTTTACTGAATGTTAGTCTCAGAGAGACTACTGACCGATATCCGTGAGTCTCTCTCTCTCTCTTTTTTTTTTTCTTTTTTTCAAGACAGGGTTTCCCTGTGTAGGTTTGCGCCTTTCCTGGAACTCACTTGGTAGCCCAGGCTGGCCTTGAACTCACAGAGATCCGCCTGGCTCTGCCTCCCGAGTGCTGGGATTAAAGGCGTTCGCCACCACTGCCCGGCTAGTCTCTTTATTATAGGTGATCACGTTATTAAACTAGCTTCAGACTTACTGTGTATCTGAGGATGGTCTTGTACTTCTGATACTCATTTCCAAAACCTTCCAGAAGCTGGGCTTACAGGCATTCACTATCATGCTTAGTTTGTGAAGCGCTGGGTACTGAAACCAGAGCTTTGTGTATGCTAGGCAAATACTCTACCAACTGAGCCACACCACCAGCCCTGAAGAGTAATCCTTACCACTTTTTCTGTTTTGCTAGGGACTTGAACCCAGGGCCTCATGCATGCTAGGCAAGTAGTTTATTACTGAGTTATAGGCCAGCCTTATTATTGCTTTTTATTTTGAGGTAAGGTATTATTATTATTATTATTATTATTATTATTAATTATTATTATTATTATTTGAGACAGGGTCTCACTATGTAGACTGTCTGGCCTTGAACTCATAGAGATCTACCTTTGCCTCTGGAGTGCTGGGATTAAAGATGTGCACCACCACAGTTCTGACTCAATGTATACATTTGTGACCAGCATTGTGTAAGTCATTTTAAACATGGATCTTTATGTTTCAGAGCATGGTGATTGTAACTAAATCTTGGGGATTCTTGAGTTTGGTACCAAGTCTTCTCTTGTAGCCTTAATGAATACTCTCTGCCTTTTCTGAAGTGATTGAGCCCTTGCTGGCGTGAACTCCAGGCTCTGAAATGACTTCAGAAGTATTCATTCTTGGTAGTGCCCCATCATCTCTCCTCATTTTCTTCCCGCCTTTCTTGAGGTTATCATTCCTGCCTCCACCATCCCTCATCCTCCCATCAGTGAAGGAAAATGGAGATGTTCTCATGGAAGGCTGTTTCCAGATTAAAGGGCAGATTGGACAGAGAGGGATCAAAGTGAGTAGACCTCAGTTACCAAAGAACACGTCTGTGAAGGGCCCATTGATGTCCCTCAGGCAAATAGCATCGTTATTTAAAAAATTTTTTTTTCCTGTAAAAGGTTTTGACTACATGATCTATGCATCCACCCCAGGGCTAAATTCTGTGGCTGTAAATGTATTTGGCATGCATGTACCCCTTTAGGTGCTGTATTTGGTGTTAGGATTCCTGGCAGGAAAGGACAAGATGAAGCCGTATTGTTTTGTGAGGTTTGTGGTTTGACAAGCAGAAACACAATCTTGAATTTTCAGAGACGGCATGGGTGGCAAGCCAGAAAGCATGGTGTGGGGCCCTGGAGAGAGAGAGAGTCTAATTGCATCGATGCAGAACTCAGATGACGATGGTGCATCACACTGAGCCAGTTTAAGCAGACAAGGTCAGATGCTCAGTCTCATAAACAACATCCTTCCTCAGCAAAGACCAAACAGATCACATAAAATGAAATATAGAACTCGGAAAGGGCAGAGTCCAGGATTTCAGCTCCTCTCTCTCTTTTTTTTTTTTTCTGTGCTTTAGGGTCAGAGACCAAGCTGAAACAAACAAGGAACAGGAAACATTAGCACACATCTCTAAAATTTCATAGCAAGAGGTGTGTGTGTGTGTGTGTGTGTGTGTGTGTGTGGTGGTGACTAAGGCAGGATAGGTATTGGCCATCCATGGTCACATGCTGATTCTTGGGTCGGTTAAGGTGTGGACTGTTTTTTTAGTGATTGGTAGCTCCCAATGTAGCTGAGGATTGAGTTTCCCATTGGTAGAGTGGCTACCACTGTGTAGTTCTGGCTGGCCCGATATTTGTAATATAGATCAGGCTGGCCTCAAACTCAGAGATCTGCCTGTGTTTGCCTCCTGAGTGCCTCTTTCAAAAGCCCATCAAGTTGTGCATCGTGGCTCAGGTTTGTCAGCCCATCACTTGGGAGGCCAAGGCAGGGGGACTGCTGTGAGTTCCAGGCTAGCCTGCCCCACAGAGTGAGACTTAGTCTCAAAATAAAGCACAGACTGGAAAGATAATGGCTCAGTAGTTAAGAGTGTGTGGTCAGTATGTAAAATGAATAGAAAATCTCTTAATAAAAAAGGAAAAAAATCAATAAAAAATGAATTTAAAAAAAAAAAAAAGAATGGCTACTGCTTTGGCAGAGGGACCTGAGCAGGATTTCCAGACACCGTGCCACTGTACTGGGCATCCACAGCTGCCTGTAACTCAATCTCCATAGGAATCTGATGCCTCTGACCTCTGTGGCGCGCGCGCGCGCGCGCGCGCGCACGCACACACACACACACACACACACACACACACACACACACACACACACACACACAGAGTCTTCAAACAAAGGAAACCAAACAGTAACAATAAACAAACCCTAAAGCTCCATGATAATGAAATCAAAGCTCATTGTACCTTAAAGTTTCTAAGTCTTTAAAAAAATTTCTGACTTGGCTTCTGATTGACATTTACCTGCCCAGCATTTTTTTCTGTCTGTCTGTCTGTCTGTCTGTCTGTGATTTTCATGGCAATGACTGGCAGGCTAGACCCAATAATCTGTGCTGTACACCAATTAGCTGGAGGTGAGACAGTCAGCTGAGCGCGGCAGAGCTCACCAGTTAAGCCTACCTCAGAACCAAAGGACAAAATAAAGCAGCCACAAAACAAGAAAAAGTTCATCTGATAAAGACCGTGCTGATGTCCAACAAAATCAGGTTAACTTGCTGAGCCAGAGGGGACCCCCTGACCAGAGAGCAGAGAGGCCTTGGGGCCCCTGGCCAGATAGAGGGAGGTACAGCTTTTCACAGCACTCGGAGGAGTGAGGTTTGGAGGAAAACGCAACAAAGCCATGTGTGTAGCTCAAGGCAAGGCTGGGGTGTGTATACAGAGGCTGACATCAGGCTTAGGCTCAGACAAGAACTTCCGATCTTTGTTTCCTTGGAAACTACAAAGTGAAGACACGTGTAGAATGCTAGTGCTGATCCCTTATCTGGTGTTGTGCACCTGGGGTGCAAATCCAGGCTGCGTTAAAATGCCTTCGATGCTCCAGGCAGGAAGGAGGTGTTTCATTCTCACTGTGAATTTTAACAGTTGAGTTTCTGACACCATCGTTTTTGAAAACAAGTTTCTTCATGTCCTTTTGTTAATTAAAAAAAAAAAAAAGTAGATTTTTAAAAAACAGCTATACAGAGGACACATCCTCTCCGTAGAAATCGGATTATGCCGGGTACCAACCAGGGTCTCCTGGGAACTGCAGCCTGGCTTCCATAGCCTGATACCAGGAAGTGACTTGGGGTGGAAATGCCTTGACAGCTACAAGAACACAGAGAAAGACTTTTGGAGTTTGTGCTCTTGAGGTGAATATCTGTTCACCTACTTGCTCTGGGAATATTTATTGAGAGCCTACTGGGTGCCACCCGTTGTAAATGAGATAGTTTCTCTCCTTGAGCAGCTTACAATCTGTTGAGGGAAAACTTGAAGCCTGGAACAAGCCCATTACGCCCCCATGAGGCCAATAACGGGTACTGGCATACATTTGTTTTAAACAGCAGAAGGCGAAGGCTTTGTGGACTCTAACCTGGGAATTTGTTCCCATCCCTGGTGAGACTAGACAGCGCGAGTGGAAAGGGGAGGTTCTGAGACAACATCCGTTTTGAAAACGTTGGCGAGCATGCTGATGCTGGCGACCCACCGTCCAGATCTGGATCTCAGAGTAACCCCGAACTCTCTAGCGGCTCACCCGCAGCTGGAACAAGTCACAGGCACATGCGCAGTCGCCCCTCCCTGAACTTTCAGCCCCCCAACTTTCTCCAGTGTGCAGGGCGTTTCCTAAGCCTGCTCATAGGGTAGCTTGGCAATGCCGGGTATGACTTTTGTCCAGGAAGCGAACAATGACAACAATTGTTCCTTAACGTGCGGCCACCAAGGTTCAGTCTGTATAGTTTCTCGGAGGATTCCCAGAAGGACTGAACTCGATATCTACAGGTGAGGTGGCCGCGCTGTGAGCATCCTCAGATCCAAGATTGAGTGGACAGGCCCGGTCTTTTGTACGCCCAGTATAACCACCACGCTGCTAAGTTCTTGAATGCAATGGCCACATCATGCCCCCCAAAGAGACTTCATGACACGCCTCCACATCATCTGGTTCTTACGTTCTTTCCGCTTTCCAGGACGTTTCCTGAGCCCTGGACCAGTAATACAGATGACACTCCACAGTGACGCTCAGCACTGTGACCAGGTGCGAGTCTGCATCAATCACTGTTTGCTGCAACAAGAAGCTTCTCAGACCAGGGCTGAGGGCCACGCTAGTCCTCGGGTAGAAAGACACACATTTAGGAGGCGTTTTGGCCTTAAGTATTTGAGCTTAACTGTATTGGCAGGATTTGAAGCATGGTAATTTGCTTCTCTCAGGAAATCAAGCGCTTAATGGACAACGGCTGCTTCTCACCTACATGCTAAGTAACTCTATTTCCAAGCGGAACAGCATTCGGCTCCTATTATCCCCATGTCACGGATAATTAAGGAATAGCTAGTGAAGGGTGAGCTGGTCCAGCTCTTTGGGGCTGATCCTCTATGTAGGAAGCTCTTTAGGTTTTTCTGTCAAATTTATCAAGTCTGAAACACACACACACACACACACACACACACACACACACACACACACACACACCCCAAAACACTCACTGAGAAATGAGAATTCAACTCTCTTAATGACAGGCTGTCTTCTAGGGACAGTTTATTTCAGGAAATGTCATTTGACCCCATTTACTCAAGCACTTATGCCAGAAACTAAATAGTACTTCATGCCAAACATGTGCCCTCGGGTCCTAAGATGATGGTGATAACGACATGTCCAAAATGTGATGGCGCTGACAGTCGATTTCCTTGCTCATCCCTTCTCTCTCCTCCTAGGCTCTTACATGATAATAGAATCGAGCTGAGTTCATGGCTCTCTAGCTGGAGACCAATTCTCACATTTGTAGCTGGATATGGTCCATGCTGTGACTAACAGAATTTGAGTAGAAATGATGCATCCTCCACTTTTCTTGTCAAGGGGAAGTCCCTGGGCTTAGACCTTCCATCCTTCCCATTGGCTATCTGGGTGATGCTTAGAAGAATCTCAGGTGCCAGGTACTGAGTACAGCACACCTGTGTTACCCTCAGTCTCTGAAAAACTGTATGGACTATGCCAGCTACCTGCTGACTTGTAACACCTATGCATGTGAGAAAAACAAATCTTTCTCCTTTAAGCCAGCTTGTTAGGTCTTTTTATTAGAGCAGTTTAACTCTGTGCTGGTTAGTTTTTTTTTTTTCTTTTCTGTTTTTTGTCAATGTGACATCATCTGGGCAGAGAGAACCTCAACTGAGAAAATGTCTTCATCAGATTGGCCTGTGGGTGAGTCTGTAGGGAATTTTCTGGATTAAAGGTTAATGTGGAAGGGCCTGGTCCATAGAGGGTGTTGGCATCCCCTGGCAGGTGGTCCTGAGTTGTGTAAGAAGACAAACTGAGCAAATCAGTAGGTGGTGTTCCTCCATGGACTCTGATTCCCTTCCTGCTTCCAGGTCCCAAGTTCCTGCTCCATCTTCCCTTGATGATGGACTAGCAGCTGTAAACTGAAATAAACGCTCTCTTCCCCAAGTCGCTTCTGGTCACAGTGTTTATCACAGCAGCAGCAGAAAACAAACTGGGACAGTCTCTTAGTCTCTCTCTCTCTCTCTCTCTCTCTCTCTCTCTCTCTCTCTCTCTCTCTCTTTCTCTCGTGAGCGTGTGCATACATACTCATCTATTTTTTGACTCCATGTGCCCCTTAATCTGATTGTCATGCATTTGTTTAGAGCACTCAAGATAAATGTTGACACTTCCTACGTCAATGTTAGAAATGTAGGCACTGTTTGTCCTTGTCCAATTCATCATTTTTCTTTATCCATCCATTATATATATTGTGTTGAGACCCAGTATGTATAGAACTCTTTGCTATAGGGTGTGCAGGTGTATGGATGACTCAGAAATGAATACTTTCAAGAAACTCAAGTTTAGAGACTTCACAGAAAGTAAAAACATTAAATTAGGGATACTGATGAAAAACTTTTTCCCTGCAGAATTTAATAAGAATTGAAAAAAAACTTGGTTTCATTTGTGTTATTTCCTTATTACTATTTTTTTGAGAATGTTCTCTCTGGTATGTCTGTGTATCCATTTTCCAGGCCGGTGTTTACAGGGCAAATTACCATTTTTGGTTAATGACAACAAAGCATGCAATGTGCAGGCTCTGCACCACAGCATGCACTCAGCCTCTTGTCCATCCTGCCCCCAGTCTCTGGAGAGTATTAAACACTGGAAAAGCTGGCGCCACGTCATTGAGTCCTTCAGGCTTCCTGTGTGCTAGGGAATGAATCCCTAAGGCTCAAACAGAATCCTAAGTGATGAGGCTAAGGAGAAATTGAAAAGGCTCCAGGGTTTGTCAGGTAAGAGTCATTTTCTTTTCCTAGGGGGTAGGTTTATGGACTTTTTTTTGTTTTATTTTTTTCCCCCACACAAAATCTCTTTTATTATGAATTAACACAAAACAAAACCCTAAATAAGTAGCTTGTAAGATCTACAGATGTGCTGTTTTTAAACAGGACTACAGTAGCTTTCTAGTCAGACTTGGTCACTATGTCATGTTTTTTCCTGACATGCTGACTACAACTGCCCATTGTGAGATCAAACAGTTATTGAAGGAGGTTATCCTGTTTGAACTGGATACTGTTCAGAATCTAAGTTTCACCAGACACCAGTCTTGTCAAGTATTAATATGGCTATAATTGTTTTTGTTTTTACAAATGCTCTCTCCTCCTCCTCTCTCTTCTCCTCTCCTCTTTTTTTCTCTTTCTTTGTATTGTTTGTTTAATTTGATTTTTTTTTTGAGATAGAGTCTCATTGTAGTCCAGGATGGCCTCAAACTTGCTATGTTAACAGAGGCCAGCCTTGAACACCTCCCGATCCTTCTGCCTTTCTCTCCAAAGTACCGGGTTTACAGGCCAGGCACCACCATGCCACCTGTGATTGGCCTGTAAAAGTCTTTTCCTTCCTTCATAGGCCAAGAGGGAAAGAGGCACGTGAGAGCATGGACAGATGAGAACAACTTCAGACAGTAAAGAGGGAGAGAGAAATCGAGGCGGGGATAGAGGCAGAGAAGAATCTGAAATAATACTTGTTAGAGAAATAGAGAAAGTAACTCCAGTCAAACACTGTGATAAGAAGGAACCTGCAAGTCTCTGAACTTTTACTGAGCAAGAAGATATGAAGTAGTATGAAGCACATGCAGAATTTTCCATCTTGTGGAAAGGGGAACCCAACTAGTTATGGTCTGATGTGTGTTCTGGGGATTATGTCACAGGTACAAAGCTTTTGGAGATTTAAAGATTGCAGATTGGTGTTCAATGGCAGGACCAAGGGGAGGAGAAAACACTGACAATTTAGTGGTTGGACAGGTGTAGTCAAGATCTAAAGCTCAGGTGAAAGATGCCTGTCCATCCCAGAGCATGCTGGGGGAAATGGTCGGGTGCTTTCAAATTCTCAGAAATGGGCTTCCTGGAAAGATCTCTGGGAATGCTTATTTTGTCACTGGTCAAGAAGAATGGAGTCTTGTCTGCATTCTGCTGCTGCAGCAGCAAACACAGCATGTTGTAGTTCAGAGGAAATGCAATGATGAGTACTGTCGCCTTGGTGCTTTGATTTTGACTATTCTGTCTTGTTCTAACATCCCTAGGTCATCTTGTGCCTTCTGTGTAAGGAACAGCTCATTACCTTATTGAAGTTTTGTGGTTCCTTATTCTGATCACATCCCCGATTCCTCCTTGGCCATAGGTTGCAACGGTAGACTCAGTGTTCTCTGGGCTCTTAAACTTAGTGCCCTTAAAATACTACATTAGCTTAAAAAACAAAAAACATGCCCATTCTGCACCACTAGTCGCACAGATCTGCCAAGTGTTTAGTTTTGTGCTATTGGTTCTGAATATATATATATATATTATATGTATATATATATACATATAAACTTTGGGGTCTCTCTATGTAGCCCTGGGTCCTAGAACTTGATATGTAGACCAAACTGGCCTTGAACTCACATAGATTCACCTGCCTCTGCCCCCATGAATGCTGGGGTTAAAGGCATGAGCCACCACACCACACCTGATGTGATTATATTCTTAATGCAAATGACTTTAAAAATTTAATTGTAGGCCGGGCGGTGGTGGCGCACGCCTTTAGTCCCAGCACTCGGGAGGCAGAGCCAGGTGGATCTCTGTGAGTTCAAGGCCAGCCTGGGCTACAAAGTGAGTCCCAGGAAAGGCGCAAAGCTACACAGAGAAACCCTGTCTCGAAAAACAAAAAAACAACAACAACAACAAAAAAAATTTAATTGTAATTAAAGTACCAAAGAGGACACAATAGGCTTCACATCTTCTGTTTACTGGAATGGCGGGGCGAGGGCACACCAGACTTCCTAAGGATACCTTTAATTGTTGTAGAACATCCTATCTTAAAAGAGGAGCCGCCGGGTGATGGTGGTGCATACCTTTAATCCCAGCACTTGGGAGGCAGAGGCAGGCGGATCTCTGTGAGTTCGAGGCCAGCCTGATCTACAAAGTGAGTTCTAGGATAGCCAGGACTGTTACACAGAGAAACCCTGTCTCAAAAAAACCAAAAAAAGAAAAGAAAAAAAAAAAAAAAAAAGAGGAGCCTTTCCAGTAAGCTAATGAATCTATGCAGCCACAGCCACATTCAAAGTGCAGAACAGAAATTGAAAGGATTCCATTGTGTTCTATAGGGAGATGGGAGACGGGTGTGTGTGTGTGTGTGTGTGTGTGTGTGTGTGTGTGTGTGTGTGTGAAACAGTTATCAGCAACCACAGTGCCATGACAAAGGGAGAGTGCAGCAGGGGAGGAGGGCTGGGTAGCAATTACAGACAGAGTGGTTGTGAAGGTGGGAGCCTTGGTCCCGGACCCGTGCTGAAGAACATTCCAAGCAGAGAAAACAGGAAGTGCAGAGCCCTCCGCAGGGAGTGTCTGGCTGATCTGAAGAACAGCAGACCAAAGGGATGAGTACAGAAAGTGAAGGTGAGGGGTGGGGGGATGGCTTGGGAGGTAAAGTGATTGCTGGGCAAACGTGAGGACTGACTCCAGTCCCCAGAACCCGAGTAAAACACCCGGTGGATGCTTGTAAGCCCAGCGCTGGGGAGGCAGAGGCAGGCGGGTCTCAGGGCCTTGCTGGTTTAGCTTCGCTTAACTGGCAAGCCTCAGGTTCTAGGGAGAGACACTGTCTCCAGAGGTGGATGGCTTTTGGGGAACAACACTCAGAGTTGATCTCTGGCCATCACGTGCACACATGTGCACTGGTCCATACCTGCAGGGCCTTCCTCCTCCACCAGGTTAATTAAAAGTGAAAGCGAGAGATAAATGAGAGAAAAGCCAGGGTCACATCACTTAGCATTCTGCGACCTAATTCATCTTTCCCTCAGTTGAACAGGGAGCCTTGGGAGGTTTTGAGCAGAAATGGCTTACATTTCACAAGCCCTTCCTTAGACGTGCTGAGGGTGTATTTCAGGAGAAAGGGCAGAGCAGGGAACCCATGGAAGTTGTTACCGTCATCAGGCAAGAGAGATGAGGATGTCTTGCCCCAAGGCATTTGCAGTAGAAATGGTGACAGATGGGTCATTTCTAGATAGCTCTGTTCAAAGGCAGAGACAGCAAGATTTCCTGTGTAGGGGAGAGGAGTGTGGGGTAAGTCCGGGGCCTTGGGGTCTGTACAAGTGAAAGACTTCAGCTGTCAATAAGACTTTTTTTTCTTTTTAGACAGGGTTTCTCTGTGTAGCCCTCACTGTCCTGGAAACTCACTTTATAGATCAGGCTGACCTCGAACTCACAGAGATCCACCCGCCTCTGACTCCCCAGGGCTGGAATTAAAGGCGTGCGCCACTCAACCTGGCTTAGTTGTCATGAAGTTAGTGAGGGAAAAAAGGCAGGGGCAGATTCAGGAGAGAACTGCTGTGGACGTTGATTGTTATAAACAACAAAGAAAACTTGACACGTTTCAGTTATTCATTGAAATAAGGGTACTAGGTTCAGAGACAAAGTGTAATAGGGTGAGTGACTCTCCACCAGGCTTGGATTAGGAAGTGACCTGAGAGCTGGCTTCTGGAAAATGTGTGGGAGTCTACCAGGTGTGTGCACACTCATGGGTGTGTATGAAGGAGTCCTGAGCATTCTAGGGAGAAGAAGGAATACACAAGCTTTATGAATCTGTAAAGCCTGAACCAAACTTGGCAAATGTGTTATCTTGTAATTACCACCTCCCTGGAGTTTGTAGCCCAGGGAATCTTATGACAGAAAATGAAATATCTGATCCTTTTCAGCAGCAGCAGATAGGTTTGTGTTATTGCATGCTTCTCCAATTCCATTTAAAGTTATTTAAGATGTCAAAAGTGATGAAAAGTAGTTCAATGTCACCGAGTTCCTTTAAGCTGTGATTCTTGAGATAAAAATGAAAGTCATTGAAAAAGACATAGACAGCTAGTTCTGAAGAGCTTATTTCCCTGAGGTGACCATGGTCTCCTGTGTGGTGTCGCACCCACACCTGCATCATTTTGATGTAGGGAGGCTCTCTCCCACTATCGTAGAAAGTCTGCTAGAATCAGAAGTCTCATGTCCATCAAACATGGCTATCTCCTGGATTTACCAAGTCAAAGATGTGGTCAGCTTTTGATACAAAGAAAGCATTTATCTTTGATTAAAAAATACTGATGCTTTGTTTCACCAATGAGAAAGGACTCAGCCCGGGGGTCCTATTTTGTAGATTGTCACTCAAAGGTGACAGACATCTCTAATTTCACAGCATTCCACAAATCTGTCCTCTTCCATGGGTTCACTGTCTTCACACTAACTCTGTTGAATGGTGCTGGCAAACAAGCACATGCTCCAATTTTATGGCTGACAGAGCTGAAGTGTAGAATATTGCAGAGACCTGCAGGAAGACGTAAAATGGGAATGTGTCAGGACTGACACTCGAATGGATATTATTGGCTAGCTCTATGCAGTTCTTACTGCACTTTACTCTCCTTCGTTTCTGGGGGAAACTTGGGTTCTAGGATTTCAGCTGGTCCTCTGCCTGTGTACATCATCATCATATCATCATCATCATCATCATCATCATCATCATCATCATTAGCAGCAGCAGCAGCAGCAGCAGCAGCAGCAGCAGCAGCAGCAGCAGCACACTAGGCTGGTCTGGCACTGGGAGGATGTGGCTGCTCTTTTACACCTAGGTCCTCTCCCTTTTCCCCCTCCACCCCTTTCTGGTCTCAGGTAGCCCAGGCTGGCCTCAAATTTGTTATGAAGCCAAAGCTGGCCTTGAACTTCTTGCCTTTTCTCTCCAAGCGCTGGGGTAATAGGTATGTACCACCATGTCCATCTTACAGGCCTAGGTTTTGAGTAGTCAAGAGCAGGGGCCAATACCAAGTGGTGGGGAGAGATACAGCAACTTGTCTCCATGGAACTGTAGTAGGTTAGCTTGGGGATGATGCATGGTGCAATGATGATCACAATGATCACAAGGATCTCAGTGACAGAGATGCAGTAACCAGTGGTCCTCTGGGCCAGGATGCATCCTGGAAGTAGCTTCAACTTCAAGGTGACACACACAGGAGCAACGTGGGCCACAGCAGCAGAACACAGTGTAGGCTCCTTCCCTGGAGCCGTGTAGTCATGTGACCTCTAGGCTGCTTCCCAAGCTGCTGAAGGCCTGTGTGGCTTGCAGTGTTTTTCAGTAGCAAAGACTGCAGATGTCTGGGCAGATGTCAGGGCCACTGTGGGCTTCCTTGCTTTTGCTCTTGGGGAGAGGTGTGTGCTGGTTTAAGCTGATCTTGACTGGGAAACAGGGTGTAGAAATGAGGCGTTTCCTTCCATCGCTAAGTGGCCGTTTTGAACTTCCGTGTTCTCCAGGGCTTCTGCCACGCCCTTATAGCACCACAGCTGCACTCTGACCAAAACGGAGGTGTTGGCTCATTGTTCTGGTCATTTTTCTGTGTGGTGGTGAGCCTGAGACACCTCTGGTTGGTCATTGTACTGATGTCTGAACCAGGCACCACAACGAATTAGACAAGTTAGCTTGTGGAGAAGAGCTAGGTTAATTAAGAACGGCCCGGCAGCCAAGGTTCCATCCCGTTCCAGAAGTTTAAACTCTTCACCAGTTGTGTGCCGCTCTTTGGATTTCCACTGGTGGGTTGGCACAGGGCGGGAATCAGCATGTACTTACCGCTCCACAGAGAGCCATACTGTCTGGCTCTCTCTCGACACTTGCTGGTGGAAAGCTCCAGGCTCTACACATTGTTGCTTTTGGAGGCTAAGGAGCCATTAATTGTCATTGAAATGTTTGACACAGCTTCCCTCAAATATTTTACAACAGAGTTGTATTTATATCTAAGCCAAGATTTGGGGATGGGCACAGGAAGCAAATGTTAGTGTTTATGTAACCGCTTTAGGCTGAACTTAGGGTTCATTCTCACTGCCAAGCGTACCGTTTGGGTTCCAGTGTGATGTGTGCAGAAGATCATCTTCACAGCTCCCAATCATTTGCTTTCTGGAGCTCACAGTCCAGATGTATAACACCGAAAGACTATGCTGTAAGAAAGTTCCAGATCCAGTGTTTATTCTAACCCTGTGAACGTGAGAAGAGAGAACACCAATATCAGAGAATTAAGAATAGATAGAAAGAAAATGGGAAAATATGTTAAATTAATTGTGCACATTTATATTGGATAGTTCACCTACGATCCTACCACTACAGTCCCTCCCTTCCTCCCTCCCTCCCTCCCTCCCTCCCTCCCTCCCACCCTCCCTCCCGCCTTTCACCCACCCACCACATTTTGGCTCTTTGCTTAGCTTTTTCAGTCTTTCAGAATATCTATATCTTCGAGGGACACAGGCCGTTAGTTTACAGACTGCCCTTAAATTGTGTTTATGTGGTTCTCTCCCTTTGATGAGATTTGGGGGAGGAATGAAATACAAGGGATGGTGAGGTTTCTCAAGCACAGTTCCAGGAGGTGCATGATGTCGCCTCATCAACCATTTGGTTGTCATGCCTGCCAGCTTTCTCTGTTAAAAAGGTTGTTTGTTTTGTCCTTTGTAACTTGTAGATAATTTTTAAAAGAGATCCTTCGAGGCTGTGTTATTATCTTCGTTACTTTTCTATCGCTGCGACAAAACACCATGGTCAAGGCAGCTTATAAAAGAAAGCATTTAGTTGAACTTACGGTTCCAGAGGGTTAGAGTTCATGACAGCAGAACAAAGGCATGGTGGCAGCAACAGCTGGGAGCTCATATGTGGATCCACCAACAGGCAGAGCACACTGGGAATGGTGCAGTCCTCCAAGCCTGCCCCCAGTGACACACTTCCTCCAGCAAGGGCACCTCCCAGACTTCCTCATACAGCCATCAACTGGGGACCAAGTGTTCGAATGTGCAAGACTTATGGGGACATCTCATTTAAACCATTGCAGTAATTATCTTGTTTTGCAACAAAATTTTATCCAATGGTTTTAGCACCTTTGGACATGTCCTCTGGAATCACTTGTTCCTGTGGTGGCTGAAAAATAATTAGAAATAGTTTGATTATCTGTATGTCTGTGTGTGGGTATGTATGTACCTGTGAATGCAGGTACCTGTTAAGGTCAAAGGCATCAAAGGATACTCCAGAGCAGGAGTTACAGGTGATTATAAGCTACACTGTGTGGGTGCTGAGAGCTGAACTCAGGTGATTATAAGCCACACTATGTGGGTGCTGAGAGCTGGAGTTACAGGTGATTATAAGCCACGCTATATGGATGCTGAGAATTGAACCCAGATCCTCTGCAAGAGCAGCAAGTACTCTTAACCACTGAGCCGTCCCTACCAGCCTAACAAAGCAACTTTTTAATTGAGTGAATCTTAAAAAGTAGATTCTTGGGTTGAGGATGCAGCTCAGTGGATAGGGGAACAAATGGCTTGTTTATATATTAATAGAGAAGTATTTCATTTTGTGTAACTTAATTGATTTTGTTTTATTTAATTCATTCAGTTGGTTTAATTTTCACTTTCACAAGATTGGTTGCTGCCAGGCTGGGGTGTAGCTCAATGGCAGAGTATTAACCTAATGTGCAAAGCTCTGGGTTCAGTCCCCTGCGCTTTAAAAAACAAACAAACAAACAAACAAAAAAAACAACCAAACAAAAAAACAACAAAAAGTAGATTGTTTTAACTTTAACATTTTTATTTATTTGTTGACAGTTTTATACACACATATAGTGAATTTCAGTCATTTTCACCCCATTACACTTTCCATCATTCTTTTTTAAAATATTTTTATTTTATAATTAACTTAATATCACATATCAGCCACGAATTCCCCCATCCTCCCTCCTCCCACCCCCCCCCCGGCCCTCCCCCTCAATCTACCCCCCCATTACCACCTCCTCCAAGGCAAGGTCTCCCCTGGGAAGTCAGCCCAACCTGGTAGACTCAGCCGATGCAGGTCCAGTCCCCTCCTCCCTACACCAAAGCTGAGCAAAGTGTCCCAGCATAGGCCCCAGGCTCCAAAAAGCCGGCCCAAGAAGCCCACCTCCTACTTTTGCGTCTTCTGTGTGTGAGCCGCTGAGTCTGATTAAGGTTGCTTGTATGAGCACGAGTGGGAGGTTCTCTGCTGGCTGCTTTTCAGTGGCTACACTGCTGAAGGAGATGATCCACCCTCCTCAGCAACCACTAACTGCCAATAGTCCCTCAAGAAGGGCTGGGCCTCAGAAGCCCCTCCCCACTGTGGTGAAATATTGAGGGACTTTCCTTACATTTTTATTTTTATTTATTTATTTATTTTTTTTGGTTTTTCGAGGCAGGGTTTCTCTGTGTAGCTTTGTGCCTTTCCTGGAACTCACTTGGTAGCCCAGGCTGGCCTCGAACTCACAGAGATCCGCCTGCCTCTGCCTCCCGAGTGCTGGGATTAAAGGCGTGCGCCACCACCGCCCGGCCTACATTTTTAATTCAGATATTATTACATCACATCTCTTCTCCCCTTTCCTCCCTCTAAACCCTTCCAAATCCCCCTTTATTCTCTTTCAAATTAATGGCCTCTTTTTATTACTGTGATATCTATGTATATATGCGTACACATACATATGTATATATACATATATATCTGTAAATATGTAAGTGTGTGTAAATATATAAACACAACCTACTAAGTCTGTTTAGTGTTGCTTGTGTATATATGACTTCCGGGCTGATCACTTTGTACTGATAGCCAATTAGGAGGCTCATCCCTGGGAGAAACCGATTCAGCCTCTTTTAGCAGTCATTAGGTGCCTGTAGTTCTTTGCTGGGGTCTTGTTTAGGCAGCCATATTGTTGCGGTGTCACGGGGGCTTCCCGGCCATTTCTAGGAGACACAGTCTCACTGTAGACTTGTTTCTCTGTCTCTGAGACTCTTTCTGACCCCGCTTCTGTGATGTTCCCTGAGCTGTAGGTGTAGGAGTTGTGGAGCAGATGTGTCCGTGGGAGCTGTGCATCCCAGGACCAGTGCGTCTTTGGTATGAGGACCCGTTGTGGTTTTCTGTAATGGTCTACATTTGCTGTAAAGAGAAGCTTCTTGGGTGCGGTGCGACAGCTACACTTATCTGTGTCTATCAGGACAAGTTTCAGAGTGCAGTTAGGAATTGTACTGCTCCAGGAAAATGGCATCCCAGTCTAAAGATCCACGACCTCCCTGGTCGTGAGTGGCTGGCTAGATTTCTAGTTCCAGGCATGGCTTTCTTCCTGTTAAGTAGGTCTAAAGTCCAACTGGACAGTCGTTGGTTACTGCCAAGATAGGAGTGCCACTACTGTACCTTTAGGGATAACAAGCCATGTATGCCATTGTTGTGGTATATAGGCCTCACAGTTGGGTAGGACTATTGATGGTTTGCCCCCTTTGGCAGCTTGCACAGCACCTTCTGGTACTATGGGAGCTAGGCAATGGGAAGGAGGCTTTCAGGCTGGATCCAGCTAGAATCTTCTGAGTCTTGTGTCCAAAGTGTGCGGTGTCTTTTGTAATAGAACTTACCTTCAGTTTCGGAGAGGCAACCCCAGACAACAGCAGTAGCCTATATTGTTTTGGGAGTACTTGGACAACCTTGAACAATAACTTTAAGAAGGTTTCTCACGCATGACACTGGGGTTTTGTTAGGTAGTCTGTGGCTTTTGTGGGGAGCATTGTCAGCCCAAGTGGCATACTCAAACTTTTAATTTTTCCTACATATGCAAACTTTTAATTTTTGTTTTGCCTACATACATGCCTGCTGTGGGACGTCTTTCTGTATGCTGTGAATATGTGTTACTCTGATTGATTGACAAATAAGGCTGCATTGGCTTATGGCAAGGTAGCTTAGAGGCAGGCGGAAATCCAAGCAGATAGACAGGAAGAGAAAGGAGAGGCAGAGAGACACTGCTAGCCGCTGCCAGGAGAAGCAAGATATAAAAGTACCAGTAAGCCACAGACATGTGGCAAAGTATAGATTTATAGAAATGGGTTAATTTAAGATAAGAGCTAGCTAGCAAGAAGCTTGAGCCATAGGCCATGGCCATAAGTTAATAAATAGTATTTTGAGAGATGGGACCACAGGGCTGGGCAGGCACGGAGAAACTTCTGGTTACATATGCCTGTGCACTATGTGTGTTTGTGTGTGATGCCATGGAGGCCAGAAGAGGGCATCAGATCCCCCGGGACTGGAGTTACAGACGGTTGTGAGCTGCTATGTGGTACCTGGGGATTGAACATGGGCCAGTGCTCTTAACCACTGAACTAGGTCTCCAACTCCCAAGGGACTCAGTCTTGTGCAGGTACCCAGAACTGGAGTGAGTTCATGTGAGTTAATTGTTTAACATGCTTTGAGAGAAGTCTTTCTCTGCTGCAACACCATTAGTTACTGGACTCAATATCCTCTGGTTTCCCAACCTAAGCACACTTTAATAGTTTTATGTCTTGATTTGATGGTGGGCACTGCATGTTTAAATGCAAACTATCAGACTTAAACAGCTTCCTGAAATAGTATCTATAATGTAAACGTCAAGTCATTAATGTATATTCATCACATATATGCACAGCTGTCAAACGTTTATAAATGTTTGATTTTCCCACTAGATTTTATTTACAATTGTCTAAAAATGCTTCTTTTTATGACTAATTGCATTAATTATAATGCAGAGGACATAATGGGAAATGAAAATATAGATGCCTTCTTGGGAGGTTGTATTTTATATGTAACATTATTAGCCCCGAATTAAACAATATTGAAGTACAACCTTTTATTTCCCTCCCTCCCTCCCTCCCTCCCTCCCTCCCTCCCTCCCTCCCTCCCTCCCTCCCTCCCTCCATCCCTCCTCTCTCCCTCCCTCCCTCCCTCCCTCCCTTCCTTCCTTCTTCCCTTGCGCCGGATCTTAATCCATAGCCCAGGCTGCCTTGGAATTCACTATATATCCCAGTCTAGGCTTGAACTCATGACTATATTTCTGCCTTAACAACACCTGGCTATTTATTTACTTACTTTGAGACAAGGTCTTGCTGTTAGCCCAGACTGGCCTGGACCTCTGCTCCCTTTGCCCTGGTCTCCTGAGTGCTGGGACTGTAGGCGTGTGCTACCACTGCCAGCTGGAATGTCATATGTTATCATATGAGGGTCATGCATGGATTTATTCTGGCTCACTTTTTCTTGCCATTTTCATGGATAAAATGTTTTACCAAGATGAACTCATTCAATTTTGATCACAGCACTATAAGGTAGGTGCTGTTGGGGAAACTCAGGCATAGAGAATTGATGCAATTTGCCCAGGATGCACTATTTAGTGGATTTTTGACTCATCAACTTATCTTCCAGAGTTCTATGGCTTCAGAGTGATGGCCAAGAACATAAAGATAGGGTGTCACGTGCTCCACTTGGAGCCTCACACTCAATGTGATTACTACACTGTTCTTACAGCAAAAAAAAAAAAAAAAAAGTTTCAAGGTCAGGGGAAAGAGGTTATGGTATGTTCCATCCAGGGGAATATAAAATATGCTCCGGCTAAGCTGATCTTACCAGGCAGATGTGTTTCAAGACATTGGACTATTTCTGGATGTTGCAAATGTTTATCGGGTCATCTAACTCTTGTATAAAAATACAAGCAAAATCACCCAGAAATGTTTATGTTCCACCAAATGAATTCAGTGTGTGAAGTGGGAGTTCTACCCCCCACTCCCATATGCTTCCCCCACCCATAAACCACTTCTGCACAGCTGTAAACAGCAAGTCTGAGGTGTACACGCCAGTGTTTACAGAATTCTCCCCAATTCAGACTAGTGGGACACTTTCCTTAAACAATTAAAGAAGTGTAGCAAGGTTTTTTTTTTAAAATTATCATCATCATTATTATTATCATCATAATAATTAATTATTTTAGATGCATGTATGTGTCTTATATGTATGGGTGGGTATGCTCACCTATATAGGCATGTGTAGAAGCCAGAGGTCAATGTCAGGATGTCTTCCTCAATGACGGTTCCACATTATTTCACTTACTTATTTCCTGTGCACTTATTTATTTGTATGTGTGCACTCATGTGCTATGGCACAGCTGTGGGGGTCAGAGGACAACCTGCAAGGGTTGGTTTCTCCTTCTGTAATGTGGGTTTCAGGGTTGAACCCAGGTTGTCAGCCTTGGGAGAAAGCCACGCCACCCACTGAGCCATCCGTCTTGCTGGCCCTTCAACGTTTTTATTTTTTTGAGACAAGGTCTCTCATTGAATCTGGCACTTGCCATTTTGGCTAGACTGGCTGGGCAATGAGCCCCCAGCATCATTCTGTCTTCCCCACTTCCTCTCCTGTGGCGGGGATGGGGTTACAGGCTACGTGCCCATACCCAACTACTTGAGAACCTGTCTTCCAAATTTCTGTCAACATTACTAAAGTATAACTTACACACAATGTGATACACCCATTTTAAATGAAGACGTAATTTTTAATCATAAGGTTTCTTTCTTTTCTTTTTTCTCTCTAGGATCACAGCCAGCATGGGGACTTGGAAGACATTTTGGTTGATCATCTCCCTTGCAGCTAGTCTGGGCCTCATTAAGTCACAAATGATTGGTAATATATGGAATTCTTAAACTCCAAATGCTTGCTTGCCGGGGACCTGGTAGTAGTGACAATTTTAAAAGGAAATATGATGGGAGCATCACAATTAATGAAACGGAATAGATTCCTTGAAGGAGAATTTCCTTGGAATTTGGAAGCACTTAGTGAGGGATGAGTACTTGATTTTTAAAAAATACTTAACCCCAAATGTTAAGATATATTAAATATATAGATATATTAAAAGCATTGTGCTAGCTGGGCGGTGGTGGCGCACGCCTTTAATCCCAGCACTTGGGAGGTAGAGGCAGGAGGATCTTTGTGAGTTCGAGGCCAGCCTGGTCTACAGAGTGAGATCCAGGAAAGGCACAAAGCTACACAGAGAAACCCTGTCTCGGAAAAAAAAAAAAAAGCATTGTGTTTTGTTTTTGAATGTATTACCAGGCTCTAAAAAGCCTGTTACAGGGCTTTGTAAGAGTTGTGTGGTCTGCTTTGTCTCTGTGACAGAGCTGTTCTGAGGGGAATTGTCATCATGAGGTGGGTACTTTTGTCCAATGCGAGTGACACCTCTGCAATTTTTTGTAGTCTTTATATGTGTGTGTGTGTGTGTGTGTGTGTGTGTGTGTGTGTGTGTGTGTGTGTGTGTGTAGTGTATGTGCAGATGGGTATGTTCACATGGTATACATATAGGTGTGTTCATGTGTGCTTTCAGGTGCTTGTGCACATATGTGTGCATGTGGACACTAGAGATATTACCTTTTCAGTCCACCTTATTATTATTATTATTTTTTGGTTTTTCGAGACAGGATTTCTCTGTGTAGTTTTGGTGCCTATCCTGGATCTCACTCTGTAGCCTAGGCTGGCCTCAAACTCACAGAGATCCGCCTGCCTCTGCCTCCCAAGTGCTGGTTTAAAGGTGTGCACCACCACTGCCTGGCCCACCTTATTTTTTGAGACAGGATTTTTCACTGAACCCAGAGCTTGATTTGGGTAGGCTGGCTGGCCAGTGAGCTCTCTAGTGCTGGGATTCCAGGTGTGTACTGTGGTACCCAGCTTCTACATGGGTGCTGAGGATATGAACTCAGGTCCTCATGGTTGCATACACTTTACTGAGTCATTTCCCCAGCCCATTTGGCAGTCAATTTAATGATTGCATAGACTTTTCAAAATGGAAGTCTTGTCAAGGGAACATATTTTTAAGTGGCTTGAAACTCCACTGAGACACCGTTGAAGCCCCACTGAGACACTATTGAGCTTTAAATACTCAAATGCAGGTGCACAGACTGTCATTTGTTGGTGAAAACTCCGAATGAAGCTCTTCCCCTTCCCCTTGACTCTGTCTCCCCTTCCTGTGAACCGAGCTGTGACAGTAAGTCTTGTCATGTTTCAAATACCTTCTAGAACTACAAAGAAGTAATGGAGACAGTATGATGAAAGCAGGAGGTACCTCTGGGGTGTCTTGTGGTGCGAACAATACTTGCTGGAAAAAATAGGCTACAGCTGGGGGTGGTTCCTTCAGTTTGGAAGGACCAGGGAAAGCTTTATGGCTGTGTTTGCTCCTGTGAGAGATGTGTATTAGTCAGTGTTCTCTAAAGGAACGACTGATAGAACGAATATATATATGTATTATATTAATATATATAATTAATATTACTATAGTATTAATAAATAACACACAACACACACACACACACACACACACACACACACACACACACACACACACAAAGGGAATGTGTGAGAGTGACTTACAGGCTGTGGTCTCAGTAGTCCAACATTGCTATCTCCTGATGGAAAGGCCAAGAATATGGTAGTTGTTCAGTCCATGAAACTGGATATCTCAGCAGTCCCAGTCTGGTGCTGGACTCCTGGAGATTCCTAGAGAGCTCCTGGTCTTTGGTCTACGTTGGAATTCTGAAGTAGATTCTAAATATCAGGGAGCAATGACTCCGGAGTAGGATGGAGGAACGATTTGGCAGTAGGCTAGATGAACTTGCCCGTGAAAGTGAGGGCAAGCAGGCAAAAAGCCAGAGCCTCTGTCCACATCTTTTTATATAGGCTGCCACTAGAAGGCATGGCCCAGATTTGGGGTGGGTTTTCCCACCTCAAATGATCCCATCAAGAAAATCCTTTCACAGGGATGCCCAGCTTCTTGGTTTTAGTTGATTCCAGATGTAGTTGGGTTGGCAACCAAGATTAGCCATCACAAGGGCAGAAGCCAATTAGCCATTTCTGGATGTCACTGAATTCTCTTTTCCCAATGGAAGAGCCCAAGAGCAACACATTCTGTGTGATACCTTTCTGCCTTTTCTACAGTCGGACTCCACTTGGTTTTATGACCAGGCAAACTTCTGCAAGGCAGCTCCCAGGATTCCAGAGGAGACAGGGATTTGATGTCCCTCGATTTTACCAAATTTTACCCAGTCCTTCTCTGTTTATGCCTGTATTGGATCTTTCATTTCTACAGTATGGGATTAAAAAAAATTAACTTTTATGGGTTGGATGTTGGAAGAGCTGGGCTCTGTCAAGCTCTTTGAAGGAATGTCTGTGGGGTGCTATGTTGATCAGTTTTATGTCAACTTGACATAGGCTACAGTCATTTTGGGAGAAGAAATCCCATTTGAGAAAAAATGTCCCTACCAGACAGGCCTGTGGTACATTTTCTTGATTGATGGCTGATGTGGGTGGGACCACTCTAAGTGGTGGTGCCACCCTTGGGTGAATGAGATGTCTTATTTTATACATGTGTTGTCCAATACAGTGGCTCCTAGCTGTCTGTGACTATTTAAGTAGTTTGTTTTTAGTCTATTGTGACTATTTGACTATTTGAGTATGAAAATGCAGTAAAGTATATAGAGTCTTGTTTTTCCTTCACACTAGCTGCACTCAAGAGCCCAATGATCACGGATGACTAGTGGCTACACTCCACTGGTTACAATGACTTCTAGCTCTACAATTTCCATTTCTTCATTTGTTTTCATTATTGTTAAAGAGTTCCATCCTTGGGCCAACAAGATGGCTCACTGGGTAAAGGCTATTGCCACTGAGTGATGTAAGCCTGATGACCAGAGTTTGATCTCTGAACCCATGTGAAGATGGAAAGAGAACAGACTCTGTGAAGCTGTCCTTTGACGTCCACATGCATGCTGTGGCACACACATACACTGATGAGATGATAACAACAATAACAGAGCCCCTTTCCTGTAAATGCTGTCTTCCCTCACCCTTCCCTCCCACTATGGCAGCTAGGGAGAAAATGTGTGTCAGCCAGGAAAAGAAGTCTGAGTATTTTCCTTTCCTTTCCTTTCCTTTCCTTTCCTTTCCTTTCCTTTCCTTTCCTTTCCTTTCCTTTCCTTTCCTTTCCTTTCCTTTCCCTTCCCTTCCCTTCCCTTCCCTTCCCTTCCCTTCCCTTCCCTTCCCTTCCCTTCCCTTCCCTTCCCTTCCCTTCCCTTCCCTTCCCTTCCCTTCCCTTCCCTTTCCTTTTCTTTTCTTTTCTCTTCTTTTTCCTCCTCCTCCTCCTCCTCCTCCTCCTCCTCCTCCTCCTCCTCCTCCTCCTCCTCCTCCTCCTCCTCCTCCTCCTCCTCCTCAAGACAGGGTTTCTCTGTGTAGTTTTGGTACCTGTCCTGGATCTCGCTCTGTAGACCAGGCTGGCCCCAAACTCACAGAGATCTGCCTGCCTCTGCCTCCCGAGTGCTGGGAGTCTGAGTGTTTTTAACAGCACCCCCTACTGGTAGAAAGTGGGTTTCTTATTAAGTGTGCAGGCGGTATGGAGAACCTGGGTGAGGGACCTAACTGGAGGGTCAAATGTCTAAGAAGAAGATGGGAAGGTGGCAGGTGAGCAAGGGCAGCTGGTACACATGGGATGCAGGAAAAGGAAGGAACAGTGTGTCGGGGCTGCCTGCCATTGGACACCTGTGGCGAGGAGGACAGGGCACTGAATGAGCCTGGCTCTTAGCTAGTAGCTGTCCACTTGTACTTTTTAACTTAAGGTCATTCTCTTTTGAAGTCTGCAGGGAGGCCTCTAAGGGGGATGTCGTGTTTCTGGTGCACACCAGCATCAACCCCCAGCAAGCCCGCAGTGTGCGGAAATTCTTGCATACCTTGGCAAACAGCTTCAATGTCAGCAAAGACACCATCCGTGTGAGTCTGGCCCAGTACAGCGACACACCTGCTTTTGAATTCCTGCTTTCTACCTACCACCGCAAAGGTGACGTGTTGAGACACATCCAGCAACTTCAGTTTAAGCCTGGAGGCAACAAGATGGGCCAGGCTCTGCAGTTCATCCTAGAGCACCACTTCCAGGAAGAAGCGGGGAGCCGGGCAAACAAAGGGGTGCCTCAGATGGCCCTGGTGATGAGCAGTGGCCCAGCGGAGGACAACATCCGGGAACCTGCCGAAGCGCTCAGGAGGGCAGGAATCTTGCTGTATGCCGTCGGCGTTGGAGATGCAGCTCAGGCTGAGTTCAGAGAGATCTCGAGTATTCCCAAGGATAAATTCACCTTTTTCGTTCCCAACTTCTCTAGCCTGCCTGGCCTCGCCCAGAAGCTTCGGCAAGAGCTCTGCAGTACCCTAGCAAAGGCAGCTCAACCCACTGGGCACAGGTCTCCAGGTACCCTTTCCTTCTTTCTCATCTGGACGTCAAAGAACCCCAAGCTTTGTCTTTCTTGTACCCCTCACTACCCTCTTGTTTGTTTGTGGGCGTATTTAACTCAGAGATTAGAATTTCACCCAACATGATGCATCCACTGACCACATCTCACCCATCCCGTGGGCCTTGTGGTGGGGCCATACACTGAAGGAGCATAAGTCCATTTTGATGAAGGAGTGTTTGCTCCTAGAGTGATATTATCATTCTGGGTTTAAGGGGCCACAGGACGGGGAGGACCCAGATGTTTGCTTGGTCTGCTGTCAGCCTGTTGGTTAAGAGAACACATTTAGAGAAAAGAGAGACCTAGCCTTAGATCTAGTTTTTCACTTTTGGTGTCATCTTGGACCAGCCATTTCACCTCTCTGGATCGGAATTTTCTTCCCAGGACCTTGGTTCCTGTCTCAGAGAATTGGAAGCACTAAACAAGAGAGTATCATTAAAAAGCTTGGGCCGGGCGGTGGTGGTGCACGCCTTTAATCCCAGCACTCGGGAGGCAGAGGCAGGTGGATCTCTGTGAGTTCGAGGCCAGCCTGGTCTACAGAGTGAGTTCCAGGAAAGGCACAAAACTACACAGAGAAACCCTGTCTCAAAAAACAAACAAACAAACAATAAAAAGCTTGGCACAGTGGCTGCAAAACCAGGATCCCATGTGCATTTCCTACTGTTTCGCCTATTGGCGCCTACGAGAGGGCATGCCTGTCCTCAACTTTGTTTTGCTAGTGATAAGACCCAAATGATGAAAATTCTTTATGTTTTTTACTTAACTTTATTAGAAAACATACAACTTTGCTTTAAAAAATCCCTACATTTGTGGACACCTGCATTGAATTTCCTAAAGCATAGAACTTCAAGTAGAGAAAGATGATTTTGTATGTCTCCATAAAAATCCACAAGAGGACAGACCTTCATTATTTCATTATTTTGATATTTTCCTATAAGAGTATATGAATTGGAAGAAGTCCTAAACTTGACCCCCCCCAGTGTGGCATTCCTAAGGCTAAATAGATATTATACACTTTTGAAATATCACTTAAGGTTTACAAAGACATTTTATGTATTGTATGTAGTCATAACCACCATCTGCTTGTTGTTCTGGACCAGTGGTTCTCAACTTTCCTATGGTGTGACACTTTAATACACTTCCTCATGTTGTGGTGATTCCCCCAACCATAAAATTATTTTCACTGCTACTTCATAACTGTAGTTTTGCCACTGTCATGAATTATAATGTAAATATCTGTGTTTTCTGATGGTCTTAGGTGACCCCTGTGAAGGGAGTCTCCGCCCACAGGTTGAGAACTGCTGCTCTATAGAGTTTGTAAACCTTGTTTACATTACTCATCAGGCTGATTTACTATCTCAAAATTGTAAATAAGCAGGATGATTAGCATCATTATTTTTGCACTTTTCAGATGAGGAAACTGAGGTTAGAGGTACCACAGGTCCGTGGTAGAGCTAAAGATTTGGTTCCTAGGACTGTTAGACCCATTGTCTACAGGAGGTACGCTAGATTGGGGGCGGGGAGGGGGAGGGCAGTCAATAAGGCTCTGCTGGACAGAGATGTAGAGGGAAGTAAGGAAGGGAGTCCCACAAAGGCTGGTGTTGTCCTGACCCTTCGTGGGAACTCAAGAGCAGATGTTATATCTCAGGGTTGTCTTGACCTTGAATCTAGGTCCAGCAAGAAACTGGCTTTTGTAAAACTGAGAAAAAGGCAGGAGTTGGAGGGAAGTTTTCCAAAGAGCAATGCTTAGAAATGGTCAAAAAGAACCAGCGGGACCTGGAAAGAGGATTGATGTCTGCTATGGTAGATGATACCCAAAACACCTGCGAGCATGTAGGGACTGGTGTAAAGATTACAGCGGGGCAGAGAAGAAAGGTCTCAAAGAAGTGAGTGACAAACAGATCGCAGGACCACTAACTGGTCGACAGGCAGGGTGACCTGCTAAAGAAGATGTGACATATTCTAGCTCTCTGACCCGTTTGTGCCAGCACATGCCTGAGGTTTTCATCAGGAGAGGGGAGACAGAGCATCCCTGACAGGAGAGAAGAGCACCCTCTTGCAGGATGCTGTCAAAATTTCAAAAGGGTTAGCTTCTTGATGTGAGTCTAGGCACTGTCCCGTGGATTCCAAGGCTGGAGGTGGCGGTAGCAGCAGAGCAGCCTGAAGCCTTGGAAGACGAGGGGGTGGAGGGAAGGGACATAACTCCCCAGCACACTGCCCTTGCCCTATCTTTCTGTTCACCATTCTGCTTTACAGACTCTAAGTGTTTAGAACAAAACCTCTGAGACTTCATTCCTTCCCTTCTTTCTTACAGTTTGCCCAGAAGCATCCCTGGCTGACATTGTGTTTTTACTGGACAGCTCAACTAGCATTGGACCCCAGAACTTCCAGAAAGTAAAGAACTTCCTTCACTCTGTTGTCTTGGGGCTTGACATCAGCAATGATCAGGTCCAAGTGGGACTAGTCCAGTATAGTGACAACATCCACCCCGCCTTTCAGCTTAAGCAGTCCTCTCTGAAGAGCATGGTCCTGGAATGGATCCGGAATCTCTCCTACAGCACTGGAGGCACAAATACAGGAAGTGCCCTAGAGTACATCAGGGCCAACTACTTGACTGAGATGAGTGGAAGCCGGGCCAAGGATGGGGTTCCTCAGATAGTTATCCTGGTGACAGATGGGGAGTCAAATGATGAGGTCCAGGATGCAGCTGACCAGCTGAAAAGAGATGGAGTCTTTGTGTATGTGGTAGGGATCAATGTTCAAGATGTCCAAGAGTTGCAAAAAATAGCCAGTGAACCATTTGAGAAGTTTCTCTTCAACACAGAAAACTTCAGCATCTTGGAGGAGTTCTCAGGAAGCCTCCTTCAGGCTCTGTGTTCAACAGTGGAGAGAGAGATGAAAAGTAAGCCATGTTCAATCTACCACTCCAAATCTACCACTCAATTGCAATGCAGTAATGTGCTCCCAAAGGGGAAGAAAGACCTACTATCGTGGGAGCATCTGCGACTGCTTCAGAGAGGAAAAGAAGTTGAGCTGGGCTTGAATGGTGACTAGAGTGTTCATGAGTAGGAAAGAAGTGAGGGGATGCGCTGCTGAGTTGTTTAGAGGAAACAGCATGAGGTTTGGAGTCCAGAAGACATGCTTTTTAAATCTTGCATCTGCCACATTTTAGTTACTGTCCGGTCCAAAGGAAACTCCAATTCCCCAAACTACAAAAAGCAGTTCGTATATCCAGAATGAGTTCAGGCTGGACTATAGGAGGATTTTTGGCAGTTAGATAAAAGCCAGCATTCTCCAGGAACTTGTAAAACCCATTTCCACCTGCCAAAAGAAGTCATTTCTCTTATTTCTGACAGAAGGGACAGATGGCCAACTGTGGCGCCTAGCAGCATATCAAAGCACACGCTGGCCTCCAGGCTCCCTCAGTATTACAAGTACATGTTACACTTTTCAAAGTCCATGCTATCATCCCAGCCCTTCTCACCCCCTCCTCTACCCCAAACTCCCTCCAGCTCACAGGCTTCCCTCTCCACAGCTACTCATCCTCCTTATAACCCTGCTATTCTCGTTACTCTCTGCTCTGGCTCTTCTCACTATGCTCTTTCTATTCTCTGTCTCTTGCTATCTCACTATCTCCACCACTCTCCCCTGCTCTCCTGCTTCCCCAGCCCTGGTCATGTCCAGTCTGCTGGCCATGTTCAGTCTACTTCTTCCTCTGTCTGCTCTGGGCTCTTCTAGATGCCTCTGGATATTTGATCTCTCTTAAGTACAATTGAAAACCCTTTCCCTTAACCATGCCATGCAGTGGTCATGTTGGCAGCTATCTGAGCATTGAAGCAGCTTTACTTCTCTTCATTGCCTTCACCTTCATGATGGGGACAATAATCTCATAAAGAACGAGTCATGAGGGTTAGATGGACAGAGTAGATGAGGACCTGTGATTCCCAGAGGCCATGCAGTAGTGGTTTGTTTCTTGCCTTCTTGTTGGTGGAAGAAGAATATGAAGTAGGCAGTAAAGAAGCAGACCGGAGAGGAGAAGGAAGAGGTGGAGAAGAAGAAGAGGTGGAGGAAGAGAGAGAGAGAGAGAGAGAGAGAGACAGAGACAGAGACAGAGACAGAGAGAGCCTTTGATAGAGTCCCAAGCAGAGAAGGGACAAGTCCTGGGTGTACAATGTAGTGTCAATATACTACTTGTCCTTGTTATTGCCCACGTCAAACCATCCTTGTATTCCACTTTTCTCATAAGAACTTGATTTGATTTATCTTTTCCTCCCACCTCCTTCTTTTACTTCTAGAGTCTACCAAGACCTATGCAGATGTGGTCTTTCTTATTGACACCTCACAGGAAACATCACATGCCAGTTTCCAGTGGATGCAGAATTTCATCTCTGGAATTATTGGCATGCTGGAGGTTGGCAAGGACAAGTACCGGATTGGGCTGGCTCAGTACGGTGATCAAGGTTACGCTGAGTTTTTGTTTAATACCTATAAGACTCGGAATGAGATGATCACACACATCCATGAGCACTTGGTGCTCCGAGGTGGCTCCAGGAGGACAGGCCGAGCCCTTCGGTTTCTTCACCAGACTTTCTTCCAGGAGGCAGCAGGAAGCCGGATCTTCCAGGGCGTTCCCCAGTACGCAGTGGTCTTTACCTCAGGCAAATCTGAGGGTGAGGTCGGGGATGCTGCACAGATCCTGAGGAAGAGAGGCGTGAACATCATATCTGTGGGGGTGCAGGACTCTGACAGGACGGAACTGGAGGGCATAGGGTCTCTGGTGTTTGTGGCTGACCTGCAGGGAGAAGACAGAGTCAGGCAGCTATTGCAGGATGTCAATGTGGTGATCCAGGGGACCCAACAGCCTGAGGTCAGGAGAGAGGCTGCAGATGGAGCTGCTGGAGGTAAGCCTTGATCCTTGGCTATGTGAGTCACCAGGAAGTCACAGTATATGAAGAAGATCTGGGGGTCTGGGGGTGTAGTTCAATTGGTGGGGTGCTTGCCCAGCGTGCATGAAGGTTTGAGTTTGATTTCCAGCATGACATCACGCGTACAACATTACATTCCCATTACCTTAGCACTCTAGGTAGAGAGGCAGGGAGTCTGAAGTTTAGAGTCATGCTTCATTAGTTACATAGTGAGACCCCCCTTTTTTTAAGGAGGGGGAAAAGAAAGAAAGTGTTGGGAAAGCCTTCTACTGAGGGCATTCCTCAGTGTTAGGATACTTGTCCCTGTAGATAGGGAAGAGAAAGGGGACATGGAGTACCTCAGTTGTCATCTTGTAGTATCTTCGGTTACCATGAATACGCTGCTAAGCATCTGCAGTCAGTGCTTGGAATAATAATTTATCCTCCTAGGTCTGGGTCAGCTGACCATGGGTAAGTCCCATGGCAGAGATTTGCTGATCTTACCTTCGTTTGTTCACAGATCTGAGGTTTAGATGGGGCTTGACTAGCTAAGTATGGCTCTGCTTCTGAGGTCAACCCAGCTGCCCTGAGCAAATTCTCCCGGTGGAAACTGCAGAGACCCAAGAGAAAAATCCAATTGTGTAAATGCTTCTCAGATCCCTGCAGTACCTTATGATACACTATTAGTCAAAGTAATTCACACGACTGTCAGAATCAGTGGAGGAAGAAAGTACATCGTTTGCATGGGCATGCGAGGAGCAGGGAGCGAATATTTCTAAAGAATAGCCTAAGCTACTACATACTTTTTCTAGGCTGACCATCATCCTTCCATTTTTTATTGTTATTTTGTGTGTGTGGGTGTTTTGCCTGCATGTATGTCTGTGTACCACGTGAATGCTTGAAGCCTGTGGAGGCCAAAAGAGGACTTCGGATCCCCTAGGACTAGAGCTACAGATGGCTGAGAGCCACCTGTGGGTGCTGGGAATCAAACTCAGATTCTCTGGAAGAGCAGCCAGTGCACCTGACTGCTGAGCCATCCTTCCAGCCCCTGGCTTATTATTTTTATGTGTATGTGTGTGTGCCTATGTGAGTTTGTGTGCACCACAGACACGAAGGAGTCCCCAGAGGCCAGAAGAGAGCATCAGACTCCTGGTTCTGGAGTTACAGGTGGTTGTGAGCTGTCATGTAGATGCTTGGAACTGAGTCCAGGTCCACTGTAAGAGCAGAAAGTGCTCTTAACCACTGAGCCATGTTTCCAGCTCCTCAATTTCTTTTTTTTGAGACACAGTCTCACTAGATCAAGCTGGTCTTGAACTTGTGATCCTCTGCCTCAGCTTCCCAAGGTCTGGGATTACAGGCATGCTTCACCTTGTCCAGTTAGCCCAATATTGGGAGAAGGATTTTCACAAAGCTCTCAGAATTTCATGTTGTCTCTGTTGAAATAACACCAAGGGCGGTGGGGGGAGAAGTGATTAAATAAATGTGTTTTAGACCTGTGAAGGGCATATTGACCTAGAGTCTTCTTGTTGAAGGTAGAAAATGAAGGAAAAAGCAAGCCAACATGCAGAGCTTCTAAGATCATTACACAAACTGGAAGGTGATCTTGAGTGACTTTATGATGGGCATCTGTAAACTGAAATAGATGTAAATACTCTGTGTGTGTATGTGTTGTGCATGTGTGTGTGTGGTGTGTGTGTGTGTGTGTGTGTGTGTGTGTGTGTGTGTGTGTGTGTGTGTGTGAGAGAGAGAGAGAGAGAGAGAGAGAGAGAGAGAGAGAGAGAGAGAATTTTGGGATAGGCATGAACCCCTTGATGCGTTTTGACTATCATGTTAAAAAGACTTTCTCTAAATTCTAAAGCCCACAAGTAGAAGTTAACATATTGTAACTTAAAACCTTAAACACATTATTGTGGCACGTAGACCTCATCATGGTGATACCTTTATACACGAGTGTTTTCTTTATTCCTCTTTTCTCATGCTGAAACCCGTTATGTCTTTCTGGTTTCCAGCATGTCCAACTGCCGTTCCAGCTGACTTGGTGTTCCTTGTTGAGGAATTTAGCAGGGCCAGGCAATCCAATTTCCAACAAGTTGTCCATTTCCTGAAGACCACTGTCCAATCTCTCAACATTGATCCTCATGCTGTGAGAATCAGCTTGGTCTTTTACAGTGAGGAACCACAGCTGGAGTTTTCCCTGGATACATATCAAAACGCTGCCCAAATCTTACAGCATTTGGACAAGTTGACCTTCCACGGAAGAAGAGGAAGGACGAAGGCCGGTTCTGCTTTGGATTTCCTGAGGAATGAAGTTTTCATTTCAGAGAAGGGTAGCCGGTCCAATCAAGGCGTGCAGCAGATAGCTGTGGTCATCATGGAAAGTCCCTCTGTAGACAATGTGTCTACCCCTGCTTCTCACCTCCGCAGGGCCGGGGTCACCATCTATGCAGTGGGCATCCAGCCTGCCTCTGAGAATAAGGACCTGGAGAAGATTTCTACATATCCTCCCTGGAAGCATGCCATCCGCCTAGAGTCCTTCCTGCAACTCGTCATTGTGGAAAACAAACTTAAAAACAGGCTCTGCCCTGAGACCGTGAGCAGAATCTATCCTCAGAGGAGTTTTACTCTAGAAAGAGCACAAGAAGGTAGGAGGGCTTGATGCATTTGTGTGTGTGTGTGTGTGTGTGTGTGTGTGTGTGTGTGTTAGTGTATGTGTGTGTGAGTATAGGTGTGTGTGAGTGTGTGTGTGTGAATGTGTGTGTAAGTGTATGTGTGTGAGTGTGTGTGTGAGTGTGTGAGTGTGTGTGTGTGAGTGTGTGTGTCCTTCCTATTCTTTTCCCACAGTGGGGTCAACTCATTAAAAAACAGAAACCTCACCTTAGAAAAATCTTTATTTTTGTCTTGGTTCTAAGCAGTGCAGAGGAAGTGTGATTCCTGGTAAGTGTCTTACTTTTTGAGAAAAGGTCTCTTGTAGCCCAGGCTGGCCTCAAGTTCACTACGAGCTGATGTTCACCTTGAACCCTTTTCCTCTTGTCTCCACTCTCAAGCACTGGGATTACAGTCCTGTACCACCACACCTTGTTTAACAAGGAAATTTAACCCGTTTGACAGCTGTGAAAGCCTTTGTGTCTGCTTTTCTATTTTTCTCTCCCCTGCTAGTATTTCTTAGATTCAACTACAAATAATAGATTTAAATTCAAATCACTGAAATATAGATAATTGACTTAGAAATTCAAGCCTGTGATTATATCTTCAGGGGAAAATCACTGATATATATGAAACTAAATGACTTTCATATTTTCTTGATTCCTTGTCCTGAGGTCTAGAAGCATGAATTATACAAAGGAGTCTCAGTCTTCCCCCTTGACCTGTCTTTTTAGTCTCTCTTTTTGTTCTGGGGATGAGAACTTCATTAAAGATGGCTTTCATTTTCTGGTCCATCCTCTGCCTATATCCTGTTGGGCAGAAGGGGATAAAAGGAGCCTGGCTAATTTACAAATGGTCTGAAGAGTGTGAGAGCTGACATCTGTCCCAGGCTGCACAGTGGCTAAGAAGGGACCCGGAACCAGGAAAATCATCCCAAAGTCTAGAGTGTAGAGGAAGCTTAGACTTTAGTAGAAGCTTGGATGGTTTTACCAGAATTCTGCCTGGATGATCATAATGATCATAATATCTACCAGTTATTGATCAATGTGAACACATCACACACACACACACACACACACACACACACACACACACACACACACACACACAGGCACACATGCATGCATGCACATGTATGTGAACATTTTAAACACTTGGTGTGGGCAATACCTGTGGATGCTCAGTAGCAGCCTGACTGCAAGGAATGCCCAATTTGACAAGACTGGCAAGAATGTATGATTCTAGGCAGTGTTCAGAACCCTGGGCTCCTCAAGATCACGTGAAGAGCCTGGGTAGTGGCTTAGCGTGTTGGTCTGCTGCTGTGTGAGCTGGATGCAAACATTCCTTCCTGCACAGTGATCCTTCTCTTAGAATTCAGGCATCCATCTGCCTGTCAGCTCCCACAGGGACAGACTGTCCTTCCTGTGAACCAGGTGTGAACACAAAACTGCAAATCTCACCTCAAAGGTGGTGTGGTCTGTTCTGGAGTCAAATATGAGTAATGATGACACACTGCCTTAGTTATTGTTCTGTTGCTGTGAAGAGACACCATGGCCAGGGCCACTCTTATAAAGGAAAGCATTGATTGGGGCCTGGCTTACAGTTTCAGAGGCTTCGTCCAGGATCATTATGGCAGGGAGCAGGGTGGTGCACATACATGCTCCAGGCATGGTGCTGGAGCAGTAGCTGAGAGCTTTTACATCCTGATCAACAGGCAACTGGCAGAGAGAGAGAGAGAGAGAGAGAGAGAGAGAGAGAGAGAGAGAAAGAAACAGAGACAGAGACAGAGACAGAGACAGAGACAGAGGCAGACAGAGACACAGAAAGACACACACAGAGACAGAGAGACAGAAAGATATACACAGACAGATACACACACACAGACAGACAGATAGACAGAGACAGTGGCTGCTACTAGTTTCCTTTCTGACGCTGTGGTCTGCCCAGGGCAAGGCTTATGATGCTCAGGGGATTATGGGAGCGAGGGAGTAGGGTGGAGATTGGGATCAGTGGTTTTGGGTACCCACCTCCTTCTGACATTCTGTTCTCATGGGTTGTGGCTTCTTCTCGTTGGCCAGATTGCGTGCATGTGGAGAAGGCGGATATTTACTTCCTTATTGATGGATCTGGCAGCATCAGACCAATAGACTTCATTGAAATGAAGGCATTCATGAAGGCGGTGATAAGGATGTTCCACGTTGGGCCTGAGAGAGTGCGATTTGGAGTTGTTCAGTACTCAGACAAAATTATAAGCCAGTTTTTCCTCAGCCGATATGCCAGCATGGCAGAGCTGAGGACAGCCATCGATGACATCCAGCAGGGAGGAGGTGGTACCACAACCGGAGAAGCCTTGAGCAGAATGGCCCTGGTCTTTGAAGACACAGCCAGAACCAGTGTTGCCCGGTACCTGATAGTCATCACCGATGGCCAGTCTTCAGACCCGGTGGCTGAGGCTGCGCAGGGCTTGAGGGACATGGGAGTCGACGTTTATGCCATTGGAGTAAGGGATGCTAATACAACCGAGCTTAAGGAAATAGCAAACAACAAGATGTTTTTCATCTATGAGTTTGACTCCTTGACAGCCATTCAGCAGGAAGTTATTCGGGACATCTGCTCCTCAGAGTGTAAGAATTAAGAAAATGATCATGTATTAGTTATACGTAATGATTGGGTTTCATTATGATACCTCGTGTGTATATATTTTGATCATGCTTACCCCAGTATCCTCCCTTGCTCCCTCCTATTTCTGCTGATCCCCTTTTTCTTCCTAACTGTTCCCCTTCTGCTTTCATGTTTTTTCTCCATTTTTCCCTTTTTCCTTTTCCTCTGTGTGTGACCTGGTAAGTTTCATTAGAGTTGCTATGGGAACATGGGTGAGAGGTTGTTTACAGGAACATGGGCAGCTCATCAGAGGCTTTACCACTGCTGGACTAAGAATTTTTAAAATCTATTTAGTGGATCTTTAATTATTTGAATGGTTATTTATTTATTTATTTATTTATTTATTTATTTATTTATTTATTTATTTTTGTGTGTAATTCACTTGCTGGTGTGTGAGTTTTGAGCACAGAGTGACAGTGACCTGGAATAAACCGAGCTGGTCAAATTTTATATCTTTATCCCACGGCTGTGTCTTATTTTGTGACTAGTTTGTGCTGAGTTGCTGAAAGTTTATTGACTGCTCTTTACTCCCTTTAAAAATATTTTTGTGCTGTGTATATGCTACCCTTGATTGTCAGTTGGGGACTTGTGATCCACTGGCTCCAGGGTCTGACCAAATGTCCTCTTGTGCTGTCCCCACCTCCCTCAGCCTGTAAAAGCAAGAAAGCTGACATCATCTTCTTGATTGACGGCTCAGAATCCATCGCCCCTAAGGACTTTGAAAAGATGAAGGAATTCATGGAGAGGATGGTGAACCAATCTCATATTGGTCCTGATAAAATTCAGATTGGCCTTCTGCAGTTCAGCTCCACTCCCCGGGAAGAATTCAGGCTCAACCAATACTCCTCAAAGGTGGACATGCGCAGAGCCATCTTGAGTGTCAAACAGATGAACGATGGTACCCGCACTGGGAAAGCCTTGGATTTCACTCTGCCTTTTTTTGACAGTTTAAGAGGAGGGAGACCCAGTGTTTATCAGTATTTGATTGTGATCACCGACGGGGTCTCCCAGGATAATGTAGCACCCCCAGCCAAAGCCCTCAGGGACAGAAACATAATTATTTTTGCCATTGGGGTAGGAGCGGCCCAAAGAACCCAGCTTTTGGAGATTGCTAATGACCAGGACAAAGTGTACCATGAAGAAAATTTTGAGTCCCTGCAAAACCTGGAAAAGGAAATTCTCTATGAGGTCTGCAGTCCCCAAGGTGAGTGAGAGAGAAGGTGCGTGGCCTGCAAGCAGTCAGAGGTGCCAGGGACCCTGTTTGCTGTCTCAGCAATGTAGAACTCCGATCCTCTGTCGGGTCTGAACTCTTGATGCTGTGGCTCAGGTTTCTCTGGAGACTCTTAATTATTCCTGTCACCACCCTGGCCACCTGAGACCTGAACATTCTCAGACCCGTCACAATTCCTTACTATGCTTCCCTCGTAGCATAGACAAAGTCAGATGGGAATATGTGTGTGCACAGCTTCCTGAAGGTTTGTGACCACCGACAGGGAACAAGCAGAGAGCCACGTCACTGAGACAGTCTCTTGTGAAGCAGAACACAGTCTTTTCCGTGAAACCCTTATGCAGAAGCTTGCTGCCTGCTCCATTCTGTGTCTAAGGACCAACGCTGTCGTTAATTCCTTTCTGCCTTACTCCGTAGACTTCCCTTCACCCCTGCCCAAGATGGAGGTTCAGAGACAGTCTAACCCCATCCTGGCAGTCTGGACCTATTCTTCTCTTCTTTCCCTAAGACTTGACTTTCAGGGAGTGATGGAGATAGAAAGGTACCTTCAGTAGGTGAGAGACTCTCACAAACACCTTCATCATCACAGTCATCACAGTAGCTAACACATGGACAAGGGGACACACACACACATAGATATATACACACACACATAGATATACACAGACACACACACAGACACACACACACACACACACACACACACACACACATAGATATACACACACACACTTCTACTCATATATATACCCCACACCCTGGCTTTGAGAAATCAGTCCAGGGCCTTGAACATTCCAGGCAAAGTATTCTGCCATTATGTTCCATCTCAAACACCTAGGATAGCTAACTTTTGTTTTTTTCAAATGTGTACTTTTTTATTTTACGAGTATGTTTTGCTTGCATGTTTGTCTGTGCACCACATGTGTGCAGTGCCCATGGAGGCCAGAAGAGGGTGTTGGATTCTCCCTAGGACTGGAGTTGCAGACTGTCATGACCCACCTTGTGAGTGCTGGGAACTGAACCCATGTCTTCTACAAGACTAGCCCATGCTCTTAACCATTGAGCCATCTTTCCTGTTCTGCAGACTGCCTGCCCGCTTCAGCATCAATGAGGCTTTGTGAATGCTAAGTAAATACTCTGCCACTGTACTACATCCTCTAGGCAGCTGGCTCTACAGTCTTGTGGTACATTTTGTTTGTTTATTTATGAGACAGGTTCTCTTTATGTATTCCTGGCTGGCCCTGAACTTGCTGTGTAGCCCAGGCTGGCCTTGATCTGCAGAAATCCACCTGCCTCTGCCTCTTGAGTGCTGGGATTAAAGGCATGGGCCACCACCATGCCTGGCCACTGTGGTGCCATTTGCTGCAGTATAACATAGCATGACAAGGCCTTAAAAACGTAAACACGTTTGGAGCATCGTGGATCTGGCTAAAATGAAGACTCTGAGGTCAGGTCAGAGTGTGCATTTTAAAAATGAATTGACTAATTATTCTTTGAAAATTTCATCCATGTCCATAATGCTTATCGGTCACTTTTATACCCCCATCACCCCCTGTCACTCCCCTTCCACCTTGATGAACCCATTCTTCTTCCCAACAAGTAACTCTGTGTGTATATGTGTACATGTGTGTGTGTGTGCATATGTGTGTATGTGTGTATGTGTGTACATGTGTGTGCGTGTGCATGTGTGTGTGTGTGAAACACACTGAGTTTAATTAGGGCCGACAGCCTGTGCATGAATAGGGGTTGTTTACTGTGGCAGGGGCAGGAGTCTGTAAAACTAACAAGCTACCAGGTGGTACTAATCCTGCAAGTCTGTGAACTACGCTTTGAATAGAGGGAAGTGTAATATAATATGGCGAGGCATAATATAGTCATAGAATGCTATAGTATGGGGTAATGTATAATACACCATGGCATAGAATCATGTAGAAGGATGTATAATGAAACCATAAACTGTAACATTCCTACAAAAGATACTATGTATATAGGAGATGATTTTGTTATTTCTATCTCCAAATGTATATGTTTTTATATGCACATGATTACATGAATTATCCATTTAATTTTTTGAGACAGGACCTCTGACTGTAGCCCAGGCTAGTCTGGAACTCCTTGTGTAGCCTGGCAGGCACTCGACTTGGTAACTAGCCTTAGCCTTGTGAATGCCGAGATGATGGACATGAGCCACCATACGTGGCTTTGTGCCCTTGAGCACTTTGAAGCTGAAGGGACAAAGGGAAGAAAATCTTGTTTTTTTCTTAGTTATGTACCTGTTAGCAGGGTCATGTGACCTGTCAGCCTTAGCAGGAGGCAGAGCGTGGGCTCTAGACATTTACAAAGCTCTTGGTGCCTTGCTTGATTCTTCAGAATCTGAGAGAGCAAGCAAGTACTTTAAAAAAAAAATCCTTTAATCAGGATGCTTTTCCCAGCGGGAGCAGTGCCACACCTGTCTCACGTGACGTGGCTGTAAGGTGGGGTGACTCCTCTGGGGCGCAATCAACGTTCTTTCTCAGATTTCTCACTCTGTGTACAGTGCTGTTCTAACGTGTTAGATGGTGTCCATGCCTCCAATAGTCACGTGGGCTCCCCTGAGGTAGATGCCATTCTTAGGATACTCAATTCCACGGTGAGAAAAACAGGCGGAGAGTGGTTGTCAGCAAATGGGAAACAGTGGGAGGCAGGGTTTGAATTGCCCCAACCATTTGGTGTCAAAAGACAGACCAAGTGCTGCCTGGCATAGTGGTGCATGCAGGAGAAGGAGGCAGAGGTGGAGGGTGCGGGCAGGATCTGTGAATTCTAGGCCAGCCGTGGCTATATGATGTAACCCTCTCTTCCCACCACCCGCCACTCCCCCGCCCCCCCCCCCCCCAAAAAAAAAAGAAAAAAGAAAAAAGAAAAAAGAAAAAAGGAAGTCAGGTCAGGGTCATTTTGTTTCTAGGCCAACCTCAGCTACACAGAGGGTTCAAGGATAGTCTGGGGACATGTGACACTGTCTCAAAAACAAACATGGAAAGCAAACAGAGGCTGGGGAGTTGACGCAGTCAGTAGAGTGATTCTGTGAAAGCCTGCAGACCTGAGTTCAGACCCGAAGACAAGCATGGTGGTCCGTACTGTAATCCCGGGCTGGGGAGACAGGAACGGGAAGATCCTTGGGGTTTGCTGGCCAGCAAGTCTAGCTGAATCAGTGAGCTCTGGGCTCATCCAGACACCTTTGAGTCTAGCTGAATCAGTGAGCTCTGGGCTCATCCAGACACCTTTGTCTCAAAAAAATAAGGTGGATAATGCTTGAGGGAGACACCCAGGGTCAACCTCTGGACCTCCCTCACCATGCACGCAAACACATGCATATATATATATATATATATATATATATATATATATATATATATATATATACTCTCACACATACACGAATATGTATACACACACACACACACACACACACACACACACACACACACACGCACACACGCACCCACGCACAACCCCCCCCAAACAAACAACAACAAAAGCCCACACAATACTCATTATGTATGCATACAGAGACTCTTCTTGTGCAACTAGGGTCCAAGAGGTGCTCGGCTTTTTTATGGAAGACTCATCTGGGCTCCCTGCATCCTATCAAAGCTTTAACATTTATTTTTGTGAAGTATTAAATTAGTGTCTCTGCTTATGCTGCCTCAAGGTGCCCGTTGCTTGAATTTAGAAATCATTTGAAACAAACAAATGGATGCAATTATTTCAAAGATGGAGGCTGAGGTGTAGCTCAGTGTTAGAGGACACTTGCCCAAAACAAACCAAACCAAACCAGACAAAACAACAACAACAACAAAAAAATCACAAAACAAAACAAAAAAGAAGCAAGGACCGTGGGACAGCCTGCATGTTCAGATTCTCCAGATATTGAAGTCCAGTACTTTATTTCTTTGCAGGTGGACGGTGCCCACTTTTTCTTTCCCTACATTTTGTACCAGGTGGATTAAGGTTCTTGTTCATTCAGTTTTGCCTTTAACTTTTTGATGAAATTGGGCCAGACACTTTAATAACAGCCAGGAACTAATTAATCACAGAATTCTAGAGTCACAAAGCTGGAAAAGACCTTGAAGGCTGCCTGCCAAGATCCAGCTCTCTCCACCAACAGGAAGGAAACTGCGTTTGTCAATTATTGAATAAAACCAGTTGAGAAGGTTCTAGGGGAAATGTTAAGTTAGCAACACAATACTATATCACACTGATAAAGCAAAAGTTCTCTTGTATGAAATTGGGTCTAATGTAGAAATGGGATTTACATCTGTGAAATTGCTATTTTGTGAAACAGAACTAGATTTTAAAACAAAGCAAAATCCAGTTATTTTATATGAAAACAGGAGGAAGACACTTCCACTGTGCTACCAGGAACATACCAGCTAGTGTGGGTATGATCTTCAGGGGCGCCAGAACCTCATGGCCCAGCCCTGGGTCTCAGGGAAATGTTTCATTGGTGAAGGATAACTACATACTTATTCCTCCCCAAATTGTATCACCTAATCTTCAGTTTTAAGTTTTCTAATTCAGAGTCAAGTATTCCAATGTGCGTGTGTGTGTGTGTGTGTGTGTGTGTGTGTGTGTGTGTGTGTGTGTGTGTGTACAACTTACAGCAGTTTGTTCTTCCACTATGTGGATCTTGAACTCAGGTCCTCTGTCTTGACAGCAAGCACCTTTACCCACTGAGCCATCCTGCCAGCCTACAATGTGTGAAGATTTAAGGAAGGAATGCCCACATACTCAGCTTGCCTTGAGTAGTTTTAAGCTATGCATTGCCTCTGCTGAAGTAATTTATAATTTATAGTGCTAGCTCTTCCATGGTTGCTAGCTTATTCACTCATCTACATTCCAACCTAGATGTTATCTGTGAGCATCAATTTTGCATTCTCGATGGAATTTTGTAAATGGGCTTATTATACACTAATTATAGGCTGAAACACCAGTGGACCTTCAAATTCTAGATTAAGCCTCCCTGGAGGGCCTTACATTTCAGGCAGAAGAAACAGAAAACAGAGAATACCATTCAGCTCTGACCTTTTCTAATAGTCTGCCACACCCCCCAAAAAGGCTGATGTATGGACAGTAGGTGAGGAAGAAAACTCCTAGGGTGGAAGGTACAAGTACTGCTGAAAGAGACTCAAGACTTGTTTATAGGCCACCCTTACCTGTCAGACATCCAACGCTTGTCTGTATTAGGTCATGGGATGATAGGTTGACATAGCACCCACTCTTAAGGAACTAAGTAAAGAGTCAATGGACACACAGGACATTAAGTACTTGATTGAGGAGGTGCAGGTAAAAACTGGGGAAATCTTGGAGGAGGGTAAGGCAGGCCTTTGGACTGCTACTTAAAGGACTTGAATATGTCAACCAGCTACATAGGAAAGGACACTCCAGGCCGAGGGACTAAGATCTGCAGTGACAAAGACATGGCATCGCCTATTTTGTATCAGTTGGCTTTTACCACAGTACAGCCTCCATATGTAACCCACCGTTGTTCGGGCTTGGACTTGTGGGAGTTGCCTGGGGGAGCATTCTTTCTGGCTTGGGCACTACCCTCTGCAGCTGCAGGTGATTGATACCACTTTTCCGCTTTCAAAGGATGCGGCGTGGATCTGTCTGTCGGAATTGATATCTCAACCTCTTCAGAGCGAGCTCAGCGGGTTCTTCCAGAGCTGCTGCCCCGGCTGATGCAGCAGCTGGCCTTGCTTTCTAACATCAGCTGTGACACTCCTGGCCAGATGGACCCGAGGTTCCGCTACGTGATTCCAGGCTCCAGTGGCCAGCTTGTCTTTGACTCAGGCTTTGAGAAATACAATGATGAGACCATCCAGAAGTTCTTGATACATCAGGCTTCCGTGAACAACCGTATGGATACAGACTTCCTCCAGTCCCTGGGAGAGACTACCATCCACCTGTCTTTTGCTAAAGTGAAGGTAATGCATGCCTCGGACCCAGTCTATGGAGCCTTGGGGCAGGGTAGAATAAAAAGGTTTTGTAACTGAAGCCAACAGAGCTGACAAGAGGTGGGCTTTCATCCAACGGACATGTCTGTCTTTATTAAGCCCAGGAGGCTCTGTGCTGAACAGTACTAGGAGGAAGCAAAGAATACAGCCCTGCCTTCCAACTGCCCACTGGGGAGTGATCCAAATCCTTCCATGACATAAGTCATCCTTTTGTTTGTTTGTTTGTTTGTGACAAGGTCTCTCTATGAAGCCCAGGTTGGCCTTGAACTCACAGAACTCCACCTGCCTCTCTGCCTTCCCAGTGCTGGGATTAAGGAATGCACCACCTACCCTACCTGCACAATTCTTTCTTAAGACATTTAGAGAATGCTGTAAGATGCTCCCTAGTCTTTTGTATTCACTCATAGCTATTCAGAGTTCAACTATTATTTTTGTAATCATCACCTTGAGCTAGCCCAAGCCCACCCATGAAGCTTCTCTCTTCCTGATGCCCCTTGAACGGTATACTTCAGGTGTAACTAACACTTAGTTTTCCCTACATTCACAATCCAATGTCCCCTGCCTGCCTTCTCTCCTCTTGTTAATGGTACTTTGGTATGTTTTGAATGGATAAAGATGGAGGAGATAATTTTTAAAGTATCTTTAAGTGAAGGGTTTAGACTGTCTCAGCTTTCTCCCCCCCCCCCCATCAGGGTGTGAGGGAGAAGTTGAAATGAAAATAGGGTTGTAAGTTGGTAACAAATGGATAGGTCAAAAGGAATACATTAAATGGCTGGGCACACACACAAATTCACTTGTAATTTTAAGAATTGTGTCGGGGTGGTGGTGGCACAAACCTTTAATCCCAGCACATGGGAAGCAGAGGCAGGCAGATCTCGGAGTTAGAGGCCAGCCTGGTCTACAGAGCTAGTTCTAGGACAGCCAGTCCTACACAGAGAAACCCAGTCTTGAAACCCCCTCCCGCCAAAAAAATTCTGTGTACTTCTTCATTCCCTTTTCTTCTTCCTTCTCTTTTTCCCTCTGTTTTTCCTGCTCTCTTCCCCACCCCACTCCCAGGTCCTTTTAGTGCTTACGGATGGACTTGACGAGGACCCACAGAGGCTGAGGAGAACCTCAGAATTCCTTCGTAGCAGAGGTAAGTGTGCAGGTGCCCTGCCTGGCCTGGCCCCTCCCACCAGGGCCCCTCCCACCAAGGCTGAGCTCCGGAGACGGACTCCAGGAAGCCACCTGCTCTAGTGGATGATAGAGCACATTTCCACCAGGCCGAGGCCCAGTCTCCCTTGTGTGAGTCAGGGGTATGGAGGCATCTCCCCCTCCTAGCATCCCTGATGTCAGAGCTGTTTGGACGGTTTGCAGATGCCACTGTACTCCAGTAGTGTCGTCTCGTATTTTAGGATTCTCAGAAGTCTCTGTGTCTTTTCCTTAAACACTGGAGTCAGCTGGAAGCCGAGCCTTGCTCTTAGCCCCACAATTTTCTCCAATCTTTCCCTCTGCCCTCCTCCACTTTTAAGGGCCGGGGAGCTACTCCAGGTGGCATGCTTGTGAAATTAGAAGATGCCCATCGCCCAGAGCGGATGCAGCCCTGTGCAGGCTGCTGGCTGCATTTCAGAGCTCACTTGCTGCTCAGCTGGATGTCCTAGCGTAGGACAATTTGTTCATTTGCATAAAGTGGCTTTGGCTCTTCTCATTTTGTGTCACATGGAGCAAACGCGGGATGAATGTCCTTGTTCAATATGACTTGTTCAAGCTCCCTTGAGGCGGGATAAAAAGGAAGGGAGAATGCCGGGGACACAGGACAGGGAGGGGGAGGAGAGGCAAGAAGAGAGGTCTCTCATTCTGGAATCTGGTTGAAGCTTCTCACCCCGAGAAAAGCACAACTGACAGCTGCTTGAGGCTTCCCCCCTCCACCCTGTAAACCCACAGTTTTCTAGGAATCTCACCAGAAACCCCATTTCCAGGGAAAGGACGTGTGCTGAACCCCTGGGGCAACCCTAGTGGTTCTGGTTTTCTGGGATTTATCAGATTCTAATTCCATCTATGGCATCTCCAGAACCACCTCAGTTATCCATCTCACTTATCAGAAGAAGCAGGGGCAGAAGAAGATGTTCCTTAGCAATTTTTTGAGATGTAACTTGAGAACCACCAAAATGCATATAATGCTAAGGCTTAGATAATTCATTCTTACTCTCTCAGAGAAGCCTGGACGCATACTTGGGTCTATCTTAATTCCAATTCCTGCTACTCTTTCTTCGGGGGAACCCACCCCAGGATGGACAAATCTTTCTTTTGAGCACCCCTCTTTCTTTTAATCCTCACAATTAAGCCTGTATTAGAATATCTTTAATAAAATCTCCAACTCTGCTTCACAAACAGGCTAGTCCTGCAATTCTTCTCTGTGTTGACAACATGAACCCTGGTTTGGCTTGAGGTTAGGTCCTTGAAAGTTTGGAGGAAGTCCCCAGCTGCTGAGGAAGGCAGTGTGGAGCTATGCGTCAGTCCCCTCATGGGTGACACCTTTGTCCTTCTCCTTTGATGGAATGTATTCAATATATCCTACTGAGGATGATTTTGCCATTGATGTTGGAAAGCATTTTTTTTTTTAATTATTTTTTTAAATGACAGCTTGCTTCTAGATGAACTTACTTCTTTGATTACCCTGGAAGTTTAAACTGTTGCAACTTTTTCCTGGAAGAAATTTGGGAGTGTGTGACAAGAGACTGAAAACTTGTCTAACGCGTTAGTTGCCAAGAACATATTTTTAAGGAGTAAATTGGGAATATGTAGAAGACAGCAGCTTGTTCAGTAGCAAAAAGCCAACTGCGTGTATGCTGAGAGTTTACTGATCAAAATATTAATGGTAATATTGTTATGGAAACAAACATGGCAATTCCTGATTGAATTTCTTTCCTTTTCTCTTCTTTCTTTCTTTCTTTCTTTCTTTCTTTCTTTCTTTCTTTCTTTCTTTCTTTCTTTCTTTCTTTCTTTCTTTCTTTCTTTCTTTCTTTCTCTCTTTCTCTCTCTCTCTTTCCTTCCTTCCTTCCTTCCTTCCTTCCTTCCTTCCTTCCTTCCTTCTTCCTTCCTTCCTTTCTTTTCTCTCTCTCTCTCTCTCTCTCTCTCTCTCTCTCTCTCTCTCTCTCTCTCTCTCTCGACAGGGTTTCTCTGCATAGCCCTTGCTGTCCTGGAACTCACTTGGTTAACCAGGGTAGCCTCGAACTCAGAGATCCAGAGATCCACCTGCCTCTGCCTCCCGAGTGCTGGGATCAAAGGCGTGCACTGCTGCCCACTGATTGAATTTCTTAAACACCCTTGTCCATTTGGTCTCATTGTGTGAACAGACTGATATTTTGACTGATATTTGAGTGCCTGTCTCATTAGTCAGGATAGGCTCTGCCTACACCTACATAACCTCCAAACCTCAGTGGTGTGAGGTGCTCAAATAGATGTACTCAGTGCTTCCTGCTCACAGCTCAAAACCCCTGGCCCTTGTTAACTGCTGTGGCCAGAGAAACAGGGTGGAATTGAACGTTCTTCTGAAGACTTGTTCCTGGGAGTGGCACCTGTCACTCTGTTCACATCTCCTTGGCTGGAACAACTACATTATCACTCTGAATTGAAAATAGTTTTCAAGATAAGGAATTGAGGCTTACTGAAGTTTATAACCTTCTCTAAGAAGTAAAGTCCTGGGGCTGGAGGATGGCTCAGTGGTCAAGACCACTGTTGCTCTTACAGAAGACCTGGACCTGGTTCCCAGCACCCACATGGAGGCCCACAACTATCTGTAACTCCAGTTCCAGGGGATCCTGGAACTTGCTCTTCTGACCTCCGAGGGTACCTGGCATGTATTTGGTGCACAGACATATGTGTAGGCAAAACACTCATACAGAGAAAATAAAAGAAACCCAAAACAAATTTAGAAGTGCGATCTTACCATGCACCCTCAAGAAGGAGACCAGAATATTCATAAACAGTCACACGATTACCATCATTTCCCCCGCCCTCCCCTCCTTTCCTTACCAGGGCCATGTGTACATTAGGCAAGTGCTCCATCATTATGTGACATCCACATCCCTGGACATTATTTATCCATTTTAACTTTTATTTATTTGTATATGTTCATGTGTGTGGGCATTGTCAAGTCCCAAGAAACTTGGGACAAGTCTCACTCAGTACCCGTGGCACTCCTAGCACTTCTCACCCTGCCTCCGACCCTAACCTCGCCAGCCCAGGGCTGGGCTCCCTTCCCCCAGCTTCTGATTCCCGTCTGATCCAGCCGTTGTGGCCACATGCTCCAGTCTTTCCGCTCTTGGCTCCGCTCTTGGATCCTCTCTTGTCCGCTTGCCCTCTCTCCTCATCCTCTCTCCTCTTCCTCTCTTGCTCTCTCCCCCTCTCTCTCCTCTCATGGCCCAGTTCAGTCTGGACCCTCCTAGAAGCCTCTGACTGTTCTCCCTCTCATATCTACAATAAAACCTTTCTCCTCAGCCATGCCTTGGAGTGGCCATGTCCTCATTTTCACTCACACACATGCATGTGTTTATGTGGAGGCATGTCATGGCACATATGTGGAGGGCAGAGGGCCACAGGCAGGAATCAATTCTCTCCTTCCACCATGTGGGTCTGGGGATTGAACGCGGGTTCTTAGACTTGGCAACAAGTGCCTTTATTTACATCTTACCAGTCCCTGGACATAACTTCCAAGAGTCAACTTCAAGGATAGGTTTAGAAGGATCTAAGAATACAGGAAATGTACCCAAGGGCCTGAGAGCTGGCTCAGTGGTAAAGAGCGCCGGCTACTCTTCCAGAGGACTCAAGTTCAATTTCAGGTACCCACATGGCAGCTCACAACCATCTGTAACTCCAGTCCTGGGAGACCTGATACCGACTCTGGTCTCTGTGGGTACTACATGTGGTGCACAGACACGGACTCAGGCAAACACTCACACACATGAAATAAAAATAAATAAAATCTCAAAAATTAAAAAAAGAAAGGCACTCGAGGGAGAGGCAGGATGACCGTTGATAATTTGAGGTTAGCCTGGGCTTTCTTGAGAGCACTGGGCCAGCTTGGGCTACACAGGTAGATTCTGTAGGAAGGAAAGAAAGAAACCCAAACCAAATAAGCCAACAACAGCAACAACAATGAAAAAGAAGGATAGTTAGCCCATGCAGCCCAAGCGGGCCTCCAGCTCCTGATCTTCATGCCTCAGCTTGCATGGTCCGGGGCTGCAGATGTAAGCCTCCCTACCTGGCCTGGGAACTGGTTTTGATTTGAGCAAAATGCGCTTGAGACAAGAAGGACTGAGGGTGTGGTGGTGGTGGATGATGGGTGACCATCTGGGGCCGAGGCAGAGACAGATGATTCTGAAGATAGGTAAGTAACCCTCCCCCCAACCCTCTGATAGGACTCTCCGGACTCCTGCTCATCGGCCTGGAAGGCGTACAGAAGTTAGAAGAGCTACAGGAGCTGGAGTTCGGCAGAGGGTTCGTGTACCGGCAGCCTCTGAGCGTCCATCTGCCGTCCCTCCCCAGGGTCTTACTGAAGCAGCTCGTGAGTCCTCTTCCAAAGTGTCCTTCCCTTGGTCCCAATGATGATAGTGACTTTGAAAAACTTTGGGGGTGGGTGGGGATGTTGCCTGTCTAGTGTGTAGTATGATCCAGGCTGATCCAGAAAGAAAAGGCTGTACATGACACAGGTTCTGTGTTTCAGGACACAATCGTGGAGAGGACATGCTGTCAGGTGTATGCCAAGTGTCATGGAGATGATGGGCCTCGAGGTGATCCTGGGAGTCTTGGGAGGGAGGTAAGACTTCCTGGTGGAGGGAATGCGCACCAAGGCTGACATCCTCACAGCCTTCTTTCTGATTTCACAGTTGTAACAAACCTTTGAGGACCTTGCTGGTTTACATAGTGATCTTGAAGTTCTGAGAGCGGATGCCACTCTCCCTGAAGTGTACAGTGTGAAAAGGCATTTGAGAGAGCTGAGCTCTGGTGTTTACCTGACATCACCATGGTCTATTCTTTCTACCACATAGTGCTGCCTCTTTATGTTGATCTAAAATTATTTTTCATTTTAGTTTTTGTTGCATTTATTGGTGTGTGCATGTTCATATGAACACGTGCAGGCTGTGGTGTTCATATGGAGTCAGAGGACAATCTCTGGCTGTCGGTTCTCTCTTTCCACGATGTGGGTCCCAGGGATCAAATTCAGGTTATAAGTTTTTGTTTGTTTTGTCTTCTTTTTTGAGAAAGGGTCTGGCCTAGAACTTGCTCTGTACACCAGGCTGGCCTTGAACTCTCATAGGTCTGCCTGCCTATTCCTCCCAAGTGCTGGACTTAAAGGGTGTACTTTTATTGGCTGGGCCATCTTGCCGGCCAAGTTGTTTTACCTTTTTTTGTTTGTATGTGTGGGTGTATGTGGAGGCCACCGGTCAACATCTGGAATCTCCCTCAGTGGCAGCTTTCCACTTTAATTTTTGAGACTGTCTTTTGCTGAACCTGGAGCTTACTCATTTGGCTAGGCCAGGCAACTGGCCAGCAAGCTGCAGAGTCCTCCTGTCTCCATCTTCCCAGTGCAGGGATTATAGACACATGCTGTCACACCCAGCTGTGTGGGTGCTGAGGCTCAAAGTCAGGGCCTCAGGCCTGTGGGACAAGTACTTTTTACCTAATGAGCCCTCTCCAAGTACCCCCATATGTTTAGTTGACAAATGTAGTCATAGATCCTGCCTGTGCACAGGGTCTTCACTTACCAAACATTTACCTGGCCAGCATCTTCTTCTTCTTTTTTCCCCTAGCAATAAATACCTTTGCCCCTCCTAACATTCTTCTCACAGCATTAAACTTTGAGAAAAGATAACAGTCATTGGCTTCATGAGGCAGTTGATGTTCATCTTTGTTAACTCTGACTGAACTGACAGGAAAAATTAGTACTTAACACTTTGAAGGAAGAATAGCTCATAGACATGTTCCTCAGGTATTCAGGGCTGGCCAGATTCCAAGGCACACCCAGGAGCAAAGTTCTGTGACAGGTGCATAGCCTCAAATCCAAGTGTGAGGCTGAGCCAAACCCACAACCCTGACATTGTCCTTGAACTCTCTAGGCAGCTAAGGCGACCTTGAGCTGAGGATAATTACAGATGTGTCCCAGGTATGGTGGCACACACCTGTAATTATCCCCAGCTCAGTACCTGGCTGGAAGGAGTTCTTTTTCATTTGAAGATTTAATTTTCTTTTTACTTGTCTGCATGCACCCATGCCTATGTATGGATATATGCAAACAGGTGCTGGTATCTGTGGAGGAGAAGGCATCTGATCCCATCTGTTGTGGGTGTCGGGAACTTGAGTCTTCATCAAGAGTAGCTTGCGCCGGGTGGTGGGGGCGCACGCCTTTAATCCCAGCACTCGGGAGGTAGAGGCAGGCGAATCTCTGTGAGTTTGAGGCCAGCCTGGGCTACCAAGTGAGTTCCAGGAAAGGCGCAAAGCTACACAGAGAAACCCTGTCTCGAAAAACCAAAAAAAAAAAAAAAAAAAAAAAAGAGTAGCTTGCTCTCTTTACTGTGGAGCCATCTCCCCAACCCCTGGCCTGTAATGGCTTTGCAGGTCAGTCCTATCAATCTAAAACAGTGCAAAGTATGCAATGACTTTTTTATTTTTTGTTTTTGTTTTCTGAGATAAGGTCATATGTGGCCCAGCCTGGCCTTGAACTTCTTATGTAGCTGAATATAACCATGATGATTTGATCCTTCTGGCTTAAATCCCAAGTAGTAGGATCAGAGGCATGTACTACTATGTTTAGTCTATGTAGTGTTGGGAATCGAATCAGGGTTTCATGCATGCCAGGAAAGCACTCTGCCAACTGAGTTACACGCCTGTCTCTATACAGACTTGGAAAAAGAAATCGAAGCCAAGGCCTAGTGACAGGCTTGTCTCGCTCATGTTCTTTAATGTTAGACTAGAGGATTGAATTTGGGAACCCCTTACTGTGTGTGTGTGGCAACTAAGAGGCCATGTCTCGAATGCCAGCAATGACATGGTTAGAAAATGTTGATTTCGCTGCTCGGTTAGAATTGTGTAGTGCTTGGTTGTATTGAATTTTACAAATAAAACATGTCTCACTGATCTTATCAGTGGATTTTAGGCTAAATAAACAAATCTACCTTTCAAATGGCAAGCCAGCATTCCTTAGGATGATACGGTTTGTAAACTTGAAACTGAAAAAAAGAAGACTAAATAGTTGAATCAGAAATGAACCTTCCTCATGAGTCATTGGAGGCAGGACCTTTGCAGATGGTGTTCAACAAGGACAGAGACCTGTTTATGAACAGCGCTTTAAAAAAATTTTTTTTTAAATTAGAAACTGGTCTGGATTGCAGTTTTCATGATAGAATGGCTTAAAAATATTTTGAAATCATAACAATAATCTGATGAGCCAAACAAATAATTGTTCATATTCTCCCTGTAATACAGGCTGAGAATCTCCATTTCTGTGTACCTTCTCCACTAGCTAATGGATTTTTCAATAACATATGGACCTAGTGAGACAAGCCTACCTCATAGTAGCAACTGAAACTTTTTGCATAGATTTGAGAAATGATGAAGAATCCAGAGTCCAAGTTACTTATTTGAGTTTCTTGTCTTCTCAGGGAGAGAGGGGTTTGGACGGACTTCCTGGCCACCCTGGTGAAGAGGGTGATTATGTGAGTACTGGGTCTTTCTCCTTCTCCTCTTCCTTCCTCTTCCCCTCTCCCACTTGATAATCATCAGCCACATTGAGGTGATTTGTTTCGATTATTGAGACACCTGTGATTATAACAGGTGTGACCAGGTGAGTTGAAGAGAGACCAAGTCCATTCTTACCACATAATGCAATCATTCAGCTTTCTTGGGTGGCAGTGAAGGGTATGGAGTTATGGCGAACCACTGAAGGTTTGCATAAAACCCTGGATACCTCACGCCACCCCAGGACGTGCTGCGTGAGAAGTATACACCATTTGTTTATCAGCAAGATGAATGTATATCATAGAGAGAACTGTGAGGTAGGAGAGCAGACTGTGGTAGAGACCATCTTCATCTCATCTCAGAAATTCCAGGAGGATTTAAGAATTCCGTGGTTTTCAGGTGAATTTTTTTTTTTTTTTTTTTTTTTTTTTTTTTTTTTTTTTTTTTTTTTTTTTTCGAGACAGGGTTTCTCTGTGTAGCTTTGCGCCTTTCCTGGAACTCACTTGGTAGCCCAGGCTGGCCTCGAACTCACAGAGATCCACCTGGCTCTGCCTCCCGAGTGCTGGGATTAAAGGCGTGCGCCACCACCGCCCGGCTAGGTGAATTTTTTTATCAGCCCTTTGTCCCACGAGCCTGCTTTAACGTTGATTTGCATGTACACCACTGGTTCTCTAGCTTTCTAGTCTCAAGGCTGTGGGTGTTCTGTATTGTGAGGGTGAGTTGAAGTAAGAGGGTCACCACTCCAAGATGAATTTTAGGCTCTCTGCAGCATGGAAGGAACAGTTTTGAGGAACTGTACCTCAAAGAGCCGTGCAGAAGCATATTTATTGATAGTCACACAAAAGTTGTTTTTTGGGTAAAACAAGTTCCTCAGACCAAAGCCCCTGATCTAATCTTTGTGTTCTCTGAAGGAAAACATCACATCCCTGCAACTTAGTCCTTATTGTGTACTGTTTGCAGTGCCTAATAATTCAAGACACTCCAGGTGTGCCAGGATAGTCTTGTGACCAAAGTCATGCAAAGACTGTAAAGCTCCTTCAGAAAAACAACTCTGTAGGACACAGAACAATCACCATTTTCCACAATGATTTCTTCATGATCTAAGTACTTCTAGAAAACAACTGTTTGTTCTGATGTTTACCTGAGGTACAGTGAGAACAACTGCTTCATTCTGATGTTTACCCTAGATACAAAGATTTTCCAAGAGTTCCACTACAAAGACATTGTCCTACTCTTTGTCACCCTGGCTGCATTGAGATTTAATTGACAAACGGAATTGCGTTCCCTAAAATGTGAACCTTGATGGTTTCATATATGTACATGTTGTGAGACCATTATACAATTGAGGCCATTGGCAGGTCGGCCACATTGCAGCCAGCACTTTTTCTGGCACTGTGTGGTAAGAACATTCAGGATCAATCTCCTTAGAGACTTTTAAGTAGCTAATGCTGTGCTGTTCATGCCCAAGACTCACTTAAAATTGAGTTTACATCTTCTCACCAATGGTTCTCCATTCCCTCATCCTTCAGTCTTTATGCTCTTAACAGTTATAGAGGATCTCAAAGACGTGTGTGTGTGTGTGTGTGTGTGTGTGTTTGTTTGTGTGTGTGTGGGAATTGAATGTAGGGCTGTGTTCATAGGCAAGTACTCTACCCCTCATCCTTTCCCAGCTCTGGGTTTTGTTCTTGTGCTATCTACTTTTTTATAAGCTAAAGCTAAGAGAATTTTATTTACCTATTTCATAATGACAAAACCCACTTTGTGTAAATGTACATGGTATATTACTTTATGAAAAAACGAATGTATTTGACAAAAGAAAAAGCATTAGCATGAAAAGAGCAATGTTTTCCATATTTAGCTTTTAGGAGGCAGCTGAATTTACATACGTGCTTCTGTCTTTGCCTGCTCTGGTGCCACTGTCTATGTGGCTCTTCCCTCCACTCATCCTTGGGAAGAATGAGAGTTAAAAACAGCAAATAACACTGGAGTGTTGTTACACCTAAACCGTTGTGTGCCATGAGGAAGGAGAGAGACAACACTTATGGGTTCCAAAGATCTTATTGAATCACCAGTAAGCGGGACACTGATCAATCAGGGCTGCAGGACAAGGACTCGGGAGCCTCGTTTCTCCTGGAAGTCCCAAGCAGGGGCAGAAAGCAGGGTTTATAAGCGCAAAAATCACAAACATTTGTTACTAATGTATAATTACAATTTTCACCAATCAGGAATCAACAATTAGGGACTTCCCTTGTGTGTTCTATCGTTGTCAACCAGCATACTATGCAAAACTTTTAGTCTAACCAACCAGATTCATTTGTTCCTTCTGTGGTCAGGAACAGCCATGATGTTTCTTAAGAGCTAAAGATGCATAATGACTATTTCTTTTTTTTTTTTTTTTTTTTTTTTGGTTTTCCGAGACAGGGTTTCTCTGTGTAGCTTTGCGCCTTTCCTGGAGCTCACTTGGTAGCCCAGGCTGGCCTCGAACTCACAGAGATCCGCCTGGCTCTGCCTCCCGAGTGCTGGGATTAAAGGCGTGCGCCACCACTGCCCGGCTTGCATAATGACTATTTCTATGGTTTAGGGAGGAGGTGGATCAGCCACTGGAAAGTTCTTAGCTCCCCTAGGACTTGGGAACCTGAACTTTCTTTCACCCCACAGGTAAAATGGAGTGCGAAGTCAAAATGGCAGAACTTAGGCCAAGGTGCTTTGCCTGCGCCCTTCAGTATAATCGGGAAAAATAACCTCTGTGAACTATTCTACATCCAAGTACAGATGTTTTCTTTGCTCCACCTATTTTTTTAAAATTTATTTTATTTGTATCAGTGTTTTGCCTGAAGGTGTGTCTATATACTACATACATGCCTGGTACCCATAGAAGCCAGAAAAGGGTGCCAGATCCCCTGGAACTGGAGTTACAGACAGTTGTGAGCAGCCATGTGGGCGTTGAGAACTGAACCTGGGTCCTCTGGAAGAGCAGCCAGCGCTTTTAACCACTGAGCCATCCATCCTGCCCTTCTAGCTGTTATTCTGAACACCTACACTATCTGAATGTAGAAGATAAGCATAAATTAAAGAAAAAAATGTAGCTGCCAAGACGTGTATAAACCTATCTACCATGCAGTTTAGGGAGAATTGCTCAGCCCCCTCCTGCTTTTCCCCCCCACTTCAGTAAGCACAGCCTTACTGAACATGAGTATGAGTTCTTGCTATTTCATTTAGAAACAGCAAAATATTCCTTCTAATATTTTGATGTCTAAAATAACCTGGCTTATTTTTTATACATGCAGCGTGGGTCAGTGAGTGAGCATGTGTATGCCACATGGAGGTCCCTTTCAAGAGTGGGTTCTCTTCTTTCATCCTGTTGAGGCAGGATCTCTCTTGTTTATGCACTGCATACTTCAGCCAACTGGCTTGGGAGCTTCCAGACAGTTCTATCTCTGCCTTCTGTTTTGCACACTGGGATCCCACCACAGCCTCTGGCTTTTTGCAGAGGCACTGGGGACTCAGAGCATCAGCTTTGCATATCAGGTTCCCTTGCCCACAGAGACATCTCTCCAACCTTCTTTTATGTTTCATGAAATGTCTTATAAAAGAAGATGACTTCACTGTGTGCTGTTCTCTGAACAGCTCTTAGTATGTTTTTTTTTCCTTCTAAAAATGGTCAGGTTTTCCTGCTCAGTGCCAGAGATATTTCTGTAGGTAGAGTGCTATGAGAGGTGCCAGCATACATTTGTAGGCTCAAGTGAACATGTCTCGGGAACAGACAACTTATCCTTCCAGATGTCTTCTGCTAGTAACCCATCACACCTCTCCCACCCTCCAACTCAATGGTGTAACCATGAGGACCTGAGTCTGGATCCCACGACTCACATAAAGCTGCATATAGTAGTGTGCACACCCATTCTCCTAGGGCTTAAATGCACCTAAGAACATGAAACCATGTGTCAAACAAAGTGTAAGGCAAATTTGTCTTCTGACTTCCATACCCTGCAATGGGACAGATGTGCTTCACTCACACATAACACACACACACACACACACACACACACACACACACACACACACACCAATATTAATGAACTGCAAAAAATTAGAAAATATCTACCAGTCCTGATGGTATGTACTTATGGTCTCAGTCCTTGGGTGGTGGAGGCAGGAGGATCACAAGTTCAGTGCTAGCCTGGGCTACATAGCAAGACCCTGTTTCAAACAATCACACAAACCAACCAACCCAAAACCTAAGAGACATGCAAAGTTGATTTCCCTAACACTGTAAGGACAATAAGGGAACAATCAGGAGATCGCAACAGAAACAGTTGCTGAAGTGAGGAGGTGACCTTAGGGACAGGAGGGTGTCACTGACAAGAAAATGTTAAACAGTGGTTTATTCTCTGTGAGACCACAGTTGGAGCTGTCTGGAGAAAATGTTAGACTCATTTGAGGTTTGAATTCTAAAGTTGTTTCCTTATTTGGGGCCTCAGCTTGGCCAGATGAGGATGAATTTATAATCTGATGACCTTGTAGGTTACGTCTGGTCAGGTGTTTGAAGATGTAAACTCTAGGGACCGCTGGTGTTCCAGTCCCTTTGGTGGGCATCAGGGATGGTTGGAATTGCTTTGGTGGGCATGGAGATGGTTGCTTGAGTATCTTCTCGTGATTTTCTTCACAGGGACAGAGAGGCCCCCGGGGTCTTCCTGGACTCCGAGGTGAGGAAGGATGCCCAGGTGTGAGAGGTCCTAAGGTGAGCATGTCCTTGAACTTCGAGATCCTTTGCCTTTCATGGTTTTGTCCCTTGAGTTGGAGAAAAAAAATCTTAATTCTTCACCACGGCTATAGAATCTTAAATCCTTAGACTGAAGGTTGGGGAAATAAAACCTATAGAGTTTGCAGAGAGGATCCCAGGAGATCCCAGGAGATCCCAGGAGTGAAGTAATAATGTCAGACAGAGTGACCTAAAAAGAACAACTATCAGATTCCACTCTGTGGAGGAGCAGATCCATAGCCAGGAGCTCTGGTGGTCCGTGTTGAACATGAACCTGAGCCATATTCATTCAGATACGAGGGAGCTGGGGGTTCTACCCTGAATCCCATCAGGAGGAGTTAGGGGCTGATCCTAAGAAGCATTAATTCCCTAATACTTTAGCTTCTCCTGCATTTGGGGAGAGCAGCTCTGGCTCCAGGAGGAAAAAAGACCCTCAAGACAAGAGTTGAGCGTGCTGGTAGTTGGAAGGCAGGCTTGGAACCCTGAATTTCAGCAGCTAAGGGGAGATGAACAAAATACCCCCTTTTAAATGGTTGCTTTAAATGGCCCTGAAGCTTCCAGGATTGGACTATCTCCTTCAATAAGCTCAGAAGAAATATCTCCAACGTAAAAGTCCTAAAGAGAGCTTTCCTAGTCACACTGATTGTGTCCTTCACGTGCCATGAGGTCTTTCAGTGACCCTGTCCTGTTGTTCCCAGAAGCCTCTGCGTGCTTGTGACCAAGTGTATTATAAATATAAGTGACAGGCCACTGCTGCTCCCAGTACCCCTACTATGCAAAGAGTGTCAAGGGGCTGTTTTCACCAGGCACAGGAAGTGGGGGAGGGCAGAGTAACTCTTTGAGACCCAGTACATTTGCTAGAGAGGCACCTTCATTTGATCTAAGAATTACATTTTCTTCAAAGTGAAGTGACATGACTTTGTAAGTGAATCAAGAGTTTAAAAATTCATCAAGCCCAAGTTTTCATCAAACCCAAGTTTTCCTCTCTCTCTCTCTCTCTCTCTCTCTCTCTCTCTCTCTCTCTCTCTCTCTCTCTCTCTCTCTCTCTCTCTCCTTTCTCTCTCCAATACATGGAACTATACCTAGGGTCTCACATGAGCTAAACAAGCACTCTGCCCTGAGCTAGATCCCCATCCCTCAATCCTTTTTATCTTAGTTTTAACGAACACTTCTGAACTGTGTCTATGAATGAATTCAGTGGCTTATTTCAGTAGCTGCACGTAGAATGCACCAGTTGAATCCAAGCTCCTCCCTTTTCTGCTCTGCCCCATTGTTGTGGAATATTTCTTTAATGAAGGCAAAAATGTGTTACATTTGTTTGTGCTGTGGACTATTACTTTAACTATGTGAAGGTGTGTTACACTTGTTTCTACTCCCTTTTTAAAAAAACAATGCAAAGATGTATTACATTTGTTTGTGCTGCACTTGTTCAATTATGTAAAGAGGTGTTGCATTTGTTTTACTTTGCCTGCTTAAGGCCACCTGATTGGTCTAATAAAAAAAATGAATAGCCAATAGCTAGGCAGGAGAGGAATAGGTGGGGCTGGTGGGCAGAGACAATAAATAGGAGAAATCTAGGCTTGAGAAGAAGAGAAAGAGAGAGACATGTCTGGGCTCAGAAGCCAGGCAGCCACCAGCCAGCCAGCCATGAGAAGCAGTGAAAGTGAGCCATACAGAAGGAAAGAAAGGTAAAAGCCCTGAGGCAAAACGTAGATAAAGAGAAACAGGTTAAGTTATAAGAAGTAGCAAGAAATGTGCCTAAGCTAAGGCTGAGCGTTCATGACTAATAATAAGTCTCTGTGCCATGATTTGGGAGCTGGTTGGTGGCCCAAAATAAAGCCTGCTACACCCCATTTCCTCCCCAACGTCTAGTGATCAGTATTCTGCATTTGGGTTGACTTTTTACTTTTAACTTTAAAAGCTATAAATGTATTACTAGTCTTTTTGTGTCTAGCTTATTTCATTTAACACAGTGCCTTCCAGTTCCAAATGACAGATGATTCTTTTCTTTTCTTTTTTATGGTTGAATAACATCCCATTGTGTATTGTATTACATAAAAAAAATCCATCCCTCCATTGATGGGTACCTAGGCTAATTTCTTGGCTATTGTGAATATTGCTGTAGTAAATGCAGGCAGGGAATATATTTTTGGCATGGTAACTTCACTCTTTTAAATCTACGTACACAGCTTAATTATTTTTATTTCTTCTTAACTTCAGGGAGCAAGAGGATTTTCAGGAGAGAAGGTAGGACCATCTTCCCTTTTCTTACCCTGGGTGGCAGCTTCCCTGAGAAACACAGCACTGAGTCCATGCCCCGTTCTATGGCTTGGGTGAAATGCCCAGTTCTTAGACAAGGAAGCAGGCCTTCCCAATTGATTGCCTGGCTGATGGGTGACTGTAAGATAGATATTTAAGCTCAAAGATTGTGACAAATAGTGTTGTTTTCAATTCTGTAATAACTGAACCACCATTATCTATTACATGATGGTCTAAAAAGAATTGGCCTGGTCTAAGGTGCGGTGGGGAGAGTGAGGTCAGGGTGTACATTTGGGGGAGGGGGTGATAAACTGGGTTTGTCACAATAAATGAATAACTTTGCATCCAGATTCAGAATCAAATTATCTATTTGTTCACTTATTTGCCCCAGAAATACACATTGCACACCCTCTGTGTTCCCCTCTTTACCATGGAGGGGCATTTACAAAATGATAAGACAGACAAGGGCTCCTGGGCTGATCTTACTCGTGTGTTCTAGAACCTTCCATCACTTCCTGTGGCAAAGGTGTCACATCAATTCCAATTCAAGAACTTGATAGATGTGTTTATTGTCATATGCTAATTAAATTTGACTTGAGTTTAATAAAGAACTCTTTTAAACTTGATTTTCTTGGGTGGACAATAGGGATAAACCCAGTCTTTCACACCTGTGAAACGGGTTTCATTTGGTTTGTGAAATTCTGATGGTTTTTCTTCAAAAGATGCTGTCTCTCTGTCTCTCTCTGTCTCTGTTCCTCTGTCTCTCTGTGTCTGTCTGTCTCCCTGTCTCTTTCTCTCTCTGTTATTTGTGTTTTGAGACAGGGTCTTACTCTATAGCCCAGGCTGGCTGAACTCTGGATCCTCCTGCTCCAGACTTTACAGGTGTGGGCCACAGCAGCTGGCAGGTGACAGCGGTGGGAACATTTTGTCCAGCTTGGCCGAGGGCTTGTCATCTTCAGCGCTGAGTTGCAAGAGTATTTCTCACCCTTTCTTAACACACGCGTGTCCCCCCTTCTGTTATTTTTTTTTTTTACACGTCTTCCTCTTCCTCTTTCTCTCCTCCTTCCTAACCCTGCCCAGCCTTTGCACAGAACCACCTGGAAAGTCAGTAAAGAAGGTTTCTGGAAGACCAAATTGTTACTTTTTAATAATTGGGTGTGGTGCTAACATTGTTTCAGAAGCTCTGTACTCTTTTGTCAGCTGAAAAAGAAATGCTACCTAGGAAAGGAACACAGGAGAAACACCCGTCCTGTGCATCTCTTGTCTCTGACTTCTGCCCTCCCTTCCCACAGGGCAGCGCTGGTGACGAAGGTACTGTCGGCTTAGATGGAGAACAGGTATGGAACTGTCTTGCTTTGTATTTTCTGCCCATTACTCTGGTATTATTTTATCTGTCTGTCTGTCTGTCTGTCTGTCTATCTATCTATGTATCAACACGTGCGGGCACCACTATACACATGTGGAGGCCAGAGGTCAGGTTGTAGAAGGTGGTTCTCTCCTTTCACCTTGTGGGTCCTGGGGATTGAATTCTGACAGTCAGGCTTGGCAACAAGAGCCTTTACCTGCCAAGCTACCTTGCTATGTTCCTATTATTTATTTATTTATTTATTTATCCGTCTGTCTATCTATCTATTTATTTATTTATTGGTCTCCCTGTGCAGTTCTGGCTAGTCTGGAATTTTCTATGTAGATCAAGCTGGCCATGGACTCAGAGATCCATCTGCTTTTGCCTCCTTAGCACGGAGATTAACCATGTCTTTTCACTGACCACCTTCATGTCCTTAAACTTTCCCCTCTCACTTCTGAGGAAACATCTCATATCCATATTTTAAAGTAATTATATACAAGTTTGCCAGAGTGATTTGTTTATTGTCAGACTGTACTGAAAAACAACTTTTGACTCTTAAAAATTCTTTCATAATTTTATTACACACACAATGTGCTTTGATCATATACCCCCATTATCTTCTCTCATCTTCCCCATTCTACTGAACCCTGATTCTTTCCAAGTCCCCTTCCTATTTTCATATCATTTTGTTTGTGGCTCACTGCTTTTGGATTAAAGTTGTCTTAACTAAACATGAGTGTGTGTGTGTGTGTGTGTGTGTGTGTGTGTGTGTGTGTGTGGTTTATTCAAGCAGAGTCAGCTTACCAATGGCTGTAACACTAAGGACTATGACTCCTGCCTCACAGCAACCATTAACCATACAGCTTCTGGGGAAGAGCGTGGCCTTCCCCTTCCATGATGGAGTGTTGATGGGACCAGCCTTGTGCGCAGAGCTGCTGCTGCTGTGAGTTTGAGGTGCAGCAGCCATGTAGTGTCCAGAAGACCACTTTACACAGCACTCCTCACCATCTTCTATTTGCCTTCTCTTTCCCAATGTTCCCAGAGCCTTGGAGTGAAAAATAATCTTTTACTTCATAGAGTTCATGGTCTACCTTAAAAGTTTTAAGTTAGTATGTAGAAATTATGGCTTCTTCACACATAAATGCCAGTATCCTTTGTTCTTGTTCAATCTCCCCCCTCTCCCCCTCCCCCTTTCTCCATCATGGAGTCCTCTCTTCTGCTCTCACATTAGTGTGGCACATGGATGGACTCTTATAGCTAGGGTGGCTCTTCCTGGTCAGTCATTTTAACAGCACATTCGGCAGGGTTTAAACTGCTCTATCTGTCCTCATGTCTCCGTACAAGGACCCGTAACTTCAGTCAGCCCCCTGCCCCCAGACTGCCTATTGTCCCGAATTTCATTTCCATGTTTTGTTATATATTGTTGTTTGTTAAATCCCAGCAATTTAGACGCGGTGTTTCTTTTAAAGATTTATACTTGTGTGTATGTGTGAACGTATGCCCCTGTGTGAAGATGCCTGTGGAGGCCAGAAGAGGGTGTTGCATTTCTGATAGCTGGAGTTAAAGGCTGTTGTGAGCCACCAGGTGGGTCCTGGGAACCGAACCTGGGTCCTGTGGAAGAGCAGCAAGTTCTCTTAACCACCAGGCCCAGACTATTGTTAACATTGTTTTAAACAGCTGACACTCTCTTAGCTTTACTCCCATGCTTATTAGCATCACAGATATCTTCCTTTAAATAGTTGATGTCTTAAAAAAAAAAAAAAACAACAAAACACAAACCCCAAGAAATCACCTTGTTTCTTTTGCCTCAGAATCATCTTGCGGACCTTCCTTTAGGGAGGGTCGGGCTCCTTGGAAACCCCTTTGGCTCGCATTTCTCTGTGTTTCATGCTGTCTTTTCCCTTTGCCACAAAGGATAGCTCACTGAGTAAAGACGTCTGCTTTGAGAGTTAGCCCTTGGCAGCACTTTGAGAACGTCATTTCTTAGTTTTAGGCGTCCTTTGCCTTAGATCTTTCATTATTACTGTTTAGAAGCTATCTGTCAAAATAATTATTTCTTGGCAAGCAACGTTTCAAAAATATATATCAGGCTGCATAAAAAATTCCCATCGCGGTTGGTTTTGGCAGTTTCAATATGTTGTATCCAGGTGTATGCTTCTTTTTATTTAGTGCACTTGGAACTTGTTAAGCTTTTGAATATATTTATGCCTTCCACAAATCTCAGAAAATCCTTAGAAAATTACCCTGTTGAAACTTTTAGCTTTTGTATTGTGGTCAGCTTCCTATCAGATAATGAAATACCCAAAATAATTTACATATAAAGAGAAAAGGCTTATTTTCCTTCATGATTTTAAGATTAAAGTCTGCGATGGGGTAGACCCATTCCTCTGAAGTTTCTGATGGGGGAGTCACAGGACAATGGTGGGGAGCATGTTGTGGAGAGATCTGCTCGCTTCATGATCCAGAAGGAGAAAAAGGAGAAAGGATAGGGGTCCCAGGGTTCCCCTCAAGGGCTCAATCTAGTGGCCCGAGCACGTCCCACCAGGTCCCTCTCTTAAAGGTCCACAGCATCTTCCAACACTAGCACACTGGTACCAAGATTCAATACATAGACCTTGGGGGCGGGGCATTCAAGACAGTGCATAGCATCTGGATCCTCTATTACAATGGGCCTCAACTGCGGGTACAGCCCCTTTGGGGGTTGACTGACCCTTTTACAGGGTTCACCTAAGAGCATCAGAAAACACAGATATTTACACTACAGTAGCACAATTACAGTTCTGAGGAGCTGTATTAAAGGGTCACAGCATTGGGAAGGTTGAGAACCACTGCTCTTTTGTGTCTTTATGGATATCTAACTAGAAATGTGTGAGACCTTCCCATTTTGTCCTAGACTCTCAGTCACCTTCTCACCTTTTCTTTTTCTTTTTGGGCTGCATTCCATATAATTCCCCCCCACCCCCCACACACCTTGGTAGAGTCTCACTATGTAGGCCTGAATGGCCTGCAACTTGCTATGTAGACCAGGCTGGCCCTGAATTCACAGAGATCAGCCTGCTTCTGCTTCCCCAGTGCTGGGATTGGCAGTGAGAGCCGCCATCAAGCTTTGGGTTCTCCTTGGTTATTTTTTTCTGCACTCAGTTCTGTTCCTCTGCTGTTTTAACACATCAGCTGAACTTTAATTCACTTGTATTTTTCAGTTCAAGTAGACTCTCTCCAGGAGTCTTTTATAGCCTGGTCTGTGTCCTGCTTTTTCTTCAACGAGACCCCTAAGAATTTCTTTTTATTTATCATCTTATTGATGCACCAGGAGCTGTTTTAATTGACCTGGTATTTGAAGTTGGATTTGGTGCGAGGGCTCCTCAGAACCCCTGAGCTGTCCTGACGTTAGAAGTGCTAAAGCATGTTCCCACTCTTGGCTGGAGCGTAAAACTACGTGACGGAAGCTTCCAGAGTGACCGATGGGATTAAGATTCCTTGCACGTTTATTTTTTCTAGGGTGATCCTGGAGCTGCAGGGTCGTCTGGAGAGAAAGGGAACAGAGGCAACAGGGTAAAGTATGAGTGTGTTTTCACTCTCAGTCACATCACCAGTGTGCAAACAGTGTTTTCACTCTCGGTCACATCACCAGTGTGCAGTGTTTTCACTCTCTTGTCACATCACCAGTGCACAAACAGTGTTTTCACTCTCTGTCACATCACTAGTGCACATACAGTGTTTTCACTCTCTGTCACATCACCAGTGTACAAACAGTGTTTTCACCCTCGGTCACATCACTAGTGTACACACAGTGTTTTCACTCTCGGTCACATCACTAGTGCACACACAGTGTTTTCACTCTCGGTCACATCACCAGTGCACAAACTGCTAGCTTTACACAGCAGTTTATTCACCGGTCACTGTTTGCACTCCCTGTGGAGTTACAGGAGTGCTTTTGTTTCTGCTGGGTCATCAGTGATGTGCACCAGCTTCCCAGAGGTGAGGCAGAAGGGAGAGAGTCAAAGGACGCATCTCTTTATCAAGGTTTACTTTCCAAGGAGAAACTCCAACGAGAAACTACAAGCTCGGGTCAGAGTTTGGAGACAGTGGAGGGTCCTCTGCTTCCACAACACAAAAAGCTTCGAGTTTCAGTTAAATTGAGAGAAATGTAATAAATATCCATCAGGTGCCTCCTACCAGTGGGGCGTTTTGCTATCCACAGGGGGTGGTCCAAAGGTAAATAAGTTTTGGCTATGGCCAACACAGGGCTATTGCCATGTGAAGGAAATACAGTTTGTACACGGACGGTAGTACAAGATCTGCCACAGTTAAGGATGTGGAATGGAGCAAATGAGAATTGCTGGACCACACTTGAGGAAAACAAATCATCCATCAGTATCACCCGAGCATCTACTGGAATCCAGACCTAACTTAGAATGGGTGGCCCTGGCTGGTGCATTCGGGAAGGCTTCCTCCATGAAGATGGGATGAAGTATAAAGGTGAATGACTAAGAGGCCAAGATGGCTACCATTGGCACTGAGTGGGCATTTGAGCAGAGACGAGGGGGAGGTAGAGGGGACCCCAACACTCCGGGTAATCACGGCATTTTTATTCAGACCTCAATGAGAGGGGAGGGGAGAGAGAGAGACCAAACCAGGGTAGTTCAGTCAGGAGAAAGTCACAAGGAAAAGCATAGAGTTGGGAAACTTCAGGGTGGGAAGGAGGACTTCAGTTTTGCAGTAGAGGATGAACCAGAAAGACATAAAGAGCAGGAGGAATGCCCTTAACTCAAGCGGAGGTCAATTCAATGCCTCTTCCCCTGACTTCTAAAAAAAATTAATTCTCATTAATTCTCTCTCATATGTTACATCCCGACTGCAGTCGTTCCCCCCCCCCCCCCCGCCCCCGCTTCTCCCAGTCCCTCCCCCACGACTTTTGTTTTTCTTCCCACTGAGTCCTTAGGGGCTGTTGGCTGTTTCTGGGTAAGGGAGGTGCCACTGAAGCCACAGGCATGGGGGGTGACCCTGGAAGTGCAATGTGTGAGTTGGAAAGGGCCCAGGAAGAAGTAAGATAAACCAGAGCAGGACCCCTGGGCCTGACTCTGTACTGAACTTTTTAATTTCTTATTAAATCCATAAAATGAGCCGGGCAGTGGTGGTGGTGCACGCCTTTAATCCCAGCACTCGGGAGGCAGAGCCAGGCGGATCTCTGTGAGTTCAAGGCCAGCCTGGGCTACCAAGTGAGTTCCAGGAAAGGCGCAAAGCTACACAGAGAAACCCTGTCTCGAAAAACAAAACAAAACAAAACAAAAAATCCATAAAATGACCCTATAAGGTCACGCCTAACCCACCTGAGTGCTGGAGTTCCAGGTATATATCAGTAATCATGCCTCCTCCTTCCACTCACGGGCTCTCACTCTGCTAACCCTACCCAAATGCATGGCACGGAAAGCAGACCCCCTCCTCCCCTGTGTATGATCCTTTACAGAGCATTGGGGAGGGGGGGGAGGTAAAAAGACCAGACTGAGACAGCAGGAGGCCTGGGTCCTGGTGCATGCAGAAGGATTAACTCCTGAGATGTGAGAGTCAGGTGTGTAGACACTCCCATAGGGCCCAGCGTAGGGAGGATTTCCAGAAACAGTGTGTTAATTTCTACCTTTCAACCGCGCCGTGTTGACAGTGAATATGCTCAGTTTCAAGTCCGAAGCTGCCCTTGAGATCTGGTTCCTAGTTCCCCTCTTACCACCTTCCTTGTAAGCATTCACTGATTTTATGATGTGATTCATTTCTTTTTTTTCTTTGTGATTTAAGGGTTTGACAGGACTGCCTGGACAAGCTGGACATCGTGGGGAGCCTGGGCTGAGGGGAGATCCTGTGAGTGATGGCTGCGGGGTTTCTTCTGCGTTAATTCCACAGACATGAGGACTGTGCAGAGGCTAAGACTGATGGATCTGGTGCTGGTTAAGGAGGCGTCAGCTCAGTCTGTCTTTACTGCACTGTGACAAGCTAGAGATTTGAGAGGCAAACCATCTCGGAGAAGATCCGGCTGGGTCAGGAGGGTGGGGCTTTATTTGGATTTGGTATCCGGACTATTGAGGTCTGGACATCGGAAGGGTCCACCTTGATTCCTGTCTTCCCTCTTGTCCTCCTCTTCCTCCTTCTCCCTTCTCACCTAGTGATAGAAATAGAACCCAGAGCCTTGCCCATGCTCTGTGGTTACTCCGCCTCTAAGCCAAGATCTCCAGTCCTTCCTCCCCCTCCTTAAAACCACTCTTCCCGTTGTCTCTTTTCCTTGTTTTTTTGCTGTTCATTTGAGGAAGGCTACCCTTTGTTTCCTCAGGGGGATCCTGGAATTGATAATTTCATCCAAGGCCCCAAGGGAGAAAAGGGAAGGCGTGGACCTCAGGTAAGATGGATGCAGTTTGCTTGTGGGGCTGACATGTCGGAATGACTACGTGTTTTTTCAGAACACTTGGAGGCTCTGGTTGAATCTGATAGGAGACCAGAGAACAAAGCCACAGGACTCCTGTTTTCCAGGAGACAGGAGCCCTGACTGCCAACCTCCCTTAACTTTCTTGTCCTTGAGTTCTTGTCTCACCACGTCTTCTCCCTAAACACGTCCCTGCCCCTCACTATCTGCTAACAACGCCTTAAAGGTGACCTTAAACCTCTCTAGTCTTCAATTTCTTTCCTAAAATGAGAGCACCCGACTCAGGGAGGTCTAGACTCTTCTCTGCTTTGAGTTTCCCTGCTCCTGGGAGGCTGGGCTGATTTAAATGTCATTATGCAGCTGGCCTGTTTTCCATCCTAGCCAGAGATGACTGGTGTGAACTGGGTAGTAGACAGTTGGAAAGATGGGATGCCTGTCTCATTCTGAAGACTGGAACCCTCACGACAGAACACATTATAGAGGGAAAAGGGACTTGTCAGCCTGACACATGCTAATGTCTTAGAAGCCGGCTTTAGATTTTTATGTCTCAGACATTAAAATGCATGATTCTGAAAAATGACTAAGATAATGAGTGTCTCAGTTCTCATATCTCATCTTTCCTAATTTCTGGCCATAAGGTCTGCATAGCAGATATTTACAATTGGAGGGGGACATTTATTTCCTTGGGATTCCAACTTGGGACCCTTTGACAAAACCGTAGGGCGTTGGTTATCCTCTTTAGATTGTGGTCAGCGAGAAGTGTGTTATGACGTGAATGGCCACTCACTGGGACTGAGCTAAGCACCCATGGGGAAATCAACCCTTAATCCCTGGGTCTCAGGAGCCTCATCTGGAAGATGGGAAGGGTAGAGAAACCATCAATTTCTGAGTTGTTGGTTGCTATGGTAACAAACGTCATAGATGCAGCATAACCATGGAATGCTCATGCTTAGCTGCTAGGAAGGAATCCAGGCTTCTGAACACACTATTCAGAATGGTGGCCATCACAGTACCACAGCCATAGTGAGAGCCTCATGACCACAGATCCCACAGGCCTCCATCCCTGACTTTGGCCTATTGACTTTAACTCCATTCTTGTATTGTGTGTAACAGAAATTGTAACTGTTTCAGATAGTGCCATGCTTGATCGGATTTTGTGTTTCCTGTGGGCTTCTCCTCCTATGCTGGGCTCAGTGAAGGGTGTTAATGAATATCATTTAATAGACTCAGATGATAGAAAATTACTCCTTTGCATAAGCGGCGCTTGCTGACAATATTCTGCCTGCGATTAGAAGATAGACCTCTTGGGGGCAGTCTTTCCTTGCTATTATTTCTGAGGGGCCTTGGGCTCAGTGTCACAGTTAAGACCAGGAAAATTCCTCCGTGAAACGTTCCCAACCAAGCAGAGAAATTGTATTACATACCTAGTATGAGGAAGGAGTGGAGAATCATTCATGCAGGTCAGAAGTGTGAAAGCAATCTCTGTCTCTCTGTCTCTCTCTCTCTCTGTCTCTCTCTCTGTCTCTCTCTGTCTCTCTCTCTGTCTCTCTCTCTGTCTCTGTGTCTCTCTCTGTCTCTCTCTCTCTGTCTCTCTCTCTCTCTGAGTGTGTGTGTGTGTGTGTGTGTGTGTGTGTGTGTGTGTGTGTGTGTGTGTGTTCCTATGAGTGTAGAGGTCAGGGGTTGACATTGGGTATCTTTCTCAAAGCTGATCATGGATCAATAGACAGACTTAGCTCCAATTATGATTACTACAGTGATTTTTAAAATAATAAAAAATTAGACTGGGAATGTGGCTCAGTTGGTAGAGTGCTTACCTAGCATGCACACAGTCCTATGATTGAACCCTAATATGCATAACCTGGACATGGTGATGCATGCCTGTAAGCCTAGCACTCTGGAGTTATAGGCAGGAGGATCAGAAGTTGAAGTTCATCCTCAGCTCCATAGTGAAAGTGCTAGGTCACCTAGATTATAATATGAGACCCTGTCTAAAAAATAAAGTAAAAGATTGAAATATTCAACATCTGTCTGTCTGTCTATCTATCTATCTATCTATCTATCTATCTATCTATCTATCTATCTATCTATCTATCATCAATCAAGTAAGTGATCACTTATATACACAATGTTGCTTTCACATGATGCAGTAGCATTAGGCAATGAAACATAACAAAGATAAATGTTTATTTTTGTTGCTCATTTTTTTTTTTTGTTTTTTTCGAGGCAGGATTTCTCTGTGTAGCTTTGCACCTTTCCTGGAACTCGCTTTGGAGACCAGGCTGGCCTCGAACTCACAGAGATCCGCCTGCCTCTGCCTCCCAAGTGCTGGGATTAAAGGCGTGCACCACCACCACTGCCCGGCTGTTGTTCATTTTTGAGACAGTCTTACAATATAGCCTAGGTTAGCCTCAAACTCATTAGCTACCTGCTTGCCTTAGCTTTCTGAGTTCTGGAATTATAGGCATGAGTTGTCATGCCTGGTTTTCTGCAGAGGGTTCAGGCTTCTGCAGGTCAGAGAGACTAGGAATGAGATGCAAAGTTGTCGAGAAAAACGCACAGACTTCTCTTCTGAGGGATAAAAGCTGCTTCTTTTTATTCTTCTCTCTGTTGCTTGTTCTACTGTCTTCTTCTGTTCTGTTCTTCTACCCTGATGTTTCCCTTCTGTCCCTTTCCTGATGACTGCCTTCTCACTTCCTCCTGATGGTTTCCTTCTAACTACTTTATTTTCTCCTTTACAGCTTATATGCCCCAGCCGAATCTTTCAAGCAATATAAGAATTACAATGTGGTTACATTCTATTTTTTTTTTTTTTGGTTTTTCGAGACAGGGTTTCTCTGCGTAGCTTTGTGCCTTTCCTGGAGCTCACTTGGTAGCCCAGGCTGGCCTCGAACTCACAGAGGTCCGCCTGGCTCTGCCTCCCGAGTGCTGGGATTAAAGGCATGCACCACCACCGCCCGGCCACATTCTATTTTTTAAGTGAATGATTACAACCAAATTATCCCCAAGAATCCACATACAGTTAAAACATTTATCGTTTAAAATTCTCTCAGATCAGAAGCCTTTCAGCCATAACTATTTACATAGGCAATAGCTTTTATAGTTGCCAGAAAACCAGGTTACTAGTTTCACTTTTCATATTTCAGAATCCTGTTCAATTATCTTAATAACATCCAATTCGTTGTTTTCTAGTTACATGAAATCAATTGTTTAAAGCTTTGTTTAGCTATGATGCACCAAAACCCGTGAACATATCTCTCAATATCAAAAAGAACTTGAGCTAACTCCTGGGACTCGATTATTTTCCTTAATCATTAACCTAAAGCATAGCTGTATGGTTCCTTAAGTAAAACTCCTAAGTCCTAGCTGCATGATATTCCTTTGTTCCTATCTTCTATCCTCTGGGGACCCTGCTTTATCAGGGGAGGGGCAACACTTTGTCCTACCTTTAATTTTCCTACTAAGCTAACTTCTATCATAATCCTTTACTACATTTGTTAAAAACTCTTAATCATCAAAATTCTGTTTTTTTTTTTTTTGAGACAGGGTTTTTCTGTATAGCTTTGTGCCTTTCCTGGATCTCACTCTGTAGACCAGACTGGCCTCGAACTCACAGAGATCCGCCTGCCTCTGCCTCCCAAGTGTTGGGATTAAAGGCGTGCGCCACCACCGCCGCCGGGCCTCAAAATTCTATTTAAACCAACACTATTACTGTATAAAATTACTACCTTAGTTAAATAGTACAGTTTAAGAGGAAATCATCTTCATAATAATCCACAGATAAAAATGCCCAGTAGAACAGGATATCTCCAGGAGATAATCACACTACATTAAAGGCAGTGGGGATTCCCCCCACACCCATTCACGACATACCAGATACCAGAGAAAAATGGCGTTGACAAACATGTAAAGGCACAGCAGTAACAAGAGACATTCTGGAGCCAAAGCCCTCAGGACCTTACCCATCCGAGATTCACCCATCTGTGCCTTGCATTTTGGTGGGCCAATCCCTGAAGTCGATTGCTACCGGCTGCTCCTCTGACATGGCCAGCAGCAATTTTCTACATGTTTTCCTTTCCCCTGCCCCTTTTTCTCCCCCCCTTCTCTCCCCCTCCTCTCTTCTTTCTTCTGGGAACTGAAACTAGGACCTAGTGATGTCAGGCAATTACTCTACCAGTGAGCTGCATCTTTAGCCAGACAACTGTTTCTCCATATGGAAAACATCCATGGCATAGTAGTAAGAGGAAAATAAAACAAAACAGGTTTACTGTATTGGTCTCCAGTTGAGTGTATTCAACTGGAGACCAAATTTGTGGTGAAAAAAAAAAATCCCTACCTATATTACCGGAATGTATGCATTTCTTTCCCTTTGCATTCCAAGTTACTGACAAAGTCCTTGAAAAGCTCGTCTTACTTTATTTTGAAAAATTCCAGATTTATAGGAAGAAACTTGTAGTTACAGGAATGAATAGCCACCATTACCGTATTTGCTTTATGTCTGTGTGTGTGTGTGTGTGAGCGTGTGCGTGCGTGCGTGCGTGCGTGCGTGTGCGCGTGTGTGTGTGTGTGTGTGTGTGTGTGTGTGGTGTGTGTGAGTGATTTTTTGAGCTACTTGAAGATTAATTAAAAGCATTATAACACATTAGCCATAGTTTAAGAAAAAGAAAACTACTCTATATTGAACAATAGAACACTCATACTATAGAAACATAGTATTTATACATTATTTTCTTTTTAAAAGTTTTAAAAATTGAAATATAATTACGTCACTTCCCCCTCCCTTTCCTCCCTCCAGCCCCTCCCAGCTACCCTCCCTCAAAACCCTCCATGCCTCTCCCACTCTCAAGTTGATAGCCTTTTCTATGGATTGTATTTGTTACATTCATATACATGTATATGTGTACACACACACACATATATATATATATATATATATACACACACACACACAAACACACACACAACCTGCAGAGTCCATTTTATTGTTTGTGCCACATAGAAACAATATTATTTTCTGCACAGTCCATGTTGACATTTTTCTACTTTTTCCATGTCTTAGTTTGCGATACTGTAATAGAATACAATAGCCAGGTTGTATTAAACAACATTTATTTTCACACCTCTGGAGTCTGGAAGCCAAAGACCAGGGCACTGGGAGACCTGGTGTGTGACACTGGTCCATCCCTGCTTCATGCATTGCTTTCTTGACTGTCACCTCACGGACGGAGGGCTGGGGTGCACCAATCCCACCCTCTGGACCCAGATCACCTCCCAGAGGCCCTATGCCCTGACCCCTTCAGATTGGGGATTAAATTTCAACATGTTCTCTTTAGGGGGAGCACATGGATGGCTAGCTTTCATAGTGACAGAAGGGACTGTGCAGACTGCTGAGGAGAAAGGTCATCCATGGTATTACACAGCACTGACCCCTGAATTCTGCAATACCAACTTGCCAAGTAAGATGTGTTCACCAGTGCAAGATGGACGGGAAGTGCAATATTGGAGCTGTCACTCCTGGAGTGTTCTTGAAGCCTGTTTTTGTGGTCAGGGCATCTTGTTTTTTCAGTTTTCTTTAATCACAGCAGTATTGCTTGCTTGCTGATATGACATGGACATTCCTGAGCAATTCTCTTGTGAAACATCCCCCAATTAGCACTTGTCTGATGGTTTCTCCATATCTAGAGACAGACTAATTATCTCTTTTCAACAGATGACTTAGTGATGCTATTTTGGTGATGTTAGACCTGGCCCCTTTGTTAGCCCATGCTCACCAGCTTTCTCTATTGTGAGTGTATTTTCCCTCTTCTCTAATGAATGAGTCATTTGAGGAATGACACTTGCTTCAGGACTAGAGCAGTCTTTTACCCAGCGGCTCCAGCATCTGTCCCAAGAACCACTTCACTATGCTGGCGGCAAAGCGCTGTCTGCTACTGAAGTGAGAGATGATAAATTTTCCAGGAAAGAATCTTCATTACATCCAGATCTAGTGTGAGAGGCTTTATCTATAACCTTCTCCTACGTACAACCCACTTCAAAAAGAAGTCCACAGAAGTAGCATGTACTACAAAATGTGAGGATATGGAAAAGGTGTAGAAGAAAAAATGATCAATATTTCCAGTAGCCAAGAACTTACCTACTATTCGATAGCAATCACTCCCCAGAGGAAGTCAGATAAGACCCCACGGGACTGTTAAACATGCTTTTGTGTGGGGCATATGCATGTGTATATATATGTTCGTGTGTGTGTGTGTGTGTGTGTGTGTGTGTGTGCGCGCGCGCCTGTGTGTGTGAGAGAGAGAGGAGAGGGAGAGCCATGTGCATGTGCCACAGAGCACAACTTGTGGGAGTTGGTTCTCTCTGTCTGCCATGTGGGTCTGGGGATTGAACTCGGGTTGTCAGGCTTGGCAGCAAGCGCCCTTACCTGCTGAGCTGTCTCTCCAGTAATTTTTGAGACAGGGGTCTCTTTGGCGGCCCTAGAGCTTACTGACTTACTAAGCTGGCTGGCTGGCTCTGGGGATCCCTTTGTCTCCGTCTCCCTAGCACTGGGGCACAGATGTGTGCTTCTGCTTTCCTGTGGATGCTGGGGTCCTGACCTCAGGTCCTCAGCTTCTGCTTTCCTGTGGATGCTGGGGTCCTCAAGCTTCTGTCACAGGTGCTCTACCCACTGAGCAGTCCTCCCCAGTCCCTGGTTGTCACCACTCTAGAGGTGGTGGGACCCATGAGAATGGAGTCTAAAAATGAGGCGGACTAAAGTCTCAGCAACAGCCAACTTTATTTAGAGCATCAGACAATTTATGTTCTGAAGGTTAAGCAAGGTCAGATGAGCAAAGTTCATGAGTTCAAGCTGTATATAATCACAGGCAGGTCTTGCCTGGGCACATTATCCAGCTAACAATAGTAAGATGGTGGGTAATTCGAAGTGAACCCACTCCTGTTTACCACACCTGGGAGAGGCACAGAAGCACATTCCAAGAACGAACCTGTGTTTAGAAGGAACAGAGGTCGCAGGACTCTTGTCTTATTTTCTTGGAGTTTTCTCCCAAGCCCTCAGAATTCTCCTCACACAGCTCCATTCTTGGACTGTGTTCCAACACCTAGTATAATATTTTTCTTTTCAAAAACGAGGAATTGCCATTTTTCTTTATTTGGGATGAGATTATCCTTTCAAACAATTTACCTTAGAAAAACAGCACACCACCACAGTTTTCTACTTCATAAATTGTAAAAAAATTTGTTTATCTTTGACTGTTTCATACTTGTGTGTAATGTATCCTGACCATGTCCACTCCCAAGCCCCCGAATACTTCCCATCGCACGCTCTTCTCATCTTGATGCCTTTTCCTTCGTTTACATTTCTGGAACCCACTGGCCCAGTCCGTGCTGCTGCTGGAGTGTTGACTGGTCTTGCTGGCTTGATCTTGTGTGTACCTCAGCAGTGAGGTCATGGGTGCAATGGCCCTCTCATGTCCAGAAGACAGCATTTCACAACATTCCTCTCTAACCTCATCTTCTACACGCTTTCCATCCCTTTTCTGCAATGTTACCTGAGCCTTGAGAGGGTTGAACCTAGATATCCCACTTAGGACTGAACCTTCATCAGTCATGTTCACCAGTTGTGAGTCTCTGCAGAAGAAGCTCCTCTGAAATGGTCAACAGTAGGTGTATGGGTATAATCAAAAGTACTTAGAATACAGTCTGACAACATTTCCATGTAGCAAAACAAGAGTAGCAGGTTGACCCTAGGGCCTATGACCTCCATAGCCATGGCTTTTGACCTGGTTTACAATACCAGGCAAGAATTCCCTCCTGTGGAGCAGGCTTCAAATCTAATCAGAAAATGGTTGGTTATTTCCATAACCTTTATTCCAGTATTGCACCAGTGAACACATCTTCCTTGGCAAGTTGGTTTTGCAGAATTCCAAGGTCAATGCTTTGTATTGCCATTGATGACTTTCTTTCTCAGTGGCCAGCACAGTACCTTTTGGCACTATGAAATCTAGCCATCAAGGAGTTTTATAACCTCCCATCTGAGTTTATAAAAACATACATTTATATTTTCTTGAGCATTCAGAAAAATTTTTGGAATTTTACAAGAAACAGTTGGTTCCCAGTGACTGTCTGTCTTAGTCACTGTTCTATTGCTATGAAGAGACACCATGACCAAGACAACACTTATAAAAGGGAGCATTTAACTGGGGGCTTGCAGTTTCAGAGTTCAGACCATGATCATCATGGCAGGAAGCAGACAGGCATGGTGCTGGAGCAGCAGCTGAGAGCTACCTCCTGATCCACAGAGAGCTGGCAGAGACACTGGGCTTGGAGTGGGCTTTTGAACTCTCAAAGTCCACTCTTAGTGACATGCCTCCTCCAAGAAGGCTACTCCTCCTCCAACAAGGCCATACCTCCTAATTCCTCCAAACAGTTCACTAAGTGGGGACTAAGCATTCAAATAAATGAGCCTATGGGGATCAATCTCATTCAAATCACCATGATACCACAGAAGAATGAGTTTAAGATTTTCTAAGTTTGTATTCTTTAATTTTTATGCAGTGTTTATTTATTCATGTGCTTATGTGTGTGCATGTATGTGTGTTTCCATGTATGTGGGCACATGCATGTGCACATGAGTGTGGGAGGCCCAAGGCTGACATCAGGGATAGTCATTGATTGCAGCAGCGTCTCCCAGTAGAACCCAGAGCTTGTCAGTGCAACTAGTCTAGCTGGCCAGCTTTCTTTCTCTGGGGATCCCCTCTCTCTGCTTCTGAACCCTAAAATTACAGGAGAACGCCATGCCCACCTGGCGTTTACTTAGATGCCGGTGATCTGGACTCCTGTCCTCAAGTTTTCCTGGCAAGCACTGTACACATGTGGTCATCTCCCAGTTCCACAGTGTGCGTTGCTTATACCATGACATTTAATTCCTTAAAAAACCCAAATATTTAAAAATAAAAGTGGGAATATTGAAGATTACAATGACAAGGAGTTGGCCATCCTGGAAATGTAATGCAGAATAGAAAAGCCAAACTGAACAGGGTCTCCAACCCAAAGCGCACAGAGGACCCAGTGGACAGCTAATGCTTTGGCACATCTTTTGGATGGTTTCTTTTCACAATGCTGCTGTCTCAAGCACGTGGACACCACTTTGACTTGTATAGCTTTAGTATAATATGGTCTTAAACCAAAATCAGCAACTATTTAAATATTGAAAACATATTAATATTTAAAGTCATCGAGATATTTAATGTCCTTGAAAAGATAGAATGAGCTAGGCATGGTGGCTCACACCTGTAATCCCAACACTCAGGAGATTGAGGCAGGAGGACTGTGAGATCCCTGTTAGTCTGGGTTAGTATAAGTCTTTGTCTTAATAATAAAAACTGGGTGTGATAGCATATGCTAGTAACCCCAATACTTAGTTGGCAGGAGGATCTGGAGTTCAAGGCCATCCTTAGCTACATAGTGAGTTCAAAGCCAGCTTGAGCTACATGAGAGAGAGAGAGAGAAAGAGAGAGAGAGAGAGAGAGAGAGAGAGAGAGAGTGAGAGAGAGAGAGAAAAAAGAGAGAGATTATTATTATTAATAATGGGTCCACTGAAACATAACCTGCCCTTCTCATGTAGCTCTGTCTTGAATTTTCCACCCTATTTTGTGTTTTGATAAGTATATTAAAATTATTGCATAGTGTTTCAATGTTTATACCATATTTAACTAACAATATACTAGTATTGTGAGCTAAATTGTTCCGGAATTTAGTCTTTGATAAAAGAGTAACAAGAGATGTTTTTTTTGCTCCATTACACTCACTTCCTCACCATTCCCACTGAGGTAACAGGCAACTTCACTGAATGATTATCCATGGGATTCCTGCTTGGGATCCTATGGTGTTTTCATTTGTCCTGAAAGATGACTCATTCATTGGACTCTACTCAGTTCCCCACTTCTGACTCCACAGAGGTGACAAATCCAGTGCCTTCTTGTGAAGCTGAGAACCCTTTCTTTCTGTCACCACCTATACATACACTGTGTTTTGGTCCCTCCGTGTTCAGAGACACGACTCCCTACCTCCTCCTCCTACCTGCCACTCAGGACCCTGCATGGCACCTGTGTGAAAGGAAATGCCAATATGTTTAGATGCCAAGCATGGCTTGTTGTAGAATATTTGATTTGCTGTCACAGCATAGTCAACTTTGTGCTGTTATCAAAGGGAAAGATGGCGACTATATCAGTATTCAGAAACATGAGAATTGAATGCCATTTACTTCTTTGTGTGTGTGTGTGCACACGCGCGTGCGTGCATGTGTGCACACACATATGTGCATGCTCATGTGTGTATGTCCGTGTGCCTGTGTCTGTGTCCAGAAGTCTGTGTTGGTGTCTTCCTCAATTGTTCTCTCTACCTTATTTTTTGGAACAGGGTCTCTCAAGACTCACTGTTTCTGCTAAACTATCTGGCCACCCACTGTCTCTTACCCACCAGTCCTGGGCTTTCAGGCACATACACAATTCTGTGCTCAGCTTTTTTTTTTTTTTTTTTTTTTTTTTTTTATTTTTTTTTTTTTTTTATTTTTTTTTCCTTTTTTTTTTTTTTTTACTTTCTTTTTTTTTTTTTTTTTTTTTTTTGATATATATTTTTTATTTTACAATACCATTCAGTTCTACATATCAGCCATGGGTTCCCCTATTCTCCCCCCTCCCACGCCCTCCCCTTACCCCCAGCCCACCCTCCATTCCCATCTCCTCCAGGACAAGTCCTCCCCCGAGGACTGTGATCGACTTGGTAGACTCAGTCCAGGGAGGTCCAGTCCCTTCCTCCCAGACTGAGCCAAGTGTCCCTGCATAAGTTCCTGGTTTCAAACAGCCAACTCATGGAATGAGCACAGGACTTGGTCCCACTGCCTAAATGCCTCCCAAACTGATCAAGCCAATCAACTGTCTCACCTATTCAGAGGGCCTGATCCAGCTGGGCTGTGCTCAGCTTTTATGTGGGTGCTGTGGATCTGAACTTAGTTCCTCATGCTTGCACAGTAAGCACTTTGCCCACTGAGCTGGAGTTTGGTTCTTGATCAGCGCTGACTAACAGACACTCTGTCTCCATACTTCCCGGTATGATAGCTAGTAGCCTGATGCACTTTTTGAACACTTGTAGCCAGTGCTAACTTTTAATTTTATTTCATTTTAGTTAAGCTGAATCATCACATATTGCCAGCAGCTTTGGCATTGGATAACACAAGTCTACAAAGTGAAACTAGGACTCTGTTATGGTTTTTCCAGGACTCTGTTGTTGTTTTCCATCAGCACAAAGGCTGTGCTTTGATCTCCTACTGGTTCAGCCAGCAACTGTGGCCCTGCAGTGATGGGCCTGCTTCTCTGGCAGTGGCCTGGCACTTGGGCAGTGGAATTCTGTTCCTGTAGGCACCGGCTATGTTGCAGCTGCCAAATACAGCTTTTAATAAAATCTTTATCATTCTATTTATCAATAAGACTTGGATTCAAAGGCTGGGGTGAAAACCTGCTAGCTCAGAGAGGTTGAGTAGCAACTAGCTGACCTTCTTGCCAATGTCTCAGAAAAAGAGTGCCCTTCCACTCTGCCAAAACAGCTCCATGCCACACAAAGGCCCTTCCTGCTACTTCCTGTGCAGCTCTCTCTCATCTAGAAAAAGCAAACTCAGCGTTCACAGTGTGATCGAATATCCCGCAACACTCTGTGGCATTTAAACAGATCTTTCCTTTGTCTCTTACTTTTCAGGGAAGTTCTGGTTTCCATGGACCTCAGGGGGAAGCAGGCTCTGCAGGACCTCAGGTAGGTGGAGAAGCTGGAGGGGAAGGGGACTCCTTTGCAGGAGAACTGGGCTGTGGAAGAGGGGGCTAGGCTGCCGCCTGATTGGCTTGTTTCCTTTTCTGAGATCTTGTCTTCCTTTGTACTTTTAGGGGTCACGTGAAAGACATGGCCTGCCAGGGTTGAAGGTCAGTATTTTTGAAAAGTTCCCTTTGTTTCACAAGTAAGGCTATTTCCATGGTTCTCTCTGAGGTCAAGGGGAGTGCTGGTTGGCTGTTGAGGTGACATGGGGATCGCTGGGAAGTTACTGAGGAAGAAGGGCAAGTTCAAAATACCCCTCCCCCCACTAGATTTCATTAGGATTTAAAGTAGCACTGTAGAGAAGAGCTCTCATTTCTGATAAAAAGACATTTCTGGGTGAAGGCCGAGGCCTTCCTCTGTGTGCACAAGCAAGTGCACACTGTGGAGATGAAGTCAAAGGTCTGAGTCCATGTCGGTGCAGTGTGACAGTGGGCTGGGGACTATTCCTGGGAGGACTATTACCCAGATGGTGCATTAGATGCTTGTTCATATCATCTCGTGGAAATCTTCCCATAGCTCCTGTTCCTTAGGGTCAGGAGAATGATCTACAATAGCCATGCTTAGAATGAGCGAGTTATGAAGTACATAGTAAGTCAAAGCAAAAGAATAAATAGTAGGAGATTCATAGAGAGCAAGCCGTCATCAAATCGGGTGCTTAGAACTTCCAGCAGAAATCAACTAGGGAAGCCCCTTCAGGAGGCAGCTGGAATTCCTGATAGAAAGAGTTCTAGCCAAACCTGAGTGTCCCTGCCAGGAGAGATGTCCAGATAAAGAACAAATAGCAACAGATAGGGATGATATCGTCAAATCCGGCATTCCCAGCATCCAGCGGAAGCCGACAGAGGAAGTGGAGTTCCCAATTAAGCTTTCTCTCCGTGGATAAGCTTCCTCATAGCTGGACTTTTGGTTGCCCCTTCCCCACTGCAGGCATTTATTTTTTTACTTTTTTTTTTTTTAATCATGGGATAAATAGCAGTAACCTCTGTTGGAAGGTTTGCCATCTAACCGTTCCCAAGATAAAAGGTTTTGCTCTTGGGCTGTTTTGCTTTTCTCTTTCCTCCTCACAGAGGTGGGAGTTGGCAGCCCATCCTCAGACAAGGGGGCCTTAGAGGACACCTTCAGACAGACATGCTTAGGTCTGAAATGGGAGAACGGGCCAGCCCCACTTTCAGAGTCAGCTTCTCAGAGAGTTCAAACATACCAGTTTACCAATGGAATGTACATTACAGTCCCTCATTCCCCAGAGGCTGGTCACTTTAAGGCTTGTCTGAGCTCTTACAGAGTGAGGTCAAGGCCGGCCTGGGCAATTTAGTGAGACTGTGTTTCAAAATGAAAAGTAGAAACTGGCCTGGGGTGTAGCCCTGCCTTAGAGCTCGTGTGTAGCAGGCCATCTTGGTAAACGGAAGGAACTTGCCAGAGACCCCGCAGCTGAGATTCAAATCTAATGCTGGAATCAAAGACTGCGATGCTCTTTGAAGATGTGGTACAAAGTCAGCTTAATGCCTGTAGGCTTCTCTCAGATGCAGTCTGGCCACACGCTGCTCACGTTTTAGAGACATAAGGCCAGCTTGGCTCAGTTTGCTATTGATTTCTTGCCCATCTACCTCCTTCTCCATCTACTCCCTGCCACATCCTTGTTATGCATTTATTTGTCCATTCTTGGTCAAATTAATTGAGCATCCACAGCTTTATGATTTTGTTTTCTGTGAACCCCCCTTTTCCTATTTGTTCTATGTTCTATGAGCCCAGGGTTTCTCTGTGTAGCTTTGCGCCTTTCCTGGAACTCACTTGGTAGCCCAGGCTGGCCTCGAACTCACAGAGATACACCTGGCTCTGCCTCCCGAGTGCTGGGATTAAAGGCATGCGCCACCACCGCCTGGCCATATGAGCCCATTGTTAACTAACCACACAGCTTCCTAATAGAAGCAATGGACCCTCACTATAGTCAGTCATGTGAGGACTACTTTCCTGTCACTCATTCCTCCTCATCCCTCCATCTTCTTACTCCAGCCCAGGCTTTTTACCTTATAGGCTTCCACAATGTTTTGTTGGGACAGATTTTGTAGTAGGATGCACTTATGAAAACTATGGGGTGTAATTGATGCTTCTTCTTTTCATAGATTATAATCATGATAGACCCTTATAGTGGCTTGCTTGTATTTCTATTCAAGTTTTTAATCAATCAGTTTTTCCTCAATAGATGAACGGATAATGAAAATTTGGTACATAAACAGAATGCAATTTAGCTCTAGAGAAAAACAAAATCACAAAATTTGTAGAATAATGGAGGGACTTAGAATGTATAATATTAAGTGAGGTCACATAATCTCAGAAAGAAAGAAATCAGAGAATTTTCCTTAATGTGTGGATCCTAGCATACATATCATCTGTGTCTACTTACAGGTACAGTATAACATGTAGAAAGGAGAACAAGAAAATGGGGGTGGGGTGAGGTGAAAGTGTCACCTGGGCCTAGAAGTTCGAGAACAGCTTGGCCAGCATAGCAGGACCACATTCCCCAACCTCCAGTGAGGCCGTGTTCCTGACTGCCGTGTGTGGTCAACATTCAGTTTCTGTGTGTAAGATAGAGGCCCTTGATACTAGAGAGATGTCTTAGGGTGTCTATTGCTGCGATAAACACCACAACCAAAAGCAAGCCGTAAGGAAAAGGTTTACTTTGGCTGATAGTTCCACATAACAGTCCATCACCGAAGGAAGTCGGGGCAGGGACTGAAGTGGAGACCAGGTAAGAATGACGCTTACTGGCTTGCTTTCCCTAGCTTGTTCAGTCTGCTTCCTTATATATCCTAGAACTACCTGCCCAGGGTTGGCACTGCCCACCATGGTCTGGGCCCTCCCATAGCAGTCACTAACTGTAAAAATGCCCCCATGGGCCAGTCTGGTGGGGGCACTTCCTGAACTGAGGTTCCTCTTCCCAAGTGACTCCAGCTTGTGTCAAGTTGACATAAAACTAGCCAGCACATGAGACCTGAGTCTCTATACCTTAGAGAGAGGGCAGAGGGGCTGGAGAGATGGTGCGGTTGCTAACAGGCTCGCTGCACAAATGCAGGGGCCTGAGTTCCAGCCCTAGAACCCGTGGGAAAAGGCCAGTCGTGGTGGTGATGTAATCTCACTACCAGAGAGCTAGAGACGGGGAGATTTTGGGGGCTCCCTGGTCAGCTGGCTTTCCTAATTGGTGAGACTCAGGTCCCAGTAAGTGACCCTGGCTCAAAAAAAAAAAAAAAAAAAAAAAAAAAAAAAAAAAAGGTTGACAGTTGACAGCCCTTGAGGCAGATTACTCAAGATTGACCTCTGGTTTACACACACACACACACACACACACACACACACACACACACACACACACACACACACGATAGTTCTTATGCAAAATAGGAATCTGGGTTATTTAAATAAAGGATTTCTGTCCCATCACTGGCCGAGCTTCTGGAAAGAGATGAATGAAGACTGGGGAGGAAAGACAGTAACAATCAGCCCCTGCCTTTTCCCAGTCAAAAGGGAAGCCCCTCAGATTTCTTCTCCAGCGTGGATCCATCTCTGGGGGGTGGGGATTGAGCACAACCAGTCCAATCTATTTTCTGTGACTCATCCTCAGGGCTTTTAAGGGACGTGTTGCAAGGCTATCTTCAATAGAACATCTGCTGTGCCTGGGAGCTTGCTGAGCTATTTTTATTTTTTTTTTCCATTTCCGCAGGGTGTGCGTGGATATGCTGGTGAGCCGGGTTCCCAAGGAGAGCCCGGGTATCCAGGCCCACAGGTTGTATTGGGAACTGGGTTTTAATTTAAGGATATGTGTTTGGAATCTTTTGTTTGTGTGATAGAAATTTGAGTCAGAATGACCCTAAGGAAGCTTCCTGGGCCTTAGCAAAGCAGACTGCATCGCCCCTCTTACGGGGAAGCCAAACCGCAACAGCTGGCCTGGACCAGACTCCACGTTTTTGCTACTACACTAGGTCTTGACACTCGTTCACTCCATCCATCGTTGGAGGGGGGGGTAAGTGGGTTTATTAGTCCGTTTCATGGGGATGAAGAAGGTAGGCACAGTGGCCAAAGTCACACTGCTAGTGAGTGACAGAATTGGAATTCATACTTAAAGTCAGTGCACTTAATGAATGCCTCTGGAGCTGTGAATCAAGTTGTTCCAAAGTGGAATTTAATTCATTAAAATTGTATTCCATCAGCAAAGTGCTTACTGGGTGTCTGCCATCATGGGGGCTCCCTCCTGATAGTCCTTGAGGTGCTTTAGACCAGCAAGACTAGAGTCTTACCCTTGAGGACTTCAGACCGTGAGGGACTGGAAACTACGAGTGACAAGTGGAAGCTTGAATTTCCAAGCAGCTCTTTCGGGATCCTCAAAGCACAAAACCAAACCTACCATTTGCTAGTCCTTCAAACTCTTTCTTTCATAAAGCAAGTCATTTCCAAGTTCCCTGCCATGGTAGAACTTTAAACTGACAACACACTTGACTCGTGTTGACTCCTCTCTCCATCATTAAAGATCCCGTGAGTGTCAGATGATCACTTGGGAGGCTGGCTGCTGATTCAGGTGACGATGACACTCTCAGGAGAAAAGAGTAATCCCAGTGTAATTAGAGTGTGTCGGCTTTAGGATGGGAAAATGGCACCAGGAGGAAATAATAAGAAGCCCATTTTTTCCCATTTGCTCTTTGATCACTGGCTTATTTCAAATTAGGACCCCTGCTACTGCCATGTCCTTGCTTTCTCTTCTTTAGTCACAGGATTCTGCCTTTTGAAAGGGCTGCCCATCGTGCTGAGAGCCGTAAGCGAGATAATCGATGGAGCCTGTCCTCCATTCTCACCTTCCCACTGGGGTGTGGGCTGATGGTCTGTTTGCATAGACGATTGTCGATACCTCACCTGGGAGAGTAGAAACCGAGATCAATGCTTCTATTAGGGAAGCATTTCTCAGAAAATCCGGAGAAAAATTAAAGTGTCGAAATCAGTAAAGCAAAATAGACCCAGGGGGAAATAAGCACCTCTTGCCCCTAACAACAAAGATGGACTCCCTTCAGTGTACCTCTGGTTCTTGAGAGAGTAACGGCTGTGACCTGGTCTGTGCAAATAAAAGGTTCATTTCCAAGTGAGAGGGGCCCATGGCTGCTACTCTCAGCCCGCTCTGTTGATTTCGAGTTAGCTGGGTGGATGGAGAGATGAAAACACTTTTGAACTTCAGTGCATGGCAGACCCATCTGGAAAGATGGCTAAGAGCACAGGTGCCAGGGACCTATGCCCCACATCCTAGATGGAGCGAGTGTAGAGTAGGTGTCCATGAGCGCTTCAGCAGGTAGAAACAACCTGACTCAGCTTGGTAGAGATGACAGTCATGGGTCTGCCAGGCACTTTCGTTCAGCAGACATCTGAGATGACTTTGCTAAACTTACATGGGATATAAATGGCTCTGTAAAAATTGGTTGACTTTTAATATCTCTTTTGGAACAGGGACCCAGAGGAAGGCAAGGACCACCGGGACTTTTTGGCCAAAAAGGGAGTCTGGGTGCCCAGGTAGGTTTGCAAAACAAATAGCTACAGTATAGCTGCTGGTTGGCAGTGGCTGATTCTTGCCTCTGAGGATTCACAGGGTAAACCACTTGGGATATGTGAGTACCAAAGACTTCCAGGACATCTAGTCTGATGAAGTTGGCATTGGTATCAACTCTGTATCCCCTTCATTCTGGGCACACAGTGACCAACAAGTTCTGGGTTTGAATCTCAGGGATATACATCACAGCTCATATTTATTCCTAATGCAAGACCAAATGATAGTGCCATACAGGAGGCATGCTCTAATTGTCCATTCATCATGAGTATAAAAGGGCATCCTTGATCTTGAAGACAAGGTCACAGAGCCTGAAGGAAAGCCAGTGACTTGTTCAGCTGATAAGTGGTCAAATAGGCCTGCAGCTCGGCTCTTTATGGGGTCTGTTCCACTGTCCTTGCAATGTCTGTGGCTAGTGGAAAGGTCAGAGAGACTGAGCCATATGGTCAGGGTGGCTTCCTGAGGGCAGGAGCATTGCCACAGCCTTAGACACTTGAGCAGCAGGATTTGAGTCAGGTCTGTGGTCTCCGTCCACTCAAAATGGCTGCCCTAGGATGGTCAAAGCCATAGTTCTGTCCTCAGCCTCTCCCTGGGTAAACAAGTCTAGTTTGTTGTTTTTAAAGCTTTTAAAGCACGTCTATCTGTCTGTCTATCTATCTATCTATCTATCTATCTATCTATCTATCTATCTATCTATCTATCTATCTATCATCTCTCTCTCTCTCTCTCTCTCTCTCTCTCTCTCTCTCTCTCTCTCTCTCTCATCTGCATCTATCATCTACCTATATGTATTGAGGCAGGGTCTCTCACTATGTAGTTCTAACTGGTCTGGAACCCACAGAGATCTATCTGCCTCTGCTTTTTAGCGCTGCATTAAAGGTGCATGTCACAAATCCTGGCTAAACTGTTATTTAAAAAAATCTCATTTTTTGGGGTGGAGGAATGGCTCAGTAATTAAGAGCACTGGCTGCTCTTCCAGAGGACCCAGGTTCGATTCCCAGTACCCACATGGCAGCTCACAGCTGTCTGTGGCTCCAGTTCCAGAGGATCTGACACCTACACACCAATGCACGTAAAATAAATTTAAATTAAAAAAAATCTCATTTTCATATCTCAAGTGTCATTTGAACACATTTCCAGTTTGGAGTAGGTAAAAGCCCAGGCTTTAGTTTTCCTGATCTTTTGATCAAGTTACTTTTCCCAGATAGTATATAGATAATTCCCCCAGTTCTCAGTGTTTTGTAGATTCGATTCTCACACAGTAGACTTGGTGTTTCTTCCCAGACTTCCCCAGCCTCAAGTTGAACTGTGTCTGCTATGCATTTTTCATGTTGGAAGATAACACAGCTTATGTCTTCATGCCAATTCCCTTGTTCCTTGTGACGATATATGCAAATGTTCTGTTCCTGTAAATAACGTCACAGAGGTTCAGGGAGATTAAATGACTTGCCACCCAGTCAGAAAGTGGTCAGATTGGCCTCTGTCTTGGGTCTTGAGGGGGTGCTTCATGAGCACATCAATAATTCCAGACCCACATGCTCTTGACTCATAGTGGGATGATGTCCCAATGAAGCCATCCAGAACCGAGAATGTCATGGAGTAAAAGCTCACTTGATGGACTTGGCCAACCAACATTGTAGTTTAGCAATACAGCACCGGAGAGAATCAGTTGTGACTCCTGTGGCTTCGTGGTGGCAGCTCACAAGACAGTCTTGTATCAAGTATGATTAGCCCAGGAAAAGGTCAAAATTTCAACATTTGAAGTATGGGTCTGACTAAATGCATGTGATTTTCCTCCACTATAAATTAAAAAAGAAAAACTATTAGTCAAGTGACTGTCGCCAGGGGCCATCTGTAGTAAGAGAGTCATGATTCTGGCCATGGTGTCATTGCAGGGGACCCCTGGGGGTCCAGGGCCGAATGGCTCAAAAGGACAAGCTGGACCCAGAGGAATGAAGGTGAGTGTGAGGGAGCACACTCTTGGGTCTGACTTTAGGAGCTCTTCGGGCTTTCTTTGGCAGATCTTTCCTTGCTGTGTAATCATTTCCAGCATGTTTCTGATGTTGATGATGCTATTGACTGCCTTATAGCTGGATAGATGCATAAAAGAAGGAAATTATATAAACCGATCCATGGAGAAGTGGCTCACATATTTATCAGTAGGCAAATGCACACTGACAGAGAGAGACACATAGACTCACTGCAAGCATATGTTTTCACACCCACACCTGGGAAGGCCATGGTAATAAAATCTCTCTAATTTATGATGTGCATCTAATCTCATCGTCAGTACAAAGACCACTGGTATATTTATAATTACCTTTATTTAACACACACGTAGAAACACACATAATTTTAAATCTAGCTTCTGCATTGGAGAGGAATCATGCAGGATTTGTAAGTGTGGCTTATTTCCCTTAACATAATGAGTTACACTGCATCCATTTTTCCTGCAGCTATTGTGATTTTTCTTTACAGCTGTATCCATTTCCACTGTGCATTTGTATCCCATTTCCAGACAAGCCTTAACAAGCCTGTCAACTGGGAGGTGATGATAACAGGACTTGAAAAGTCTAACCAAACAATATCTAAGGAAAGAGGCACAAAGATGCATAGACTCATGGAAGAAAATTAATTTCATCTTTCCTCTCTATTAAAAGGGGGAGCTTGGCCATGCAGGAGAGAGAGGCCCACCAGGTCAGCGAGGACCAAGAGGGCAGCCTGTAAGTCTAGTTTCTGTTTTGAACTCTTGATTGAATTCCTTGTATTTTTCTTGGTTGCTATATGTTCCTGCTATTTTTCACATAAAAAAAATACCTTGATGATTTAAACTTGGGGTTACCAATATGACATAATGGCTTGAGCTGTTCACAATTTAGCCAAAGGTTCATAAGTTCCACATAAATAAAGAATCCAAAAATATATTGGGATTTCTTTTGCCCTTTTGTTGTTGAAAAGGGACATGTCTGTGAGCCTCTTCTATACGATAAGGAAGTTTCTCAAATATCTGAGTCTTTGGGGACTAATGAGATACTCAGAGAAACTTGAAAAAGCTGTGTGTGTGCATGCGCGCAAGTAAGAGAGAGAGAGAGAGAGAGAGAGAGAGAGAGAGAGAGAGAGAGAGAGAGAGAGAGAGAGAGAGAGAGAGAGAGAACATGTACATGTGGGTGTATGTGTGTGTAAGCATGCTCATTCCATGGCATGTGTGTGGAGTTAACCTTAGGTAGTGTTCTTTACTTTTGGCCTTTATAAAAAGATTTATTTTACATGTATGTGTGTTTTGTCTGTGTACCACATGTTTGCCCATTGCCTGAGGAGGCCAGAAAAGAGTGTTGGATCCGCTGGAACTGGAATTACAGATGACTGTGAGCTACCATGTAGCACGAATCTTAAAAGGTCTTATTAATAAAAACAAATCTGGAGCCAGGTATTGGAGTGAATGCTGGAAGATCAGAGAAGCAGAACAAACCACAGCCACCTCACCTTGCCAATTCCTCAGCTGATTCTGTTTCCTCAGACTGGATTCCTCTCAGCTGAACTGTGCTGCTCAAAAGCCTAAAAGCTTAACCAGCTCTAGTTTCTGGTTTTCATGTCTTATATACCTTTCTGCTTTCTGCCATCACTTCCTGGGATTAAAGGCTCTTGTTACCACGCCTAGCTGTTTCCAGTGTGGCTTTGAACTCACAGAGATCCAGACAGATCTCTGCCTCTGGAATGCTAGGACTAAAGGCGTGTGTGCCACCATTTTCTAGCCTCTATATCTAGTGGCTCTTCTGTTCTCTGACCCCAGATAAGTTTATTAGGGTGCACAATATTTTGGGGAACACAATATCACCATACTACCATGTGAAGCTGGAGATTGAATCCAGGTCCTCTCTGCAAGAGCAGCTAGTGCTCTCTCTTAACCTCTGAGCCATCTCTCCAACTCCCAGCCTTGTTTGAGGCAGGATCACTTTGATTTTTACGCCTGTGTGAGGCAGCCCAGGTAGCCACTGAGTTCCACTTCCCTCTGTGAGCACCGGGATTGAAGATGTGTCCTACCACATCTAGCTTTACATGAGTTCTAGGGACTCAAACTCAGATCCTCACGCTTGCTCAGCAGGTACTTTACCCACAGAGCTGTCTCCTCCAGCATCGAGACACACCTTTCTAGATAGCACAAAAAGACACCCAGTTAGCATTGTTAATTTTTCAGAGTATGGGTTTAATTATCCAGAGTATAGGGATACCATTGCAGGCCAACAACCATGAGCGATTTCCTCCTACAGATGGCACTTTCAAAGGCAGGGATCTGTGTTTTTACCTTCCCCATGGATCTGAACACAGGAGCAAATTAGTTATTTTATGTAACTATTTTCAGCTCACCACTTTCCTGCAGTTTATTTTACCATAAGAGCAATGCTGTCTTCCAGAGATTTCTTCCAGTTAGGAAGGGCCTATAAGAGTACCCCCCAACCACTTCAGCACTGAAATCCCGTTTGTTGGGAAGGAGAGAAAACTGAGGAGACCCAGAAAGATTAAATCAAAATGTGCAAGGGGAAGGAGCAGAATGGGGCTTCTGTGCACTGTGAGGCCAACAGTGCCCATGTCTATACTCTGAAAAGGTAGACAGTGAAATTAATATTTTGTTTGATTTTGTTCAACTCTCTTGGTTGAAATTAGCACAGAGTGTATGCCCCCTGCCCCCATCTCTATTTCTCAGTCTGTCTGTCTCTGTCTCTATGTCTCTCTCTCTGAAAGCTAGGAAAGGATATCATTATTGGGGGTGACATTTCAGGACCACGTAAGCCTGAGGACCTAAATTTGAGTCCCTAGAAATGAGGTGAAGACAGATGTGGTAGCACACATCTTTAACTCCAGCACTCCCACAGTGGACAGCTTCTAAACACAGGCCTTGGTCTTTCCCTGTAGCTTCAGGCGATGATGCCCTGTGAGGTTTTTTTTTTTTTTTTTTTTTTTTGAGACAGGGTTTCTCTGTGTATCTTTGGAGTCTGTCCTGGAACTTGCTCTGTAGCCCAGGCTGGCCTTAGACTCACAGAGATCCACCTGGCTCTGCCTCCCGAGGGCTGGGATTAAGGGTGAGCGCCACCACCGCCTGGCGCCCTGTGAGTCTTTAGGAGGAAGAAGACAGTAACAACCAACCGAGGGCATTTTCCTCCTCCCCACAGAGAATTCAGGTCCTCCCCCCCTTCCCTGACTTTGCTTTCTTTTGTACTTTGAATTTTTCCTAATTAGGCCCCAGGAACGGTTTTCAGGCCTTCAGCTTCGTCATTTACCCTCTCTGTTGATTTACTTGATCTAGAAACAGTTTCTGTTCACCTCCAACCCCAAAGCCAATGCAAGTTTCTGAGTTCACTCCTTTTGATAGCTACTTCTTATCTGTCCATGCAGGTATTCAGAGCAATAATGTACCTGAGCATGCATGTGTGTGTGTGTGCATATGTGTATGCATGTGTGCATTGAGACAGGGTCTCACTGTGTAGCACAGGCTGGCTCATACTCTCAGTCCTCTTACTTCAGCTCCTGAGAACTGGACATAATGTCAACATGTTCACCAGACAGTGAGCATGTTATGGAATAATCCTTTGCACAGTGTGAAGATATGTCACTGGAATTGGCTAGCTAAAAACAAGCCTAAGCTATTGGCCGAGCTTTCATAATTAATAAGAAGTCTCCATGTGGTTATTTGGGACCTGGCCGGTGGGAAAGAAAAATCTGCCTACAGAGCACATCTATGCAAAGTTGCCGTACTCTTCCCAACAACCATGTAGATGACATTATCATGGTCTATCATTTCCTTGGATGTGAGTGTTTATCCTGTGAAGGTGTTCTCCCACCAAGCCCCACCCTCTTCCTCACTTTCTTACATTCTTGGCTTGTGCAAAGGTTTGGCTCTTGACAGCCATGAGTTGGTCTGGGTGGCTCTACAGTTAATTCATCTGTGTCCTTTTCTTAGGGTCTTCATGGTCAAGATGGTTATGGTCATCCAGGAAGAAAAGGCAAGAAGGTGAGGCTCATGGAAAGAATATTTGGATATCAAATCGCAGTTTTTATTTTACTAGAATATAGTGATTTTTCAAGATGTGTTTCAGGAGTGGTTCTCCCTCTCTCCCCCGCCCCCGACATGTCATAGCTTGACAGCATTCCATCCCGGAGAAGTAAAAGTCTGATTTAGTTCCTTACTTATTTAGAAACCACCCCCCTAGCCTTGTCTTCCAGCCTCCCTAGGTATTCATACTCCATTCTGATCTGGAAACATGAGCCCTTTCTCAACTCCTGGTCTCTGCAAATGATATAGAATGTTCTTTTCATTCTCCCTCCCTTGGACAACTGTAACTCATTTCCTAAGATGAACTCACACATCAGCTCATTCTTGGAGAAGCTTTGGATTCTCCAGGCAGAGTTTGCTGTCCTGTGCTCAGTGCCTTTAAAGCATCAGGCCCCCTCTACCCTGTGAGCTCCAGTTTATTCTTCTAGTTTAGACTGATACCCAGACTCCACAGATGTTTCCTTATCATCCATCAGACAGCTTAAGATCAGCACATCCTCCAACAATAACTTTCTTCTTTTATTTTTCAACATTTTATTTATTTATTTTTACATTTTAATTCATCTATCTCTGTTGCCCCTACCCTCATGTGTGTGTGTGTGTGTGTGTGTGTGTGTGTGTGTGTGTGTGGTGTATGTGTGTATGTGTGTATGTGTGTGTATATATATATGCATAACACACATGATATGAAGGTCAGAGGACAACTACTTTTGAGAGTACCTTTTCTCCCTCCATTATTTCATTTCTGGGAATCAAACTCAGGTAGTTAGGCTTGGCAGCAAGTGCATTTAACCACTGAGCCATCTTGTTGACCCCAAGTTCTTATCTTAGAAAACATACGAGTGAGTGTACAGGTTGGAATATTGACATATGTACCCATCCCCTTGACTCATCAATGGAAACCTTAGGACCAATTAGGTTTTATCTTACCCAAAGTCTCACTCACTTTTCTCCCCTCATGGAAATTATTTTTAAGAACATCCCAGAAACCATATATTACATGCACATTAAAATATTCTTTATAAGTTTAATCAGATACCATTTTCACACCTAAGAATTAATGATTATCCTTTAACATCTTCCAACATCCCATCAGTCAGAACTGATAACCTGGACAAAGTTGTCTCCTCCTCCAGGCTTTCCTGCTCAGGGACAGAGAGCCCATCCTTCCGATCTCATCCTCTGGTTGCTTAGGACAAGAATTTAGAGCCATCTTTGTGAGGCTTCTTTCCATCACACTCTAGATTTAATCCAACAAAGAAATGCAAGTCTACCAGTAAAGTATATTTAGCATTTTGTCGTTTCTCTGAAGGGTTTGCTGATTTATTTGTGGTGTGTGTGTGTGTGTGTGTGTGTGTGTCTGTCTGAGTGCATGTGCATATGCGTGCACATGACCATGGAGGCCATAGGTCAGTCGACCTTGGCTGTTGTTCCTTAGGAGCCATCTTCCTTGTTTATTTGTCTCAGAGCTCATCAGTTAGGCTCAGCTGGCTGGCCAGAAGGCCTTAGTTGTCTGCCTATGCCCCTCCTCCCCTGTGCTGGGGTCACACGTGTGTGCCACCACACCTGTCTCTACCACTGAGTCACACCTCCAGCCAAGCATTTCACCGCTTCTCTTTGTTGTTGCTGTCATCGAGGCTCATCTAGATTCGACATGGCTTTCTGCTTGATTCCTTCAGAAGCCGCCTAAATGCTCTGCCTCTGCCTCCTACAGTTAGGCCTTCATGAGGCAACCAGAGCCATCTTTGAAAAGCTTAGTGAGAGCATGTCCTTGCTCTACCCAAAGCCTGCCATGGCTCCCCATGGCACCGAGAAGAAAATCCTTTGTATCCATGGCCTGTGAGATTTGCCACTCTCGGCCTGTGTGTGAACTCCTAGGCTTCTTCTCCTACCCTCCTCTTCCCCCAGTTCTGCCTCGTCATCGTCTTGTGTTAAGGTCTCTTCAGGACCTTTCCCATCTGCCTGGATGCTTTTTGCCCAGATCCCTGCTAAACTCACTTCTTCGGTTCAGGCTGCTCTTTGCTTAAATGATGGTTTTGTAAAAAGACTTTGTCTGGCCACTGTCCATGGAAGACCTCCCACCCTACCCCCTCATACACACCCTCCACACCCACGGGCTCCTATTCAACAAACTGAAGACAGACATTTGAGAAAAAAATTTGCGTTTGTACTAAACCTGCACAGACTCTTGTTATTCCCCTGAAATAATAAAGGGTAATGTTTATTTCACAGCGTCTGTGTTGTATTAGGCACCACGTGTCATCTAGGGACTGAAGTCTTTGGGAAGTGTGCATAAGTATATACTGGGAGGCACCATATCACACCAGGGAGTTGGCTGTACTCAGATTTCGGCATCTCTGGAGGATACTGGAATCAACCTTCTGGAAATATTGAGGGGCAACTCTAATTCTTTTAAAAAATATATAATGTTTTTATTTTTTTCTTTCATAATTCCATATATGTATGCACTATATTCTGATTGTATTCACTCCCCTCCATGCCCCCCTCCAGCTCTTCCCAGATCTCCTGACAATGTTAACTACTTTTTCTTTCAAGTCTTTTAAACTTACTAAGTATAATTATTCCTGCCCATATGTACATGGGAATGGGACCATCTACTAGAGAATGGTCAACTTACCAGGGGCTGTATACCTAAAAAAAACCCAACTTTCCTTCTAGTGGCCATCAACTGTGAATAACTCCTCAGCTAGGCATGGGGACTCGTGTCCCTTCCCATCCCATGTTGTACTATCTGTCTATCTGTCTATCTATCTATCTATCTATCTATCTATCTATCTATCTATCTATCTATCTATCTATCTATCTATCTATCATCTATCTATCTATCTATCTATCATGTATGTATGTATGTATGTATGTATGTATGTATGTCCGTGTGTGTAAGAGCACATGTGCCATGACCTGTGTGCATAGGTCAAAGGACAGCTTGGTAGAGCTGGTTCTCTTTATCATCTTGAGTCTCAAGGGTTGAACTCAGGTTCAGGCTTGGTGGCAAGTGTTTCTCCCTACTGGACCATTTCACTAGCCCATTTCTTTAATTTCTTAATTCTCTCTCTGGAATACTATTCAGCTCTGAGACGCTATTTATTTCTTGCTCACTTGCCTCTTCCAGAATGTAAGTTTTATGGGGGGGGGTCTCTTGTTCACTGCCAAGTCCCCAGTGCTTAAAGGACCACCTGGTGAACAGTAAGAGCTGAAGAAATGCCTGTGGGATGGATGATCTCTTTGAAGCATGCCCGTGCTCCTTCTTCCCCAAACTCAGGTCAATGTCCTCCCTTGCTTTCTGCTGGTGCAAATCTCAAGGGCTTTAAATTGAAATAAAATGCCCAAGAACGAAGTTTCACTAGACCCTGCATCAGAGAGGGGGGAAATTGTAAAAACTATTTCCCATTGTTGACCTGCAGGAGTGAAATGTGGCCATGTGATGAGTTTCTTCTTTCAAGCAGGAATGTTGAGGAAAAGCTTAGTCATCTGGCCCTGATCATTATCTTGTCTCATTTCTGACTGTAGGGTGAACCCGGATTCCCTGGCTCTCCTGGTGCACAGGTAAGAAGAGTTCTCTGTGGGCCTGGCAACTGCTGTGCACTGTCACATGCTTGCACATCTTTCTTTACATTCAGAACTCGGCTTTTGTCTTTGACAAGGGAGAAGATGGCGACCCAGGCCGCAGAGGAGTGAAGGGGGCCAAGGGAGTCCAAGGGAAGAGGGTAAGAACCAAAGGGTCACCCGTTGTCACCACAGGCACGGATATAGCCCATACTGGCCTTGAATTTGCTACATAAATAAGACCTTCCTTAGATCCCTGATATTTCTTCCTGCACTTCCCAACCATGCCATCATGTCCAGCTATGAAGATTAGATCTTGCAGAGCCACAGTCAATGGCAACTCATTTTGAAAGAGAGTGACTCCGTGGATATTAAGATCTGGATAGTGTTTAGCTGATAGACATTAGGAAGCAAGCCTTGGGCTGGTGAAGTGGCTCAGGGAATGTTCCAGTTTCTGCTGCTGTGATAAACACCACGACCAAAAGCAGCTTGCGGAGGAGAGGGTTTATGTGGCTTACGCTTCCATGTCACAGTCCGTTATTGAGGGAAGTCAGGCAGGGACTGAAGCAGAAGTCGTAGAGGAATGCTCTTAGGGGCTTGCCCTTCACGGTGTGCTCAGTTTGCTTTCGAATACAAGGCAGGACCACCTGCCCAGCCAGGGATGGCACACCCACTCCAGTCGTTAATAAAGGAAATGTCTCACAGATGTGAGCCAACCTACTAGGGACATTTTCTCGGTTGAGGATCTCTCTTCCCAGTGACTTGAGCTTGTGCCTGGTTGACAAAGAACTAACTAGCACATCGGGTAAAGGCACTGGCCACCAAGCCCAGCAGCCCGAGTTTGAGCCCCAGAACCCACGTGGTGAAAGCAGAGAGACGGCTCCTATAAGCTGTCATTTAGTCTCCGCAGGTACACCATGGCATACACACACACCCACTCATGAATAAATAAATGTATTTAAAAATATTTACAGTAAAGCCTTCTGGGACCGGGACATGAGCCTGCATTCAGAGCAGAAGGGAGGAAAAGCCAGAGAGCGTGTGTCTTCCTCGGACTCAGTGACTGGTGTTTTCGTCTACGGGCAAGGTCATGATGATAGTCAGAGCCATGCTTGCTCAGCTTGCTGCTGCTTATGGTTGCTCTGATTGTTAACTTATCTTTCTACTTTCAAATAAAAAAGATAAGGCATTGATTAAATCCAGATAATAAGTGTGCTGTGTTACTTCAAATACCTAGAATACAAGCAGTGAGCTCCTGGTCACCCAAAATCTTTCCTGAGACACCGAGGCTCAGAAAGTGCTGTAGGAATTTTTCCTTTCCCCAGAGTCAGACCCTCAATGCAGACCTCATGAGTATGTTTATCACACGCCCTTAGACTTGGCTGAGGGTTAAGTCATCTTTTAAGGCTCTGCGTGGAAATGTATTTGTGTGTCTATCGCCCATGGGCAAGCTGGGGTAAGATAGGGGCTAGAAGGGAGTTGTCTGGTCCCCTGTTTCTCTCCATGAATACATCATTAACAGAGGTCAACAACAGTCTGATTGGTCTTAGATATGAAGCAGTTTGATGTTTCAGGAGGGTCAGTTCTTGTAGCCAACAGGGAACCTTATTCCTTTTTGATTTTTCACTTTTAGGGTAATTCTGGCTTTCCTGGGTTTGCTGGAACTCCAGGTGACCAAGGCCCACCAGGAAAAATGGTAACAAGTACCCTTTCTTTTTTAATTTTCAACCTTGTGCCAAGATGAGTAAGAGTTTGATAAGCAGCCTCACTGAAGAAGAAACAAGCACCTTAGACGTTGAACAGGGTCAAGGGCACAGGCAAACGGCTCAGAGAATACTAACTTCAAACCCTACACAGAGTGTTCCATATGTAGATTTTTTTCTTTGAATCTAGAGGCGATCTCAGTAGCTAGAGCTTTATGGATCTTCTTAAACACATGAGCCAAGATGTAAAGCTTAGGGAGAATGTGCTTACGAATGCAAACACAATGACCGACATGAGAAACCAGAAGGAAATCTTAATGAAATATTCCAGCCCGGCAATCCTTATTTAGACAGGGCTTCTCTGTGTAGCCCTGGATGTCCTGGAACTCACTCTGTAGATCATGCTGGCCTTGAACTCACAGAGATCCTCCTGCCTCTGCCTCCCGAGTACTGGGATTAAAGGCATATGTAGCTGGAGTTTTCTCCAGTCCTGCTTAGACCCGCAGCCACTCAGACCCAAATAAACACACAGACGCTTATATTATTTAAACTGTTTGGCCTAATGGCTCAGGCTTCTTGCTATCTAGTTCTTATATCTTATATTAATCCATTTCTATTAATCTATAAGTTGCCACATGGCTTGTGACTTACTGGTACCTTACATCTTGCTTCTCATGGCTGTGGTAGCTGGCAGTGTCTTCTGACTCAGCCTTCCACCTCCCAGAATTCTCCTTTCTCCTTATCCCACCTATACTATACTTCCTGCCTAGCTACTGGCCAATCAGCATTTTATTTATTAATCAGTCAGAGCAACACATTCACAGCATCCCCAGCAGGCGTGTGCCACCACTGCCAACCCAACCATACAACGCTAACTGAACTGATAATGTTGCAGGACTAGAAGAATTTTTAGAATTCTCTGGGACATGGAAAGACACTGAGGCTCTGGCCTAAGCCCTGTTTTAGAGACTGGGTTAATATAGTTTGCTTCTCTGTTGCTGTGAGAAAACATTGACAAAAAGCAAGCTGAGGAGGAATGAGTTTATTCAGCTTACAGGTTACAGTCTATCATTGAGGTAAGTCAAAGCAAGGACTCAAGGCAGGAAGGAGCTTGATGGCTGGGACTGAAGCAGACTACAGAGGACAGCTGCTTACAGGTTTGTCCCCTACCTGGGATAGTGGTCCATCTATTTAGGGGTGGTACTACCCACAGTTAGCTGGGACCTTTTATATCAGCTGGCAATCAAGAAAATGCCTCATAGGCATGTCCGTAGGCCAGGCTGAGACAATTCTTCAGTTGAGATTAATTCTTCCAAGGTATGTCTAGGTTTGTATCAAGTTGATGGAAAGTAACCAGTGCACAGGGCTGTCATTCTGTGAGGGATAGTGTATTCATCAGTCAGGGGTGGGAGAAGGACATGCTGGGCTCACCGGAGCTCAGGATTTTTACTGGAGAACAATTAAGTCAGAAAACCAAACATCTCAGAGGTAGTTCATGGCCATTTGATGGTGCAATGCAGATTGAGTCGGTTTCAGTACAGTGACTTGTCTAAGGCTACAAGTTACTGCCTTGTAGAGTCTAAACAAAGACTTTCTAGACTCGCAGAGGGGCTGGAGCCAGACAGCTGGAGTTGGAAGGCTTCAGGGAGGGTTCCTTTACTATGAGGGCAGATTCAGGGTAGAGATGAGAGGCCTGAAGAGCAGGAATAGGGGAGATACCAGGATGTGCTTTGGAATAGCTTGTGGTAGGATCTTGAATGACCAGTTTTTGAACTTGAACTATGGATTGGTCTCAAAACTACCTGGTCTTCTAAGAGTCTGTGTCCCATCTACCTGGACTCTGAGGTCTGGGATGTACTGCTCAGGCACTCTGTCCTCCCTACTGGGCTGGGCAGAACTCCAGGGCCAGGAGAGAAGGGCAGTGTATGCGCCGTGCTGAACACTCAGAGTCTCCAGTTGGTCGTGGAGAAGAAAGTGCTGGGAATTAGACTATTGCATTTTGAACCTTGTTTCTGTTCTTTCCAGGGCATCAAGGGTTCAAAAGGTTTGGCAGATAGGACGGTAGGTGAAGATTCTTGATTTGGAAATCCACTCATTTCACAACATCAATCTTTCTATAGCCACAGAGGGAGGTTTGTTAATCTTGAAGCTTCTTTCTTTTAATGAATTCTGCTGATACTATAAGTTTACAGAATTTTCCCAGAAATGCCACTGTAAAAATAGTAGAATAATATTTTAAACATTAAGTGACACAAAAGAAAACATTTGGAAGCTATCACCTTCCTGCAGTGTGTTCTTTTATAATGTTAAAAATAGTGCTTATAAAGCTATACATTTTCAATAACCTAGTTCACAGAATAGTTATAGGCTTTTGCGACTTGTGGGACCCCTTAAAAACAACCCCAGAAATTATGACGAGTGCTTCTCTTCTAAGTACACACAGACTGTTATGCTAGGTAGGCATTGGAGGATGTGGAAACATCTGAAGAACAGGAAGTGATGGGGTCTGAGGTTGAGAGAAGAGGAGAGGAAGGGATAAGAGGAAAGAGGTAGAATTATGGGGGTGGGGCATGTAGGGGACACCTGTCTTGGCAGTCCTTCTAAAGAAGTGTTCTAGCAAATGCTGCTATAAGAATGCATACACGGGCAGCAGTCCCAGAATTCTCTGCTGAGGTCCCTGGATTTCAACTTCAAAATCAGGTTTGGTCCCATCGATTTGTGAGGCAGGTTACAAAGTAAAGAATTATCCCTGGCCAACCTCAACACACTATTCAAAATTCTTTAAATGTTTTAAATTAGCTACCGGATCTCGAAATAGAATCGCTAGGTGGTGTCATCAGCTCTAACAATTTTGTGGTTTTCTGTTACATATGTAAATGCTTCAGATAGGTCCTGATAACGTGCACATGGCATTTCAAGTCACGCCAGTGAAGTCTGCTTCACATTAAATGCTTATTTCCTTTCTGTCTTTCCCCATCTCTCTACAGCCTTGTGAAATTGTTGATTTCATTCGGGAAAGCTGCCGTAAGTTGTTTGGGAGACACTCAGATGGAGCAGGTGGTGTGGATGGGCGGGGATCAAGGACTAAGGGCATGAGCCACTAAGGATTTGACTGAGGCTTGAGAAGTCACTTGTCCATCATAAAAAGATCTTCTAAATGGACAGATTGGGCCCAATCTCCAATTGAATAAGTCATCTTTTCCTCAATGGGCTCTACAATGAAGTATTTGAAAGGCATACTCTCTCAATAATGAAGAAAAACTCCACCCTATAAGGCTGGGTCCCCCAAAATATAACCACACTCACACACCCGTGTGCCTGAATCCTGGTGCGTGAAACAGAGCATGGGAAGTGCTGTTCTTTTTATTTCAACAAGCAGGATCCATGATGGTGTTTTGGGAGAGGAATATGCCCCATTTGATTGGGACTTCCTTTGCAGAAATAGAAACCACTAGGTCTCAGGTCCTGCTTTGTCCCGTAACTAGTTGACATTGATGCACTCTCTTTACAAAACATTGTGGGTACTTATAGCTACAGAGAGCACGCTCCTTCCCTTACTGTGATAGGGAGAGCACTTAGAAGTTTGGGTTTTATCTACAACTGCCTTCTTGCTCAGCCTCCTGGCTTCTGCCTACTCCCTGCTGCTGTTCAGGGAGATTGCAGGATCTGTTTCCATGGAAGTCACACAGAGTAATACTATCACCTTGGACAGAAAGGAAGAACAGCTGTACAGAAAGTTAAAACCCCTTTTCATTGAGGACTTCCACAGGGTCAAAAGCAAATAGAAAAGCAAGGAAAAACATTTGAGATAGAAGCAAGACTCCAGGAGAGGGCCCAGTGTGCTAGGTCGTGTCAAGATAAAAATTGCTGCTGCAAATCATCTTTATCTATAAACACAGACATGTTTGGAAAGCTAAATCTAAATATTTAACAAGAAACTTTTGAGTTGTAACTAGGCAAAGGACATGAAAGGGGGAGTCAGAGAAGAAAAACTTAACAAGGCACCTGTGGGGATAGTGACCCTCAGTGGAAATTAAAGACCATCAGTTAAAACAATGATAATGCTCGTTTTTGTTCTCAAACTGGAAGCATATACATAATTGCTATATATTCATACATATATAAAAGCATATTTATTTATATAGTTTTGCTCTTCAGAGGTGGGTTCTTGCTAACTAGCCCTATCTGGCCTAGAACTCCTTATGTATAATGCAGATTATTAATCCAAACTTGTAATCCTCATGCACTAACTTGTAATCCCCCTCCCAAGAGCTAGGAATATAGGCTTGTACCACCAGGCCTAGGCTTCAAATTGGAAATATTTAAAAAAAATCAAAATAATCCAGACCCCTAATTTGGAGAATGTGTGAAAGCACACATTACTTGTGGAACTACTAAAATGCTTTCTAAAGAGCAATTGGACCAGCCATATAAAAATGCATAAAGTGATAGACACAGACTGTAATTGGACAAATAGTCACAGATACTTGTACGTGTATGCTTTTCCTGAGAGACATTGGCTGAAAAAATCAAGGGACATAAACATAGTGGAGTATATGACAGCACTTGGCACTTACTGATAAAAAATGTCATACCAAGTGGAACGTGATTCAGAGTTAAACACACTTTAAGCTCCAAGTTTTATCAAATAAGATGAAAAGGTTTTTATGTATGGATACACAGATGGTGTACTAAGGACAATCTTAATTTTTATGAGCATATGTTGCTCATATATATGCACATATATACTTTTATATAAGATATACATATACATTGTATATGATTTATATTTTATGACTATGTATATATGAGATACATGTAAAATACAGCTTCAGAATAGCTTAGTGTTTTAGTTGGATTTAATTTTAGTTGAAGGTAACCAAAGTCCTCATAACAGTGGGGAAATGTGTCTCTCGAGTCAAAGCTTGGGCATGATATGGAGTCCTGGGGGGTGGGACCTGTTCCAGGGGTTCCAGGATGGAATTTCCTTGTATCTGCTTCTCTGTCAGTGTGTGTGTGTGTGTGTGTGTGTGTGTGTGTGTGTGTGTGTGTGTGTGTGTAGGTAGGTAGGTATAGATGCTGTTTTTCCCAAATTATCTCATGTCTGAGCAGTTAATCAAGCTTCAGTCATTGTTATCTGCATTTCAGCCAGCCTGGAAGGAGGGGGGAGAGCAGGGGCAAAGGGCAAAGGGCAAAGGACAAACAAAGGGTGCTCTGGCTTGTCTTTTAGCCCATCAAGTAATGGGCTCCATTAGGGTATAAAGATGCATTTGCAAAGTCTTACCGTTTTCCTTATTCTATTATCCAGAATGTAGTAAGCCAGCTAGCTCCGGGAAAGTGTGTCCTGTGTTTCAGGCAGCCATGTACTCAGGTGGAAACTGATGCCCTATTATAATGGAAAAAAATAAGAGAGTGGATGCTGGGCAAATAGCAGCAACCCTTGCCAAACTGGGGGTGGTGGTGTCTAGAAGGCCATTTGGATTTCTCAGTAGAGAGGGTTTTTAAAAACAGACATGGCTTGAAAAATCCCAGCACTTGGGAGACTGAGGCAGGAGGATTTTTAAGTCCAAGGTTAGCTTGAGTGCCACAGAAAAACTGTCAGATCGAAAGAGTGTATTTTACACTGAAGTGCAAACGGCCCATGTACACTAACAGTGTCTTCTTTTCCCTTCCAGCGTGTTCAAAAGGTAGGTAACGCTCTTTGCTCAGGTAAGCCCTCCCCCACCTAGAGGCAGCATAGACATCTCAAGCTCTGTGTGTCCCTGTGTCAAGGGATTTCTAGATGCCCAGCATTCCCTTCAGAAGTGGTCTTTGCCTTGGACATGTCCAACGATGTCTCCCAGTTGGACTTTGAGAGGATGAGAAGCATTCTACTGTCTCTGTTGATGAAGCTGGACATCAGTGAGAGCAACTGCCCCGCTGGTGCCCGAGTGGCCATTGTTTCCTATAACACGAGGACAGATTACCTAGTGCGCTTCCCGGACCATCAGCGGAAAGCTGCCCTGCTACAGGCTGCCAGGAAAATCCCCCTTGAACGCTCATCCGGGTCCCGGAACCTTGGGGCCACCATGAGGTTTGTGGCAAGGCACGTGTTCAAACGTGTGCGCTCGGGCCTCCTGTTAAGGAAGGTGGCTGTGTTCTTCCAGGCCGGCAGGAACTACAACGCGACCTCTGTCGGCACAGCCTTGCTGGAGCTCCACGCAGCAGACATCGTCACAGCAGTTGTAACCTTCACGGAGGAGCACAACCTCCCGGATGCCTTGCTGGTACGTGAGGAAGGGCGGATGGGAAGAGGTACTGGCGCTGGTCTTGTTCTCACCCTCCACCAGGGAGGGCATGAGCGATTAAGTGTGCTCTAGGGGAAGAATTCTCCAGACGTTGCTGAATGTGGGAGAGGTGAGGTGTCTCATTATGGGCAAAGTTGACAGAGTTACTGGAGAGTAACTGCTTCTTTGGGAGCACACGTTCGGTGCTAAGGGCCTCACAGACGTTATCTTATGTAATATCCCCAAAGCTCTATTAGTTAGGCTTCGGGAGGGTGAGAAAAACAGACTTAGAGAAGGGAAGCATATTCTTGAGGGTCAATTAACGAGTCAGTGGCAGATGCAATCGGCTGTCACACATGTTCATAGCACTGTTCTAAAGCAGAGATTAGAGACGGTGACTTTCTTCCTCCTTCCTTTTATTGGCGTATAACCTTGTGTACCCATTTAACAACATGGAAAAATGCAGTGCTTTTAAAGCACACACATGAATGGAGTGTGCGTGCGTGTGCACGCATGTGCAAAAATGCATGTGCACAGAGGCATGCATGTGGAGGCCAGATCTCACTCAACCTTGGCTGTCATTCCTCAGGGGCTGTTTACCTTGTGTTTTTGAGACAGGGTCTCTCCCTGTCCTGGACCTGCTAAGTAGGCTAGGCTGGCTGGCTGGCAAGCCTGGGTACTCCCCTGTCTCCACCTCTCCAGTGCTAGGATTACAGGTTTGTGCCACCATATCAGGCTTTTTACCTAGTTGCTGCGGATCTGAACCCAGGGCTCATGCTTGTGTAGCTTCGTTGATGGAGCCTGCTCGTCAGCTCCAGATGGATTCTTGTGTACTTTACTCCTCTGTGACCAGGTTGTGATTAAGGATCAGAACACCTTTGGCATTTATAAATTCTCTCCCTGTTCCTTACCAAGCCATATAGCCCAGCATAACTACTCCTCTAACTTTGATTACAAGCTTATTCTGAGTCTCGATATAAATGGAATCATTCACCATCTAGTCTTTTGTATCTGACTTATTCCAATCAACATGTCTGGTCTTGCTTATCCATGCTGTGTGTATGGGCAAGTTGTTCCTTTTTATTTCAGTGTGGGGTTTCAATGTGTGTAGAAACTAGGAGTTATTCACATGTCTAGTCTCTAAAGTTTACTCTTCTAACTAAAACCTATGCAGTACATGCTCACAGAATTTCTGAGACGATTTATCAAAATCAAGGTCGTTTTTCTCCCACTGCCCGTGAATGCTAGATTAAGCCGTACGACATTACCAACATTTGACCATTTCTGACCTGGAAAAAATGAAAATGTCATGTGGTTCCACTCAATAACTAATGGATTCAGCTGTGCTAGACCACTTCATTTTCTCTGGAGAGTGAGTTGTGCATTGGAAGTGCTAGGTGAGAAATTTGGTTGACACACAGTGCATGTGGCTGAGAATCAACGGATAAGCTTGTGACAGTTTGCAAACCACTGGGAAGATGGGCAGCCATCTTAGGTAGAGAAACAAAGAGAAAACGATGAGAGGGAGTTCTTTGCTGTCCTCACTGCATCCCTCTTGCCTAGCAGGACACCCGGACAGGGTGGGCTGGTGGTGGAGGTCTGCCCTGACATTTAGAAGGTGACACCATGGTGCAATCGCATCTCCTTGAATGCACCCCAGCCTGATGGGTTGCTGGGCAGTCAGTGTTCGCTTCTGATTTGTGGATACATCCTTAGTCAGAGCCTGCTTGCCCTCCTCGTCTCGGGGTTCAGAGGGAAAGGATGAAATGCTATGGGAGGAGACGCTGCCGGCTGTAATACACTTGACACTCCATGCTATCATTTTTAGCTGCTCTCCTCTCCATTGTGTGGGCATGTTCTTGCCCCAGGGTTCTGGGAGACAGCTCGGCATTTTGAAAATTTAACAGTTTAGAAAAGATGTTAAATGATGCTTGTCAGCTCAGATGTAACGAATGACCTCGCTGCTGGTGACACTGGCAAGGAGAGAAGCTGTCGACACGACAGCCCCATCTTCAGGGCCGCTCAGCAAACCCTGTTCTTCTCCAGTGGGCACACTGCAGCCTTCTGCTAATCTCCCCTGCTCACTACGAGAGGGCCGTCCGTTGAAGACAGTGTGTTTACCGTGTGTTTTCTCTTCTGAACTCACTGCCCAAAGACTCTCTGACTCTGTGTGGGGCTTTTGCCTTGCACTTCTATCTTACTATAATTTTCAGAACAGCCCTCACGTACTTCTTCTGGGCAAATGATGGTAGCTCCAATTGAACGGATTATACAAACAGATACCCTAACTTCTCGGTTCATTTAAACAATCTTGGAGCCTGCCACACCTATCGGGAAGCTTTTTTACACCACATATGGAATTGTTGCAGCCCTCAAAAAAACAGCATTATCACATTTGGGCTCCTGGTGCCTAATCCCATCATTAAGAATTGCCTTACGTCTGACAAACATAAGCCTTCATTAGGTCATTTTTTTAAAGCAAAGAAGCAAAGCATTGGAGGGAAAATGAAGCTTGCATGCCAGGCTTCGGATTTCATTTTTCTTTCTAAAAAGCCTCACACAGATTCCCTTGAAACAATGCCTAGGAAAATAGCTCATGTTTATTGATCCAGCCACCATTCTAAGCTTTTATTGATTCACTTAATCCTCAGAACCCAATGAGATAGGCAGCATGATGAGCCTATTCGTCAGACAATGATACCGAGACACAGAGCAGTTAAGTGAGTGTTCAAGGTCTGGAGCTCTCACGAGCTCTGAGGCTTTGAATTCCAAAGTCAAAAACAGTAAACCAAGGTCTACGTCTTTCCTCTCTTTTCATATATTTTGTCTTAGGAGATATGTCTGCAAACTGGTCCCACTTTCACTCCTTAGCAAATCCAAGGAATGGAGGGCTGTCTGTCACAGACGACCCCCCACTTCATGCAACATCAGCTTTAGAAGAAAAAGAAATTGGGTTCTGTGTGTGTGTGTGTGTGTGTGTGTGTGTGTGTGTGTGTGTGTGTGACTTTTAAGTTTTGATATAATTTTGGAATTTATAAAAGCTGCATAGAGCAATATTCTCTCTCTCTCTCTGTCTCTCTGTCTCTCTGTCTCTCTGTCTCTCTGTCTCTCTCTCTCTCTCTCTCTCTCTCTCTCTTTCTCTCTCTCTCTCTGTGTGTGTGTGTGGGTGTGTTTATGTGTGTGGGTGTGCATGCACCTGGAGGCTAGCTGTTGATCTTGGTTGTAGTTCCTTGGGAATTGTCGACCTTGTTTTCCCAGACATGTTCTCTCGCTGGGAACTATTGCTCTTTATTAGACTAGGCTGGCTGGCTCTGGAGCCGGAGGCATTCACATGTCTTGTTCTTTCTATCCCCAAGACTCACATTCACACTAACACCACCATACCCAGCCTTTGGGGGCTGGGGTCAAATATCCTCAAGCTTGTGTGGCAAGTACTTTATCAACTGGGTGATGTCCCTAGCTCAAGGTATTACTTTTTTAAAGAAAGAGTGGCCTGCTGCTGACACCTGAGCTGCTTTGTTCTCCATTGGCTCTGTAATGTACTATGGCCAGGAGCAGCAACTTAGGGAGGAAATTAGACTTCAAACCATGACTTTGTCCCTTAAATTATTGTATCCACTTGAGAAACAGAAGATTGCTATGCAATGAAGGTTGGATTAAGTCTTATTTGCTGGTGATTGAGAGCAAGCTCATGCCTAAAAGGACAGTCAACCCTGAGGTGAGGCAGGGAAGAGTTTTTAAAGCCAAACCCCACAATCACATCACACCAGGGGCAGGCCAGATAACAGGAGTTTCCAAAGTTTCAGTTCAGTGGATTAAAACAACGTGTTTTATGTTGTAAAACAATGGCTCTCCTTACATTGCAGGAGAGAATGTTCTGCTCTGCAAGACGTGGTTAGTTGGGGTGGAGTCGGGGCTGGGAGCAGTTGGATGGAGCAAGAAGTTAGCTAAAACTAGAATAAAATGGAGTCACTTTGAGCAGTTCAAAATAACTAGAGTGTATTTTTGGCTCATAGGATTATTGTGAAAATTATAATATATATCACTTATAAGGACATCTGATACCCTCTGTGTGATAATCAGCTTGGATACGTTACACCTTGAGTGGCCCAATAGCTGCCATTCGACAAGCATCTACACAGTTCTAGCCACCACACTGCACACCACTGGCCACCACACTGCACACTGGCCACCACACACTAGCCACCACACTGCACACTGGGCACCACACTGCACACTGGCCAACCACACTACACACTGGCCAACCACACTACACACTGGCCAACCACACTACACACTGGCCAACCACACTGCACACTGGCCACACTTCATTATCCTTACCTCTTAGGACTCAAATTGTAGTCTGGGGACCAGCAACAAAGACATCACCAGGGAGAACAGAATGCTAAACTTCAAGCCTGGATTGAGCTGATCCATCTGAACTTGCATTTATACGTCAAGATCCTTGGACGCTGTGTGTGGATGTCAAGGTCTGAGGAGTGTTCTCATTTCCTTTCTGCTACTGTGCCAAAGCACCTGACAAGAAGCAGCTGAAGGCCGAGAGGGGCTGACTGCAGCTTGTAATTCCAGGTTATCGTCCATCACTGTGAGGAGGTCGAGACAGGAACCTTGAACAGCTAGTCACATCATCCCACAGTCAAGAGCAGAACCACATGCTTGCCTGCTTGCCTGCTTGCTTATGCTCAGCTCCACTTCTCTACTTTAATACGCTTCAGGGCTCACTGAGTAGGGAATGGTGCCACTCATGCCCCCAGTGGGCTGGATCTTACCACATCAGTTAACCTAAGATACTCCTCCACAGACTTGCCTGCAGACTGACCCAAAGCAGACAGTTCTGCATTGAGACTGTCTCCCCAGGTGATTATCGGCTGTGTAAGGCTGGCAATTAAACCTAACCATCGCAAGGAGTGTCTAAACCTCATGACTATCCTACCCATCAATAACGATAGCCTTCACTTCCCAGATGAAGTGAGCAAATGTAAGAGGGAGAAGTGATTCATTCGAAGCCACATAGTCCAGGAATTTGTGTCCAGATATGGCATGTTCCCAAGTCCCTCTTTCTCACGGTACACTCTTAACCTGGTTCTGACTCCCATTGTTTCTGGGGCATACAGGGAGAGTGGGTTGCTTGGATGACTTTAGTGCACTATGATAGTTTAGAGGAGCCAAAACTCTAATCAAGCTCTCTGGGCCAGGCACAGGTCATGTGGTGACTTTGTCCTTTCTTCCTTCCTCTGTCCTCCTAACCCCCCACCCCCACATGGTTTCCTCTCCTTGTTTTCTGAGCCATTACCCCAACTTAGTGCCAGGTACTTTGTAAACTCCCTAGGGTCTCGTCAGCTCTCACCCTGTCCAAGGTAAACCTTCCTCCCTAGTACATTCCTCCTCCCTCCTTCTCTGCTTTTGTTTTTCCTAGCCAAGAGCCTTCCCAGCTCAGTCCCAGGAATGGACATTCTCTCTTGACCTCTGGCAGCTGAGTACCACAGCTGAAGCCTCAAGCTAAAGCCTGGGAGCCTCTCTGGGACAAGATTCATGGGAAGTTCTTTAGTATGGAGGAAGGATGCGGTGAGGTTTGAGCATTGCTGTTGCGTCATTCTGCCTATGAACCAGAAAAGGATGTCTGTGTGATCCCACGGTGTATGTATTCTCTCCCAGTCTTTACTGTACCACCGAGGCAGGATAGAAAGACAGGAAACAGTGGAGGTGACATGAGAAGGGAGAGAAGCCTCCCACCCTGGGATCTAGTTTGCCTTTCCTGCAGAGTGAGCATCAGGAAACTCCAACACCACTGCAAGTGCCTGCAGAAATGCGGTGTGTTTTCCTATAACAAGGTGTCTTAAACAAGAACACCAAAACGAACAAATAAACTATGCCTACTTGGGGCCAGAATGCTTGCAACCTTGAGTTCACGCTACCAGCATTTCTCTCTTATCCCTAAATCTTTTTAAGTGTGTGTGTGTGTGTGTGTGTGTGTGTGTGTGTGTGTGTGTGTGTGTGTGTATGTGTGTGTGTGCACAGGTTCACGTGTATGAGGATGAGCTGTGTATGAGGATGACAACCTTGGCTCTTCCTTGGGTGTCATTCACCTTTCCCTAGGAGACAGGGTCTCTCATCGGCTTGGGACTTGCCGAGTAGGCTAGCCCAGCTGGCCACTGAGGCCCAGGGATCTGCTTGTCCCTGCTACCCCAGTGCTGGGCTCATAAGCATGTGTCACTCTGCACAGCTTGTTTTTCTTTTTCCTTTGGGTTCTGGGGAGTAGGCTCAGGTTTCATGCTTACAGGGCAAACACTTGGTGACTGAGCTATCTCCCAGACCACAAAAGGAAAGTCTCCAAGATAAGAAAAAGAAGTGCACCAGCTTAAATAGATTTTAAATCTTACTTAAATTTTAAGCTTTGCTTAATGTTTACACTTCGTCTTAGCCAGAAGTCTGAGAAAGGATCATTTGGTTTAATCTTTAATTCTTGTTGTAGATTATATCCTCAGAGGAATGTAGACAGTTCTCTACAGGGTGAAGACACCAAAGCTCTTCTCTCTCTTAAGAAGCCCACATCCATGCCTTGGGACTCTATCTATCCCTTTCATTGGAAGATTCTGTCTAAATACTTAACCAGTCACTAACTTTGCCTCTTTCTAGCTTGTCCTGAAATTCTTTTCTGTGACATAGTCAAGAATCCTACTTTACCTGAGTGGAGATCCCTGAGGCGGCTCGCTCTCCGGAGGCTACTGTTGACTCTGTTGTGTGGTGACTTCCTTTGCTGCAGACACGACCAGACATTTAAAAATAAAGTTGGTTGGAAGATGTCAGAGGTGCAGATTCTAATGAAAGCTGCATTTTACTTTGTGTTTGAGGTCTTCTAGATTTGATTCCCTACTTTGATGTGGATGCAGTCCTTAGTAGGAATCAACGGGCCAGTATTCTCTCCCCACACCAATGCCCGTCCCCCTTTGTCTCTGCTTGAGTTTGCTCAGGAAACCTTTCTCCAACCTTATCCTTCACAATGACCCTGCTGACAAATCCAAAGTCAAAAGCATGGAATATTGTTAATAAGGCCCTGTACAGATGCATCTGTACTCAGTCATAGCTTCCCTGTGAACGTCCACTGTGTTTTTGGTCTTGGTTATCACAATTATTTGGCAAGAACAGTACAGATGTTAAATGGAATCTTAAAATTACTGTTTCTAGGAAAAGTTAAAAGTTAAAGTTGTGTCTCTAGTCACAAATTCAATTGAATTTGGCAACTTTCCAACGAGCCGAATAAAACATGCAAGAGTTATGGGCTCCGAGACGCCCAGAGCAGAAGAGCTCGCGTATTGTTCTGAACAGAAGTAGACACAAATGACAGCAGCCTAGGACCAGGCTGCGCTGGCACAGGAGAACCCAGCAGCAGAAACTTCCTCCTTAAAACTCTGTTCCCAAGGAAACCGAAGGCAGATGCCTCTCTCTGGCCACACAGCCACATCTGGCAGATCAAGCACTGCAACCCAAATTCCCAACATCTAATCTCTTGGCCTAGAACTTTCCCCTTGAGCCATCTCTAAAGATAGAAGGACATGCATTTGTACAGCTGTAAGATGAATGTCTACATTTGTCTGAAGTATTTCATTACCTTGAAACTTGATTTAAAGTTTGCATCTTATAGCTTCAGCCATACTTCCTGTGATTTAAAATGGTTGTATACCAACTTAGCATCTCCCTTCAAGGCTTGGGTAAAGCTCTTGGGTTATCCTAGCTTTTTATTTCTCTTGGCTCATTGCCATGGATCCTGGTTCCAGAAGCCTCCCAATTTCCTTCTGTGATTTCCAGTAAAATGATGACATGTCACATTCCTGTCTACGTTGTTTCATCTGGAGTGATTAATTGGGTCCATTTGGTTAGTCCATGCTCAGATCTGATGGCCATTTGGAGGAGAGCTGCATGATGCTCTACTCAAGAAGACCCTGTGATAGTGTCTTCCACGTGTCAGGGAGCCTCGCGGCTCAGATGTGCTCAGCAGCTGCACACTGGAGGTGGCATTAGTTAATATATAGGAAATGGGGCAGAGTTCAGATGAGTAACCACTGTCCAGCTTCGGGCCTTTGTGCATGTCATCCTTCACACTAGAAGGCCACCACTACTGCTTCGCCTGTTAAATCTCTTTCCTTACTCTCCTAAAAACGTCAAATGGCATTGTCTTTATCAACCCCTTCCCTTGAAATGACTCTCCTCTTCCCACATTCCTAATGCTCATCACTGGAGCCCTTTCTTTCTGGAAGATCCTTTGTCTCTCTTTCCACAAATGAAGGCATGGCCATGTCACCTTTTTGTCCTCTGCATGGCTTGTGAGGAAGGACTTCTGGTAGCAGCTACTGATCAGCCTGGGTACAACTTAATTGTTGCTTTGCCCCATAAAGAATGAGAGAGGATTTTGTTTTTCCTTTCTTCTCAGGCTTTTGTCCGCTTTTGTTTTGGTGTGTGTATTACATTAATATGTAAATTCTCCACATTTCTTTCCTTGTTAAGATGTTTCCTTCAAGTGAGCTTGTTTTGAAAGGCAGTGCTGTTACAGGCCTGCTAGAGCATCAAGTAGAAAGATGAAAGAGCTCTGTGAAGAGTCTGTGGCACAGAAAGTTCTTTTCCAGAGTAACCCTTGACTGTCTTCTGTCTTCCCGAGAGCTAGCATGGTGTCTTCGTGGCCTGGGCCCCCTACAACCAGAGGAGGGCTCAGAGTTGCTGGCCATGTGCACCAAGTGAGAGGAGCAGACCCTCAGTGGGGTTCCATTTTACATGCTTTGACAGAGAGGGGATAGAAAGATGGAGGTGGCTGAGCTTGGACACCTGCAGCTTTGCAGCCCTCACCTCAGCTCCTGGGAGGAAGGACTGGGGGACATTTCTAGCTTCCATCATGAGGTGGAAGTCTCGGGAACAGTATTCGTCAGGGCTGGCTAACTGTGGGACCATTCACCCCCGACCCAAACGCCATGATGCTTTCTGTGGAGTGACTGCAGCCCTTCCTGGGGCAGGGCATGCTCTGCTGCCCGTAGCCACTTCAGAACCTCTGCGTTTTCTATCAGTGCCCTCATTATACTGTAGGCCATCAAACCTGTTTCTTCTCCATCCTTTAAATCTGGCTGGCCAATGAAGGAGAGGGAGCAAGGAAACCACAGTGCATGAACCAGACTGACACGAATTACTTTTACCTGTATCCCTTTAGCCAAACCCCAGTCATATTTAGGAACTCATTGCAAAGGAGGCTGGGAAATGTAGTCTGGCTGTGCCTCTAGGAAGAAGGCATGGGATTGTTGATCTGCTTTCAAGGTGTTCCAGGGACCTTGTTGGGTTTATTGTTATTATTCACATTTTATTTATTTATTATTGTTTTTTTTTTTGAGACAGGGTTTCTCTGTGTAACAGCCCTGGCTGTCCTGGTACATTTTATTTTTAATCCTTGTTGTTGGTTGTTAAATTAATCATGATCAGAGAGGTACATGAAAGAGATAAACAGATTTTCCCATCTCTCCAAGGTTTTCCTCATCCCTCTCCATTCTTACCTTCTAGTTGTACTATGCCCCAGCCCTGAACACAAGGGATACTCTACAGGTGCTTCCTTCATAGTATCGACCTCAATCCCTTTGAATGTTACAGGACTGCCTCCTTAGTATATAGTATGTGTCCTGTTAGAGCTAGGGCTCTGTGTGATTATAATTGTGTTATGTAATGTTGAATTATTTGTAAGTATTTATTTATGTAGTTATATATTTCTGAAGAACAACATTAATGTCTTTTTCAACTGACTCAGGAGAAAAAAAAAAGCCACAAAGACCATGACCTGGGATTTAACCCAGCTGATTGTGAATTTGTGTGTGTATGTTTGAATTAGGTGGACGGACTCAAGGGATTTCACTTGTTTACATGGGAGACAGAGCGCCAGCAGGATGTGGAACGCCTGGCCAGCTGCACTCTCTGCTATGGTAAGAGCTAGGACATTGCTTCTGATAGGACTGATGGCTTGAGAGTGGATGGATAAACTGCTGGCCACGGGCTAGGTCTGCTCTGCAGATGTGCATTTGCTGGGCATGTGCAGGGCTTTAGAATCTGGGAATTTTATTGCATCTGGAGTTTCAGTTTTTCTTAGGAAGTCAGAGTTATCCTGAGAGGCACAAACACTGCATTCCTGGGTAACCACACCCAAGAAGATGCCTGGCTCCTGATGGGTCGAGTGACCACTGTGTCCCACAGTTCCTCCTTCCCCACTTTGGCATATCCCTGATACATTCTGTTTCACTTATCCCCTTCAAGGTTCCCATATGTGTTTGGGGGTGAGAGTCACCCTTTAGTGGCACCTCTGTGTGATGGGCAGACCACTGGACTAAGAGTCAAGAGTCTTGGGTTCTAGATAATGGGTCTATTTCTGGTCAGTAGTGAGATCCACCCTCTTTTGGTCTCCAGCCTCCACCACTGTATCCCACACTACTCACTAGCTTGTGCCTGAGGGAACTCTCTGCAGAAGCGCAAGCGTGCCTACCTGTAAGGCATTCCCAGCTGTACCCACTTCACCCAGGCCAGCGTGGCTGAACTCTCAAGAGGATGTCATTATGCAATGCCTGAGAGAGAAGGCAGACTGAGGAACGGCATGTGTGGACCATGCCATGGCTGAGAAGCTGCATTCATACACATCAGCTCATGTGACACACGGTCTCCCTTTCAGCCCGTTTGTCTTCTGTGGAAACCTAACCTCATGGGCGTTCCTTGAGATCTTACTGTCTATTAGGTTTTGTTCTGAGCACCTGCATATATGAACTCATTTTTAAAAATGTAAACACAAGGCCGGGTGGCAGTGGTGCATGCCTTTAATCCCAGCACTCGAGAGGCAGAGCCAGGCGATCTCTGTGAGTTCGAGGCCAGCCTGGCTTACAGAGCGAGATCTAGGACGCACCAAAACTACACGGAGAAACTCTGTCTTGAAAAACCAAAAAAAAAAAAAAAAGTAAACATAAAAAACAACAGCATCATCATTTTTAAATTAAATGTGTGTGGTGTGTCCTAGAGGCCAGAGGTGTCAGATTCTCCTAGAGCTTGAGTCACTCCATGTAGGCACTGGGAATAGAACTTGGGTGTAAAGGTGGTGTGGGCTCCTAACCACTGGGCTATTTCTCCAGCCCCTGAAAACAAACCCATAAGGCGGGTGCTATTATTATTTTCATTATCTCTGGCAGATGGAGGTTGGAGGAGACAAGTTCATTTTCCCAAGGTCACATGCTGAGTAAGAAATGAACCTGGATCAAACTAAGCAATCGGGTTCATTTTAGATCTCATACAGAAATGAGTGTTGCCAGACCTTTCTCTGGGAAGATATAATCACATGCCTGCTCCCCCAAATAGGGCACCAATGACAAACCAAAGCATACTTCCATGAAAGTCCAAGTTGGGGAACCAGTGAGTTTATTGGGCTTTCTTGCAAAGCATGGGTGAGGGGTTACTTCCAGTGAGTGACCCCAAAGCGGTTGCACCATCAAAAGTCTCATACTAGCATGGAGGACGGCATCCACACAGCTGCACAGATGGAGTCCCTGCTTCAGCTGACCTTCCACCTCTTACATACAATAGCACTTCCTGAGACCAGGAGGCCACGTGCAGTTACAGAATCCCATAGCCTAGATGAGAGGAGCAGGAAGGAGTGGCTGGGATCTCAGGGAGGGTCTGCCGCCCCTCCCCAGCTCTTCCTTCTAGGAGGGAGTGTCAGTAGTCAACAGGCCTAACCTGAGGGGCTCTTACAAGTAGCCACAAGCACTCTGATGGGGATGCTGAGTGGTCTGCTCAGAGGATTGTGCTCTACAATGGTGAGGTCGGTGAGGTCGGTGAGGTCATACGGCGTTTCCTTCTCTGTGCTTCCCTTATTTCCCTTAACATAGCGTACTCTTGATTGACTCACATCACAAATGACAGAACATCCTACTTTTTGATAGTTTAATGTTATCCTATTGCGTCTATACAATACACTTGTTAGTCTAATCACAATTCATCATGTGCTTTAAAAAAATGAGTGTATCAACAAGCTCTAGCAGAAGGCCTAAGCTCTATGTGTAATGATGTGTAATTACTGCAGCAATGATGAGTTCATGTAATACTGAACTTGTGCCTCAACTATAATACACGATTTGTTGCCTTTATGCATAATGGAAGGAAATGTAAAATTTCATTTCAATAGAGGTAGTGGAAATAAAGATGTCATCCCCTTCCATACTCTATAGATCCCTTGGAAGACTATGGCCCGAGGTTAAGAACACCAGCTGACCACCAGCTCTTAATGAAAGAGTTTGTCTAATGGGTGGGTTCCTAAAACATAGGCAGAACACCTGAGTGCACATCCATGTCAAAACCCTGAGCTCTGTGTTAGCTCTATTAAACTAGAATCCCCATCTTAAAAAAAAAGTACATTAAAAAAGAAAAAAAATTCCATCTGTCTGTAAGGCTGAACCAGCTTGAGAACTAGGAGCTGATGATCAGACTGTCATTTTAAAACCACCAACATTTGCTTTTATATAGGAAAATAAGCATAAAATGTCAGTCTTACCTGGTTGCTAAGTTTGCTGTTAGCTCTAGCAATTGATGTGTGTGTGTGTGTGTGTGTGTGTGTGTGTGGTTTCTCAAACATCAGCATGATGTTCATGTACTTGCTAGTTCTTTTTTATGGAGAGGAACAGACACAAATAAACCAGAGATTAGGAAGCCAGAAGGCCTAACACGCATGTCCAACCTGGGCGCGGTGGGCACCATGCATGCCAGGGTAGCTATGGATGTGACCTAACACACTTGTAGACCCGATATGCTTTGGCAATGCCAATAGTCTTGACACCCCTGGCAGCACTGGAGAACATTCAATGCGCAGTCAGCTTCAATGTTGTCTTCTGGGAAATGGGCACCCATATTGAAACTGGCTGTCAGATCACCGAGTCATCCCAGTTCCTCCGGGGCAGCTCTCAGGGCAGGTGCCCCCCATGAGGCTGGAAGTGTGTTCTGCAAGGAAAGGAAGGATGCCTGGCTTAATTCTGGCCGTTCTTCTATTTCCTTGCTAGACCAGTGCCGACCAGCCCAAGAATGCGGGCCGGATGCTCCCAGGCCCCGGGAGTTGGACATGGACTTGGTGTTCCTGGTGGACAGCTCCCAGGGAGTCAGCACTGACGTATACCTTGGGGCTTTGCGCCTAGTGGATTCGGTGCTGAAGGACCTGGAGGTGGCCGCACAGCCTGGCACATCCTGGCAAGGGGCACGTGCAGCCCTGGTGACACACACGACCCCAGGCTTTTGGCCTGGCACGGGTCACACCCCTGTGCTTGAGTACTTCCACCTGACCTCCTACGGCCACTGGACACAGATGCAAAGTCAGGTCCGGGAGGCTGCCGGGCGCCCGCTGCAGGGAGCCCCTGCCCTGGGCCACGCCCTGGAGTGGACGCTGGAGAAAGTGCTTCTGGCAGCCGTGCTGCCACGGAGGGCACAGGTCCTCTTCGCCATCGTGGCCAGTGAGACAAGCAGCTGGGACAGAGAGAAGCTAAGGACCCTGTCCCAGGAGGCCAAGTGCAAGGGCATCACACTGTTCGTGCTGGCTGTGGGCCCGGGAGTGGGAGCCCAGGAGCTTGCTGAACTGGCTGGAGTGGCCAGCGCACCCTTGGAGCAGCACTTGTTACGCCTGGAGGGCGTCTCAGAGGCGGAGGTAGCCTATGCCAGCAGATTCACACAGGCCTTCCTGAGCCTTCTCAAAAGTGAGTGGCGACAGGGGTGGGCATGGGTGGGGGTGGGGTGCAGGTGGGTGGAGTGGGTAGGGACTGGATTACCCTAGGCAGTGTTGGCCACAAGAACTTACAGATGTTTGGATGTTTTTTTAAACGGCTTCTTTTTCCCCCGCCCCAATGTTATTTTATTTGATAGTTGAAAGTTTTTTTTTGTTTTTTTTTTTTTAAAATTTAAATCAGTTGGTAATTTCATATGGGAAAATAATGTATTTAGATCACATTGCTCCTCCCACTTCAGCTCTTCCTGAACCTTCCTCCTCCTCCTCCTCCTCCTTTCTGCCCCCTCCTCATACTCCTCTTTTCCACCGAGTGGAAATTGGCGATTGGTTCCGGACTGTTTAGGAACATGGGCAACCTACTGTGGGGCACACCACTGAAGACAGCCGACCACCCCTCCCCCCGCAGCCATCACCTGTATGGCTGTTTTCTAAGACTGAATCCCCAGCAAGGCACTGCAAGTACCTTGCCCCTCTCTCCTCTCCTGGTGGCTTCGAGGCCCCAGGCTTCCATGTAGCTTCTCAGTTTTCTCAGTTACCAAAGTGAGCATTTTGATCTGTCTCTTCCCTGATCAGGGAGCCGGATGCCCATGGAGGGACTCAGAAGTATCTCTGCTGTGCAAATACGTGGGTGTGTTTGCCGTCACCACTACTGCTACTTCCCAGTGGTAGATGGCCATGCTTCTCAGACTTTAACTCACACACCCATCCCCTGAGGATCCTTCTTTAAGAAAATAATTTAATTATTATTATTTTATGTGCGTTGGTGCTTTGCCTGGATGTATGCCTGTGTGAGGGTGTCAGAAGTCCTAGAACTGGGCTGAGTTATAGTTGTGAGCTGCCATGTGGATGCTAGGAATTGAACCCAGGTCCTCTTAACCACTGAGCCATCTTTCCAGCCCCCAGACCCCCTGCCTCTCACCCCAGGGATCTCAGTCAGGTGTGGATCTAGTTCTGTAGGTCTGGGCTGGGGTCTGAGATTCTGGGTTTCTCATCAGCTTGAGAATGATGCTGTTGGCCCATGGACCATAGGTTTTGTTTGTTTTTGGACACAGAGTCTTGTTATTCAGCCCAAGATGGCCTCGAACTGGCCGCAATCCCCCTGCCTCACCCTCTCAAGTGATTACAGACAGGCCACCATCTCAGCCTCCATGGACCACATGTGAAGTAACAAGGGTAGAGAACTTTATTTTTCTTCTATTTTCTTATTAAGTTAGCATTCAGAGCAAAGGGTTTAATTATAGCATTTCCATATATATGCGCCATTACACTTTGTTCTCAATCACCCCCTTTCCTATTGTCCCCTCTTAGGGAATCTCTGCTCCCTCTGGCTGGCTCCCCCCCAGCTAGCCCTTCTGTTTCCATGCCACACATATTCCATTACCCTCTCTTCCATCCCCTCTTACAATCCTCTTTCTAGTTACATGATCTATACATGCGTACACCCCCCCAATTTTAGATATAAGTTCTGTACATTAGAGAAAGCAGGCAGTGTTTTGTATTATTATTTTGAAGTACAGGTTGAATTGGCAGAGTGAGGCCAGAAGTCCTTAGAGTCTTTCCAGAAAGGAAGGGTGACTGGTCAAGAGCCTGAGGTCTCCCTCTTCAGGCTGGGGAGATAAAGCCAGTGAAGATTCAAGGATGGAGGCTGTGTCAGTGTATTCTGGCTGGAATTCTCCCCCACATCCCTGCCCTAGCAGCCTCACTTCTCATCACACCCAGATGAACCTAGTTCGTGAGCAGCCAGGACCGAAGTGTATGTACCCTGACATAATAGTGGAACTTAGCATGGGGTGTGGGGAGTATTATCCTGGCCAACTCCAGGTGTTTGTCTTGCAGTGAGTAATTAATAAAAACCCAACATACTCAGGGTGTGCTGTGAGCTATGGGTGATGCTCCTTAGCCTCAATGCCGGGACATGTGAGTTTCTCAGTGGGTGTGACATCCCACTGGGGGTCTTGAGGGACATCTGCTCCTTCATCACTCAGGAGATGAAGGGATTCTGGTGGACATCTGAAGTACCGACATGGTATTTGTGCCCTGCCATGTGTCGGATAGAAGCATGGATGAGTTACTCCTAGTTGTAGCTCTGTTACTCGTGAACTGTGCGACAGTTGGAAAAGCCCAGGGCTTCCCCCGAGCCTTAGATCCTGGTCTTTGCAGGCAGTAGTGGAGATGGCTTATAGCTCAGTGATTCTCTGAGGCAGAAGCAGGCCGAAAACAATCGCTTTTCTCATCTGTTTAATGTAATTTTGCTTTATTTTTGAGGTTTTATTAGATTGCACCTCGTATTTTGTTATATTCTTTTATGCTGGGATGTTATTTATCTAACAGAATGCACTTTATGCTTTTGTTTTGCTTGCTTTTGATTTGATTTTTTATTGTTTTATTTGCACTTATTTTTATATTTGTTTTCTGCTTTGTTTGAATCCCTTTTATGGTTCTTTGATTTTAGACATGGACTCTTTTGTTCTTATTGTTCAATTTGGCCTTTATTTTTCCATTTATTTTTATCTTGTTTCATTTTAGATTTTGTTTTGATTTTATGACTTTTGAATTTGATGTAGTATTTTGGTGGTGATTTTAGCAGTATTTTGTTTTATTTTTATGTTCTATTTTTTATTATTTTTAAATATATGTACATATATTTTCTGAGACAGGGTTTCTCTGCATAGCCTGGGTTGTCCTGGAAACTCTGTAGACCAGGTTGGTTTCTTGAACTTACTGATCCGCCTACCTCTGTCTCCCAAGTGCTGGGATTAAAGGGGTACACTATCACCACCTGGCTTTAAATAGAATATACTCTTTGAGAATTTCATACAATGTATTCATACAATGATCATAGTCACACCCCCTTCTCCCACTAACTCCTCCCACATCCACTCTGACCTCCGGACCCCTTCTCAACATCACAGTCTCTTTATACTTCAAGTAGCTCACTGATCCATTATGTGCTGCCTATATATTCATAGCTGTGAGGCTGTCTACTGGAACATGGCTGGCAGGGGTCATACTCTTAAAGAAAACTGATTTTGCCTCTCCTAGAAGCCATCAGCTGTCAGTATCTCCTCAGATAGATGTGGGGGCTTGTGACCTTCTTCTCCCCCCATGCTAAAATGTTGACTGGCTCATTGTCTGCAGACTGGGGACAGACTGGGGACAGACTGGAGACAGACTGGGGACAGACTGGGGACAAGCAGTCATGCCTGCTGTGGGTTTATGAGAGCAGCAGTACTATCACGTCCAGATGACTCTGTTTTGCCCTGGTGATCCCCGACCTCTGGCTTTTATGATCTTTGTTCCTCCTCTTCCTTGAAGGTCCCTGTGCCTTACAGGGTACAGAGTTGTGGCAGTGATTGGATGTCCCGTGGGTGCCGAGTTCTCCACGGACATGTATTCTTTTCACTTAGATTATTTTTACATTTTATATGGTTTTATGTTTGATTTGATTACAAAATGTTTCACATTCAGGTGGAATGAACCGGTATCCACCCCCAGAGCTCACTGAGGAGTGTGGAGGCCCGAACCGTGGGGATACCCTGCTGCAGTTAGATGCTCCTACCAAGAGGTGAGCTTGTGGTGAGGTGGACCAGGGAGGTGCTGTCTTCCTACAGGCGGTTCCAGTCCTCAGCTTGACCCAGACCTTTCAGGAAACTCCTGGATTTGACAACTCTGATGATGTTTAGTGTTTCTTTTGTAATTTTTAAAGAAAGGGTCTCTGTGTAGCTCAGGCGGCTTTGACCATGTTCCCTGAGTGCTGGGATTACAGGTGTGGTACCATACATGGCTCTCTTTTCTTCATTTTTTTTTTTTTTTTAAGACAGGGTTTCTCAGGGTTTCTCTGTGTAGTTTTGGTGCCTGTCCTGGATCTCGCTCTATAGACTAGGCTGGCCTGAACTCACAGAGATCCGCCTGGCTCTGCCTCCCGAGTGCTGGGATTAAAGGCGTGCGCCACCACCGCCCGGCTTCTAATGCTTTTTAATATTAGAAGACTGGACCTTGAGTGGGAGAGATGGCTCAGTTAAGAGTATTTGCTATGCTTGTTCTCAGCATCCACATCAGCTTTCCACCATCTGTAACTCCAGTTCCGGGGGGTCCCCAATGCCCTCTTTTGTCTTCCATGGGCACCAGGCATGTACATGGTACACATAAGTACACAGAAGGCAAATAGTTTATACATAAGATAAAGATAATAAAAGCAATATAGGGCCAATATTAAAAAAAATGAAATAGCACATGGCTGCATAAAAGCCCCAATTGAAAAACCCCACCCCACTGTAGCACCCATCCTCCACCCTCAAGTTTCAGAGTCAAAGTTGATGCTGTCAAGTGCCCATTGCTGCCCCTGGCCCAACCAGAGAGTAGTGTGAAACCCCAGCTCACAGCCGCAGTGGCGATATCCACCACTTTGGTCATGTGACAGGGTCTTGGGGGAGTCTTCTGTGATGCTGGAGGTTGAACCTAGAGCCTTGCCCACGTAGGCAAGTGTTCCACCGCTGAACTACATCCCCAGCTCAAGTCACACAATGTGACAAGAATTGCTTTCCTACAGGTTGTCCAAGCGCCAGCTTGGCACATCTGCCTTTGGTTATGACTCGGAGGTTCTCAAGTCACCAGGCAGTTTTCTAGAAGAAGAGAGAGAAATCAAGATGACATCTATAGCTCAGCAGGAAGCAGTGGGAAATTATGAAATGCACAAGTCGGACACTGAAGAAAATGGTCAAGAAACACCAGCAAAAGAAAGACGTTTGGGCACTGCCTACGGTGAGACGCCAAACCTTGGCTTCCTTGCTCTCTAAGTTGGATTCACTTTTTAAAATCTTTATCTTTAAAACAACTTTTTGTGTACCGTGTTAACATGTGCATTTTAAACACACCTTTACTCACAAAGTTATTCACACCGCTGTGGAAGTGAAGACATCAAAAGAGCTTTCACTTCTGTAGAAAACATTTCAGGGTAGAGTGTGCCACCATCTCTCCAGGAAGTGATCCCAGATCACAAAGAATCAAGGGTCTGTTACAGTGGTTCTCAACCTTCCTCCTGCTGAAACCCTGTAATATAGCTCCTCACGTTGTGATAACCCCCAACCATAGAATAATTTTCATTGCTACTTCATAACTGTAATTTTGACACTGTTATGAATCATAATTTAAATATCTGATATGCAGGATATCTGATATGTGACCCCTGGGAAAGGATGGTTCGACCCCCAAAGGGATTGCGACCCACAGGTTGAGAATTAGTACAAACAACCCACCAACCAAACGGACAGCTCTTGCAGATGTGGTGAACTTCTTTTAACCTTGAATTGAACTCCCTGGTAGACAGACTTCTTGGTCTATGAATGTCCACTGTGGTAGTCTCATCATATTTACTGAGCATTTTAAAATAACTATAGCTTGGTTTTAGATCACAACAAGGAGAAATGTTATGTCTTATCTGTGATTGATAGACTTAGCTGAACAATAAACATGTTATTGAGGGACATGGGGAGACTTTACTGTAATGTTTTCTAAAGAGCTATTTATTTTTATTTTCTGTGCATGGGTGTCTTGCCTGAATGTATGCCTGTGTACTACATGGGTCCAGTGGCCTTGAAGGCCAGAAGAGGCATTAGATCTTTAGTATTAGGGTTATAGACAATTGTGGCCCACTATGTGGGTGGTGGAAATTGAACACAGGTCCTCTAGAAGAACAGCCAGTGCTCTTAACCACATCTCCAGACCCCGACCTCAACACTGACAAAAGTCATCCGAGAAAGTGGAAAGAGTTTCTAATGAGTGGTTAGTCCTATTTAGATAAAGGGAGAGTTGCTGAATGTCCCTGCATGGCTCATACACTTAGGGCTACTGGCTAGGTGGCCACGGGAGCGATGTGGTGTTTCTGTGGCTCACTGTTCTGATCTATAAAGTAGGAATTAGATGAGTGCTCTTCTCTTAGGGTTGTTTTGAGGATAAAGCTTGTATTTTTGTGTTCAGGACCTACTAAGCACACAGCTCCGTTAGCTGTTGAGATGTGGATGCTGTGTGTGGGTAGTTAGAACCTGGTAGATTCCAAAGCAACACACATCCAAGAGAAGTAACAGAACCAGGAAACACAGGAATAGCAGCTCCCCTCCTTCCCCTCCTTTGGTTAAAATGAACACCGGAAGAACTTGCACGGAGATTATATTTTCAGTACAGAATATCCTCAGCCATCCTTACTGAGGTGATGATTTGTAGTCCTGGATACACTTTGGAATCCTTTCTTACTAATCAAACTTGTTCTGGGACAATTTTATACATGTATATAATGCATTCTGTTTATTCTCAACCCCCACCCTCTGTTATTCCCTCCTACCCATCCCATAAATCCCTTTTTATATTCTATGACCCACCGACTTGAACATGGCCACCCGTGTGAATTATGGGTTTGGAGCTACCCATTTGAACCTGGTGGGCTCAGCAGTGGGTATGCAACGGAGTGCGATGACTCCTTCAGCTGCCAAAAGCTCAGCAAGGAGGGGCAGGCCCTCATGAGCCCCTTCCCCATCTATGAACGACTGTTGACAGGGTTAGTGTTGGGAAGACTCAGTGTGGGTACCACCATTCATGATCGCAATGGCTGTGTTGGATCCAGAAGATGGCATTCGAAGCCCTCCTCTCTATCTTCGGACCTTACACCCTTTCCACCCTTTCTGGGATGTTCCCTGAGCCTTAGAAGAGGTGGTGTAAATATCTTATTTAGGACTGAGCATTCAGCCACCACTTGCCACCTGGGAATCTTGGAAAATTCTCCCCAGATCAGTTCAATCAGTCTTTTGGGGGAGTGTAACTAGAGTTTTCCTGCCTTGCCCACAGTCTGGACAAATCTTTGTCACCCGTCAGTCCCACAGCCGCTCAGACCCAACCAAGTAAACACAGAGACTTATATTGCTTACAAACTGTATGGCCATAGCAGGCTTCTTGCTAACTGTTCATATAGCTTAAATTAATCCATTTTCATAAATCTATACCTTCCCATGTGGCTCGTGGCTTACTGGCGTCCTCACATGCTTCTTGTCATGGCGGCGGGCTGGCACTGACTCCTTCTGCCTTCCTATTCTTTCTTTTCTCCTCTCTGTTAGTCCCGCCTATACTTCCTGCCTGGCCACTGGCCAATCAGTGTTTTATTTATTGACCAATCAGAGTAATTTGACATACAGACCATCCCACAGCAGGGGAGGGGGTCCTTACAGGTGATTCTCCAGGGCAATCAACAATGACAACCACTGCTCTGAGGCATCCTTTACCAAGATCAAGGAGATGGAGGATTGATGACTGGCTGTCTAGCCCAGTGCCATCCATAAAATGGGCCTCCAACTATTCCTTGGCCACCTGCTACGTGGCTCCGCCTGGCACTCTACCCTGCTCTCCGAGGCCATCCTTAGCCTTCACGGCAACCTCAAATTCCTTCCTCCTGTTTCTCCTTTCACAGTTGCTCTTTTTTCATTTTTCAAAAGAAATAAAGGTAAACGAGTCAAGCCTGCAATTTCTTTTACCTTGCCCACCCACCCCGTGCTCTCCCATGGGAGAAAGGTGCTGGCTGGCCCCCGGCTTGTCCTGAACTGCGGAGGAAGACCAAAGCGCTATTTTCAGACCTCAGTGCCTTGAGTCCCTTGGGGACTTGGCCATCGTTGACTGTCACTTTCCTTTTCAAACCTCCCCCTTCCCTTGGCTTTGGGGACAGCAATTTGCATTGGAGTAGACAACCATTATGGGGCCAGGCCTGGAAAGTCACACCCCCATCTTCCTATTATCCCTCCCTCATCTGCTCTCTGCTTCCTTTTTTCTTATGCTTTCATCTGTACAACTCCATTCTGAACACCTGTCAAAAATGTGGATCGGATCACGTCATTTCTTATAACAGGGGCCTGGGTAAGGAACATAGGCCCTTAGAGTTGACCCACGCCCTGAGGTTCTGGAGCCTTGGTGGCTGCCATGTTCCTATATATTATGTTTACATGAGTCACACTTGGCCCTTGGGTCCTGCTATTTGTTCTCAGCTTCTCTGGTCCCCCCTCATTCTCACCTGCCTATCTCTATCTACCATATCTGCTCATCCATTACTTCTGGGCTCAAGTTTACCCCTCCTCAGGGTCCTCTCTGTGCCATTATGAAGTTTTCATAGCCTCCTCTGTGCCCCCATAGTGTAGCTGGGCTCGGCCATAACACCTGCAACCTGCTATTGCACCTGCTTGTGAAGAACTTAGACAAGTGTTACCTCCTTTCCCACAAGCCAAGATGATCTTGACATATTCCCAGTTTTGGTGTTATCTCCCAAGCATGCAGAGGTTTTTTTTTCCTTTCTTCACCCCTGAGTAAAACATCTATACTGGGCACTAGAACAAGCCTAGAATTCAGTGGAATTGTGATTTCATTGTAGCTGCTCTTACACCCCCAAGCACCCCCCCCATTTCCCTTTATCACTAGAGTCCACGGACTTGAGTAAAGCCCTAGACAGCTGCCGTGTCTGCCAAGAAGGCAAAAGTTAATAATTATGGGAAAACAATGGCTAATACAAAATTAGGGGTTCCAATAATTGCTTGAGTAAAAGCTAATTATTCTCCAATGTTGTATCGTTCTAACACAGGAGGTTCAAGACTGCGAGGAACACTGGGTGTTAGGCTGCAAGCAGTAGCGTAGGGCTGATTAGCTGAAAGCTCTGAGGACTCACCCATAGTTCTGACCAATATGGTAACCAACGGCCACATTGGCTGTTTAAGTCGAGATATTTTGAAATTCAATAAAATTGAAGTTTGAGTTTCTTGGTTGACCCTGACACACTTCAAAGGTTCAGCAGCCATATGGGCGGGGGTGTGCTGGTCAACTAGATTTCCCATTTGATTCTGATGTTTGTGTCATTATGGAAAGTTCTGCTGGAGGATACCACTCTAGACACATCACCTAGGAAAAGCAGCGTCTGCTAGTCTCTCAGACCAGGCAAAGTGGGGCTTCCAAAGATGAGGGACCCTTGGAAAGGGCCTGCACTGATGTGACAAGTCCTAGGTTTGTGGGTTCCAAGTAGATTGGCTTTGGCAGAGGCAGGGACAGCTGGTTGCTGAGCCCCAAGTCTCTTGGTCAGGTCAAGACAGAACAGCTGGCTGTTTACCTTTTGCAGTGTTTCTCTGTTGACTCCCACAAGGCTTTGGAGGTTTGTTCTTCCTTTTCCTGACATCACCCCAGAAGAGGGTGATACTATGACAAACCCAAATGTGTCTGCCCCAGGCACAGCACACTCCTAGGAGCAGGTCCTCAAGGACCAAGTGTGTTCCCACCCCCCTGGGTGTTGTGTGTCTCCTAGAAAACCAGCAGGTGTTGATTGTGCTAATGAGCAGTTGGTCTGCAGCTCCTGTGCATTGTGTCGCCGCTGCCTCCTCCTTCTCCTCCCCCTCTCTGTATGATGTCTTTATCTGCAGTCCTCTGAAGTCCCAGAGCGAACTAATGAAGAGACGCCAGCCAGCATTCTGTGCTTCAGGGCTGGCCCAGGAAAAACACACTGCTCTATGATATAAAGTATCTCCAAAAACATGTGGAGGGATGGGGTGTTACACATTTGGGAAACCAGCCCCTGCCTGAAAATTCAGGAGGTCCCAACCCTTGTCTGGCTGTCATCTGCTGCTGCCTTTGTTAAAATCTTGGAGGCATGCCATGTTCCTTTTTTCAGTTGTTCCGTTTTTAAGTTGTAGATCGAAAACCAGGATGCTACAAATGATAGATAAGCTGGATTTGTGTAGGTTATCAGGAGGCTGGGCAAGTTTGGAATCGAGCAAAGGACTGAGATGTTTTGCAAAAGGAAAAGAAGCAAGCATCTCAGTCTCATACGACTTCATTTATTCTGTCACTCATGTATATGTTGTGTATAATGTATCTTTATCTCATGGATATGCACAATGATAATGCACATTGCATATGTTGTAACATATGGCTTATTACACCACACTTGTGATATTAGGCTTAAAAATATTGTCACTATGATTGAGGAAGTTGAGGCTCAGACAGGATCATTATCTTGCTGTGGTCACATAGTCAGTTGCTGGTGAGGTGGGGTTTCAGTGTCTGAGACATCAGACCCATCACATTTGAGCTCAGCTCTCGCCCTATCTGTTTGCTTGCAGGTCCTTGTTCCATGGCTCCTGAGGAAGGCGAGTGCCGGGATTATCGTCCTAAAATGGTACTACAATAAGGAAGAGCAAGCTTGCCAACTCTTCTGGTTTGGAAACTGTGGGGCAGTGCCAACCAGTTTGAAGCCAGAGAAGAAAGGGAGACATGGTGTGCTCCTAGCTAGGCTGAGCCTTGTAACTGGTACCCTTCTTTTAACAGTTAGACCACGAGACCGGCCTTACTCTTGCTAAAGCAGTCTACTCAGCTCATGACTGACAAAGTCCACTCCACAGCCCTGGATATTATATTATATTTTATTATAACTCCCTCCATTGTTTCCTGCCTGTGAAGCCTTAGACTAGCTAATTTGTAAATTCTAATTTTTCCCTCATTTTAAAATCACTTCTTAGAGAATTTTATACAAATGGTTTTGATCATATTCACCCATTCTCCAGCTCCTCCAAGATCCACTCCCCTTCTCCTGCCAATCCAACTTTGAGCCATCTCTCTTTTAAAAAACTCGCCAATTTGTTGACTCCCCATGGGAGGCCTTACCCTTTTGGAGGAGTGGATGGGAGGTGGATGAGTGGGTGGGAGGCTAGGGGAGGGGACAGGAAGAGGGATGGGAGGGGGAACTGTGGTTGGTATGTAAAATGAAAAAAGTTTAAATAAAAAAAACAACAAAACAACTTGCCAAGTCCAGTTTATGCTGTCCATATGTGTGGCCTTCCATGGAAGCATGATCATAGCAGGAGCTACATGTAAAGAAAACTGACTCTGTTCCTCCCAGAAGGCATCAGGAACCAACAGCTCCTTAGCCTGGCGTGTGACTGGGTGCCTGCCTTCCCTCCATGCTGGGATTTTATTGGGCTTGATCTTTCACGAGCCTTGTGTATGTTGTCACAACAAGTGTGAGCTCAGTGTGCACCTGCCCTGCTGTGTCCTGAAAACATTGTTCCTTGTGGTCACCCATCACCTCCGGCTCTTCCACTCTTCCCAACCCCCTTCCACCATGATCTCTGAGCCTTGGGAGGAGGGGCCATGGGACATGCTTCAGCGGGGGCTGAGCATTCTGCAGGCTGTCATTCTCTGCACCTTGAGCAGCTGTGGATCTCTGTGTTTCTCTGAGGAGGGCTGAATGATGAGTTAATGTGGAGAGGTCCTTAGGAAGGAACAAATTCTGATTTTTAACAACAGTAACCAAACCTTTTCTGAACATTAAATGGATTGGAAGTGAGTAGAAAAACAACTTGAATTTAATCTATCACGTTGTTTTAAAAATGTTGGGAGCTAAAAAGTATAAGGAAAATCAGTAAAAGGAGTAAGCAGAACTTGAGAAATGTGTTGGAAATAGATTTTTATCTATTAGAGATCAAGGAAATATAAGTCAAAGATGGAGCCCAGAAGAGGAACGTGGAATGTCAAGTTCATCTTTACTACCTAATGTAAATGATGAACAAATAAAGTATTCTTCATTAAGTCTTTGGTGTAAGATTGCAGATGACTCCTACACTCTGACATGGCAGTTGTGAGAAGAGACAGAAATAACTTCTATGGCACCGGCCCTTTGCCACTGATGGCACCCATCATAGACTTCTGTTCTTGAGAAGGTACTGACTGCATAGTTAAATCGATGCTGTCACTGAGGAGATGAAATGCCAGGCTTGGGCTCCTGTGAGTGTTTGTCGCATTTGCCGTGAGAAAACTCTCCGAGGGGACAAATGAAGGGGAAGGTTTGTTCTGACTCAGGCCTCAGAGGTTTTAGTCAAGAGCCTTTGTCTCTGTTGATGGCAGGCCCAGGGCGAGGCAGAGCAGCATGCTGTAGGAGGCTGAGCAGGAGGCTGCTTACCTTCTAACCGGGAGTGGGTGAGCTGGGGCTGGGGACCCGGTCAGACCTGTAAAGTCACACTGCTAATGACTTCCTCCATTGAGGTCCCCCCTTAAAGTTTCCGGTGCTATCCATCTAGAGAGTGAGCATGCCACCCATGAGCGTGCTGTGGGACACTTCATGCCCATGCCCTAACCCCAGGGGATGAAACATTTTGCAGGATGGTGGTAGGTGAGATGGCTCAGCTGTTAACAGCGCTTGCTGCCCTTACAGAGGACTGGAGTTCAGTTCCCCATACCTATGTCCCTCGGCATACAGCCACCTGTGACTGCACACACACAGACAGACACACACAGATAGACAGACATACAGACACAGACACACAGAGACACATACAGACACACATAGAGACACACAGACACACAGATGACAAAGAGACAGACAGACAGACACAGACACACACACAGATACACACACACAGATACACACACACAGATACACACACACACACACACACACACACACACACACACACACACACACACGGCTTTTTTTTTTCTTGGCCTCTGAGCTCATTCCCAGAATCCATCACGCACTGGGAAGGAGGGGAACTCTGGGAAACTTAGGGAGTCTGCCTTGGGGTCTCTGTGAAATCATGCATTATTCATCTTGGGTTTCCCTAAGGGAACATCACAGACTGGGTACCCTAAGCAACAGGAGTTTACTTCTCAGAGATCTGTGCTAAGCTCGGTGTGCCAGCCTGCTCGGTTTCCTTGGTGAGGGCCGTCTTCCTGGCGTGCAGATGGTTACTTTCTCGTGTCCTCACATGGCCTCCTTGGGCCTTTTCTTTCACGTGCTCATGGAGGGAGGGAGGGAGGGAGGGAGGGAGGGAGGGAGGGAGGGAGGGAGGGAGACAGGGAGGGAATGAGGTGGCAAAGAGACCCTTTGGTATCTTCTAAGCACTAATCATATTTTATTAGAGCCTCACCCTTCTGAATATTTAACCAAAAGGCTCTAAATGCCAATGCAGTCAGATCTGGGATTAGCACGGTCATATGAATTTGGGGAGACACAAACCTGCCAGACAAATAGCTGATGGTTCCATGACTCTCCCCCCACCTCCACAAAGAGACAGTGGAGTTTGCTTTCAGGCACAAAACTGTTTTGTTTAAAATTTTAATCGTTTTTAAGGTTTTTATTTTATATGTTTTGCCTGCATACATGTCTGTGTATCGCGTTCACGCCTGGTGCCCACAGAGGTCAGAAGGGGATGCCAGGTGCCCTGGAACTGGAGTTGCAGACTGTTGTAGTTGCCATGTGGGTGCCGAGATTCAAGTTGGGTCTGCCTCAAGAGCAAGAAGTGATCTCTATGGCCGAGTCATCCCTCCAGCCCCAGAAACTGGGCTTTTAGATTTGTTTTGGTTCCTCCGCAGTCTGGTGACACTCAAGACATTTCGGAGGAAATGGGAATCAGCTTACAAATAAAACACCTTGAAACTGGCTTCTATGTTTCCCATGTGTACGGGTGTTTTGCCTGCGTGTATGTCTGTGCACTACGTGTATGGCTGGTGTCTGTGGAGGCCAAAAGAGGGCATCGGGTCCCCTGAAACTGGAGTTACAGATGTTGGGAGCTGTTGTGTGGGTGTTGGTGACCGAATTTAAGTCCTCTGGAAGAGCAGCCAGTGCTCTTAACCGCTAAACCATCTCCCCAGCCCCGGGAACCAGCTCTACGGAGAGTGCTCAAAGAGACAAAATTTTATTCTATTTTTACAATGATCACTTTTATTTTATCACAGAGGGATGACGATGTGTTTGCTGCAACAAACCGGCCCAGGACAGAAAGACACGTAAGTCGTGACAGTAGACCTATGTAATCTTTTCTCCCAACCATTTGTGCATACTCTAGGTTTACCTAACACCCGAAGGCCCTATCTTTTTCTATTTTCTGCGGTAACATATCACGTTCCGATTTGGGATCCGGTGTTTTAATGAAGGGAACGAAACGGCAGATGTTCCAGCTCATTGGCAATGCTGCTGATGGTGCAGGTGTCTGTTTTAGACGCAGGCCCAGCTGCCTGGGCAGAGGGGCATGCTTCTCTATCCAGGGGATGGTATTTGAGTGATGATACATTCGTACTTCTGACTCCTACTCTGCCCTTCTTGAGTCCGGGAACTGGGGACAAAGATTCAGGGGTATGGGAAAGCCAGGTTGGTTTCCTTCCTCGGGACAGTTGAGGTCTAGCTGCAGTTCTCCTTGGGCTTCCTAGATGGCAGTAGAACCCTTCCGCTCCGCTTCTCTGGTGCCTGCAGACCCTGCAGAGGAGCAGAAACAGTCATCTGCTGTCCCAAACCCTCGCTGTCCCGCTTAGTGCACACGGCTTGAATACAGAGCCAATGCACAGGCTTTCTGCCTTCTCTTACGTGTTTACTCACTCCCGCCACTAACCCTCAGATGGTACTGAATGTCATTTCCCGGATGAGGAAACCAGCTCAGGGCAGGGAAATGGTTTGACCTAAACACAAGACATTGGCTTTGAATTCCTTATTATCTCTCATGAGAGAAGACATAAGGGTGGGATGGGGTGGGGGGGGGGGATGACAGGTTTGGCTTTCGGACCTTGCTTGCCCTTGTAGTTCTGGGCTTGGAGAGAAACAGGGATCATATGGACAGTGGTTGAACTGTGATGCCAGCCAGTCCTGATGGCAGCTTTGTCAACCCCCAAAGAGCTCTGGAACAAAAGAGGGCTTCTCAGTGTTGCCCAGGGCAGACTCAGAAGGCAGGGTCAGTATCCCCTGCCTCCACAGCCACTGGTGTTGGCAGCTGAGGAACCATGTCTGTGGTCCAGACGCCTCTGCAGCCATGGCAGACACTGAAAGGGGCCCCGCTGAAGGCTTTCTGCCCTGAGGCCCCCCCCCAACAGCTGGCGTCAGGGGTCCTTCTTGTGGGGGTATCTGGGAGACACATTATTTCTGTCAACCTCTCTACTTGGAATGTCTTTTTTCTTTCCGTTTTCAGGTCCCTCTACCTTTCTGAATACAGCAGGGCACATTCAGTGTTTGTACATCCCATAAGGCATGAGGATATGGTCTTTGTGTCCATCTCTGAGCCTCACCAATGGCGCCTCCCACTCTTCCCTTGAGCAGAACCAAAGAGAACTTTGCAGTTTCTTGGAAATGTCGTGTTCCATCCCATCTGGGCTCTTGATATTTCCATAGGAAATGTCTTAATTTCATTTGTTTCAAAAGTACTTAGGGGCTGGTGAGGTGGCACAATGGGTGAAGGACTCTACACAAGCATGGGCATCTGACTTTGGATCCCTAGTGCCCACTCTAAAAGCTTGGCATGGTGGCACATGCCTACACTAGCAGCACTGGGAGGCAGAGTCAGGAGGCTCCTGGGCTCCCGATGGCCAGCCAGCCTAGCCAATCACTGAGCTCCATGGGCAGTGAGAGACCCTGTCTCAGAACATGTGGGTGGAGAGCTATAGAGGAAGACCTCTGGTGTTGACGTTCTGGGTTGATTTGCCCTGCTGCTGGTTCCTTTGTTGCTATCAGGACAAGCATTTCTGGGTTTCCACCATGGCCTGAGGACCAGTGGCTCTCAAGGAAACTTTCGGGTTTCCAGAATCAGATTGGAACTGTTGAGACATCAGCTTCCAGGACTGAGCAAACTCTGGGTTCTCAGCTTCTCAGGTGTCACTTAATAAATTCTCTTTCTCTGTCTCTGTCTCTCTCACACACACACTTGTATATGAAGCGTGTATTCATCCCATTGGCTCCATTCCTCCAGAACAGTGGTTCTCAACCTTCCTAATGCCACAACCCTTTAATACAGGTCCTCATACTGTGGTGATGCCAAACCATAGACTCATTTTCATTGCTACTTCATAACTGTAATTTTGCTATTGTTATGAATTGCAATGTAAATATCAGATAGGCAACCCCCAGAGGGTTGTGACCCACAGCTTGAGAACCACTGCTCTAGAGAATCCTAACTGCACCGTGAGCCTTGTACCCAAGAACCCTTTGCCGAGCCCAGAGCCACCATCTCATTTTAGTTAGGATTTAACTCTCTAGGAGTGTTCCGCTAGTGGCCCCTGTGGCCAAGGCTTGGCTGCCGGACTGTGGTGCTATCAGGAGTGTGGTGGAACCTTTAAGGGGTGGGACCCTGCGAAAGGAAGCTAGGTCGTTGGGGCGTGGCCTGTGAATGGCCCTTTGTGTCTGGTTTGTGCTCCTTTGCTCTCTGGCTGCTCTGGGGTGAGCAGCCTTCCTCTGCCTCATGTTCCTGCTGCGTCCCTCCTGGCTGCAGGCTCACAACAAATGGGTTGAGGGACCACAGACTGAAAGCTCAAAATCATGAGTCCACCTCAGTCAGCTTTTCTTCCTACAAGTTGATTTAGTTCAGTCGCTTAGCAGCTTTCAAAGCTGTTAGGGATGTCCCCAGATCCCTCAACACTTGTTTCCTTTCTGTAGCTCTTGCTCTAGAAAGAGCACTTTATAGATTCTGCATTGGGCTGGAGAGAGGGCACAGCCACTAAAAGGCTAGGCTCACAGCCAAAAATACAGATTCTGCATTATTGAATGCTTGTCTTTAGATAGATTTATACACACACGAGTGTTTTGTCTGTCTGTCTGTGTGTGCACCACATGCTTGTCTTGTACCTGCAGAGGTCAGGAGAGGGCATCAGAAGCCCTGGAACTGGAATTATGGGAGATTGTGAGTCACAACATGGGTGATAGGAATCTAACTTAGGTCCTCCGTCAGAGCCTCCATTGTTCAAAACCAGTGAGTCATCTCCTCAGTCCCTCTGCCTTTATTTTTATTCTGTGTTTACTTTGAACATCAAGGCTCTGTGTGCCCTATTGCCCCGTGGAAAAGCTTCATGCGTTTTGAAGTTCTCTTTTGGATTTGTCGTCTCATTAATTATCACCTTATATTGCTTTGGGAACATTAATTCTTACGATGAAATTAAGTTGAAGAAAGGTCAAGTGACATCAAACCTCATGCACTAAATCAGTTGGTCTAAAATTAGAATGAAATGAGTTTTGAACTACCTTGGCATTTGTTTGGTTCACTTTGCAAAACTTAAGCATTTTAGTCATTAGGTGAATCGATTGCATGGTGCTTTTAAACATATAGTACATTTCATTGATTCAGTGAAATTGGAGGCTTTAGGACTGCAGGGTTCAGAAATGGGTTCCCAGCTGTGTTTAAAAGTGCAGAAATCAATATGAGATCTAGGTGTGATGGTGCCCAACATAATCCCAGGTCATCCTCTGAAACACAGTGAGTGAGACCAGTTTAGGCTATGTGAGACCCAACAACCAACCAACCAACCAACCAACCAACCAACCAACCAACCAACCAAACACCGCCCCCCCCCCCAACAAAAAAGCAAAATGAAACAAACAGAAAAGGCTAAGAAAGTAGTTCAGGGATGGAGTGCTTTTAAGTTTGATCCCCAAGCTCGTGCGCACACAGCGCCTGCGCACACACGTTAGGTTAAAGCAGGAAGATCAGAGAGTTCAAGGTCTGTGACTGGCTACATAGTAATATCTTGTCCTATAAAACAAAATGAGTTGTGGTGACACATATCTGTGAGCCAAAAGGATCAGGAGCTCAAGGTCATCCTCAGCTACAAAGTAAGTTCAAGGCCAGCCTGGGCTAGAGGACACTTTGTCTCAAAATAAAATCAATACTAACATTTTCTAAGTAGAGGCCATATTGCCTTGGTATAATTTGGATACTGCTTTTAGCATGAGTTTTGTCATCTCCTGTAATGGGTCATTCCTTTGCTTTTAAAATAGCCTTAGTCTCTCTCCCTCCCTCCCTCCCTCCCTCCCTCCCTCCCTCCCTCCCTCCCTCCCTCCCTCCCTCCCTCCCTCCCCCTCTCTCTCTCTCTCTCTCTCTCTCTCTCTCTCTCTCTCTCTCTCTCTCTCTCTCTGAGACAGGGTCTCTTTATATAGCACTGATGGCTTAGAACTCACTACATAGACCAGGTTGGCCTGGAACTTACAGACATCTGTCTGCCTTTGCCTCCCAGGTGCTGGGACTAAAGGTGTGTGCCACCACACCAGGTTCAGATGTATGTTTTAAATGCAGCCATTGTTTTATGAAGTTATGAGATATACTGAGACTAGATACATGAAATAAGCATCTAGCGACTTCTCTGGGCTAGATTTTCCTGGCTGAACAGACTGCAGAGGGAACCAGTTGCGGTCCGTTTATATCCTCTAAGTTCTGCTTGCAGATGACATTGGTCTTTCTTATGCTCCTCTCTTAGACAGATAAGAAGCCAGAGATCTGGAGAATCAGCCAACTGAACTCAACCTCAGATTGCCAAATCACAGTATAATGCACAAAATAAGCACCGGCTTTAAAGTGACTACGGGTTGGGAGTGACTTCGATTTGAGGAAAGTCGTGACTAGGCACGCTCATGTGCTCACAGTCCCCTGGCAGTTTGTTTGGTCACTTGCTTGGTCTAGAGTCACTTTCTAGAAACTGAAAAGAAAATAGGGTATGAGGATAGAAATCATCCAGGTGAGGAGGTTAGAAAAAGCATTTAGGAGCAGATGACAGTCGGCTCCATGGTTCCTGAACTGTGGTAATTATGCTGCAGCTGGCTGTGATGGTTGGCAAGCTCTCCAATGGGCTGAGGAGAAAATCAAGAGTCACTGAGATGAGGGGATTGTCACCACACTATTTCCAGACCTTTCCCCAATGATGCCCACAGGGAACCACAGGGACTCCCAAACAGGACTACAAAATCCAGAAAGCATTAGGGTGTTTTTTAGTGGAATTGAAAATTCAAGTTTCTTTAGTGGGCACCCAGCAATTTCATTCCCAAGCATATAACCTGGAAACTCACCACGACACGAGCACACCTCTGAGCACACCCCAGCACCCTATCCATGTCAGCCTTGTTTTTTAAAACCCCAGGCTGTGATCAACCTCCATGAGCTGTAAGAAAGAGCTAGGTGGCTGCTGGGTGCTTTGAAACAAAATAAACAGGCTGGTGAGGTGGCTCAGTGGGTAAGGACACTTGATGTCAAGCCTGGCGGCTTGAGTTTGATTCCCCAGAACCCATATGGTGGAAGGAGAGAACTGACCCCTGCAAGTTACCTTCTGACCTTCACATGCATGCTGCAGCAAATGTGTACACACACACACACACACACACACACACACACACACACACACACACACATCCCTGCAAGTTACCTTCTGACCTTCACATGCATGCTGTAGCAAACGTACACACACACACACACACACACACACACACACACATCCCTGCAAGTTACCTTCTGACCTTCACATGCATGCTGCAGCAAATGTACACACACACACACACACACACACACACACACTCACACATCCCTGCAAGTTACCTTCTGACTTTCACATGCATGCTGCAGCAAATGTGTACACACACACACACACACACACACACACACACACACACACACACACACACAAATGTAATTTAAAAACCAGATAAGGAAGGATGAAAATAAATGGCCAAAGCTGAATTGAGATTCAGCAACAAGAATAGATCTGAAAAGATACATTTTGATAGCAAGACGGAGACACAGCTGTATATACTGCTCATATCCAGCACCTGGGCCCACAACCACAAAGGTTTCTTCTTCAGCCATCTTAGCTGTCCACTGTGGCTTGGGGCTGCTGGAGCAGGATTTACTTGTAATCTTGTCATCTTAGCATTTTTTATTTCTCTAGATAGATATTCATATTATCTACAAATGCATTATATACAAATGCACATTGCTTGATTTTTTCCCCCTTTCCAATCCTTTCCAATTCCTTTCTCAATGTTCTCTCTAAGCTTCAAAGTAGACAACAATTAAATTATGTTGTCCCTTATGTGGTCAAAGAAGAAAAAAAATGAAGATGTGGTTGACATGCAAGTCAGGATGTCAATGTGATGGCAGCTCTGGTGTTCTGTGCCCCCCCAACCCCCACCCAGGGAGCGAAGAACTTGTCCATCTGTTGTGGGAATTCGATCCAGTCAGTCAATGGTATTGTGGTGACTAGCCCCAGGGTGTGGTCTTGGCTGGTAACCGGATAAGAACAGAGGAGGAGGGTCGCAAGCTCTCTCTGGGATGTGGAAGGTTTCCTGATGCCACTGTTTGGTGAGCTGGAATGGAGCTTTCCTTATCCTTCCCTGGTGGATGAGGAGGCAGAGGCACCACTTCATTCTGTATTCCTGTGCTATTCCCATTTCATCCCTTAATGAATTATGGACCAGACTTCTGTAGGTTCTCACTTCATCTGTCCAGCTGTTTTGCAACTCCTGGCAGGCAACCTCTAGATGAGACATCGAGAAGATTTCACCAGTTGGAGAGGATTCATATCCTTTCAGGGGCAAATGTGTCTAGCAGCTGATCAAAGCTGAGTTATAAATGTCCACCTTACCATGTGGGACAGGTTGACCCCAGAGCTGCCTGAGGGGTTGGCTGTAGCCTGCACACTATCCTGGCTTCTTTCTGCCTAGTTCTTTCTTTCCTTCCCACCCACAGATACTGCTCTTCAGGTAACCCTGTATAAACATCCTTCATGCTACCTACATCAGGGACTGCTTCCTGGGAACTGCGCTCCGTGTTCCTTTTGTGGAGGAAGAGCCTAGAAGCCAGATGTGGAACATGGATGTTGACATTCTCTAGCCTCCTGGAGTTGTGTAGTCATTAGGTGTGGTGGTTTGAATAGGATTGGCCCCCATAGACTCATGTATTTGAATGCTTGGCCCATCGAGAGTGGCATTATTAGGAGGTGTGACCTTGTTGGAGTAGGTGTGGACTAGGAGGAAGTGTGTCACTGTGGAGGTGGGCTTTGAGGACTCATATATGCTCAAGCTATTCCCAGTGTGGCAGTCTCCGTCTACAGCCTGTGGATCAAGACGAAGATTTTTCAGCTCCTTCTCCAGCACTATGTCTGCCAGCATGCTGCCATGCTTCCTGTCATGATGATAATGGACGGAACCTCTGATAATGTAAGCCAGTTCCAATGAAATGTTTTCCTTTATAAGAGTTGCTGTGGTCATGGTGTCTCTTCACAGCAACAAAACCCTAAGACATTGGGTATTCATCTGGTATCTGTGCATTGAGGTACACATTTATGTCTTATGCACCACAGTAATCTAGAAAGTTCCCAAAGCACATATCTGGGACAAGTGAGCTGATACCATTTTCATATGATGCTTGATTCAGGGAAACAAGAGACATTCCATGTTGGCTCAAGTCAATCTTAGTCTTTGGGAGTGGCCGGGGTTCTTCATCATGTAGATCATCAGAGAACAGTAACAATGTTAGAATTCCTTAGATTAGGAAAAGAAAATCCCAGACTGGTTCTAGGTCTTGGTTTCTTAATCATGTCAGGGAAAATTAAAAAGTGACATCAGAATGTTTGGTCTTACTGTAATCTCCTGGCTCTATAAAGATAGCTTGTTTTGATTCATAGAGCTGGATAGGTTTGGTGGATCATGACTGTGTTTCTAGCACTCAAGAGGCAGAGGCAGGCAGATCTCTGTGACTTTGAGGTCAGTGCGGTCTACACAGTGAGTTCCAAGTCTAGCTGGGATTGAGACCCCATCTCAAAAAACCAAGAAGAAGGAGGAGTAAGAGGAGGAGGACAATGATGGGGAAGATGATGATGACCATGATGAGACTGGGCAGGGCTTTGAGAAAAACTTCCAAGAAGTAAAAGGCATTTGCTCCTTGGATAAATATGCACTGAGCATATAGATGTGCTAAGAATTCTTCCAGAATATCCCATTTTTAGGAAGTACCTGTGAAGAATAAAAACAAACAAACAAACACACATGAATCTTTCCCTTTCTGGGGGAATTTACTAGTTTTATAGCCTGGTCTCCCCTGCTGCCCTCTCTGCTTCCTGACTGTAGATGTGATGTGACCAGCCTCCCCTTGCTCCTGCTCCACGCCTTCCATGCTATGACTGACTATGTTAAGCCTTGAGCCAAAGGCACCCTTCCTTCTTTAATTTGCTTTTGCTAGGTGTTTTGTCACAGCACCCAGCAAAGTAACTGATACGGTGGCTACACTGAAAATGGCCTTTCAGTTACCTATTTTATATATTGCTGTGTAACAAATTGTCCTACCTTAATAGCTTTGTAAAAAAAAAAAGAACCCTTCTCTCTTTCTGGGTACACATCTCTCTCTCTCTCTCTCTCTCTCTCTCTCTCTCTCTCTCTCTCTCTCTCTCTCTCTCTCTTTCTCTCTCTCTCCCCCTCTCTGTATGTGTGTGTGTACTTGGGTGTATTTATGTGTGGGAGTGCAGTCACTCATGTGCCATGGTGCACTTGTGGAAGTCAGGATCCAACCTTGGGTATCAGTCCTTGCCTTGTGCTCTGTTTACTGCTGCACACTCAAGTCTAGAAGATATGTGAGTTTCTGGGGATTCTTTTGTCTCCACTTCCCATTGCACCGTAGAAGTGCTGGACTTATAGATGAAACATAGGAAATGTATATTTTGTTCACCAAGCTGTGATTGGAGGAGAGCAGTTCTTTCTTCCTGTCTCATATCCTCAGAGCCTCTATCTCCCACACTGTCTATGTTTTTACCACTCCAGCTCAGCTTGATTTCCCAGATGCTTCTGTGGCTAGGGAAAGTATCAGACTAAGGGCTGGTGGAAGGTAAGTGGGTGTGGCTTGAAAGGATACAGTCGCTCATGTCAGGGAAAGCAAGGAACAGGAGGTGTCTGGCTACAGTGTGTTCACAGTCAGGGAGCAAAGAGAGATGAATGCTGGCGCTCATCTCACTTTCTCACTTCTTCTTTTCATTCAGTGTGAGAACAGACACTTCAGGTGTGTCTCCCAGGTGATTCCAAATCCAGTCAACCTGACAGTGAAGGTGAACCATCGTAGTGCTATCAATCTCCTGGCCTTGGCCACCTGTCACACACACGGTATGTTTACAAACATTTTCCAATCTAATGTCTCCTGTAGCTCATGCTAGCAACAACCAGGACTCTAGCTAATCCACAAGAAATCCCAACTCCTTTAAACATCTAGTTCACATGTAGGAAAGCCCCTCATCTGTATGTATATGTGTCTGAGTACATGCCACATGAGTATAGGTACCTGTGTAGATCAGAAGAGGGTGTTGGATCCCTTGGAGCTGGAATTACAGGAAGCTGTGAGTTGACAGACATGAATGCTGGGAATCAAACTCAGGTCCTCTGGAAGGGCAGCGAGTGCTCTTAATTGTTGAGTCATTTCTCCAGCCCTGTATGGTGTTTACCTTTAATTCTATTTCTCTTAGTGGGTCAGTTTGTTTTTCAGACCAGTCATCTTCGGGAGTCTTGAACAAATATCACAGCACTTTCCAACTAAACCATTGAAAACAAGAGTCAGAGGGCTGGGCACTTCCTTCTAGGACATCAGACGTCCCCCAAATTCTCCCACTAAAGAGCACCTTCTTTGGCACCTGGACTTGAACAATGGCAGGCATGCTGCCTTGGTTCTCCATGCCCAGTTCTTCCCTCTCAGGAAGACTTCACTTTCTGGTTGATACTGACAGGAGGGTGGCTTATATGTTGAGGTGTTAGGAGTGTATCTTTTATGCCACGGGCAGCAATGCCCTCTAACTGTTGTTAGATTTCTAGGTAGGGGCAAGGAGGTTGTCTTCTCTTAAGTGCTGCTCTATTGCAGTCTCAGAGAACCAGCTCCAAGACCGAACCCAGGGTATATTACCCTGCTTCAGACGATGCGAGAATGACCTTTGCTAGGGAAAACCGAGAAGGAAAAACAAAACCATTTGTTATAAACCGACTAACACACAAGAGAACTGGCCAGAGAATGTGGTTTTTGGATTTAGATTTGAGTGAGGATGGGAAAAAATGGTTGGGCTTTAAACATTTTTCCCACCATTCATACACACAATATGAGTCCCAAGGAGAGAAATCCAAAGGAATGTTACACTACAAGCTGCCATAATTCACGAAATGAGTGCTTTAACACAAAACAAGGTGGTGGAAGATGTTAAGTACAGCAGAACCAAGAAAAACCAACTCCACTTTCACTGAAGCCACAAGAAAACAGCCAGAGCGTTAGTATGGAGAGAAAACCTCAAACTATCACCTATGGGATGTCGCTGCAAATGTTGTGGAATCCAGAGCATTCTGTTTTCAGTCGTAGCATGTTTAATCTGCCAATCCCGATCCCTCTTTCTGTGTTTCTCCCGACAGGTATTTATCACTTTTGATCATGCTATGTGATTTCTGGTATTGATGTATCATCACCCCCTCCCCTTCTCTCAGACCCCAGTAGTGCCAGTCTCAGGAGCACAGATGTTGACACTGTTATGATTCACAGATGCAGAGTGGGCTTTACCCACAGTTCTGACAGCTTCAGATCCAGTTGTCTTTGGCTGGTGGTGATTAAAAGAATAGCTACAACAGGTAGCACACACCTTTAATCCCAGCACTGGGGAGGCAGAGGCAGACAGATTCAAGTTCAGGGTCAGCCTGATCTACATAGTGAGTTCCAGGACAGCTAGGGCTACACAGAGAAACTCTGTCTCAAAAAAACAAAAACAACACAAAAATAGTAAATGGGAAACTCCAGAGAAGCTAGCTCACAAGGATGACTCTAACAAGGACACATAGATTGCCCTGTAAAGGGGAAGTAGATGAGATCTCTGCAGTAAACTGGGGGTGAGGAGGGGCAATAGAGGGGAGGGAATGGGGAATGAGAACATGAGGGAACAGAGTGGTACAGCTTGGGGAGGCACAGATTAGGAAAGCCATGAAAGAGATGTTTTGATAGAGGGACACTTTATGGGATTAGGAAGAAACCTGGTGCTGGGGAAATTCCCAGGAATCCACAAGGATGACCCCAGCTTAGACTATTAGCAATAGTGGAGAGGGTGCCTGAACTGGCCTAACCCAGCAATCAGATTTGTGAATACTGTAACTGTCATCATAGAGCTTTCATCCAGATGTAGAAGAGATCTACAACCAAGTACTAGGTGGAGCTCCAGGAGTCCAGTTAAAGAGAGGGAAGAGGGATTATATGAGCGGGGGGTGGGGGTGGGTGTCAAGATGATGATGGAGAAATCTGCAGAGACAACTGAACCAATCTTGTGGGAACTCACGAACTTTAGACCAACAGCTGTGGGACCTGCATGGGACCAGACTTGGTCCTCTGCATATGGGAGACAGTTGTGTAGCTTGGTCTGTTTCAGGAGCCCCTGGCAGTGGGATCAGAATCTATTCCTGGTGCATGAGCTGGCTTTTTGGAGCCCATTACCTGTGGTGGGACTCCTTGCTTAACCTTACTCAGCAGGGAGGGGCTTGATTCTGCCTCAACTGAATGTACCAGGCTTTGCTGACTCCCCATGGGAGGACTTACCCTTTTGGAGGAGTGGTCATTTGTGGAGGGGAAAGCTAGCGGGGAGTGGGAGGAAGGATGAGAGGGGGATCTGTGGTTGGTATGTAAAATGAATAAAAAATTCTGAAAAAAAAGTACACCTAAGATTTGGTTCTATATCTGGTTTCAGTCATCTATTGGGGGAGGGACTTGGGATGCATTCTCCATGGATAAAGGGAGGCTGATAGTTCAAAAGCTTAAAATAGTTCCTGGAATTTGGTGATTACTCAATAGATATTTCGGAATAAATGAAGTTGCTTCTGTACACCCCACCAGCACACAGACCTCTCCATCAGTAGGTGTTAGTGAGGAGAACAAACAGTTGGTCTCTGGCCTTTGAACAGACAGCTCTCTGGGAAGTCCCTGAGCCCCATTTCATTACAAAATATAGTGCAAACTCAAAGAATAGTAGACATATTGTCTCACAAGAAGCAATATGTCACTGTTGAGCAGTAGGATAGAGGAGAAACTTTGAGGGGTAAGGTGACTTGCAGAGAAATAAGTACACAACCCAAGAAGAATTCATGCTCTTAGCTTCATTGAGTGCCATGTACAGTTCTTGATTGCCGAGACAAGAGTGCCAAGAGCAGGAACTTGCAGGGGGAATGTTTCCAAGTGATAGATGTAGATCCTGCCTGCCAAGCATCCCTGCACACCCAGACTGATATCTGCCACCACATAGTATTCTTTAGAAAGTAGCTGGCCACACAAGATTGGCTTTTATGAAAAAGATGAGTACCATTGACCAAGAAACCAGCAAGAAAACAAGAGAAATACTAAGAGAGAAAAACAGAAAAGCTTTCTGTGGCAGGAACCTGAGAAAAACAGGGCATGGGGGCACACACTTTTAATCCTAGCATGTAGGAGGCAGAGGCAGGCAGATCTCTGTGAGTTTAAGGCCGTCCTGGTCTACAGAGTAACTTCCAGGCCAGCAGAGCTATATAGTGAGGTCCCTGTCTCCCCAAATGAAAACAAACAAACAAATAAGCAAACAACAAACCAAACCAAACCAAACAAAAACAAAAAAAAACATGAGAAAAATGATATTACCAAGAATAAGAAAATATGGAATGAATAAAATAAATAGTAGAAAAGAAAAAACAAAACAAAACACATGGGTTCTTTGTGAGAAGCACTCGAAGAATAGATGCTAGGGTACAAAGGAGACACCTTTTAAGACTGCTAGGAAGAAATAAAAATGAGCTGGAAGAACTCAGAGAGGGTGTGTGTGTAAAAGGGAAGATTGAAACCATTGTATGTTAGAAGTAGAAAAAGAAAAAAAAAGTCACCATAAAAATATTGTCAAAGCCACAAATGAGCTTAAAAGGACCAGAGAGGAAACAGTAGGAAGTTAAAACTGGCTTAATTTCTGTCACATGCAATTGACATCTGTGGTTAAAATTAGAGAAAGTGATGCATAAAAGGAGCAATGACATGGAATTAAGAAAATCTGAAACACAAACATTAAGCTCGATCTTGACAGCAACATGCTCTTCCTTTGTGTAGATTCTCACATGTGTTTTCTGGGCATGCTATCAGGAATGTTAGATGCTGTGTGTGTTAGTCACTTATCACTGTCAAAACTATCACAGAGAACAACTTACAGGAGGGAAGAGGCCTGAAGCTTCCAGGGGGTTTACTCTGTGGTTACTTGGCTCTGTGCATTGGGCAGCTGGTCATGGCAGCAGGGGTGTGCTGCAGCAGAGCTCTGTGTACTTGATGAATGACCAGCAGAGACAGTCAGGAGTCAGCAAGTGGCCATAGAACCCAATGACCATGTCCACCCCCAAAATTGATCTTCCTCCATCTGGGTTCTGCCTCCCAAAGCTTCCAGAACCTCCTCAAAGAGCGCCTTTATCTGGGAATCAGCTGTTCATAGTCTTAATAGTTCAAATGTTGATCAAAAGTCCAAATTCAAGTTCCTTCTCAAGATTCAAGGCAAACCCTTAGCTGTGAGAGCCTATATATATATATATATATATATATATATATATATATATATATATATATATATATCTTTCAATAGCACAATGTAAGCATACCCATTCCAAAAGGAGGGTGTGGGAGAATAGCAAGAGAGGACAGGACCAAAGCAAGACTGAAATCTGGCAAGGAAAACCATCTTCAGCTCTGTACCGGATAGGAGAACACATGGTGTCCTGATGTGAATTCCAACAGCCTTGGGTAGCCCTACAGCTCTGGCCTTGCCATTTGCAGGCCACATGGCCGCATGGCACCTCTCTTCTGGCTGGCTCCACTCACTGCCTGCAGCCTTCCTCAGCAGCTGTTACACATTTCTAGCATCTTCAACTTCCTGGGGTCTCCTGTGGAACTTTAACTCATCTTCACAGAGTGATATATTAGCTTTTTTTTGGGGGGGTCCCTGCTGGGAATCTGACCTTGCTCATGAGGACAGGAGGTAGACACTGGCTAGGTAGTTTAGGGGCAAGGACCTGGGAAGAGTTCCATTAGTGTTCTTGGCCAGAGGCAGGGAGTTTCCTTGATTCTCATTGTGGAATGCCAGAAGGGAGTGGTTACATCTTACCTCTTAAGTGAGCAGCCCTGCCCTGAGGCTGCATGTGAAGGTCATGCTGAAACTAATGTCCAGATTCTAACCCTTTCTGCTGAATGGACAGCTTTTGAATTACATCTCCAGAGGTTCACCGTGAAAATGAGTTGTATCTGCTTCCCAATTCCAGCCCATCTCATAAATTATTTTTGGGGTACCTCCTCAGAAGGGTGAATATCATAATAGCCTTGATCAGGCCTCAGTCGAGGTTCATTAAGGGGAAACTATTTCCTCCTGGTCAAAATAATGAAAACTATCCTGGTACTGGGTGGAGACATGAATTTCTGATCTGCATTAAAGACTACATTATATACTACTGTTTTCTCACTTATGAAAATCCAGCTGGGCCTATCAGTCACCTGGTCAAGAGACTACCCTTCATTCAGTAAGGCTGGTTTACCTTAAGCCATGCTAAGAAGATGGGAGGAATAATTAGCCCTTTAATGAGATAATGCACCTTTCCTACCCAGAAAATCCTGCCCCGGCACAACTGCTTGCAGAACTGCCACCATGCAGCTTAGCTGAGCCTGTCCACCTTTCCTGAATTACTCATAAAAGTGTAACTTTCCCCATTTCTGTCTTTTTTAAAAATATTTTTTCTTTCTTGTGGATACTGGATAGAGTCTGAACATGCTTTTTCTTGATGCTTTGGGATTCCTCATTCTTTGCCTGAAGATTGATGATCCTGTGATGTAGCTGCTTGTCTGCCCTGTGGCTGCTTACAAATAGCATGGTTTTCCCTGTTCATTTTCTCCATCTCCTGTTAATTCCACTGGGTGAGAATAAGACCACTACCATAGTTTTTGAGGCAAATTTGAAGCTTTATTAAATACTAGGCAGAACAATGGATACTGGCCAGGTCCGTACCCAGGATTCCCAGAGAATGGCCATGAATTATGCTAGTCAGGTGCTTATAAAAGCAAAACTCACAAGGCTATGTACTTTCTATCTTTGTCCAATCAGGGGAGAGCATACGTCCTGATATACTTTCTGCCTATGTATCTCCAACCTATGGGTGATCAAGCACATCCTGTACAGTTGTGGCAACCAGTCTTGTTTACAGAAGTGAAAACGTGACTTGTTATCTTACATGCATTTTTGTCTTTGTTAGGACTTCTCTAGCTGTGAAGAGAAATCATGACCACAGCAACTCTTATAAAGGAAAACATTTAATTGGGGTTGGCTTACAGTTCAGAGGTTTGGCCTATTGTCATCATGGCAGGAAGCAGGGTAGCATGCAGGCAGACATGGTGCTATACAACTGGATTGGCAGGCAACAGAGAGAGAGGATACCACTCTGGGCCTGGCTTGAGCATCTGAGATCTCAAAGGCCACGGCCAGTGACACATTTCCTTCAACAATGCTACAGCTACTCCAATGATACCACACCTCCTAATAGTGCCATTTTTTTTTATGAGCCTGTGGAGGCCATTTTCTTTCAAACCACCACATTCCACTCCCTGGACCCCATAGGCTTGTAGCCATATCATAATGCAGAAATGTATTAAGTCCAACTTTAAAAGTCCCTATAGTCTATAACAGTCTCAACCCTGTAAAAGTCCAAAGTTCAAAGTCTTTTCTGAGACTAATGGCAATCTCTAACTGTAATGCCCATTAAATCAAACCAAAAAGCAGATCACACACTTCCAACATATATACATATATGCACAGGATATACACTACCATTCCAAAAGTGAGAAAAGGGAGCATAGTAACGAAATACTGGACCAAACAAAACAAGACTGAAAACCATCTGGGAAAACTCCAAATTCTGCATCTCCATGTTTGATGTCAAAATGGTCTTCAGATCTCCAACTCCTTTCAGCTTTGTTGACTGAAACACACTTCTTTCTCTTGAGTTGGTTTTACTCCCTGTTAGCACTCTCCTTGGCAGGTATCCCATGGCTCTGGGTTCAGCCCACATACTTAGAAGCTCCTAGGGCCATGGTCTAAAGAGTCTAGGATGTGCTTAAGCTGGTAGCAGGCCTTGGGAGTCATCCACATGATACTGTTGGGCTAGTAGGCAGAAGACAAGCGCTGAGGGTCATGGAGGCTTTGATCTATATTTTTAAGGATGATCTAGGAAGTTGGATGAAGTGTAGCAGTGTTACCAAGAAAATGGGGACCCTTCTTTGGGTTCTTAGTCCCATTATAAATGCCTATACAGTTTTCCTTAATTGTTTCTTGCCTCCATTAGTTGTACGAGTTTCCTTTTAGGGACTAAGGCTGCAACAGCCCAGAAATGTCAGGCGTATGCAGCTGGGACAGCCACAGTGAGCAGTGATGTAGGCCATCCTGATACTGTACGACTTGCTCATCAAGTAGAACTAGCGTGGAGAACTAGAAAGGCCTCTCTTTTCCTATCCTTTAAGGACATCTTTACCCAATTAGGCTTCTGCCTGATGGATGTTTGTTGACTCAGTAATAAATAACGGCAAATTCAAATATGTAAACATAGACAGGGTTACTCAATCAGTCACACAGAGAAAAAGTTTCCCAAGAGAACCAAGAGAAAGAAGCAGGAAAGGACTCAGAGCTATGGTATTTCTTTTAAGTGTTTTCCTTGCATGTGTATAGGCCATTCAATGTGTATTCATTTCCTTACATTTTCAACTTATACAACGTATATTATATTGTTAAATTGTCATGTGCTGTTTGAGCTCTGGAAGTGGGGCATTCTTCTTTTCCTATTTTGGACTCAAGCACACTTGTCTCAAAAAGTATTCTGAGGCCTCTTGTCTGGATAAGAGCTATCCCCTTAACAGGGGTAGGAACAGCAAAATAGTCTCCAAATAAAAACATCATGCCCTTAAAAACAGCAGAACACCATACCCAGCCAAGGTCATGTTTATTCCATAAAAAAAAGGAGGTGCTGGAAGGTTGGCTGTCAGAAGCTCCTTCATGGAGAGAAAGCTCAGTTGGGAACTCTCACTGACTGCCTCAGTTTCCTCAGTTGATTTCTAAATACTGGGTTTGATGATATCTATCTATCTATCTATCTATCTATCTATCTATAATCTACCCTATTTACCTATCTATATGTCACTTACTGTTTATTATGTCACTTGAACTTAGTATATACTTAATAAATGAATTCATTCAAAACCAAAGATATAACTATCTTAGATCATTCTCCAAGCAGTACAAAAGCACACACAGACTATTGTTAATTTCTAGAGTGTCACAATAACAAACATTAATGGTTATTTTATTTCTTTTTTCTCTCTTTCTTTTCTTTTTTTTCTTCTTCTTCCTTGTGGTGCTGTAGATAAAACCCATGGCATCCCACAAGCTAGGCAAGTGCTCTACTCCTGAGCTATATGCCCATCCCAGGAGATTTCTATATAAGATATTAAAATGAGCTTAAATGTGCTCAGATTTTAGTATTGTTTTATACAAAAGTCCTAGAAATGATATAACACTAAACAAATCAACCAATTAAGAAATACATATGTTTGCAAACAGACATAGGAATTATTTTATTTTTGTGATAGAGCCTCACTATGTAGCTCTTGCTGTCCTGGAACTCACTATGTAGACTGGATTAGCCTCAAACTCACAGAGATCCGCCTGCCTCTGCCTTGAGTGCACCACCATGGCAGGCTCAGAAATAGAAATTCTTAAAGGACCAGGGTCTGTGGAAAGTTCCCTAGAGTGTGAAACCATAGCCCAATCCTTTTATGAGGAAATGTTATTTAGAAAGAAGAAGAGTCAAGCATAATTAATGCTGATGAAGATGAAGAGCAGGAGGCTCAGGGGCAAGTGACAGGGTGAGACCTGGGATGGCTTAGAGGGAAACCTGGGAGAAACATGATGTAATCTCCCCCATGGAAGGTCAGGTGGCCACACAGGAGAGTTCCTCTGCTCTAGGTGGCAGATGTCTCGGAGACTGTCTTCAGTCTGAAAGACACTTGGGGGACATTCCATGCCTCCCCAACCTTCACTAAAACCAGTGTGGTGGACCAAAAAGGGGCCTGGCAGCAGGGACTCTCAACTGCAAAGATGACCTCACAATGGGAAACCATCCAACAGTTATACACACTCAGTATCTCATAGAAAGGATTCATTCATAAAGAAATGGATAATGTGCATTCAAGGAAGTCAATCAAGTAGAGAAATAAGGACTCAGAGAAGTGAACTCCATCAATACCTAGCCCTTACCCAACCTCAGTATCATCATACTGAATCCTAGCAGAGTAAAAGGATTGGCTCATTTAATTTACCACAGGGTGGCACATCAGCTTCCAGATATGCCTGACTCTTGTTTTACCTGGTGAATTCCCACTCAGTCATCTTGTGTAACTGAAGGTGTTCTGTGTCCTGCCTGGTCCACAGCAGCTCAGACCCAAGTAAACACACAAAGGCTTATATTAATTAAAACTGCTCAGCCATTAGCTCAGGCCTACCACTGACTAGCCCTTACATTTAAACTCAGCCCATTTCTGTTGATCTATATGTCGCCATGTGTTCTGAGGCTTTACCTGTGTGCCATTACATGCTGGACAGTGGGCTGGTACCTCCTCACTTAGCCTTTCTCTTCCCAGAATTCTCCTTGTCTGCTTATTCCACCTATACTTCCTGCCTGGCTACTGGCCAATCAGTGTTTTATTAAAACAGTGTACAAAAGTCTTATTCCACAGCAATCTTGTGTAGCTAGAGTTTTCCTGCCTTGCCCACAGTCAGGACAAATCTTTGTCACCTGCCAGTACCACAGCCCCTCAGACCCAACCAAGTAAACACAGAGACTTATATTGCTTACAAACTGTATGGCCGTGGCAGGCTTCTTGCTAAATGTTCTTATAGCTTAAATTAATCAATTTCTATAAATCTATACCCTGCCACACAGCTGGTGGCTTACCGGCATCTTTTCATGCTGCTTGTCAGGGTGGCAGCTGGCAGTGACTCCTTCTGCCTTCCTGTTCTTTCTTTTCTCCTCTCTGTTAGTCCCACCTATACTTCCTGCCTAGCCATGGGCCAATCAGTGTTTTATTTACTAACCAATCAGAGCAATACATTTGCCATACAGACCATCCCACAGCACAGCCAAGTGCAGACCATCTCAGACACCTGCACTCAGGCTTGTGGTCCTAATCATCCTCTATGCGGACCTGCTGGGTAAAGCCACAAGGAACCTAAGAATGGGCTCCCACAGGACATACATTCCACAGCAATCTTGCAATGTGTTCTCATGTTAATCTTCTTCCATCTCCATCAGTGGCTTGAATGTCACCTTTCAGTGTAGTCTTGTTAGAATTTTGCTCCATCAGGCTGGCTCACAATGTCTCATTACTACTTAGATAACATACTCCTCACCCCTTATTTTACTAAATCATGTGCTTCCACATTCAGCATGGATTGGTCCTGAAGCCATGACTAGGGGCAGTGAGGGAATAAAGGAAGAACATATACACAGACACATACCTGTACAGAAATGCTAGGATTGGGTGGGCTGTATGTACCTTCATGGAGTCACACAAACTCCACAACTCCCTGGAAACTCGGTGTATTTATTATGTCTATCATAGTAGAGAGGAGTTAGTCTCAGGAAGAGGTCTCTATAGCTGAGCTGCCTCAGGCTGTAAACACTGGGAGAAGAAGCTACAGTTGCTAGTTTTTGTATACTAGGATCAATTGTTCATAAACACTTGTGCATGCTATCAACATTAGAATTTAGACCAGAGGAAGGCATTGCCATTCCTCTGAGCCTTACTCCAGGGGAAGGCTTTGCCATTCCAGTGGGTTTGAGTCACTGGGTCCTTGACGTGGCTGTTCCCTTGTCAACAATGCACATTCACCCAGGACTTCATTTCCTCTTTGCATGTTCACACAAGTCTTTCTCCACTCCCTACAGTGTGCTCCTGTAGCATAGTTGCACAAGGATTTGCTCTTATTGCAAGGCCCACAAGACATCTTCATTTCTTCTTGCTTTATTCTGCCAGCCACCACGTTTAGTCATTTAACTCCTTAAACTTGGTTGTTGTGAAGAGCAGATGGAGGCTGTGTAAATTCAGGACAATGGAAAAGGCAAAATAAGTACATGGTGGTGTGTGGGTGTGGTGGTTTGAAAGAAAATGGCCACCAAAGGAAGTGACACTGTTAGGAGGTGTGTCCTTGTTGGAGGAAGTGTGTCACTGTGGAGGGAGGCTTTGAGGTCTTATATGCTCAAGCCACACCCAGTGTCTTAGACCACTTCCTGTTGCCTTCAGGTCAAGATGTAGGAACTCTCGACTCCTCCAGCACAATGTCTGCCTGCATGATGCCTTGCTGCCTGTCATGATGATAATGGACTAAACCTCTGAACTGTAAGAAGCCACCCCAAATTAAAGGTTTTCTTTTACAGGAGTTGCCTTGGTCATGGTGTCTCTTCACAGCAATAGAACCTTAACTAAGACAGCGGGTCAGGATTCTGTGCATTTTCAAGTGACTCAATTCTTTGGCCTAGTCATGCTCGTCTTTGCCAGTAAGGTTTCTATCTAAAGAGTCTTCCTTGGTGTCTTATCATAGCCAAGTTCCTGGCACCATTCCCTAAGAACTGATTGAGTCAGCCTCAGGTGGTATGTCATCCACTGAAGCATGAGAACTTACCAGTGGCCACATTCCTAAAGAAAAGTGACTCTTCCCTCCCCTAGCAGCCAACAGCTCCTCAGCTAGGGGTGGGGGCATCAGGAGCCCTGTCCTCTATCTTTGCTGGAATTTTATTGGCTTGATCTTGTACAACCATAGCTGCTTTGAATTAATGTGTGCATCAGACATGCTGTGTCCAGAAGACAGCATTTCACAGCTCTTCTATGAGTCCTCTGACTCTTAGATTCTCTCTGCTCATTCTTCTGTAATGTTCTGACTCTTAGATGGCAGGATGTAGACAGACTTTTCTTTTTGGGCTGCAAGCTCACAAAAAATGACACAGAGACTGATGATTAATTATGAAAGTTCAGCTGATAGCTTAGGCTTATTCCTAACTAGTTCTTATAACTTAAATTAGCCCATATCTTCTAATGCACGTTCTTTTATGTGTCTTGATTACATTTACACTCCTCATCCTGCTTCCTCTCCGACTGACTGGCAACTCCTGGTGTCTCTACCCTTCTTCTTCCAGCATCCTTCCTTCCTTGAATCCTGCTTAGCTAATGGCTGTTCAGCTTTTTCTTAAACCAATAACAGTGACACATCTTCACAGTGTACAAAAAGATTATTCCACAAGAGGAGAACGGTCCATCTGTGACTGAGCACTCACAATCACTGATTCTCAGCATTCTGAGCAGGTTGAGTCTCTGCATTACCCACTGCCCATTGCACATGCCTTATCTTTCAATTTATTAGAAGGAAAGCAGGAAAAGTGAAGTTCAGAACCCAAGAACCCATCAAGGACAACAGCTCTTTGAGGCTTGGCTTGTGCCAGTGAATTGCCTTAATCATTTGGCACAAGTTGTTAATGCCCAGCAGTGTGGGGTTGTGGCTACATGCTTTATTTATCAGTTTCAGCTAACTCTAAATCCCACTTTGATGACAGGACCTTCTGAGAACTTCCCTTCTGCCTGGGGAAGGATGCTGAACCTTAGATCTGAGGGCTCCTAAGTATTTGGCTTCCTATGTTGAGTGGGATCCGAGATGAAGTTGTCTACACTTGGTGAAGTTTTCTATATTTGGCTCTTTATTTCAAACGCAGACAGAGAATGCCACTGTATATTCTTTTACTGTGGTCCTATGTGTAAGTTAATTTAGGACAGTTCTAAAATGCCAAAGTGACTAAGACATGACTTCAGTAATCAAATATAACCAAGATTAAGAGGGAGAAACAGCCACTCTTTTAGCCAGACTTCTTTTATTGAGTGAAACACAGTTTAAGTAGGTCAAGCCAGGCTATTTCCTGTCCAGTGTGCTTATGGGAAGGGTAAAGTCTCAGAGCTTACTGGAACACAGGGTTCTAATGCTCCCCAAAGTCTCCTTTTCTTCTTTGCATGTCAACACTAATATCTGAAAGACCCTTTCAGGGTGACTGGAATGTGGCTTCTATCACTTTAGACTCACACCAAAAAACAGCCTCCAGCCTCCTTGGACTCAGGATCCAAGGGTGGATGGAGCAAATCTGGGCAAGGGCTGTCCTTAAATCAAGAACTGTGGCTAACAATATGGGTCCCCACTACCTACCATCTCTTTTCGAAGTAAGACAGTCAGAAAAATGTTTCCTAAGATAGAGAAAGGAAGATCCAGGGATTCAAAACAAAATAGAGAGGCTCAGTATAGACATGAGAGAAAGCTGCTAAAATTCTATTTTATATACTTACAGGAAAATGTCTTTTTAAGCAGTGTCATGTACAGTTAATATATACAATGAAATAAAATACAAATTATATTATGATGTAACTTGATATGGTGTGGCGTGCGTATGAGAGAAAGAGAAAGGAGAAGAGAGAAGGGAGAGGGAGAGGAAGAAGGAATGATGGACAGACAGCAGGAGAGAGGGCACACAAACTACAGAGACAGGAAGGACTGTTGCTGAATGGGCAACGATGCTGTGGGATATTAGTTAAACGTGTGTTACATTCTTTTACACTGTGGAATATTTGTTGAATGATGCAAAACTGTGTTACCTTTTTTTTTTTTTCAAGACAAAGTTTCTCTGCATAGCTCTGGCTGTCCTGGAACTCACTCTGTAGACCAGGCTTGGCCTTGAACTCTGTGGCCTTGAACTCACAGAGTTCTGCCTGCCTCTGCCTCTTGAGTGCTGGGATTAAAGGCATGTGCCACTACGTCCTGGATTGTGTTTACATTGCATTTGTTTAACTGTGAAGCGGTGTTACTTTGCCTGCCTAAAACACTTGATTGGTCTAATAAAGAGCTGAATGGCCAATAGCAAGGCAGGATAGGGGATAGGCGGGGCTGGCGGACAGAGAGAATAGATAGAAGGGGAAAAAGAAAGAAGAGGAGAAACAAGAAAAGGAGGAGAGGGGGATGCTAGGGGCCAACCGTCTAGCAACACAGCCAACCATAGAATAGGAAGGAAAGAAAGAGATATAGAATAGAGAAAGGAGTCCTCGCCGGGAGGTGGTGGTGCACGCTTTTAACCCCAGCACTTGGGAGGCAGAGCCAGGCAGATTTCTGTGAGCTCGAGGGCAGCCTGGTCTCCAAAGCGAGTTCCAGGAAAAGCGCAAAGCTACACAGAGAAACCCTGTCTTGAAAAACAAGAGAGAGAGAGAGAGAGAGAGAGAGAGAGAGAGAGAGAGAGAGAGAGAGAGAGAGAGAGAGAGAGAAAGGTAAAAGCCCAGAGGCAAAAGGTAGATGGGATAATACAAAAAAAGGGGTTAGAAATAAGCCAAGCTAAGTTTGGACATTCATAGGTAAGACTAAGTCTCTGTGTATTAAGGCAATTTAAAGATTTAAAATGCTGGTTACAGAACATCAAAGAAAAATGGATGCTACATTAGGGAACAGTGTGAGTCCCATAACCATTACCCAGAGTCCTTCAAGTTGTCTTTTCTTTCCTGGATTGTTTCCCTTCGAGGATGGCTTCTCTCATCCTCATGCCAGCAAGTAGAATTCAGAGACAATGCAATATTTGTGGCCCATGAGCTCTTCCTATGGAAACTCAGACTTGCTGGGGTTTGTCCAGGCTGGCTAAGGAGGCCACTGTGGCAGTGAGGACCTGGCTTCTTTACCTCGGCAGGTCTGATTGTCAAATCAGATTGTCCATCTCTGTGGAGATGGGGTATACCTTATTAGCCTCTGAGTCTAATTAGTAAGGCGAGCAATACCGTTTTTTAATTGAGAACATGCCAATATTACAATTTAAAAGATGACTAGAATTATGGCTGAATACGAAATTGGTTCTGTTTAATTTGAGGTCCAGTTTAGAGATAAAGGGAGAGACAGCTCTGAATGAAGATAAGTAGAAGTCCAAATGTTCAGTGAGAACCGCCTCTGGGCTAATTCAGAGGGTGAAGTTCATCCTGTAGCCCAGCAGCTTCCAGGAACCCGGTGATTCTGGAGAACACAAGGCTGTGTGTCCGTTATTCCCAGAGGCAGGCACTCCTGTGGGGTGGGTGGATGGATGTGGGGAAACCAGCCCAACTTGGCTGCATGGTGACATATTACATACTGCCAGCGACTCCTGCCACAGAAGACAGAGGGAAGCAAGGGTCAGCCCAGACCAGTGTCACTAAATCATGGTCCTGAGAGCATCCATCTGGCTGCCATCATGTGTTGGAAACCTAATGATAACTGGTGTCATGACTCCACACTGTCCTCCTTCCCCACCCTAGTGTCCTGCAGATCCAGTTAGCTTCAAATTATCACCCATCAGGCTGTGCTCCCCCTTTCAATACGTTCTTTAATAGCTCCCCCACCGCAATTCTTATTAAACCCACCTTTTTTTTTAAATTATAATTGGCAAAGCCCAGTCGCATGCGGCCTCATCACTTTTTTTTTTTTTTTTGCATGCCAATTTCTCGCCCACACTCTGTGTCAGCGATACTGGGCCCTATCAGTTCTTGGGAAATGCTGAGGTCTGTCCTGTTCCACAGCCTTTGTACCAGGAGTTCTAGAGCCTGGCCCTCGAAAAGCTGCGGCCAGTTTAGTCAAATTTCAAGTTCACTGCTTCAGAGAGACACTCTCATCCCCAACCCTCTCCTCACCCCTGACACCTGTGCCAGAGAATCCTGTGCTTTTATCACTTCCTCAGGAAGCACAGGAATCCTTTTGTTTATCTTGACTCTCTACGAGCCGGGATCTTGTTTCTCAGTCAGCCCTGTGTCTCCAGCACCTAAAACAGACTGGCACATAGGTTTTAGTAACTGTTCGCTGAATGAATGAACCAACAATCAGAGGGCAAAGGGTCGGGGAGTTTATATAAAAGGATAAGGGTGTAGAGATATATGGGGCTGCTGAGGTTTATTGAACATCATATAAGTGTTAGGTGTGGTGGCACACAGCTTTAGTCCCCAGCAAACAGGAGGCAGAGGCAGGTGGATCTCTGTGAGTTCCAGGCCAGCCAGGGCTATACAGTGAGACCCTGACTCAAACAAAAACAAAACACCCCAAACCAAGAAAGCCCCAAATTATATAAGAGAGATTGTAAAGTTCTTGAAAACTCACTGGAAGGTATTTGGTTGGATTGGTAATTAACATCATGCCTGAGCTGCAAATGTTTAGCATTGTTTGAGCTGCACATTCCACTCATTTGCAGAGATTCTAGATGATCTCTGCCTTTTTTATGTCCTCGGCAATTTCCTTCTGAGGTGCTGGGTATTGAACCGAGAGCCTTGTGCATGCTATGGAAGCACCCTACCACTGAGCCACATGCTCAGCCCCTGTCCACTGCATATTAAAATTACATGAATGTATTTTCTGGGGTCTGCCTTGGACCTTCCTTGATAAAACTAATTCCCTTCCTTAGAATATAGGGCCCGAGTTTCATCATCAAATCTGATAGACTGTGAAACTCATGGGACAAAACTCTTGTTGCTCAGACTGAGTCAGGAGCAGAAATCCCAAACTGCAAGTTGTCCTTATATTATCTGCATGTTAGTTTTCCCTTTGCTTTCCATGTTCATCATCTATTGTGATGCTGAGTAAGGTGTATATAGAAAGGTGTATATAAATTTACAAACACGCACACACATACATACAAGAAACCAACACTGTTTTCTTGTCTGCTGCTGGGGGATGAAGATACGAGATCAGTGGTTCCAGGGAGTAACAGAGATCGTCTGCCAGCCCCTGTGCACAGGACAGGTGATGGGCTAACTGCTACACTGGTGTGCCTTTCCTGTGTGGGGTCACCTGCAGACTTCTGGATCAGGAAGTGAGGCAGTATGTCCTTCCACTTCCTGCAGAGCCACTTTCTCAAGTCCTTGCAGTTTGTTTTAGAATAACCCCGTGTCCTGTAAGCTTTTGGCAAATATAAACACAAATTCATCCCAGGATTGTGCTGTCTAAAACATCCCCACATAAGGAATGCTTTTGCTGAAATAACAGAGTCTGTCTTTTGATATGGAACAATTACTGCATCCTGTGCCTCGTGTAAAATGTACCATTCTACCAGACAGGGGGATGTATTGTGTAGCACAGCTTTTAGGACAAGGCATCAGGAGAACAAATGAGAAGAAAGTACTATTTATCGAACATTAACTCCACGATACACACTGGGCTGTCAGAGGTGACAGATCCACATAACAACAACATAAATATGTTGCATATGAAAAAATTATGTTGCATACTTAACACTTAGGGGAACTGAAATTTTGAGGAAAAGTAAAATCAAATAACTTGTTCCAAATCAGACTACCAGAAAAGTAAAAAGCACAACACGAGTCACACTTTACAAGCACAGCATTTTGCCTTGTTCTGAGATATTGTTGTGTGGCAAACATAATTATGCCCAATTTTGCCTGCAAAACAGATTGATTTGCCCCAAATCATCACCTTAAATCGTCGTCTTGCTGCTTGTGACCTGAGAACTGCTGTGGATATCCCTCTGTATAAATAAAATGTTGATTGGCCAGTAGCCAGGCAGGAAGTATAGGCGGGACAAGCAGAAAAGAAAATTCTGGGAACAGAAAGGCTGAGTCAGGAGAAGCTGCCAGCTGCCGCCATGAGTACCAACATGTAAGATACTGGTAAGCCACGAGCCATGTGGCAAAGTATAGATTTATAGAAATGGGTTAATTTAAGATGTAAGAACTAGATAGCTAGAAGCCTGAGCCATTAGGCCAAACAGTTTAAATAATATAAGCATCTGTGTGTTTATTTTATAAGCGGGCTGCAGGACTGCTGGGGCTTGGCGGACCCGGACAGAAAAACTCAAGCAACACCCGGCAGATCAGGCTTATTGTAGTAAAGGTGAGCTCCTCAGAGGTAAAGCCTTCTGGTCCCTCAGAGAGGGAGTCAGGGGTGTGTGTGCAGGGTTAAGGTCCTGGCCTTAACCCCCTGGATGTTGGGGTTTGCATTCAGATAAAGCGTTGCATTTGGGAAGAGTTCGTGACATGTTGATTTTGGGTTGTTGGGAATGGAGGAGTTGAAGCAGGTCTTTTGGGTTAGCTGGTTAATACTGATAAGCTAGCTGTTTTGGCTAGCTATAGCCTTGACTTTCGGAAGCAGGGGCTTCCCGGAGTAAGTCGCTAAGTCACTTTCATTTGCTCTCAGTGCGGCTTAAACATAGAGAGAGGAAAGCAAATTATATTCTAATATTATTTAATGATGAGAGGAAAGTGGGTTGGCTTCAGTTATCAGTAAACATTTATTATTAATTTTAAAAAGTGTGTGTGTGTGTGTGTGTGTGTGTGTGTGTGTGTGTGTGTGTGTGTAGGGCAGAGAAAATCTCAAAGCTAATCAGTGGAACATGCAGTTTGGACAATGCTAAACCTATGTGGTTTATACTTAAATAAATACCTTCCAGTCCAAGTTTTCAACTACTTTACAAATGCCTTTTACATGACTTTGGGATTTCTTGGTTTGGGGTGTTTCATTTTTGTTTGAGACAGGGTCTTACTGTGTAGCCCTGGTTGGCTGGAACTCATAGAGATCCACCTGCCTCTGCCTCCCCATTGTCAGGGATTAAAGGCGTGCGCCACCACATTTAGCGCTTATATGATTTTTTGTTTTTTTTTTTTGTTTTTTCGAGACAGGGTTTCTCTGTAGCTTTTTCCTAGAACTCACTTGGTAGTCCAGGCTGGCCTCGAACTCACAGAGATCCACCTGGCTCTGCTGCGCTTATATGATTTTTTTTTTTTTTTTTTTTTTGTTTTTCGAGACAGGGTTTCTCTGTGTAGCTTTGCGCCTTTCCTGGGACTCACTTGGTAGCCCAGGCTGGCCTCGAACTCACAGAGATCCGCCTGGCTCTGCCTCCCGAGTGCTAGGATTAAAGGCGTGCGCCACCACCGCCCGGCGTGCTTATATGATTTTTAAGGTCAAAGGATAATCCTGGGTTTGGTCTTTGCCTACTACCATGTTTGAGGCTGACTTCTTTTTTCATTCACTGGAGCCTTTGCCAGCCTAGCTGGCCTGCAAGCTTGTGGAGATTCTCCTGCCTCCACCTCCCATCCCCCAATAGGGTTGCTGAGATTAAAGACACATGCAGCCTGCTTTCGAGTGGGTTCTGGGGATCTGAACTCAGGTGGTCAGTGTTATATGGCAAGTGCTTTACGAGCAGAGTCATACTCCCAGCCCATTATTAATTATCTAATTTATCACAGGCATGACCAAGCACCACGAGAAAAGTGTTTTCTTTTAAGATCTCTGATTGCATCATAGAGAAAGTCATATTCCAGTCAAGCTATCTGCAACCAAAATCATCTTGCATATTTCTGATAGGATGGATTTCAAATTTCACTGGTGTTTCCCAGTGGGGACCAAGGAGGAGTTTGGTATCTTATTGTGATGTGGCTCTTAATTTAAAACATTCGCAGAAGATGTGCACCATGCCGGCTGGGTTAATGAGCAGCAAATCTAAGTAATGATAAAGTCTGGGGGAAAATTTAAAAGCCTTTCTAACACTTGAAGATGCAGGGGTTCTTTCCTTCTCCTCCATGCCTTACCTCTTTCTTTTCCAGAGAAAACACAAAGTGCAACCCGAGTTAGAAAAATTAACTGAGGTTCATCAGAAGCAATGCAATGTCGGGGAGCCTGGCGCTCTGGAGGTGCTGGCTCAGTGAGGGCGAGTCCCAGGTCTCTGGTCATAGACTTTCATCTTCACAAGTACCTTCAGCAGGTGTCTTCACAGGCAGCCCGACGTTTGTGTGTGTTAAGGTGAAATCTCAACCGGAACACATGTCCATGAAAGACCAAAGCCGCATGTTAACAGTATGTAAGGATACTCCATGCTCTCAGACCTGCTAACACCTAAGTACACAGATATGCAAATCACACCTTCACTCCCCACCCCCATTCCAGAAATCCCAGGATAAAACCCACGCTGCTTCTGAGGTTAGCTTTTTGTTTTTATTGCCTCCCTTAGGGTCTACCCTCCTAGGAGATTTTCTCCGGTTCCCTGCTGGCTAGCTCTGAGGAACTGCAAATCACAAGGCCCCAGTAGCTGCAGTGACCTCAGCCAGCTGAAATGGTTGTGGATTTCTGAGAAACTCTGCCTTGCCAAGTTCATGCGGCTGCCCCAAGACCCGCGCAGTGGGCCACGCCAATGAACAGCTGGAGGCCTCTGCCCGCTGGAGTTCTGCGAAGCGTTTGTCCCCCGGGGAACGAGCCAAGGGCGAGTCAGCAAAGACATAAAAGGGCCCCTGGTGCTCGTCAGCACCTGCCACGGCTCAGCCTGAACCCGGAGGAGGCTAGGCGCGCGCTCCCAGGGCACACAGGGCTGCAGCGCGGGGCGCCCCAGGACCCTCGGGGGCCCCAGGAAGCCTCGGTGAGTGTGGGGTGCAGGGCTCCCGGCCTGAGACTCGGTGTGAGGAGACTCTCCCTCTGCAGATTTTGCTTGGGTTCCAGGATCGAGGCTCAGAGGAAACTGAGGTCCGTAGAGGCTAGAGTCTGAGAATGAAAGAGGACCTCAGGGCAGTGTGGTTCCCACGTTTTAGGAGCCTCTTAGAAATGCCTGCTGGCGGTGTGTGTGTGTGTGTGTGTGTGTGTGGTCTCAGACCTTCTGAATCTGAGGGGTTTTAACTGGTTTCCCAAGCTCTCGGCCATCCAGTCTGACTGTTGGGATCTAATGCCCATGCAGAGAGCCCTCGGATACACAGTGGGTGCACAGATCCTGATACATAAGATACTGTGGGTGGATTTCAGAATGTTCACACACACACACACACACACACACACACACACACACACACACACACACACACGGTGAGAAATGGTGTCTGGCCTCAGACTCTAAACTGCCCTGTGAGGTTTCCCCAGAGCAGCATCCAGAGCTTCCACAAACACCGCTGAGTTTCTAGTGTGTGTGGAACTCGGGCGACGGTCCTTCCCAGTGCTGAGGGACTTACCTGCCCTCAGAGTCTCCACATGGAGGCCTGAAACGCCTTCCACTGGGGAAGCCTTCAGCCTTCGCTTCAGTGTTTCATAGCCCACATGGAGTTTGGTTTTCAGCACTCAGCAGCTCCTTCTGAAGTTTTCGTTGTTGTTGCTGCTGTCAATCTAGAGTGACTGGTTAGAAAATTTGGAAGAGATTAGTTTATTGTATGAATTCCGATCAAAATCTGTAAGAAAAATCCACACTGGCAAGATACACTTCTTGGTCTGTGTACATTATTGTGCTACAGTTTATAAGTAGAATAAATAGGGATACTAATATTTCTTAGTGTGTGTGTGTGTGTGTGTGTGTGTGTGTGTTCACTTGTGCCACTGGAGTACTTTCAGAGGTCAGAGGACAAGTTGGGGGAGTTAGTTCTCCTCTTTCACTTAGTGGACTCTGGGGATTGAACTCAGATCTCCAGTCTTGGCCGCAAGCACCTTTACTGGCTGAGCCATCATGTTGGTCCCTAGGGCATCCCAAGACTTCTAAGGAATTGATGCGAAAAACACAATTTCCCAAGGTTCTGAATCATCCCTTCAGATGAGCTGGCCCTTCATTTTTTGCAGAGAGCTCAACTCCTTAAATATTTGATAATGAAGGCACAAATATAGTTTGTGGTCAGTTGTGGATTTTCGTACTTTTTCTTTTGGTGGTTAACACAATTCAAATTAAGCCTAAATCTTTTTGGTACCAGTTTCTTTGTGGATCTTCCCCAGATTCCCCTCTCTTGGACAGATACAATAAGTGTGTGGTGTTCTGGATCAGCTGTGACACTGGATGACCATTCCCGTATCAGATAAAACAGAGAAGTACTCATCGCAATATACTGGTCACAATACTGATTAACGTTGCTTGAAAAACTGTTTTAGTGATGTCAGTAAAATCAGGAGGCTTTGCTAGGGGTGCTGTAAACCTGCAAAGACGGTTGGCAACTGTGGATTTTTGGAATCAAGGCTGCACAATCACAAGATTTCAATGAGCATGTGCTCAGCACCATTCTGTAATGCAGTGTGAAGTTTGCTGTGTGTGTGTGTGGGGGGGTGCACATACATGTGGGGGCCAGAGGACAACCTCTGGTGGAGTTCTTCCCATCTGCCTTGTTTATGGAGATGAGGCTCTTTTACTAAATCTAGGATTCACTGATGAGGCTGAGCTGACTGGCCAGCAAACCTCGGCCTGCTCGCCAACTTGGTTTCCCAGACCCAGGAAGGGCCACATCTTGAAGAGATGCAGTCACAGCTGCCATCAGGGAAAGGAAACCCCATCCTTCAGCCATAATGGTGTGGCTAGCGATTTAGTTTTTATTTTAAAAACTAGGTCTATCTATGTAGCCCATGGTGGTTTTGAACTCACTGAGATCCTCCTGCCTCAGCCTCCCCAGTGTTGGGGAATGACAGTTGTGGACCACTGTGCCTGTCTTGCCAGCTCATTTTGACAGAGGTATTTTGGGTAGTTTGGGCCCTGGGCAGGCTGCCACCTGCCCTTGGCTCTGAGGTTCAGGAATTTCACTAGGACATCTACCCAGAGTCTCTCTTCAAAGAGAGTTCATTCCAGAGAAAGAAAATGTTTAGGGATATTTTCCCCCCTTAGTCCAGGCTGTCCTTGAACTATGACCATGAAGATGACCTTAGACATCTAATTCTTCTGTCTGCTTTCTAAATTCTAGGATGGCAGGTATGCACTACCATGCCTCGTTTATGTGGTGTTGGGAGCTGCAGTGTGCACCAGCAAGCTTGATTTTTTATGTAGGTTCTGGGGATTGAACTCAGGTCCTCATGTTTGAGTGGCAAGCACTTTACAGATTGCGATGTCTCCCAGCCCTCAGCATATGCTTTGTTTTCATTGTATTTCTGATATTGGTTTTTCTCCCCTTCAACTTCAAATCACGTTCTAAAGGGAACGAGTTCTCAGGTTGGACCATACCCCCAGACTCTCTGCATCTCCCGCAGTGCAGGGCATATGCTCACTAGGGAGGTATACTTTCTGGGTAGTGCTGTTGGCTATGACGAATCCCCTGTTACTCAGGATTTCAGATTCAGGTTTGCTCTGGGCAGGTACAAAGTCTGAGGAAGGTGTACTGGATAAAACTAGTCTCAAGCTACAAGAGCAGTGCCTGTCTGCTTCCTGAGGATGGGCTATGTGTCTGCCACTTGCCAGTACTTTGTTACCTCTCTAAATCCCAGGTGCTCTGTGGTATCTACTTCCTTTGACCTATATGAATTTTCAGCCTTTGAGCTACTCTTTGGGGGCCATAATTGACCCAAGGTCTGGTCTCCGAAAGGCTACCTTTAAGTTTTCCTTATTTGATGGTCCCAGGTGACACCTCAAGCCTGTTCTCTTAGCATGGGCTAACGAATTTTTATCTTGGAAGGTACCAGGGACTTGGAGAGACCAGAATGGTAGAGTAAGAACATTAGGGAGATGAAGTACTGCATTTTAATATCTTTGTAGTCAAGAGACTGCAGGCCTTTGGGCAAGCTATGATAACTGCTTGAGCCCCTGTCTTTTTGTAGGATGGGTATAATTGTAGTTACTTTACACAACCAAGGAGAGAACTGAATTGAAATAGACAGTATATAAAATGTTTTCCACATGGTGGGTATATTGAATGTATGCTAGCGTTTACTAACATTATAATTGTATGGCTAATTTTAGACTAATTGTTTTTAACAATCAGAAAACTAAAACATCAATTTGGGTAAGTTGCTAATGTAATACTTTAATGAAATTTAAAAGTATTGTCAAAGATCTGGCCAGACTTCTTGATTAATAGGTAAGCATAATTTATAATTTGTATGCCAATTATTTATATGAGTATTGCTAAAAGCTTAACTATGTATTCATGTGCACACTAACAATATTTTCTCACAGTGACCAGAGAGCTAATAGCTGAGGCAAGTTCCACTTTCTTACCGAGTTGCAGACCTTTCTCATCTTTTTCTAAGATAATTTCAGCTACAAGGGAGGTTTGCCATGCGTTTTGATAGCCTAGCACATTGCCCTGTCTATCAAATATAAGGCTTTCTTTCTTTTTTCTTTTTCTAAAGATTTATTTATATTTTATGTGTGTTTTGCCTACATGCGTGTAAGCACACTGTGTGTGTGTGTGTGTGTGTGTGCGCGCGCGCGCGCGCGTGCACGCGCGCACGCGCACGTGCCTATATGCCTATGCAGTGTGCAGGCTAGAAGAGAGTGTCAGATCCTTGGGGCTGGAGTTACAGATGGTTGTGAGTAGCCTCGTGGGTGTCTCTGAAAGAGGGACACATACTCCTTACCACTCAACCATCACTCCGGCCTCTATAGGGCTTTCCTTAATAAAGAAGACAGAGGATGTTGGAATATTGGACAGGAAACTACAAGTCTGAAATACTGATACAGATGAGAATGGTTCTTAATTCTTTGGAGAATATAGTGGTCTCTCTCTCTCTCTCTCTCTCTCTCTCTCTCTCTCTCTCTCTGTGTGTGTGTGTGTGTGTGTGTGTACCCACATGCACATGAGTATGCGTATTAGTGAATAGGGGGTGTTGGAGAGAATGCATTCATGCCAACCTTCTAGGGAACTGGGTGGCTTGAGGTAAAACAGATGGTCCTCCCCAAGTAGATGTACTTCAGGCAGGAAATTGGGGTAATAGTGATTTTTTTTTTTAATCTAGGCCTTGAAGGAGGTTATATAAATTGCTAGCTTTTAATCTCATAGTAATTCTGGGAGGTAAAAAGGACAGATGTGTATACTATCACCTCAGCAATAGAAATGAGGAAAAGGATTAGAGACACTTGCCTCAGATGATGTGCCCAGTCAGCTGACAGCGGCTCCAGCCTTCCGGTCCCTAGTCCATTTCTTAATGAGCAGGGTTGGTGGTGGAAGAAATGAGAGGATAAAGATGGCTTCACGTGTTCAGTTTTACAGTGTGATGAGATTTTAAAAAAGATATTTTCAGAGAGTGAGAGATCATCAGATTCAGCAGCTGTCAGTGCAGAGATTCATTGTCCTTTGTCTGCTTGGGTTCAGGTTAATATCACAGAGTGTGAGGTGGCTCAGAGGTTAAGAGAACTGGCTGTTCTTCCAGAGGTTCTGAGTTCAATCCCCAGCAACCACATGGTGGCTCACAACCATCTGTAATGAGATCTGGTGCCCTCTTCTGGCATGTATACAGAACACTGTATGTGTAATAAATAAATAAATCTGGGTATACAGAAAAAAATAAAAAAAATTATAAAAAAAATATCACAGAGTGTGCTAGCTGTGGGCCACATGAGTAAGATACCCAACAGTGGTTCATTCTTCTGTGATGTTAGTAAACAGAAGTTCATGCCCAAGGGAGGTGAAGGACAAAGGACGAAGAGCATTGATGACCACATGATAAGAGACAGACAAGGGCTGCTCTCCTCATCTTTCCCAACTAAGAGAATCAGAGGGAGAGAGGAAGACCCAAACTGAGCCAATCAAGACAGCTGACTAGGAAAGAAATCTAGAAAAAAGTTATAGCCGTCTAAGTAAAGTAGCAGCAAGCAGATAAAGGCACAGTGAGGGGAAAACTTCATTCTTCATAGTAATAATGTAGCTAACAACTATGAATGTTGAGTATGCCGAACCAGCTTTTATTGGACACTCCATTCTTGGATGTACTCCCTACCACAAATGTATCCAAAAGCTTCACAGAAAACCCACGGCACCAGAATGAGCCTCATCCATAAACATTTCCAATTAAAACAAATTCTCAAAAAAAAAAAAAAAATCCGTAGGGTTCTGACTTTCTTCTGACATTACAACGCAGGCACCTTACTTTGTGGCTTAGCATTTGGGACTAGATTCTGTCTTTTATCGTTGCAAAATTGTTCTGGCTCCTTAAGTGGCTCATATGGTCGTGGAAGGAGCCTTTTTTGAACATTTCTCTTTGTGTCTGAGAGCCTGTAATAGGTCCACGAGTTATCTATACATGGTGGGGCTGGCTGGCTAGCAAGAGGCAGTTGGCAGATTTATTAATTTACCTATAGCTGAGTTTCTCTTAAGCCTTATTTGTCTTGGTCTTAGACAGTAGCAGTGTACATAGAGCGAATCCACTCTGTTCTGGTGAGTATGTCCTTAGCATGAAGAAGACGTTGTCCACTTCCCCTGCAAAGAGGGAAGCTTGTGAGGCAGTTCCCTGTGCTAATGGGAAGTGTTGTCTAGTTCCAGGCTCCTCTCTATCTTCAATCCTTGAGCTCTTCCTCTTTGTGCATAAGACACCCCAGTCTTGGAAAGTGAACTCAAAGACCCAGTCAGGGTCTATGGGATGCAGAAAACCATCCCTTTCATGCATCCAAAGCATCTCAGTACCCCTCTTCTTCTAGCCAAAGCCAATCACTGGCTCACAGTTGCCAACAGGGTAAGGTTAAATTCCTGCAAAGCTCCCTAGACATCTCAAGCTTCCACCACCATGTCCTTTCAACCCTGTCTTTCCTACATTGTCTTCCAAGCCCTCTCCATATCCTGGACACAGCCTAACCAGAAGTCTTCAGTCTCCAATACAAATACACACACAGACACACACAGATATATAGACACACACAGACAGACACAGACACAAACACACAGATAGACACAGACACATAGACAGACAAAGACAGACAGACATAGACACACACAGATACACAGACATACAGACACACAGAGACACAGACATGTAGACAGACAGACAGACAGACAGACGGACGGACATACCCCTCTACTGCTTATCTACCCATGGCATTTGCTGTCACTCATTCACCAGCCACCAGGACAGTTTGATCTTCATTATGTTTGCCTTTTATGCTCCGGGAGCCTTTCAAATCCACTCCAGATACCACCTCTTCCTTGAAGCCTTTCCCAAATTCGGTGCTGTTTTCCAAGTGTTTGCTGATGCCTCCATTTACCATGATGCCTCATTCTTCTTCCCTCTTACCTGGGTGCTTCCTGTCTATCTTTCTCATTTACTTCCTTTCTTTGTTACTTAGCACTTTGCATCAAGTACTTGGGAGAGAAAGATTTTATATATATATAAAGAGAGAGGGAGAGGGAGAGGGAGAGGGAGAGGGAGAGGGAGAGGGAGAGGGAGAGGGAGAGGGAGAGAGAGAGAGAGAGAGAGAGAGAGAGAGAGAGAGAGAGAGAGAGAGAGAGAGAGAAGATAGTCTTGTTCTCTGATCTGGAGAAGTTTACCACTCAGAGGGGAAAACAGAGAGAACGGAAATCTTCATGCAAGCTGTTTGTCTATTTCCCCCTGCTAAATCTAAACCACCTTTGCCGGGAGGTGGTGGCGCACGCCTTTAATCCCCAGCACTTGGGAGGCAGAGGCAGGTCGATCTCTGTGAGTTTGAGGCCAGCCTGGTCTATTGAGTGAGTTCCAGAACAGCCAGGGCTTCGAAGAGAAACCCTGTCTTGAAAAACAAAACAAAACAAAACAAAAATTCTAAAACCACTTTCTACAAACAGTGCCAAAGAGTATATAGTTGGCACTCAAGATAAGTTTGCTGAGTCAGTAATATGTCAGAAGTATGCCTGTGTGTGTGTGTGTGTGTGTGTGCGCGCGCGCGCGCGCGCGTGCGTGTGTGTAGGCTGGAGGAGAACCTCTGGTGTTATCTTCAGCAACCCTGCCCACTTCCTTTGAGATGGGATCTCATTGGCCTGGAGCTCACCAATGAGGCTAGGCTGGCTGGCCAGTGAATCCCAGGCTCTTCCTGTCTCTGCCTCCCCACTGCTGGGATTCCAGGTGTGTGCTTGGCTTTTCACATGGATGCTGGGACTTGACCCTGGGCCCTCATGCTTGCCAAGCCAGCACTTTAGCCACTGAGCTGTCCTCCAGCTCCTTAGTTTTCCCCTCTTATGTGACCTGGGGCCCCAGCCCACCATCTACATCCGGGTGGTCTTCCCACCTTAATTAAACCTCTCAGAAACACCCTCACAGACAGGCTCAGAGATGTGCTTTTTAGTGATTCTAGTCCAGTCAAGTGGACAGTTAAATACCACATATGGGCTTGGTACAGGATGCTTGAACTGGAGAGTTTGCTTCTCATGCATAGAGCATCACATTGTCAATCTCACAACACTCAGAACACGGCCTTTGTTCTAGAAGTGCCTGGCACTGCTGCAGGGGAGCTTTGATAGCCATTGAGGATCAACGGCTGGGAGGATGGAACCTCTTACCATTTTCTGAATAATTAGCCCAATTCAACTCTTTCTTTCTTTTCTTTCTTTCTTTCTTTCTTTCTTTCTTTCTTTCTTTCTTTCTTTCTTTCTTTCTTTCTTTCTTTCTTTCTTTCTTTCTTTCTTTTCTTCCTTCCTTCCTTCCTTCCTTCCTTCCCAGGCACCGAGCTAGAAATTGAGACTTTCAGTGGTGAGAGGGGAGGTACCCAGTCCTGCAGTCAGTGGTGAGAGGGGAGGTACCCAGTCCTGCAGTCAGTGGTGAAAAGTGAGGTACCCAGTCCTGCAGTCAGTGGTGAAAAGTGAGGTACCCATTCGTGCCATCAGCAGCTGTTCAGGATGGGCAGAAATGATGGGTTGAGAAAAGCCCATCAAGAGTCACAGAATGTGGCAAAATGTGGTCGGTGTCTGGTAGGAGGATGGACTTGGCTATTCAAGAAGCTTGGGTGAGCACTGAGTGTGTTGATGGAGTTTTGGGTTGGAGAAGATCACACATTCCCTGAGGAATGGAGCCAGGAGAGAAACATGAAAACCAAAGACAGCAGAGCCCTGTAGCACCCACAGGATGACAGGAAAACGAGTCTGGGCTGCTCACTATTTCTGCTGATGGGAAAACAAAATATGTGTTCCAGATGCTCCCAGAGATACGCCAAAGGACCAGAGACAGTGTGACCTTGGATTTGCCATTCAACTTCAATAGACCTCAGATCCCCAGCTGAGAAGGCAAACATGTGTGGTCTGGGGCCGTCACCAGCTGGACTGTGGTTCCTAAAGTCGTGACCTTCCCCCTTATTCTGGTCCAGCCCTGGCCCTGCTCTGCATGTTGGGCCGTGTGTCCTGAGTGAGGGATGTTGATCCAGGAAGAGAGGAGGGTAGGCACTGGAAGAAAGGAGACTCAGTGGCAGACAGAGGGATGGCCTGGCTTTTAGTCTCTACTCTCATTCATTTCTTCTTGTTTCTTTAGCTGCAGAAGGAGAGGAAGAAAAAAAAATTAAGTGTGGTGGTTCCAGAACATTATTTAATGAGCTGTTTTAGAGTTAGGATTTAGCTGTGTAAACGTCTAATAAACTGTCTACATAAGCATTTGCAACCCAGAGGATTCAAGACACCAACGCCTTTGTTGTGTTATAAGTTATTAACTAATTTCTGGTTTCCTTTGGTGTCTGACTCTGCCAGAATATTGCAAGCCTTACCATGAGCTTTTAAAAACTTTAAGATTCTCTTTCCCTGATTCAACAGGTCACCTCAAGACCCCAATTTTGGGTTACAAAACAGACCATTCCATAGTGTGACAAGAGAGTAGGGGCTGGAGAAGGAACCGTCAGGATTAATGTGTGAGGGAAGCCAGCTGGCAGGGGGCTGGCTGGAGACCCTTCCCCACCTGGGCTCCATGCATTACACAGGGCATGCTAGGTCCGTATGAAGAGGAAGTCTGGAAGCCTGTCCTCACCAGGGCTTCATCGAATGAATGGAGCATGCTTGAGCAAGCCTAAGTACGAACCAGAGGGACAGGTGCTGTGTAAAGGTCGTGTAAGCACTGCCCGCCTTGTGACCCCGGCCTTCGGGGCTCCTTCCTCATCCCACTAGCCCATTCCCATTCTGGGGAGTGTTTTTCCTTTCTGAACAAGCCATCTCTGTTTTCAGTCTAGTTCCTAGACTCGGTGCCCTCTGAACTCCGACCTTCGGACTGGCTCTAGGCATGTTTTTCTTTTTTTCTTTCTTGAAATCTTTCTCAGATACTGGCCGAAATCCTAAGCATGCTTTTCCCGGCACTCTGGCTTTTCTCGTTCTTTTTCTGGAGACTCGCCCCTCCTGTGGCTGTCGGATTTCTCTCTCCCTCCTCCATCTCTCTCCTCCAGGAAGCTTGTCAAGATTTGCCGTTTGTCCTGTTTGGTTTTTTTTCTGAACCCCAATAAAACTGTCCTCAATCCTCCTTCTGAGTGGGTTTCTAAATTCCTTTACTAATGAGATGGGGAACCCCAAAAGGAAACACTGGTTTCCCTGGTGACTATAGGAAGTCTAGCCACCAGTCAGAAAGAGCGATGCTGCCCAGTATCAAATGTGTGGACTCTTCTCTCTGGGTGCGTGGTTTAACTATTCCCTCTCAAGTGACTTGGGGTTCCCCCCGTCTCAGAGGTGATGGCAGCTGAAATTCCCACCAGCCTCTCTGAATTGGAAAGTGTGAGGATGACTGAGTCGGTTCTCTTGGAAGCTTTTCGAACTTGGCTCTTCAGGATCCCCAGTCTGGTTTGGGTTCTATCTCCTCTAGGGCCTGAAATCTCTAAAAGATAATTTGTTTACACCGCTGAATTCTTTCCAACATATCGTTAAAGAGCCACAGGATTTTTGAGTTGGCGAGTCTTAGAAATGTAGTTAACTCACCCCTAATTCCCGAGACCCTCTACTGTGATGATGTGTTACCAACCAGCTGGCTCTATACAGATAGAAGCGCGCCCTCTGTCATTGCTGGCAAGGTTGGTTTGAGCGCCGAGGCTGGATAGGTGACTCAGAGGCTTCAATCTCCGAACTCTGAAAGCCAAGGGCCTATTGTTCCAGGCTCTAGAAGCCAAGGAGCTAGGTGCCCAGACACTCAGGTGCTAGGCGCGTTGCTCTGGGGAGAGTGTAACGGGCAGCAGCTCTCGCTGGCCGCCATTGTCATCCTTGCTCACAGCAGCAGCAGACAGCAGCAAGCAGCCCCAAGCGGGACCTTCTTAGAGCTCTGAAACAGACATGCGTGTTGGGACCCTTAGCTCAACAATGGCAAGCGTTCTTAGGCCCAGAGCATTGGGGTCCTTAACCCTAGACAGTGGCTAGTGACGGTGGCTAGTGACGGTGGCTAGCCCTTACATAAGCTCTCGGCCTCGGTGTCTGACAACCCTTCGTCTGTAAGATTTGGCAGCTCGCTGGGACTTTTCCAGCCACACCCCCACCTTTTCTTTTCAAGGTCTGTCTTCAGCCTAAGCCGCCCCACCCTCCACATTGCCTCTGGCATCTTTGCCCCCGCCCCCAGCCCCCTGCTCTGAGCACTCTGGAGCTCCACAGCTGCTCTTGCCGTTGCTAACTGCAGCCACAGCCACCTCCCCTGCTGCAGCCTTTGCTGCCCCTAAGGCTTGGCTGCCAGTTCCACTGCCATCTCCCCGCTGTGTTTCCAGTTCAGCCTGCTCTACTACCAGCAGAGCCCCTTAGCTGTGTACACCTCCAGAGAACAGGGCAAGCTCAGGACCCCCAGAATGAAGCCTTTTATGGGGCCTGATGTTGCAGCACCAAGAAGCAAAACTTGAATCTACTTAGAAGAAAGCATCCAGGATAATTCTTCGTCATGGTGGAGTGGACAGTGATGTGTTAGATACTCTGCTAAACGCGTATGCAATAGGGCTGGAGAAACGGCTCAGCAGCTCTTCCAGAGGACCAGGGTTCAATTCCTTGTCCCCACATGACAGCTCACAGCCATCTATAAACTCTGGTTCCACAGCCCCTCAGCCCCTCTTCTAATCTCCAAGGGTGCTGCCCACATGGGTGCACAGACGTGTATATAGGCAAACCACCTTAACAAAGACTATTGGGGTCCAGCCCCTCTATAGTCTTTTCTCAGAATTCCAGAGGAAATGCTACCAGTGGCGAATTAATTAATCTGAGAGATTCTGAAATAAATCTATTTACACGAAACTCTTTAGTCTATTCACTTTATTCTTCTGAATCAGTTCTCTCTATATTCTGCTTCTTTTCTGCTCTCATACTTAGTTCCTTGCCTGATACTCTCTGGATTCTTCTGCTCTTAGTTCTTTTCCATCTAGTTCTTCCCCATCTAGTTCTTTCCATCATAGTTCCCCAATCTAGCCCTCCTCAACCTAATCCTCCCCAAGTCTCTAGGTTTATAGTTATATACCCATGCAATAGCAATGCCCTGGCTAAGGCAGGGTCACAAGGCTTGAATTCCCTCAGGGTCAAAAGGAGGAGCAATATGATTCCCACAAAGAGAAGTAATTGTCAGCCATCATCTGCAACCCCAAAGGGAAGTGACAAATGGGGAATGCATCAACTGAGGGCTAAATTCAGTTAATAGATCCGAGAAAAGGGATTTATGTGCTCAAACTATATTCTTAGAAGTGGTTAGTTAAGATGTTAGGAGTTTTATGTCACTAAGTCATGGGTGAACTAAAACTGCCTATTTTTTCTATGGAGTTATAACTGTCTCAACCTAACCTCGGCTGTGCCATTTTCTGGCAGGGCGGAGGGAGTGAACTCAGTAACTAGATAGCCTGTGCCACAGCTTGATGTACCTGGTGTGTAAAGCCCTTTTGTTCTGAATTAATTGTTAAAGGGGAAGTCTAGAGATACCACTTGGGCTATGGAAGAAAGGAGGGTCTAAGCTTAATTTGCACAAGAAACAAAGCTATGTACTTAATTAACATCAGTTGGTGATTATCCCCATATGGATATTTGCTCCGGCCAGCAGGGCTTTAACGGGTTCTCGACCACCCTAAGGACAGAATGATAGGGACAGGAGACACAAAGGAATACATCAAGTCAATATTCTGATCAAGGTGCAACTTTATTTTTCTCCAGGAGGGTTTATATAGTTCCTGCAGGGTAGGGGGAGCAGGAAGCTGTTATCTGCATAGGGTGGGGCAAGCTAACAGGATGTTTATGTAGGATGTTTACAGGGTGAAAGATCAAGGGCTCTGACTCAATGTCCTGTTGCTAGGCAACCTGACTGTAAGATGATCTAGTTCCCTATCTTATCGGGAGTCTGTATTTTTCCACTAACTAGAGATTCTGTCCTTGTCCCTGACAGATATTTACCTTAATTCAGGAGACTAGCAGGTGGTCTGGATGCTTATCTTATCTGCAGTCTGTCCTTGGATGTTTGAGAAGTATCTCAGATAAAATACTTTTGTCCGGAGATGGCCCTAGCTGGATACTTACTAATGATGAAAATTACAGAAAGGCAGACTTCTGAGTCTAATGCTAAAAATCTAAAGGAACAAAAGCCTGAAAAGAGGGGTCTTGATTGTGTGAATTGTTGTCAACGCGGCTGGAGGAAGTTATCCAAATACCTTAATTGTATAGGGAAAAACTGTGCCCAATGAATGATCAATCACACTGTTAGAAGTTCTTAAGTAAAAATAATTAATTGGGAAAGCTACTAATGCACACAAGAAAATTATTGCAGGAACCAGCTAATATATTTAAAAGCTAATATCACCAAGATTCCTTAAGTCTTGGCTTTATCCTCTGGAAAGGCCTTTGGTTTCTTCCAGGTATAGCTTGTCATAGTCAGCTGAATTCCCACTACGTATTTCTGTGGCCCACAGCACCAACTATATACATAAAATAAAAAATAAATCTTTTAAAAAAATTATTTATTTTACATCCTGGCTACAGTTTCCCCTCCCTCCTCTCCTCTTAGCCTCCCCCCCTCCCCTGCTCTGTTTCCACCCCCCAATCCACTCCTCCTCCATCTCTGTTCAGGAAAGGCCAGGTCTCCCATGGATATCAACAAAACATGGCATATCAAGTTGCAGTAAGACTAAGCACCTCCCCGTGTTGAGCAAGGTGACCCAGTATGAGGAGTAGGATCCCAAAGGCTTGTAAAAGAGTCATAGACTGCACCTGATCCCACTGTTAGGAGTCCCACAAGAAGACTAAACTACACAACTGCCACATACATGCAGAGTGCCAAGGTCAGTCCCATGCAGGCTCCCTGATTGTTGGTTTGATCTCTGTGAGCCCAGGTTAGTTGATTCTGTGGGTTTTCTTGTGGTACCCTTGGCCACTCTGGCTCCTACAATCCTTTCTCCTCCTCTTCTGTAAGATTCCTAGAGCTTTTCCTAATGTTTGGCTGTGGATCTGCATCTGTTTCCATCAGTTGCTGAATGAAGCCTCTCTGATGACAGTTGGCCCAGGCACCAATCTATGAGTATAGCAGAATATTATTAGGCATCATTACATTGACATTTTTTTTCTCCAGTTGTGTTTGGTTCTATCCTAGGTTTCTGGGTCATTCAGCCTGTTGCTCTTGGTGCTCCAGGCAGTGTCATGGGTGGGCTTACTCTCCTGACATGGGTTTTAGGCTAGATTGGTCATTGGTTAGCTACTCCCTCAATCTCTAGACCACCCTTACCTTACCTCAGCACATCCCATAGGCAAGACAAGCTGTAGGTCACAGGTTATATGGCTGAGTTGGTGCCCCAATTCCTCCATTTGAAGTCTTGCCTAGTGACAGGAGATGGCCAGTTCAGACTACATATCTGCTATTGCTAGGAGTCTTGGCTGGGGTCATCCTTGTAGATTCCTTGGAGATTCCCTTGCACCAGGTTTTTACCTGATCTTGAAATGCTCCCAGTGGTGGTTTGAAAGAAAATAGCCCCTAAAGTGAGTGGCACTATTAGGAGGTGTGGCTTTGTTGGAGTAGGTGTGGTCTTGTTGGAGGAAGTGTGTTGTAGTCAGAAAGTTTCTCCAGTCCTGCCAAACCCCTGTAGTCCTGCAGCCTGCTTATAAAATAATCACTCAGAAGCTTATATTAATTATAACTGCTCAGCCATTAGCTCAGGCTTATTACTGACAAGCTCTTACATTTAAATTAACCCATAATTCTTATTTATGTTTAGCCACATGGCTTGGTACCTTTTCTCAGTTCTGCCTTGTCATCTTGCTTCCTCTGTGTCTGGCTGGTGACTCCTGACCCAGCCTTCCTCTTCCTAGAATTCTCCTTGTCTGCTCGCCCTGTCTATACTTCCTGCTTGACTACTGGCCAACCAGCATTTTATTTATCAACCAATCAGAGCAACACATATTCACGGTATATAGAACACAGCAGTGTGTCACTGTAGGGATGGGTTTTGAGGTCTCCTATTCTCAAGATACTACCCCTTGTATCAGTCTACTTCCTGTTATCTGCATATCAACATATAGCAGCTCTTTCTCTAGCACCATATCTGCCTGGATGCCACCATGTTCCCCACCATGATGATAATGGACTAAATCTCTGAAACTGTAAGCTGCGGCCTCAATGAAATGTTTTTCTTTAGAAGAGTTGCCGTGGTCATGGTGCTCTTCACAGCAATAGAACACTAACTAACACATGTCCCCCTTTCTAGTAGTCTCTTTCAGTACTCTTCCCCCTCTACCATCTAACCAGATCACTTATGTTCCTATCCCCACCCACATGCAGTCCACTCACACAGTCTCTTCTATTTCCCCTTCCTCGGGAGATCTGGGTGTCCCACCCACACCCCACTCTTGAGGCCTCCTTGTGACCTAGTCTGACTGGGTCTATGGATTGTAGCATAGTTTGTAACTAGAGTTTTCCTGCCTTGCCCACAGTCTGGACAAATCTTTGTCACCTGCCAGTCCCACAGACCCAACCAAGTAAACACAGAGACTTATATTGCTTACAAACTATATGGCCATGGCAGGCTTCTTGCCAACTGTTCTTATAGCTTAAATTAATCCATTTCTATAAATCTATACTTTGCCACGTGGCTCGTGGCTTACTGGCATCTTCAGATGCTGCTTGTCATGGCGGTGGCTGGCAGTGACTCCTTCAGCCTTCCTGTTCTTTCTTTTCTCCTCTCTGTTAGTCCCGCCTATACTTCCTGCCTAGCCACTGACCAATCAGTGTTTTATTTATTTATTGACCAATCAGAGTAATTTGACATACAGACCATCCCACAGCAATAGTTATCCTTTATTTTACAGCTAATATCCACTTATGAGTGAGTATATACTATGTTTGTCTTTCTGGGTCTGGGTTACCTCACCTTAGATGATTTTTTTCTTAGTTCCATCCAAAAAATAAATCTTAAAAGCATAAGTAACAAAATAAAACCCAGACAAATTGGGCTTTATAATATTTGAAATCACTGTGTCTTAAATTATGTCTTAAGAAGGTGAAAATATAATCCACAGAATGGGAGGAGTCTCTTTGCAAGTCATTTATTATCTGCTATGTGTCTAGTATCAGGATAGATATATAAGCAATTATTTCTACACAGCAGTAAAAGCCTACTTAAAAGTGGGCATCATACAAATGTTTCTGCAAGGAAGATATATAACTGCCCAATAAGAATGTGAAAAGATATAATCAGTTTTCATAGGGAAATGCAAATCATACCACAATGAAGTACCATTTGTACTTACTAGAATGGACATATGCATTGTCTCATGCAGTTGAGGCTGGCTTTAACATCATTATGTAGTTGAGAATGAACTTGAACATTAGATTCCCATGCCCTCTTCTCCTAAATTATGGAGTTACAGGCATGTGCCACCATACTCAGCAAATTTTTGTTGTTGTTGTTTTTTTTTACTTTATTTTATGCATGTGGATGTTTTGTTTGCGTGTATGTATGTGCACCACTTATATTCAGTGATTACAGAGTCCAGAAGAGGGCATCAGATCCCCTAGAACTGGAGTTAAAGACTGTTGGGAGATGTCATGTGCGTGCTAGGAATTAAACCCAGGTCCTGCAGGGTGGCGGTGGCACATGCCTTTAATTCCAGCACTCAGGAGGCAGAGCCAGGCAGATCTCTGTGAATTTGAGGCCAGCCTGGTCTACAGAGCAAGATCCAGGACAGACACCAAAACAACTCAAAGAAACTTTGTCTTGGAAAACAAAACAAAACAAAACAAAACAAAACAAAACAAACAAACAAACAAAAAAGAGCAACCAGTGCTCTAAATGCTAAGTCATCTCTTAAGTCCCCCAGCAAGTTTTTAAAAAAAGAATATGGAAAAATTGGAGTATTTACACCCATACAAAAATTTGTACATAATGTTTATGACAGTCTTACCCGTAATAGCCCAATCCTAAAACCAATCCAAATGTACAGAACTGGCTGTAGATTTAAAAGCATACAGCTACATAATAGAATATAAGTCAGCTAGTAAAAGAATGAAGTATTGAGACATGATACAGCATGGGTCAACTTTGGAAACAAATGAAAGTAGTTCAACCCAAAAGGCCACGCAGGGACAGGAGAGGGGGAGTTGCCAGGATGTGTTGGAATGGGGGAATGAGGAGTAATTGCTGATGGGTTGTGTTTTTGTTCTGGAGTCTCGAAAATGTTCTGACATTAGGGTTGAGGGTTGCATGCCTGGTATATACTCTAACATGCACTGAATTGTACACCTTTTCATTTTAAAACATTCTTGACAGTTTCATAATGCGTATGAGGAATTTTAATTTTTTTTACCCCATCCCCCTCTCTCACTGAATCCCTTCTTACCAACAATCCCCTCCTGCTTTCCTGTCTTTTTGTGTGTGACACTGAGTTTAACGAGACTTGCTTGCATTGGTGTGGTATTTACTGGAGCATGAGCAACTAACATGTGTCACACCACTGAAGAAAACGAAGCCTCGTCCTTCAGCAAACATTAACTGCCAAGAGCCTGTCAAGGATAGGTGGGACCTAACAGCCCTGCATCCATGAAGAGGTAGATGTTGACAGGCTCAGTCCTGTGCAGGTCCTGTGCAGATAACCAGGGCTGCAGTGAGTTCATGAGTACACAGCTGTTGTGTCCAGAAGGCAATGTTTTTTTTTTTTTCTGCACATCTCCCCATCCTCTTGGCATGTACACTTTAAAGGGGTAAAGAGTTTAGCACTTTACAGTGTATGAACTGTGTATCAATATATACACATATACAGTGTGTGAACTGTACACCAAATAACAAAAAAGCTAATAAGTAAAATGTGTGGTGTGTTAGAGTACAATGAGTATCTCTTTCAAAATCACTGTTCACACAGGCATCCAGTTACTACCTGGGGTTTCACTTTCCTTTTGGCTAAAGAGACAGGGTCTCTTGCAAAAGCAGATTCCAACTGGTCTATTCATCTTCCTGCATGAGTCACCGATTCAAAAGAGTGCTGAGAAAGCTCTAGAATAAAAGCCATCTCTTCCACCTTTACCGTCTTCTTGAAGGCATGCCTATTTGAAAGCATTGGCTATTTCCATTCTTCTTTTTGTCATTTTTTAAAAATAAGGAACAACTCTTATTTGATGGTATTTCTGTGAGATTTTAATTCCCCATGAAGATTTCAGATTGAATGTGAACCAAGTGGAGAGAAATGATGAACTTAATGTTGTTTTAACCCTTGTGATGTTATGGTTTGGATGTGAAATGCCCACTTGTTGTACAGCAGTAGCCTTTGGGCCAGACTTCTGCCACCTTCCAGTTTTTTGTTTTTTTGTTTTGTTTTCTTGCCAAAGATCATTACCGATGGGCTTGTTGATGTTAATTTTCCTTCTTGGAAGGAGGAGTGGGAAGGGTCATTGGACCCTCACCTGAGTATCTAGCCACTCCCTCCAACCAGCTGCATACAATTCTGCCCTAATTGCAGGGAGCCCTGGGGTCTCTGGGAAGGGGCAAGAGAACACAGGTGAGGAAGGATGAGGAGAGGGAGCTTCTTTACACAGCCATGGGGATCATCTCCATCCATGCCGGGTACAGACGTTCCAGTGTGGCTGTTCCCTTCTGTAACCCCTCACCCACTGATCTGTAAGTAATCAATTCATTGGATCCCCCGAGGGAACTTTGGTGGGACCCCACCTTGGTTTGCAGTTGGAACCATGGGAGGAAGAGTTAGTCACTGCTCATGTCTCCCCCAGTGAAGGGATTTCAGCATCATCCCCAAGGCTCACATTTGCACACTTGGTCCACAGCCGGTGATGCTGTTCTAGAAGGTTGTGGAACCTTTGAGAAGTGGGACTTAGCTAGAGGAAGTGTAATCTCTGTGGTCTGCCCTACTTCCTGCTCCCTCTCTTCCTCCGGGTTCACTGAGATGTGAGCACACACAGTTTTACACGTGTCTGCCCTGCCGTGATTCCTTCTATCACCACAGACCGTGAGTCCAAATACACTCTCCTTCCGCTAAGTTCTTATTTAGTCGCAGTGATAGAAAATTTACCTAGAGAGGACAACAGCAACAGCTCTGTGCCATGCCGTGTGGCTGGGGTGAGCAGGACTCAACCGTGCGCTGCCTCCGGCCACCAGAGAACGACATCAACAGCCTCTGGCGTTGGGCACCATTACGTTGAGCGAGTGCAGGCTGGGGAGGTGGAAGAGAGAGAGAGTAGTGCACGGGCTGGGGAGAGGCAGATCTGCAGAGGTGAGCGTGCTGAGGAACAGGCCGACATGAATGACCTGCCTGCCACGAGTCCAGGTTGATGTCTGAGCCTGGGTTATAGCCAAGAGCCATTTGGTCCAAGGTCCTGAAACAGCTGAGGGGGACTGTGTTGATGTCTGTGGCTCCTGTCGCCACTGAGGGCCATACAGAGGCTTATAGTCTGGGCTGTCACCTGGGGCCATGTTGGTGTCTGAGGGCCACACCGCCATGGGGTGGTGGTGGTGGTGGCGGCATGCTGATCTCAGTGGCCTGCACTACTAATGGTGCCATGGTGCCATCTGAGCCATGGCTGCTTCCTAGGACCATGTGTATTGATGTCTGTGGTCCATGTTGCCACCAAAGGTCACATGGATGCCAGGGGCCTAGGCTGCAACCTGTGGCCATGTGTGTGTCGGAGGCTTGTGCCGCCACAAAGGCCAAGATGATTTGAATGGCCTGCGCTGTCACCTGGGGCCATGGTGTCATCTTGGCCAGGGCTGCTGCTAAGAACCATGTCTGGGTCTGTGGCCCTGCAGAGGTCAAGGTCTGAGGTGATATCATGGTTTCTGTTACCACGGAGAGCTCTGCGGATGCTCAGAGTCTGGTCGGCCACCTGAGACCATGTTGGTGTCTGAGGGCCACGCTGCTGCCAGGCCATACTGATCTGGGTGGCCTGGGTTGCCACTGGGGCCATGGTGATGTCAGGCCTGAGCTGTTGCTGAGAGCTATGTCTGGGTGGGTGGTCCTGATGGAGCTGGGGTCTGTGTTGATGTCCATAGCCGATGTCACCAGAAGGGGTTGTAGGAACCACATGTGTTGAAACCTGAGGGCTGTCTACGCCCCTCACTGGCCCTGGGATAGCTGGTCCTGCCTCTCACTGGATACTGCTGCAGGAGTGCTGGCCCTTGCACTCAGGGAAAGATGGCCTCACCTCTCACCACGGGCTTGTACCTCACTTGGGCAGCACACTAGAGCTGACCTTGTTGTCAAGGACCCAGGTGAGCTGGCCCTGAGGGCCTGAGAGCAGCAGAGTTGACCCCGCCAGACCTCATTGGCGGTGTGGTGGCGGGAAAGATGTCCTTCCTACCCTGCCCCTTGGGAGAGTTGGCCCCGGCCAGGGTCATGAGAGTAAGAGAACTAGTCCTGCCCCTCACCACCTGCAACACATAGGAGAGCGGACCCTGCACTCTGCCTGGGTATCACACTAGAGCTGATCCTGGTGTGTGTGTGTGTGTGTGTGTGTGTGTGTGTGTGTGTGTGTACAGATGAGCCAGTCCTGAGAGCAGGAGAGCAGACCTCGTTCCCCCTCAAATGCCCCCTACAGTAATTGGGGGAGAGGGCCCTGTACCTCACCTGGGCAAGATGGTGGAGCTGGCTCTCGTGGTGTGAATGTGAGTGGAGAACTGGCCCACTCCTTCCTGCAGGCTGCATTGGGTGGGCTGGCCGAGGCAGTGTCACTCTGGTGGTGACAATGGGGGAAGCTGTCAGGCTGACCAGTCCAGCTGTCACCCAGGCCCAGGACCCGAGCTGTGAGTTGGCCCACCCCAACATCCACCTCATCTATGGACTGTTAGAGCATGAAAGGGTAGGAGCCTACAGATCCAAAGCTGCAGTACTCCACAACACAGGACAAAGGCGGGGTGTCTGGGGTGGGGTGGGGTCGGGGGGAGGAGTCCAGGGAACCTGGGCCCTGGTGAGAGCCCTTTGTTGATGGTGTGACAGAGGTCAGAGGCCTCAGATCAGACCGATGACTCATGACAATGAACATTTGTAAGTGTTGCCAGTGAGGATGAAAGGGTAAAAAGCACAACTTCCAGGAGGAGATTCTTCTCTTTCTTCTTCTTCTTTTTTTTTTTTTTTTTCCGAGACAGGGTTTCTCTGTGTAGCTTTGCGCCTTTCCTGGAACTCGCTCTGTAGATCAGGCTGGCCTCAAACTCACAGAGATCTGCCTGGCTCTGCCTCCCGAGTGCTGGGATTAAAGGCGTGCACCACCACTGCCCGGCTTGTTCTTGTTCTTCTTCTTCTCTTTCTTCTCCTCCTCCTCCTTCTTTTGTTTTTGGGGGAGTTGTAAGGGCAGAGGGTGGATGTGAGGGGATGGAGAAATGGATGGGGTCTGGATGTGTGATATGAAATCTGCAAAGAATTAATAGAAGTTAATTTTTCAGGTGATTCCCAGACCCATGAGAACAATGTTTACAATCGTTTGATGGAGAAAACATGAGGAGTCATCATTGGCTTCTTGGAAAAAGTGATGAGCACAGTCATTGTCAGAATAAGAGCAGAGGATAAAGCATAGTGAGCGCATAATTTGTGAAGAACAGGCTTTGTGTGAGGATGGTGGTACTGGTGCGAAGAGCCTGGGCATGGTGATCTCCAAATCTGGGGAAACATTCTCAATCTGCCATGTATCAAGTCACTTTGTGCCTCAGTTTCCCTATCTGTCACATAGCTACAGTAATTCTGAGATGATACTTGTAAAGTGCTGAGGGAGGTTCTTGAGCCACATGCAGGGCTTAACAAACATCTGTTTTCAGCAAATATTCCACATGTTGGATGGATGCTGCATAAATAAACTTGCTTTTTTGTTGAAAATACTTCTTTTCAGCACACCATCTTGTGAGTAGTTCCTGGTATTCAATATTGCATATTGTGGTGGTTTGAATGTAACTGGCCCTCCTAATCTCATAGGGAGTGGCACTATTAGGAGGTGTGGCTTTGTGGGAGTGAGCATAGCCTTGTCGGGGGACAGCTTTTGCTTAAGCTTCGCTCAGTGTCACAGTCATTCAACTTCCTGTGGCCTGCAAGATGTAGGACTCTTAGCTACTCCAGCACCACGTCTGTCTGGATGCCTCCATGCTCCCTGTCATGCTAATGGATTGAATCGCTGATATTGTAAACAAGCCACCCAAATTAAATACTTTCTTTATAAGAGTTGCCATGGTCATGGTGTCTCTTCACAGCAACAGAAACCTTAACTAAGATGCATATAATTCATATTGCATTTTTTTTTCAGAATAAAAGTTAAGAAACTTCCATTAGCAGAATGAAGCTCCAGCTAATTGCATTTGTCCTAATCCTTTGGACTGAAACGCTGGCAGATCAGAGCCCAGGTACTAGTATATTTTTTGTTCATTATCATTTGGGGAAAAATACTTTTTTTAAAAAATTTTTTTGAGATAGGGTTTCCCTGTGTAGCTTTGGAGCCCATCCTGGAACTCACTCTGTAGACCAGGCTGGCCTCAAACTCATAGAAATCTGCCTGTCTCTGCCTCCTGAGTGTTGGTATTAAAGGCATGCGCCACCATACCTGGCCTCGAAAATAAATATTTTTATGTTTTATTAAACTTCAATAAAAAGAAATACTTTATTTATAACAGATCTAAGTACACAACACTTGGTATTAGTCACAGAACATAGTATTCAACAGACTTCATCCCTTAAAGGTGGGGAAAGTTATGGGTAAAAAAAAAATCATGTTATGTAGCCCTGCCTAGAAAATCTTTACTCACTGATTTGCATTGCTCTCAACATCTCATATCTCTGTGAATACAATAAACCCACTTGTGTATTGAGTAGTTTGAGCCTTATCTTTAGAAATGTTGCAGAAACGCTGACCAGTGGACAGGCAAGCAGGCACTTGGAAGAAAGCAAGAGAATGCAGCTTTATTTGCATGGGCTTGGACCCAGGCTAATGCTTTCTAAAGTTGAGCCCCAACCCACAGTTATTTACAGCTTTTATAGATAGGCTGGATAACAGTGTTGAAATCCTTGACGATGTGAGCATCTGAGGGTGGTCTTTGAGGCCTAGCTCCACCAAGGGGAATCTCCATCATAGACATGATCACAGGAACAAACACTGTAGGTAGAAGTTCAAACATTCCTTCCTCTGCGGGCTGGATCTGTGGAGTGAGCAGATAGCTGTGGCAATCATTTCTTCCTGCTAATGTTTGCCTTCCTGAGAGGAAACGGCTCCAGCAAGCTTGCAGAACTCAGCATGCTAAACTATTTCAGAAGTAAACTCCAATCCACTCTATTCCTTCTTTGTCCTATAGTTTCTGGGTGTCTTCACTAGGGTTCTGTTCCTGTGATAAAGCCCCATTGACCCACATCACCTTGGGGAGGAAAGGTTTATTTAAGCTTACAGTTCCACAGCACCATGTGTCAACTGAGGGAAGTCAGGGGAGGGACACAGGGCAGGAACCTGGACACAGGAGCTGATGGAGAGGCCATGGAAGAGAGCTTCTTAAGGCTTTCTCATAGCCTGCCCAGCCTGCTTTCTTATAGCACCCAGGCCCGCCAGCTTGAGAGTGACACTGTCTACAGTGAGCTGGGCCTTCCCATATCAATCATTAATCAAGAGAATGTTCCACAGGCTTGCCCACAGGCCAATCTGGTGAGGCAGTTTTTGTTTCAATTGAGATTCCCTGTTCTCAGTTCACTCTGGCTTGTTCGGTGTGATGTTGATGCAAAACTAGCCAGCACACTAGGCAAGGATTATTATTAGGTTATCATAATAAAGAGTAGTAGTTTGATTTTGATATATATAATCCATCTATCTTTCATACACACACACACACACACACACACACACATTTTCATTCTTCCCCTTTAGTAGGTAGAAGACAAAGAATCCTGTATAGAAAACATAATCAAAGTGTTTCTGTGACTAAACCGTTGCCTCTTTCCCCCTTTACAATATGAAATACACATGCTGAGTATCTCCAATCTGAACATCCCCAGTCTGCGATGTTCAAGATCTCAAACTGAGCCCCAGCCTACCAAAAGATGCAGCTGCATTACAGCCTTCCCAGAGCTGCTTTGTCAAAGAAGCCATACCTGTAATCTTCTCCTCTATCCAGTTCTTGGGGATGGTCTATGGCCAATGGTGGGCCCACAGGGGAGTTAAAAACTGTCTCCTTTGCCTGTACATGGGATAGCTCAGCCACCTTCAGACTAGGCCTGGTGATGCATTGGTGACCTCCCTCTGCTTCATGCCCATGTCTGATTCCCGATTCTCTTGTTCTGTGATCCTCAGACGATTCCATGCACCTAAAATCTGCCTTTACTCTGCTCTTAAATTCTCCAGCCCAAGGCAACTGCTTATTCTGTGCTGTTTCCAAAAATAGTTCTTAGTCCTCAAACCACATTGGGACCTTCTGGGGTGCTCCCATGTCACTAATTTTGTAGTACAATATCACAGTTTGGGGCTCCAGAAATAAAAAGAAAATCAATTGCCTTCAGAAATAGATTTGAGAAAGAAGAATCTGTTGGCTAACTTAACTAATGTCCCCGTGACATGCCAGGCAAAACAAGTGATTTCTTCTGTTTGACTTCCAGGGAAAAACCATCTTTGGAATTATGATAAAACCATAGGGACACAAGGATGTAGTCTCAAGTGACTAGTGAGGTCTAAAATGTGATGGTAGAAATAAAACTGTATTTGCTGTCTTTATGACGCAGGGCCAGGCCCCGAGTATGCAGATGTGGTGTTTCTGGTGGACAGCTCTGATGACCTGGGGATTAAGTCCTTCCCATTTGTGAGAACTTTCCTCAACAAGCTGATCAGCAGCCTCCCCATCGAGGCCGACAAGTACCGTGTGGCCCTGGCCCAGTACAGCGATGCTCTCTACAACGAGTTCCAGCTGGGCACCTTCAAGAACAGGAACCCCATGCTGAACCACCTGAAGAAGAACTTTGGGTTCATCGGTGGGTCCCTGAAGATAGGGAACGCCCTGCGAGAGGCTCACAGGACCTATTTCTCTGCATCCACAAATGGAAGAGACAAGAAACAGTTCCCCCCAATCCTGGTGGTGCTGGCTTCAGCCGAGTCTGAGGATGATGTGGAAGAGGCTTCGAAAGCCCTGTGGGAAGATGGGGTGAAAGTCATCTCGGTGGGGGTGAAGAAGGCTTCTGAGGAAAACCTGAAGGCCATGGCCACAGCCCAGTTCCACTTCAACCTCAGGACTGTCAGAGACCTCAGTTTGTTTGCCCCAAACATGACGCAGATTATCAAGGACGTGACTAAGTACAGGGAAGGAACAGCTGTGGCCCTTATCACACCTGAAGCCCCAACTACACCTGCAGCTCCAGCCACAGCTGCAGCCCCAGCCACACCTGAAGCCCCAGCCACACCTGAAGCCCCAGCCACAGCTGCAACCAATGCTGATCAGACAGGTAGGAAACCCTTGAAGAGGAGCCCAGTCCCCACGGGCACAGCATATGGCCGCCCTTCCCCATGGCAGCTCTCACCTGGTACTTGTGACCAGCTGTATTGAGCTGTTGGGAATTTCCACACATCAACCTTTTCTTGGCCTCTGTCTGTGCCATTTCTCTGGCACCAACCCTTTTGCCTTCCTCTGCCTCCTTTTGGCAGAACAGCTCTGTCATTTCAATCTCAACTCTGCGTTCATCCTCTCTTGGCTTTCATTTTAGGTCCCAGCATTCCTTGGGCACATCTTATGACAGCAACATTTCCCATAATTCTCCATCTCTGTCCCTGTCCTACAGCCATGACTGGGGAGGGTCACAAGGGCAGAACTGGCAACTTGTGTTAATCTCTGTGCTCTTTGAGCCTAAGACAGCGAGCTGGTGGTGTTTTTTTTTTTTTTTAATGTTTAATTCATTTTACGTACCAACCACATATCCCTCTCTCATCCTTCCCTCCCCCTCCCCCTCCCTCATCCCCTCCTCCAGCAGGGTAAGTTCTCCCACGGTAGGACAGTTAAACCTGGTACATTCAGTTGAGGCAGGACCAAGCACCTCCCCACTTTATCAGGGGTGAGTAAGGTGTCCAACCATAGGTAATGGGATCCAGAAAGCCGGCTCATGCACCAGGAATAGATCCTGATCCCAATTGCCAGGGGCCCCTCAAACACCCAGCAACACAACTATCTCCTGTATGCAGAGGGTCTAGTCTGGTCCTATGCAGATTCCACAGCAGTCGGTCTAAAGTTCATGAGTTCTTTTGAGCTTGGTTCAGTTGTCTCTGTAGATTTCCCCATCATGATCTTGACCCTCCTTGCTCATCTAATTCTTCTTCCCTCTCTTTGACTGGACTCATGGAGCTCGGCCTGGGGCATGGTTGTGGGTCTCTGCATCTGCTTCCATCAGTTAAAGTATATAATGACAGTTAGGGTATTCACCAATTTGATTACCAGGGTAGGCCAGTTCAGGCACCCTTACCACTGTTGCTAGTAGTCTAATCTGGGGTCGTTTTTTTTGTGGATTCCTGGGAATTTCCCTAGCACCAGGTTTCTTCCTAACCCCATAATGTCTCCCTCTATCAAGATATCTCATTCATTGCTCTCCCACTCTGTCCCTCCCCCAACTTGACCATCCCATGCCCTCATGTTCTTAACTCTCATTCCCTACCCTCTATTGCCCCCCTCACCCCCAGTTTACTCCTCTGTTTCCCCTTCCCAAGGTGATCCATGTGTCCCTCTTAGGGTCCTACTTGTTTCCCAGCTTCTCTGGAGCTGTGGGTTGTAGTCTGGTTATTCTTTGCTTTACATCTAGTATCCACTTATGAGTGAGTACATATCATGTTTGTCCTTCTGAGTCTGGGTTACCTCACTCAGGATGATATTTTCTAGTTCCAGCCATTTGCCTGCAAATTTCATGATGTCACTGTTTTTTTTTTTATAGCTGAGAAATAGTCCATTGTGTATATGTACCACATTTTCTTTATCCATTATTTGGTTGAGAGGCATCTGGGTTGTTTCAAGTTCTGGCTATTACAAATAATGCTGCTATGAACATAGTTGAGCAAGTGTCCTTGTGGTATGATTGAAAATGCCTTGGATATATGCCCAAGAGTGGTATCATTGGGTCTTAAGGTAGATTGATTTCCAATTTTCTGAGAAACCACCACACTGATTTCCAAAGTGGCTGTACAAGTTTGCACTCCCACCAGCAGTGGAGGAGTGTTCCCCTTGTTCCACATCCTCTCCAACAAAAGCTGTCATCAGTGTTTTTGATCATAGCTATTATGACAGGTGTAAGATAGTATCTCAGAGTCGTTTTGATTTGCATTTCCCTGATGACTAAAGATGTTGAGCAATTCCTTTAATGTCTTTCATCCATTTAGGAATCTTCTGTTGAGAATTCTCTGTTTAGATTTGTAGCCCATTTTTAAATTGGATTGTTTGGTATTTTGCTGTCTAGTTCCTTGAGTTCTTTATATATTTTGGAGATCAGCTCTCTGTCAGATGTGGCGTTGGTAAAGATATTTTCCCATTCTGTAGGATGTTGGTTTCTTATTATGAATAAGTGAAAATCTGACTGTTATAGGCACCAGAAACCCATCTAGATGGTTCCTTTTCCTTCATATTCCTGGTGATGTGAGGCTGATGAGCAGTAAGTCAGTAAGTGCCAGTCAGCCAGCATACTACAGCTAGCATATCCCACTCAATAGGAGTGAGGACTGTGGAATGAGAGGCTTGTCAGCACAGGTTCATGCTTTGTACCACACAGGCAGCACAGGGGTGACTCAGCTGGTCAGAGGTGTGGTGGGCTGTGATCTTGGGCTTGTGTATGCCTAGTGGCATAACCTTTCCTGCACCATTTCTTTTGAGCATGTCTCTAATGAGTACTAGCACCTGCTCCAGACAAAAAGGCACTTGTTACCTCTGCAGCCATGTAGTCAGTCATTCTATGGTGATAGCTTCACGTTTATAATTAAATACTTCACATTTTCATATATCTAACATTAGGCTGTGTTTCTGTGATGCATCAGTGGTGCTTTTAGGAGACTCTGAAATGCTGCTATAGGATGTCTCTCCCAGAAGAATATATCTTTAAATGGAGGAATATTGGAAATATTTATTGAAGGCTTATGGGTATGAATGAGAGCCAACTGGAAGCAGCTCAGATTGAATTGGCTCAGTATCTCCCTTACTTATGTAATTCAAGACCTCAGCCCTTACCTTTCCTATGTGAAATTCTCCCATTTACTTTTCCATGGACCCCCAAGCACATCTCATGGGACTGTCCCTTTCTGTAAGACCCACCATCCATGCTGACCCCCAAGCACATCTCATGGGACTGCTCCTTTCTGTAAGACCTCATCATCCATGCTGACCCCCAAGCACATCTCATGGGACTGTTCCTTTCTGTAAGACCCCACCATCCATGCTGACCCCCAAGCACATCTCATGGGACTGTTCCTTTCTCTAAGACCCCACCATCCATGCTGATGTCTACTGCATTGAGAGCTACTGGGGATCAGCATTTACCCCAGCTATCGCAGTGTGTCCTTAGGGAGGGGTGATGACCCCAGCCATTGCAGCATGTCCTTAGGTGAGTTCTGATTTCTATCCCAGAAGCCACCTCTGTTAGCTTCCAGCTTCCAGCTGGCAGGTACCTGCTCTGCCTTTCCTTCAGCTCCCAGGAAACCCGGGTATTTCATATAGAAACACACAGAACCTTCTCTTCATTGACTTTGATTCTTGATTCCCTTGGCCTAAAGAGGAAATGCTAATGCCCCATTAGCTCACATCTTCCTATTGAAGGATGCTTTACTTGTGTCTTAGGTGACTTTTCTATGAAGATTTCAAATCAGAATACCGTGAGTCCAGTAGTCACTGGGGAGGTGGCCCTAGATAGCATCAGTAAGAAACAAGAGAAATAGGAGGCTGCATGTGCAGGCACAGAGCTGGTGATGAAGCAAACGGGCCAGTCAGCTCTAGACAGGTGTGTAGCAAGAATGCTGTGCTGGCAAGAAGCCTGGCCACGTCTTTGGAGTATCATAGGAGAATCCTTAGCTGAGTGGACTTCCCTGGCTGCTCTCTGACGCTTAGTCTGGTCTCTCAGGGACAATGGAGCTCTGTCACCTTTTAGGGGCCCCGTGTACTGATCACACTTCTCTTACTCCTTCTTATAGTACAAGACAGGGTACTGCTTGGAAGGACCCCATCCTTGCCTTCTAGAAGTTAAAGCAAGGGCTGTCATCAGTGAGGTCTGAGTTTAAAGTATGGCTGGACTGCTTAGGACCTTGGGTAGTTTTCTTAACCTGGGAGCATCTGTTCCCTTCCTTGTAAAGTCAGGAAGATTGTGTCTGTTGTCTAACAATGGCGAAGTGACCTGCCTGACTTTTGTTTATTGCTATTGAAAATAACAGCTGTTGGCAAATAGACGCTGGCTTGAGTGGGTCATGCTGGGGGCTTGGCTTAGCTGGTGGTGTGGGCTTCTGAGTGAGGTTTATGAGAATACGTTTTCATTAATTCTCTACAGATATTCTATTCTTGTTCTCACACCAGGTACCTGACACCAGAGAGCCAGAGATAAGTAAGACATGTTTTCTGTTTTCTAGGGTCAGAGAAGCTAATGGGTAGCTCTTGGCAAGATTAAGCTTGTCTCGTGACTCTGCTTTGCACAGACGTGATTCATCCACTCATGTTTGTAGTACATGTTTGCTGTGAATATGGTGACTTTGTCTTAGATCGGATTCTTCCAAACAACTGCTCGTGTGACATCTCCTCTTGGATGCTCAATGCTGTGTGAAATCTAGCATGCCTGAAATGGAACTCTTGGATCCTACTTGTAACTCATTCCCACTGTCTCAGAAGGACACACTGCCACTATCCATTCAGATGTGCAAACCCCAAGCCTAGGCGTTTCCCGTTCTTCTCCTGCTGCTCTGCCTTCCTGCTGTTACCCTGTTTAGAGTCAGCATTTCCTTCCTGGACCAGGGCAGTTGTTTGTTGTAACCTGGAATTCATTATTTCCCTTCAGCACCTGGAGGGATGCTGAGAAATTTAAAACAGGTCATGTGACTTCCGGGTGCTCTGACCTCATCATCACATCATCATTGTTTTTCCCTCTGGCTCTAGCCACTGTGTAGTTCTTGCTTGTCCCCCTTTTGCTATCCTTTCTACTAGAATTTCTCTTCCTTCCGAATTTCCTATGATTGGATCCTACACTCACCTATCATCCAAATGTGATCCTTTCAGAGAGGCCTCCCCTGACTTCACATCTCACGTAGGTTAAAGTCTCTCCCCGAACCACACCACCGGGAAAGTCAATCAAGCCAGCTGCTTGTTTTCTTTGTGGCAGTTATCACCGCTTGGAAGAATAGAATTTGGCCACCATGGAGTGTGAGCTTGTTGAGGTCAGCAACATGTCTGCCAGTTCATCCCCACATGTCACAAGTGTGAGGATGGCGGTGATGAGGGTAGCGGCAGCCATGATGGTCACGTTGCTGGTAAATGGTGGGGGTGGGGACCATGGTGGAGGTGGTCACAGTGGCGGTGGTAATGAGTTGAGCTTCATGTCCTGGTAGTGATGATGGTTGAGCCAGGTGACTGTGGTCACACTAATGGTGGGAAGTATACTGTCCATGAAGATGGTTATTGTAGGCCTGGTCACAGAGAAGACAGGAAAATTGCTAAGTAGAGAAGAAAGAGTTCACACGAAGCCTCTGAATTCAATGACCTTGCCAGACTTATTCAGAATTTTGATCTTTTGTTTACTGAGAGGAAGTGATTGTAACTGGGTCTGGTAACTCCATCCATTTTCATTAGGGCCTTAGCAATCCTTGAAGCACCCTCCACTCCAGGCCAGTGGTTTCTTCTAACCTCACAACTTTTCTCTCTCCACAGTTCCCTTTCCCATATCCTGTCAGAAAGACTCCCTGGCTGACATTATATTCTTGGTGGACGAGTCAGTGGGGACCACAGAAAATCTGAGGGACCTGCAGAACTTCCTGGAGAATGTCACCAGCTCTGTGGATGTGAAGGACAATTGCATGCGACTTGGACTGATGAGCTACAGTGACAAGGTTCAGACTATTTCTTCCCTGAAGTCGAGTACCAACCAGTCTGAATTCCAGCAGCAAATCCGAAAACTCTCCCTCCGGACTGGGGGCTCTAAAGTTGGGGCTGCCATTGAGCAGATGAGAAGAGAAGGCTTCTCCGAGTCTGGTGGCAGCAGAAAGGCACAGGGGGTCCCTCAGATTGCTGTGCTGGTCACCAACAGACCATCAGATGATGCCGTGAGGGATGCTGCACTCGACCTTCGCTTGGATGGTGTTACTATGTTTGCTCTGGGCGTCCAAGGGGCCAACAACACACAGTTAGAAGACATAGTATCCTACCCTTCTGAGCAGAGCATTTCCACACACAGCTCCTACAGACAGCTGGAATCGTACAGTAGGAACTTCCTGAAGAAGATCCACAATGAAGTCTGGACCCAAGTTTCCACCCATGCTGAACAAATGGAACTTGATAAAACTGGTATGTCTAGAAGACTCTGTTATTACATGACTAACGGTTGTCCAGTGTTGGGACTGGAGTGGGCAGCAGGCATTGATCAAAATTCAGTCAGGGGACTTTTAAGGGTTGAGAGAATGCTAAAACAAACAAAGAAACAAACAAACAAAACACCAAGAAACAAAAAAAAAATACCTGAATTTGCATAATGGCTGCATAGCTATAAATATACCAAAATCTATTGAACAATATACTTATAATGGATTGATTTTATAATGTGCAAATTGTGCCTCAGTAAGATGTAATAAAGCCATACACGTGATGCATAAAACATTTTTTATAGTGTAGATGGACAAGAAGAAGAAAAAAATAAGCTGTAGTCCTACCTTCAGATTACACTTGACTTTGCTTGTTTTTCCACACTTTAATGTAGGTGCCGAGGATCAAAGGCAGGTCTTCACACTTATGCAGCAAGCACTTTACTGTCTGGGCTCTAAGTTTGTGTGGTAAGAGCAGCAGTGACCAAGGACTAGTGTGTGAGAGGGCAGAGGTGCAGGAGGGCCAAGCCATCACTGTGGTCTGCTCTGATCCACATCCTCTCTTCACCACCCCTGGCCACTGCCTCCTTCCTTCTGGTGAATGCTTGTGTCTTCATTAGATCATGGATCAGTTCACTGTGCTTGCATTCAAGGTTTGCAGATCCAGATCCACCTGTGTTTTGCAGATGATTGTGATCTCAGCCTCAGAGCTCTAAGCATTGATTTCATAGTCTTAATTCTCTGGATTTGATGTATTTCCAATATCACTTACTTGTTAAGGAATGGTTGCTCAAAGCCTACAGTATTGTCAGGGATCATTCATTGCCCCAACACTTCCAACGAAGGAAGAATTCTTAAACGGCTAAATTGCCCTATGTTTAAAAGATTGGCTTATTTACTTAACTAAATAATGGCATATGAAGCTTACAGTGTGAAACTGTGCTACCCATTTCCTGTGAATGACTACAAAGAGAAAGGATCACCTGATGAAAAAGTTAAAATTAGCTGGACATAGTGGGAAGAACTTGTAATCCCAGCAGTTGGGAAGGGGAGCAGGGGGATCAGGAGTTCAGGGCCATCCTCAGCTACATAGATAGTTCTCAGCTAGCCTGAGCTACATGAGACAAAAAGAAAGAGAGACAGAAAACAACACTCCTCCTTAGATTTTGTATAATAGAGGAAGTGGCGTTGTAGCAGGCTTTCTCCGACCACCAGCCCCAAATCATGACATCGAGACTTATTATTAGTTATGAATGCTTAGCCTTAGCTTAGGCTTGCCCTGCTAGCTCTTTTAACTTGATTTAACCTGTTTCTATTAGTTTATCTTTTTCCTTGGGGCTTTTTACTTTTCATTCTGTATGTCCTACTTTACTGCTTACTCTGTGGCTGGCTGGCTGGCCCCCAATTGACTGACTGGCTCCCCTTTTTTTTCTCTGCCCACCAGCCCCACCTATCCTTCCTCTGCCTAGCTATTGGCCATTCAGCTTTTTATTAGACCAATCAGGTGCCTTAGACAGGCAAGGTGAAACAGCAACACATCTTTACATAGTTAAACAAATGCAGCATAAACAAAAACAATATACCTTTACATAGTGAAACAAATATTCTATTCCACAACAGAGCATTGAGAGGTATTTTGTTTAAAATAATTGTCAGATTTCTGTGATGTGCCAGGTCTACAAAGCAGAAGCATGGCTTAGGCAGATCTGTCGAAAGTGATTTTCTATGGTAAGAAATAGGTTATTCTTATAAAGAAATCAATTCTGAAAAAATGTCTCAATGAAAATAGGGTGATAGAGCCACATGTGGTGATACACACCTTTAATCCCAGCACTCTGAAAGCAGAAGCAGACAGATCTCTGGGTTTGAGGCTAGCCTGGTCTACATAGTGAGTTCCAGGACAGCCAGGGCTATGCAGACAAACCCTGTCTCAAAAAATCAAGATAGAGATAGAGATGGAGGGAGATAGATAGATGATAGATAGAATATATAGATATAGATATAGATATAGATATAGATATAGATATAGATAGATAGATGGTAGAAGAAAATAGAGTGATAGGATAGAGAATGGCTAACATGTCTCAGCTAGAGGGGAAGTGAAGGCCTTTTTCTAAATTGACATGTGACCTGGTGAGATAAGAAATTTTTCAAGGGAGCAGGACTAGTGCAAAGGTCCTGGGACACAGTTAAAGAGTAGAGAGTCTGGGCCTTGAGAGATGGCTCAGCCATTAAAATCACTAGAGGACCCAGGTTTGATTCCCAGCACCCAGATGGGAGCTTGAACCACCTCTATTTCCAGCTCCAGAGAATCTGACACCTTCTTCTGATCTCCACAGGCATCACACACATGTGGTGCACAGACAAAACACCCATACACGCATTAAAAAAATAGGAAGTCAATGTGATCAAAACACAGTGAGTAGATGAGGAATTGCTAGAACTAGAGTTGGAGAGAAAAGCCAGAGGTAAGGCAAGCATAGGGTGCACGTAGAGGCAGGAGGCTCATGAGCTTAAGGCTAGCCTGGGCTTCATAGAGATTCTGTGTAAAAACAAACCAAAACAAAAGCACCCAGGACAGGTGGTTTCTGATCCCATGCTGTTTTCAGGGAAGCCATTAGACCTGGACTCTATAAAGAGGCAATTGTCAAAGCTGCTCAGATGGTTTTACCTACAGCCTGGGGGCCTGAGAAATCTGGTCCTCGCTTTTCATGTCCTGGCTGTATGATCCTAGATAAAGCACCCTGCTTTGCTGTGTCTCAGTGTTTTCCCAAGATGGTGATACATGTCAAAGATTAAAACTGGACAGAAAGGTCCCGAGGAAGTTTCCCCGCTCCACACAAACCCAGAGGCCCTGCTCTTTAGATCCTGCACAGGTTCCTGCTCCGCACAAAGCCTGGGACAAGTTCTCTCAGTATGTCTGTGTGTATGAAGGACTGAGTGGACAGAGAACACACTTCCCACTCCTCTGTGCTTGCTTCCTTCTTAGGCTGTGTGGACACAAAGGAGGCTGACATCTATTTCCTCATTGATGGCTCGACCAGCATCCGCAAGAGAGAGTTTGAGCAAATCCAGACATTTATGTCGTCTGTGGTAGACATGTTTCCCATCGGTCCCAACAAAGTCCGAGTTGGCGTCGTGCAGTATTCACATAAGAATGAAGTGGAATTCCCCATCTCTCTCTACTTGGATGCCATTGCCTTGAAGAAGGCTATTTTCAACATCAAGCAACTCAAAGGCCGTACCCTCACTGGGAAAGCTCTGGATTTCATACTGCCGATAATCAAGACGGGGAAATCGGAGAGGACGGATGAAATTCCCTGTTACCTCATTGTACTGACTGACGGGAAGTCAGAAGACAGCGTTCTAGAACCTGCGGACAGACTCAGGGCTGAACGCGTCACCATTCACGCGGTGGGGATTGGCGAGGCGAACAGAACCCAGCTGCAACAAATTGCTGGCAATGACGATAGGGTTAATTTTGGGCAGAATTTTGATTCTCTAAAGAACATAAAAAATGAAATTGTTCACAGAATCTGCTCCGAAAAAGGTAAGAAGCCTGGGCCTGAGGGGCCAGAGAACAGTTTCATGCTCAGAGCAGGTACTTGATGGAATGAGGCAGTGTGTCTGTGTGGTGGACTAAAGCATTCACTTCAAGCTCAGGGTCCCAGGACGTTATTGCTCACTTCTCTCTTATGTACCTGTCAGGCTGAGGGGTTCAGGTCTAGTGGACAGGCAGGTGCTTCCACCTTTAGGTCAGAACTGTGCTCGTCACCCCCCCCCCATCTGAGGAAAGACTGCTGAAGGGAGCTTGCTGCACTCAACTGATGTGATGGTAGGACCCGGAGGAGGCTGGGCCACTGTGTCCAACTGCAGGTTCAAACTTAGTCAAGGGGTCTTGTCTGGTTGCAAGGAAGGCTGAGACAAGCATTCTTCTGCCGGGAAACCATCAGCCTGGCTGAAACTTGATTGACAGGCAAGAACGGGAAGACATATTAGCATACTAGAAGCAGTTCCTATCACCTGTAGAAATAGAGGCACAGCTCTTGTGAATGTTAAATTTATATCTATTCCTTTATATGGGTCACACAAAGAAGTGTCATCAACACTGCAGTTTACCTTGGTGCTTTGTTAAGGCTATATTCATATTTTTTGTTTTAAAGGTTTTTAATCTATTTTGATTTTACACGTATGAGTGTTTTATCTGCAAGTATATGTGTGTACTATGTGGGTGCAGTGCCTGCCGAGGTCAGCAGAGGGCATCAGAACCACTGGGCCTGGAGTATGGATGGTTTTGAGCTACTGTGTGGGTGCTGGGAATTGAACCTGGGTCCACTGCAAGAGCAACAAGTACTCTAAACCATGGATACATCTCTCCAACCCCAATAACACCTATTTTCAGTAGTTTATTGAAGTTGGGTCTTACATGTATGTGTATATGCATCTATGTATATGTATGTATACCCAATTTCAATAAAGGCTAGCTACAAGTTTTATGTATAAATGAAGGAATAGTTCATGGTGAATTATATGTGCTTACTAAAGCATGTAATGTCACTACTAAAAAAACTTTTCATTACAATTTCTATGTATTAAATGACTTATTTATCAAGCCATTTAAAATTATCCCAGAAAATAATGCTGCTTTAAGATTACTTAGAATTATGTTTTTCAAGACTATGTTTAAATCCTGAAATATTAGTACCATAAATGTTGAGAATTGGTTACTTTGGCTCAGATTAAGTTTTTTAAATCATCATTACATCTTTAATGCTTAACTTGAGGCTTGGTATTTATATACACTTAAAAGTTATGAATGAAAGAGTAATGAATGGATGAATGATGAATGGATAAATGAGATATGCATGATAAATGAATGATAAGTGAGTGATTGTATGTATGAGGGACTGAATGTAAACTTTGGAAGTGGCATTTCCTTTTTTAAATTTCTTGGATCATCCTCAGTGAATTTCTGATATAGGGTTCTTATCAGAAGGCTTTTTCTACCAAAGTTGCAAATAAAAATTTCACACATAACAGCAATTCCCTGAGTTGATTTTGAACATTTTCTCATAAATGCATTCGTGATTACTGACTGTTTCCATGTACTCTGAGAATCACACCAATTCCTGATCTGTTTCTACCACATAGGATGTGAAGACATGAAGGCTGACATCATGTTTTTAGTGGACAGTTCTGGAAGCATAGGGCCTACAAATTTTGAGAAAATGAAAACCTTCATGAAAAACCTGGTGGAGAAGATTCAAATTGGTGCCAATAAAACCCAAGTGGGTGTTGTTCAGTTCAGTGATTATAACAGGGAAGAATTCCAGCTTAATACATTCTTCACACACAAAGAAATTTATGCCGCGATAGACAGGATGTCGCCCATCAACAGAAACACTTTGACTGGAAGTGCGCTTACCTTTGTAAAGGACTACTTTGACCTTGCCAAGGGGGGCCGTCCCCAGGTCAGAAAGTTTCTCATCCTCCTCACAGACGGAGAAGCCCAAGATAAAGTAGGGGGTCCCGCCATGGCTCTCAGGAACAAAAGTGTGACCATCTTTTCTGTGGGTGTGTACGGTGCCAATAGGGCTGAGCTGGAGGAAATCAGTGGGGATGGCAGCCTGGTTTTCCATGTTGAGAACTTTGATCATCTGGAGGCGATAGAGAGTAAGCTCGTGTTCCGTGTGTGCGCTCTACATGGTAAGTGTCCTCATATCCCTCAAGACCCCAGTGGTCTCCTAGTGTCTTATCTATGTCAGTTATATTAAAACCCTCATGACCCGATGAACAATTCTGTAGCAAGTTTGGTATAAGCTAGTCTTGCTTTTGGTGAATTCAAATCTCTTTTGAAAAGGTCTCCAAATATAAACTTGCAGCTTTAATTCTTACAAACATGAATTTTTGCTTTTTTTAATACTAGTTTTTTTATCATTTAAAGCAGAAGATTATGGAGAGAAGGTGAGAGGGAGGAGGTAAAGAGGGAGGTAGGGAAATAGAGAGAGAGTGGTGGTGGTGGGGATTGGTTTAGTCACGTGGGCTGGCCCAAAGTGGGAAGAGCAGCAGTCCTTCAAACAATTTATTAAAGGATTGTTTCATGGCTATGCATAGCCATTGTTGGGCAGAAAGTAATTAGAAGCATTTTAATGATACTAAACAACTCCCTACACAGTCCTGATTTACCCAAATATTGCTCATATTTTAAATACAGAGTGCATTTTTTTTATTGCTTTGTATTCTTCTTAACGTCTGGCAACTAGGCATTTGTCTGCCCACGTACTAACTTGTGAAATTTTATGTGACGTTCCCCTTGATTCCTTGGGGTTACCACTTTTATCTTATAAATCATATTACTTTTTTAAAAAAAAGTATTGAGCAATCTTTAGTTGGAGCCAGTATTTTTTTGCAGGGCTGGGAACTGAGCCTAGTGCCTCACAGATGCTGGGGGGAGCTCTACCATTGAGTTGCGTGCATCCTGAGCCCTGATTCTATCACATTCAACCTCTCTTGAGCTAGAACTTGCTATCAATCTGCACAAGGACCGGAGACACACATTCTGAAATCTATCATGTGCTGTTATCCGTTTTGGAAAAAGCTAAAAGAGTAAATGAAAACATCAGTAAGTGGATTGTGTGTTCTCCTGGCAGAATAGAAACGGTTATTGGTTTCATTCTTCAAAATCACATGTTTAGAATTTTTAGCAACTTGACAAATAACACCTCACTGCAAATGAATTTTCGGTGCTATCTCAGGACTTTCCGATAGCAACCTGACTGGAGTCCTTTCTTCCTCTATGGTGGCAGTGCTTCGCAGACTCACTAGTGTTGAGGTGTATACTAAAGGGCTAGACCTTTGGCTGTTGACTCTTTCTTTGGATAGATACTAATGCTGGCAGAGCCCTGTGTAGAGCATATGGTGAAGCTTCAACTGCCTCATATACTAACCAACTGATAAATGTTTTTCAAATCATGCCCAGTCACCAAATCTCAATGAAGCCTTTGCCCCAGGCTTTCACGGGGATAGCCTGAGCTCACCCTTGGTGTCTGGGACTTGAAAACTTGAGAACCTCATTGGCAGAAATAAAGACTGGAGGTGAAACAGGCTGGTGGGACATGAAGGAGAAAGGGAGCCTTGGAAGGCAAATGCCTAGGTTAGCAAGGAAAAGAAAATGTCGATTTTGAAGAGCACCCGAGAATGGTCTGCTGACGTTGAAAATGGAAGAGGACTTGGGGCCAGGGAAGATGAGATAAGAGCTTTCACTCCTCCCCTGCTTGTCTCCACTCTCACTGAGTCGGAATTCTGGAGGCCAGGCTGGAGTGCGCCTAAGTGGGGAGTTCTAGGATGCATGCGGGGAGGTTTGGGTCCTGGGGGCCCAGAAGAGAGATGGAGCCAGAGAGAGTGGGATGCAACTCCCAAGCTACACAATGAGCTCCTGAACTCTTCAAGACAGCAGTCCATTTCGGCGAGCACTAGCACGTCTTGCCATCATATTGTCCTTGAACTGGCTTCTGATGTTTCTTTTCTGTTGGAAGCTGATTAGCAAAGGGGCCTGATTAGCACCATGGGGCCTGAGACACGGCAGAACAGAGTGGTGTGGTGCAGGACCACCAGCCAGAAGGCCCCTTAGGTAAGGGTACATGTGCCCTTAGAATCCAGCTCTGGCAACTTGCCCTTGAATGTGCTTTGGTCTCTTTCTCTGTAAAATGACAACCATCTTGAAGAAACAAGTGAGACAGGGGCTGGCAAGAATGCTTAATTGGCAGAGTGCTTGCCACAAACATATGGAGATCAGAGTTTGATCCCCAGCACCATTTGAATAAACCAGATTTTGACATGTGCCTGTGATCCCAGTGCAGAAGAGCTAGAGACAGGCAGAGCCTGGGGGCTTGCTGGCCTGCCAGCCTAGCCTGTTTGGTAGGTTCTAGACCAGTGAGAGACCTTGTTTCAAAAACCAAGGTAGATGGTGTTCTGAGAAATGAAACCATGATTGAATGTTGGCCTCCACATACACATACCTGTACACACACACACACACACACACACACACACACACACACACACACATATATATATGCACACATATGTACACACACACACACACACACACACATACAAAAATGAGAGGATATCTAATTGAGGCACAGGGAATGGGATGGGGGTGTCATTTACCTAGAACACTCATGGGAAAGGTTGACTACTTTCCCTCTTGTGTGTAAGATGCATAGTGTAGTTTGTGAATGCCTGTTGTTTATTTTTTTTCAGATTGCAAGAGGATCGAACTCTTAGACATTGTGTTCGTGCTGGACCATTCAGGCAGCATCGGACCACAAGAACAAGAAAGCATGATTAACCTCACCATCCACTTGGTGAAGAAGGCGGATGTTGGCAGGGACCGAGTCCAGTTTGGAGCTCTCAAATATTCCAACAATCCTGAGATCCTTTTCTATCTTAACACATACTCGAGCAAATCGGGCATCATTGAGCACCTGAGGAGGACCAGGGACACAGGAGGGGACACCTACACTGCCAAGGCTCTGGAGCACTCCAACATCCTGTTCACAGAGGAGCATGGCAGCCGCCTGAAGCAAAACGTGAGACAGCTGATGATTGTCATCACGGACGGTGTGTCCCACGATCGACATAAACTCAACGACACAGTGTGGAGACTAAGGGACAAAGGCATCACCATCTTCGCAGTAGGTGTAGGAAATGCCAACCAAGATGAACTGGAGACCATGGCAGGGAAGAAAGAAAATACTATCCATGTAGACAACTTTGACAAGCTGAGAGATATTTACCTGCCTCTGCAAGAAACTCTGTGCAATAATTCACAAGAGAGTAAGCTGCTATAACTAGTACTTAATATAATATTCTACTCTTTGAGAATTGTATTATTATGTGTTTTGGTCATATTCACACCCACTAACTCTGCCCAGACACCCCTCCTCACATCTCCACCCCGCCAGCTTCATGTCTCCTTTTCCAGTTTGGGTTGCCCATCTACTTACAGATGTGGGGCCCGACTACTGGAGCTACACCCTTAAAGGAAGCAGACTCCACCTCCCCCAGAAGCTATCTGCTGCTAATAATGCCTCAGCTAGGGGTGGAGACTTGTGGTTCCCTCCCACCTCCACAATAGAATGTTGACTGATTGATCTTATGCAGGATTCAGTGCTGTCACAGCTCCTGTGAGTTCATGGGTGCAGCGGTCCTATCACGCCCTGAAGACACCGTTTTATATGGTCCTCTTCAACCTCTGGCTCTTACTGTCTTTCTACCCCCTGTTCCATGATGGTGTCTGAGCTTTTAGGTGTGCGATATACTCATGTGTACATATTCCTGTGTGTGCGCTCAGGGGTGTGTATCACCCCTCCACCCATCTGTCCTGTTGCCATGCAGGTCACTCTCAACAATCTTACACATACTGGACTATGTCACGCCACTGTCTTTCTAACTCTATCCAACTATTATGCACTTCTCCCGTCTCATCTGCTTCCCCTGCCCTTTTCAGGTCTTTCTTATTATTCTGAAATTTTCCGCATCTTTGTGCACACCGTTCTACCCACTACAAATACTCAGCCTGTCACTCATTTGCCTGCATCTGATATACCTGACAAGTTCAAACTTTTGTTTGCTCCATGTTCTCTAACTCTGGCACCTTCTGTTTCTCTTGGTGTTAACTCATCTGTATCAATCGAAAGACTGAGTTCCTTGGGCTCTTGTTTATAATTGGATTCCCGCCTAATCTAGTACATCACTAAGACTGGTCTTGTCTTAGGAGTCAGGATGCTACTTTGTTCTTATCTTCCGTGTTACCTCTTGGCAGTGGATGCTGAGATGGAGTTTGGGATGGATGACGTTTATTAAGAAGCCACACTTGTGAAATAAAAAGGAAGGGCAAGGTAGGCAGAAGTCAGGCAGTGATGCACAGCCAAGGAAGCTGTAAACCTCGAGGCTCCAGAGCAAGCACTTCCCAGGGCAGTGGCCCAGCACCAAGATGGCAAGGGTAGGGTGAGAAGGGAGTGTGGACTGCCCTGGGAAAGGTGCGTCACTTGCAAAGCATCTCTGTAAGGAGGCAGACCCTGATGGAGCTACTGGCTGGAGGCTCCCCTAATGCAGGGAGCTCTATGCTCCTTGAAGGCCTGTCTAGGCAGCTCGGCTCTGTGTTTGCCCTCTGCTTTTCAAGGAATTGTGTGACACTGGACCATCAGTGGTAACCATTTGTGATTACCCTTCTGCTGTTCCTACCCGAGCCAGGGAGTCTGGCTGGAACTTGGAAAAAATTATCCCTTGGTTTTAGAATATTTCACATTGAACTTCAGGGAGATGGCCCTGTGCTCTATTTATGGACAATACACACTTGTCCCATACACTTCTAATATTCTATATAAAAAAACTGCAGTAGAAAAAAAAGTGTATTTAAGTTTCTGGAAGTCCAGATACACTCCTTCCTCCACAGTAATTATGTGTTCTTATGAATTTACCTGACTCTGAATTCCATTCCTACATATAGAAAATCAGAATAATGTGTCATAAGCTGGTTGGGGCTATTTACTGTGTTATTGCATGCCCAAAGTGTTTTGGAAATGATACTGTTCAATACATGTGTAATCTGGCAACACCAGTTAACAATAGGAGTTTCAGCAATACACAGTGCAATTGCTACCTAGACTGTTCCGGTCTGCAGACATTGACGAGACTTCCAGGCTTGTAAAGTATCTCTTCAAGAGAATATTCAATCTATCCAAATTACCTACTTCCTTCCTGAATAGCCTGCAATATCTTTCTCAATAACTCATGCAAATATAATTACACTTAGAAAAAATGTCTATTATCCTACTCTTTCCTGCTATTTTTTCCTTCTCTTTGAGGTTCAATCAGTGAGTCTCTCTTCAGCTAATTTATCTCAATTTGCTGCTAATGGAAAACAATTTAAGTATTTAGCAAAGCAATTTAAGTATCCCAGTAAAGGAACAGTTTAAAATGATGCACGAGGAAAATAATTTATTCTTTTTTTTCCTTCTTGTTCCAGCCTGTAACCTTCAGGAAGCAGATGTGATTTTCCTTTGTGATGGCTCTGACATGGTGTCTGATTCGGAGTTTGTTACCATGACAACTTTCTTGTCAGACTTAATTGATAATTTTGACATTCAGTCTCAGAGAATGAAAATCGGGATGGCTCAATACGGGAGCCGGTACCAGGAAATCATTGAGTTGGAGAGCTCTCTGAACAAGACTCAGTGGAAGTCTCGCATCCAAACCATGGCCAAGAGCAAGGGGTTTCCACGAATTGACTTCGCTCTTAAGCATGTGAGCCACATGTTTCATCCCTCCGTCGGCGGGAGGAAGAATGCTGGTGTCCCTCAAATGTTGGTTGTCATCACCTCTGGTTATCCTCGCTATGATGTGGCAGATGCAGTTAAAGTCCTGAAAGACCTTGGCATCTGTGTCCTGGCTTTGGGAATAGGAGATGTTTATAAGGAACAACTTCTGCCCATCACAGGCAATCCAGAAAAAATCATTACTTTCCAAGACTTTAATAGACTGATGAGTGTGGATGTGAAGAAAAGAATGGTCCGTGAAATCTGCCAGAGCTGCGGGAAAGCCAGTGAGTGTCTTGCTGATGTTTGGTGTTATTTGATGGTGGCTTCCTGTGCCTCCATTTCCCGAAGCTGTCTTATGAGCTAGCCCCTGTGGAACCCACTTAGGAGAATGTATAGTGAGATGAGACATTGGTTGTTGCTTCTCCCTGGAAGTTTGTGATTAGTCAGCCTTTCTCAGTGACAGGGTTGGGTATAGAGCATGAGAGGGCAGGGTAAGGCTGTGTCCTATAGGCATCCCTGCTCCCTCACTGCTATCCAAGTTTATGCTCTTCTCTGTACTGGAGCTCAGTCTCTTGTATTTGTAAGTCCTCTGGACAATGTCCTTCATCCAGTAGGATGTAAGGAAAATGAGCATTTACTATTGAAACTTTCTTTCAACATTGTTGAACTAGTAAAGGACTGAGTGTGTATGTGCATACATTTATGTGTATTTATACAGTGGATGTTTTCTTTAAAATTTTTATTTTCATTTTTTAAAAAAACATTTGTATATGGGTGTTTTGCTTGCATGTATGTCTGTGGACATGCCTGCAGTGACTTTAGAGGCTAGAAAAGGGCACCAGCTCCTCTGGAACACGTCTGCATTTATGTGTGTGCACCATGTGGGTGCAGTGCCCACAGATGCCAGAAGAGGGTGTCAGATCCCCTGAAACTAGAATTACAAATGGTTGTGAGCCAGCAAGCCGGTACTGGAAACTCTGCAAGAGCAACAAGTTCTCTAAATTACTGAGCCATCTATCCAGATCTATTTTGCTTTGAAGAGTAACATCTGCATGATTGTAACATAGTAAAAATTTCAGTTGTCTTTACAGATCATTCAGTCCATAAGTATAATTGGCTACAAAGGCCTCTTGGATATTGTAGAGAAATCAGCTTGGCAGGCAGGGTGTGAGGTCAGCAAACTGGGAAACAGTGATCCACCCCACAGGGATGCCACTAATCAGCTGCAGCTGGCAGTAGCCACAGGGGACTCAGGTGCTGTGCATTTGGGGCTGGGAGCCCGGAAAGCGGCATGGCAGCAGGCATCCCTCCCTGTGTGGACTTTGTGCATGGGCACTAACTCCCTGCTACTGCCATCTTCAGAGCTGTGATGCTGGAGGCTGCATGTGTCAGTCTCTCCAAGGGCTCCAGATCTCTTCTGTCCTGTTTGGGTGCTTGCGTGGAGGCAAGTGACAGAGGAAGGAAGGGCCCTGGGTCTGGAATTAAAAAGCCAGACTTTTAACCCTGGAATAGTGCCACAACATTTATGAATCACTGTCCCTAAGCCTGCAAAAGAAGAGACAGCAAGGCTCAGAGGGGATCCTGCATGCAACTTGCTCGTTCTGTCTAGCTGGAGTAACTTGTTAAATTAGTTGACAGTGCTTACAAACTGGAGACTTTGCACTAAAAATACAGATTCAGGCTTTACTTCAGAAAATGGAGTCAACACCGTGGGGCCCCATTCACTACTTGACCCTCTCAGCTGTTGCTGGCTGTGAACAGGCATGGGGTTCAGTCTGGCCTCCAGGCAACTGTCTTCACTCCCTGGCCATTTGACTTCTGTGCATTATCCACCTGGCCTTTGCAAAACTTTGCATTTATGACTGTTAGAACTAGAATAATCTCCAGGACAGTTCAAATGTTTAGCATGCTATGATTGCATGAATCAGAATATGTCGTCATTAAAAGCAGGGAAATTCACCCACACATATAAAGTTTCTAGCAATGAGCCTAAACCATGATTTGAACTTCAAATAACTACTGGAACTTGTTGCATATGAAAGGGGACAGAGGTAGGACCTGTGTTCTTTATTGGTAGAGTAGCCAGTACCTTCGTGTTTGAACATACTCTGGTTACTAGACACCCCCTGGACTCCAGCTCTGGAGCATGACAGAATCTTTTCTCTTCCATCCTCATGCCTGTTTGCTAATTAACCTGTCCTTGTTTTTTTGTCACCAGATTGCTTTGTGGACGTAGTGATCGGGTTTGACATTTCCACCCACCATGAGGGCCAGCCTTTGTTCCAGGGCCATCCCCGCTTAGAATCATACCTCCCAAACATCTTAGAGGACATCACCTCTATCAGAGGGGTGAGCTGTGGAGCAGGTGCAGAGGCACAGGTGAGCCTGGCCTTTAAGGTGAACAATGACCAAGAGTTCCCCGCCAAGTTCCAAATCTACCAGAAAGCAGTGTTTGACAACTTGCTGCAAGCCACCGTCCGTGGGCCAACTCACCTGAACGCACAGCTCTTGCAGTCACTGTGGGACGTGTTTGAGGAGAAATCTGCATCCAGGGGCCAGGTATTCTCACTGTAGTCTACTTCCCATTCCACACCCTGCATCGGTTCCTCCTTTCCCAGGTGTATCTCTGGTTTTGCCATCACCCTCTTTTCTTCTCTCTTTCTGTAGGTGATGCTTATCTTCTCAGATGGTCTCCAGGGCGAGAGCATCACCACGCTGGAACAACAGTCAGACAGGCTCAGAGAAGCAGGTATTGAGTTGAAAATGCAAACAGTGGAGAAGGAGCGTGTGAACAGGTTTCTGCCACATGTGTTCTAGGTCTTGCGATCTGTGTAGCCATTTGCAGAAGATGTTGTTGGTAGCTTGTGCAAAGTCCTTTGATTAGTCCCCGTTTTTCTTCCCTTAATGATTCGATGCTATAGCCAAGCACTTACACCTGCGACCTTCTACAGATACACCCTTGGCTAACCCCTGAGGCATGGACTGAGGGTAGTTTGCTGATATGAAGTAGTTAAGTAAGGAGAAATTTGTTTTGGCTCGTGTTTGGGGATATACAGTCCATCATGATGGGGAAGGCATTGTGGAGGCAGCTTCATGGTGGCAGATGCTTGCTCATATCTCAACAGAATAGGAAGCAAAGAAAAGATTCTGGAGATCAACTGGTTTTCTATTTTTTCTCCAGGACTCCAGTCCATGGGTTAGAATGGCTTGTATTCAGGGTAGGTCTTCTCTCCAACTAGAACCATTCTTGTGGACATACTGGTGTTTATTAATCTAGTCAGCTGACAACGAAGAGTAGCCATTGCAGGTGGGGTTAGGCCAAGTCCCGTCGCAGTGAATGTGGCTCTCAATGATGTAGGCATGCACAAGTCCAGTGCTCTTGCCCCAGGTAGGTCAACTCTGGCACAATTACCACTTCAGAGTCTCTCCTGACTCAGCTCAAGCTGAGTCTTTGCTGAGATAAAACCCTGCTCACAGCTTCCCTTCCCTTTCTCTTAGCTGGTTTTCTTTCTCAGTAGCACACACACACACACACACATTTCCCCCTCTCTGATTCTGCTTCCAGGGTGTCTAACTGAAGACGTCTTTCACTGTTTCTGGATGTCCATGTGAAAGGTATCAGTGTGGGTTAGCCTAGGCACTCCTCACCCTACATCTGTATCCACTAGTTTTGGACTGAGCCTGAGGTGAGATGGAGAAGATGAGATGAATCTTCAGAAAGAAAAAAGTCCATTAACTGTCAAATAGGACACATCTTCTAAAACTGCCGTGAAGGAGCCCCAGACTGGCTTTTGAGATTCGTTGCTGGACGGTGCCATCTTTCTTGTTTCCTTCAGCTCCTTCTATGGTCCTTGGTTGTGTATCAACTTCCTTGCTATGACAGCCGAGACTGCAAAATCCTGCCCCTGCCCTGGCTCCAGCCTGAGCTCACTCCTCATGCTTGATGTCCGACACACAGAACTTCCTTCTTCAAGGTGTTGACACTCTTGTTCCTTCCGGTCTTCATTAGACCTCTGCACACCTCCCCCCATTCTCAGTCCTCTGTTCTTCCATCCCTGGTTCTTTCCTTTAACCAACTTCTGTTCCTCTTCAGAGTCAGCTTAGCTACTAGTTTCTCTAAGAACCTTCTGTATTCCCCTGAGACTGTCCTCCCCACAGTCCCTTGAGACTGTCAGGAGCATTACCTCAAGCAAGGCTTTCATTGCTGCCCAATGGTCTCTCCCATGAGACTCTGTCCATCTTGTCCATCAGACCATGAACTATGACACAGGAAGAAATGTGCCTGACCCAAGCATCTTGTCATCCTGGTACAACAATTGGTACACAACAAGCTCCTAAGAAATAAACGCTTGCTTAATGACAAGATAGACGAGTCAACCAGCTAGTGGATGAATTAATGAATCAGTGAATGAGTGAATGAAATAATACATTCATCTGAGATAGGACTCACCCAGACTCTGGGTTCCTGCAGGATAACTGTTGTTAATATGTATTCCAAAGCCGGGTGGTGGTGGTGCATGCCTTTAATCCCAGCACTCGGGAGGCAGAGACAGGCTGATCTCTGTGAGTTTGAGGCTAGCCTGGTCTGTAGAGTGAGATCCAGGACAGGCACCAAAACTACACAGAGAAACCCTGTCTCAAAAAACAAAAAAAAAAATGTATTTTAGAAAATTCAAAACCCCACTCCAAAGATAAACAATGCATTTCTTAGAAATCACATTTGAATGCCCAAGAGTTGCATCAGAATGGGTGTGAGCTGTTGAGCACTACTTTCTGTTGGTGTTTTCTTTTTTTCTTTTCTTTTTTTTTTTTTTTTGAGACAGGGTTTCTCTGTGTAGCTTTGCGCCTTTCCTGGAACTCACTTTGTAGACCAGGCTGGCCTCGAACTCACAGAGTTCCTCCTGCCTCTGCCTCCCGAGTGCTGGGATTAAAGGCGTGTGCCACCACCACCCAGCAGTGTTTCCTATAGCTGGATTCTTTACTCTACAGGGAGACTTATTCTTACTTATGAATGCCTGGTCTTAACTTGGCTTGTTTCTACCCAGCTTTTCTTAACTTACATTATCCTGTTTCTCTTTAACTACATTTGGCCTCTGGGCTTTTTACTTTTCTTTATTCTATATATCTTTCTTTCCTTCTTACTCTGTGGCTGGCCCCTGGCATCTCCCTCTCCTTCTCCTTTTCTTGCTCCTTGCTCTCATTTCAGATTACTCCTCTTATTTATTCTCTGCCCACCAGCCCCACCCACTCTTCTCTCCTGCCTCGCTATTGACTGTTCAGCTCTTTATTAGACCAATCAGGCCTTTAACCAGGAAAAGTAACACAGCTTTACAGAGTTAAATAAATGCAACATAAAAGAATGCAACACAACTTCGCATCATTAAACACATATTCCACAGCATAAATCAACATAACACATCTTAAACTAATATTCCACAACATTTTCAGCTGATTTGTCAATAGTTTCTCTGAGATGTTTTTCCTTGGGGGAATTTCATGCTAAAGCCAGAGACCAGTGTCTAATGTGTTTTCAGAAATGCAGGTGAGTCTGTTGTTGTGTGTTTGTATGTTGAGAATCCTGCTTCCTCTGATGTTTACCTTTTCTGTTTTCTGGTTCTTTGAATGGCATTTGCAGAGTGGAATTTCTTTTGTTGGATGAACCCTTTGGTTTCACCTGTGCTATTTTTATTAAATAGGACTTGATGCTCTGTTGGTGGTGTCCCTTAATGCATTAGCTCAGGATGAGTTTTCCAGCTTTGAATTTGGAAAAGGATTTGACTACAGGACTCACCTGACCATTGGAATGACAGACCTGGGCAAGAAGCTTTCACAGTATCTGGTGAGTTGTCAATTATCTCAAGTGCCACAAGGACCAAATTGGAATGCTGGTGTTTCCAAAGACTGGGGCTATTTGTGTCATTAAGTTAAAGACATGGCATTTAGGATGTTAAAACATGCAAAAGACCATAACATCAATCACAGTTTCCCCAGTGTTGTCCAGCATTGTAACTGACATGTCTTTGGTTATTAGTAAAACTAAATTGTTGTTTTTTTAAATATTTGAGTTTTATTATTATGGTTAAATGCAATATTTATCATTGCAACAATCTGAAGTATGTAGTATATGGTTGTATTAGTTACTTGTCTAACAAAAGTACCGTAAGGCCTGAAGGGTTTGCTTGGGCTTGCAGTTGGAGGATACAGCCCATCGTGGTGGAGAAATCAGGCAGCAGGAGCTTGAGGCAGCTGGTCACACCGCATCTGTAGCCAGGAAGCAGAGGGTGGATGCTGCTCTTATTCAATTCCTCCTTTTTATCCAGCCTGTGGAATGGTGTGCAGCAGCCTATGTTCAGTGTGGGTCTTGCCACTATAGGCAGAGTTTTCTTTCCCATCCAGCAGTTCCCAAATGCTGGGAACTGGAGACCAACATGGAGACTCAATATTAATTACAAATAATTGGCAGATAGCTCAGGCTTATTACTAACTAACTCTTACAACTTATATTAACCCATTTATATTAATCTACATTCTGTCATGTGGCATTACCTCTCTTTCATCTTGCACTTCCTGGCCATTCCTCTAACTCTGCCCTTCTTCCCAGTGTCCTTAGTCTGGTTTTCCCACCTAACCTTATCTTGTCCAGCTATTGGCCAGTCAGCTTCTTTATTAAACCAATCACAGCATAATTTACACAGTGTACAGAAAGATTATTCCACAGCGTCCCACCTCAATTAACCTAATCTAGAGAATCCCTCAGACATGCCAGAGGTTTGTTTCCATGGTGATGATAAATCTTATCAAGTTGACAGTCAAGGTTGACCACCACACTAGCTAATGTGCACATTGCTGTCCAGTAGACCTCTAGAAAGTTTTCATTTTATGAGACTGAAACTCTGTAAACCTTCAACTGGCAATATGACCTCTGTGTTGCTACCCTTGAAGAGCCTGAAACCTCTAATTCAACTTCCTCTACCTAAAAGTTTTTATACTTAAGATTCATTACATTGGCATCATGCAGTGTGTGTCTGTTTGTGACTGGCTTAGTGTAATGTCCTCAAGGCTCATCCACATGGTAGCATGTGACAGTATTCCCTTCTTTGCTGTACTACCTTTATCCAGTCATCTCTGAACTGACATTTAAGGTCATTTCTACCTCTTAGCATGAATAATACTGTGCTTAACATGTAATACTTATCATGAATAACACTGCGATAAACACACATGAGCAAACATCTCTTCAAGATCCTATATCCAGTTCTTTCGTGTATGTACCCACAAATGGGATTATGGAATATGATAATTCTGCTTTTAGTGTTTTGAGGAACACATCTATTGTTTTCCATGCCATTCAAGTTCTGTTTTCTCCACATCTTCCTGGACACTTGATGTGTTTAGTTTCCTCCTATGTTAGTCAGGGTTTTTAATTGCTGTGAAGAGACACCATGGCCATGGCAACTCTTATAAGGAAAACATTTAATTGAGGGATCTCACTTACCATTTCAGAGCTTCAGTCCATTATCAGCATGGAGTGGAGCATGATGGGGACCATAGCTGAGCTGAGTCCTTCCATCTTCATAGACAGGCAACAGAGTCGACTGACTCACTGGGCGGTACCCTGAGCATAAAGAAACCTCGAAGCCTACTGCCACAGTGACACACTTCCTCTAACAAGGCCACACCCATTCCAACAAAGCCACATCTCCTAATAGTGTCACTCCTTATGAGCTTATGGGGGCCAAATACAAACTACCACACCTCCCTTCTTTCCTTCATTCTTCCCCTTTTCCTTCCTGTTCCCTTCCCCCATTCCCTCACTCCTTCCTTTCTTGGGTAGTAGCCATCCTACTATATATGAGGTAATATAACATTAAAGACTTTTATCCATCCATCCGTCTATCTATCTATCTATCTATCTATCTATCTATCTATCTATCTGAGACAGAATCTCACTGTATGCATCGCTGACTGACCTGGAATGTTCTATGTAGATCAGGCTGGCCTCAATTCGGAGTGATCTGCCTGCTTTTGACACCTGAGCTTCTTGCAGCACTAAGGTTTCGATTTGCATTCAAAACATATTTTTTTCTGTCCTTCCATTTATTGTCATATTGCTGAATGAATGTAAAGGGAATCAAAAGTTCAACCAGCCCCTAATGTTATTAAAAAGCTCCGAAAAATTTATACAATAGACATTCCGAGAGATTGTCACCTATGAATCAATGTCTCAAGTCAGCTTGGCTTGTGGCCATGTATGCGCTTGGTGCCCTTTCTATTAATTGAGGTTGTTTCCTTTTGAGAGGGGAGACTGCCCACACAATTTGTTGGTCTGGTGCCCTTTCTGTAGTTCAAGTCATAAAGCTCTTTTATTGCTTGCCTCCCCACCAAAGGCAGAGCCTGGGCTTGCAGATGGTTTATGATGTGTCTGAATAGGGTTCTTATGTAAGAAAATCCCTGATGGTTGTCGCTCACCTCCCCTTGGTATTTTTTCCCTCTGTCTCTCTAGGGAAACATCGCAGAGAGGGCTTGTTGCTGCACATTTTGCAAATGTCCGGGGATTCCAGGACCTCATGGAACCCGGGGACTCCAAGCCTCAAAGGTGCCATTTGATTGTGATCCTGTTTTCTCTTACATGCCTTGCTTTGTCGTGAGTGAGGCTGAAGTTGAATAGTTGAATTTGCAACCTTTGCTCCATATAATGTAATTGCCTTGGGCATCTTGTGTAACTTCCACAGCATAGGAGCAGGTTCAGAAGGGCTCACTTCTGACACTGTCACCGAGAACAGCTCCCCTTCTCTTCTGTATCCCTAGTGAGGTTACTTTTGGGTTTTCAATTTACACTTTCTAAATCTGCTTTAGATGGTCTGAAAGGTGTTAAAATAATGGAGAGAGTTGTTGTTTTTCAACAATAAATGAGATCGAGCCGAAAAATAAAAGAACAAATTACAGAAGATCAATTATACAACAATAGAATGGGAAATACATCATGGCATTTTCAATGACAGACTGCATCAATGCAAACAAATGAACTACATTCATTAAAAAACATGAATGAATTTTTACCCACATAGTAATGACCAGAAAAAGCAGACAAGACAAAGCAGGAGACTATATAGATAGGATTCCATTGATTAAAACAAAGCTGTACTGTCTGTGAATGCAAGCAGTGAGGTATCTTTAAAGTCCAGGAAGTATTATCCTAAGTGTTAACAGTGCACTCCTGAGGAGGGCTGAGTAGTGAATTCTGGGTGAATGTGATGGGGTGGCCCAGTGTCTGGGACTGGCAATGTTCCAGTCCTTGGCCCTAGTTGATAACTGCACAAATGTCATATAATTACTGCACAAAGCTCACTTTGTAACATTTAAACTGTGCATTTATATTGTATTAATTTTATATGCATTTGCACATGGACTTTAAGTATAATGGTAAAAGGACTTTTTTTTGTGATAAATGTATTTATTTTTATCTTAACAATTTTACACTGTATTATCTTCCCTGAGTATTTCAAAAGGGCTTAAGTTAATTATTTGGGGGTGGGCATGACTGTGTCATGGTGCACCTGTGGAGGTCAGAGGACAGCTTGCAGGAGTCAGCTTTCTCCTTCCACTCTGTGAGTTCTGGGATCGAACAGAGGGCATCAGGTTGGGCAGCAAATATGTTCACCCACTGAGTCTCCTCTTCAGTTGCCAACAGATTGATTATAATATTTGCTGATGGTTTCTGCTTTGTCTCTCACTGTTGAAGGATAACTTATAGAACGTTTTTGCTGAATTGTGATATTCCATTTATTGAACTCTCTCCTTGCATGTCGATAGCATTGTGCTCCAGGGGCCCAGCAAGGATCTGTGTTAGATGGCGGGGAAAGCAACCCTCAGTGAGATCTTAGTTACAAGTCAAGTCACGAAGCAGAAGCAGCTAAACTATGGCTCAGAGAAAAGTGACTTTGTTTAAACATTGCTCTTGGAAAAGCAGAAGTCGAATAGGCCCTTTGTAAGTGTTTTTGATTTGTCAATGATGGAGCTGGAGAGATGGCTCAAGGCTTGCCAGAGTACCTGAGTTCAAATCCCAGCACCCATATCAAGATGCTAACAACAGTCTGTAACTCCAGCTCCAAGGGATCATGTGCCCTCCTCTGGACTTCACATGCACCTGCATTCATGTACACACACACACACACACACACACACACACACACACACACACACACACACACACATACACACACACAGAGTCTTACAGTTACTATTGCTGTGATGAAACATCATGATGAAAAGCAACTTGGTGAGGAAAGGGTTTTTTTGGCTTATGCTTCCATATCACTATTCATCACTGAAGGAAGTCAGGGCAGGAACTCAAACAGGGCAGGAACCTGGAGGCAGGAGCTGATGCAGAGGCCATGGAAGAATGCTGCTTACTGGATTGCTTCTCGTGGCTTGCTTAGCCTGCTTTCTTATAAAACTCAGGACCACCAGCCCAGGGTGGCACCAGCCCAGTAGGCCATCAGTTCCTTTCCTTATCAATTGTTAGTTAAGAAAGTGCCCTCTAGGCTTGCCTACAACCCAGTCTTACAGAGGCATTTTCTCAATTGAGACTCTCTCCTCTCCAAAGATTCCAGCTTGTGTCAACTTGACATAAATCCAGCCAGCACATACATATAGTTAAGATAGAAAAAATACATATTAAAAATGGTAGTCACAGCTTCCTGTAAACCCTTCAGATATGGGAGTGTCCCCTCATCCACAAGAGGGTTCCCAGGATCAGTCTCCTGTGTCACTAGGAAGATGTCCTTCTGCAAAGGGGCTTCAGAGATGAGTCCAAGGAAAAAGTCAGCTGCAGGAGTTGGATTCTCCCTATCTCATGGCTTTATTGGCACAAGGTCCACCCAACAGTCAAAGGCAGGGCCTGGATAGGAATGCCTAATGACTTCATTAGTTGAACTGATGGGGGATGGTTAAATGTGCCTCTCTCTTTGCCTCCTAGGGTTCTTCAGGCCTGAAAGGAGGCAGAGGATACAGAGGAGAGGATGGAGACCCTGTAAGTTAGAACTTCCTCCCTCATACATGCACTTGCTGATTTTCTTCATCGTGAAAACACTCATGGGGTAGAGGACGCTTGTGTGTGTTACTCTGTGGAGGAAAGGGCTGCTTTTCTTTTTCCTTCACTAACTCCAAGCTGTGGACATCAGCGGCTCCTGTGCCAGGGACTGCTGCGGTGGTGTTGTTTGGTTTTTAAATCAGTGTTGGGGGTCTGGAATTCTCAGTGTCTCTAAGCAGGTTGTAGCAGCTAGGCAGCTCCTTTTAGGCACAGTGCTCCATTCATGGCTCTAGGCCAGAGCTGGAGCATGGTTCTTTCATGAGAGGGAGTGGGCAAGACTACCCCAGAGCATGACTTCATGATTAAATGCTGCCCAGACGTTTGGAAGCCTCAATATTTGACTCTGGAACCAGCACCCTCGCTTGGCCCATCACCCTTATAGTAGAAGTTGGAGGGACTGGAGCCCCTTGGGCGGCTTCTGTAGGCATGGAGAGTGTTCAGTCCATAATGTTTATAATGCTTAAAGGCTTCAACTCTGGAATGAGACTTCCAAGGAGTGACCTATGAGTGAGACCTTGACCAGGATATTTTAACTTCTTGATAATTCTTCTAGGACCCAAGGCTGACTTGCTTATTTAAAAGGACCACTAAGGGAGTGTACTAAGCAGCTCACTTTGTACCCTTACTGGGGTCCAAACACTACCAGGCCTGTGTAAGCATGCTCTTGTGTGGGGTGAGTCACCCCTCTGCCTTGCTGAGGGCCTGTAGCTGGCTGAAAGCTCAGGCCATGGGAAATTGTGAGGTCTAAGGTTCTCTTAGGCACCAGTGAGCATGGGCAGCACCTTGGGCCTGTAGGGCCCGATCTTCAGAGACAGGGAAAGGAGGCTTGCAAGTCCCCTCCCTCACAGGGAAGCTGAGGTAGCAGTTTTTCTTGTTCTTTTGAAAAGACACCGGACAAAAGCATCTTAAGAGAGGAAGGTTTGTGTTGGCTGATGATACGAGGGAGTGGTCTGGAGTGGTTCATCACGGTGTGTAAACTGCGGGGCGGGAGCCCGAGACATCTGGTTGCATTGTGTCCAGGGTCAGCAAGTAGAGAGGGCTGAGTGCCCAGCTCAGGCCCTTCCTCTCCAAATGCCTCTTCTCCAGATAGCCCCCCTCTCTAGATAGCCCCTTTCCAGACAGCCTCCCTCCAGATAGCCCCTCTTCAGACAGTCCCCTCTCCAGATAGCCCCCTCTCCAGATAGCCCCCTCTCCAGATAGCCCCCTCTCTAGACAGCCCCTCTCCAGACAGCCCCTCTTCAGACAGTCCCCTCTCCAGATAGCCCCTCTCCAGATAGCCTCCCTCCAGATAGCTTTTTCCCCTTTAGATGATCCCTTTTTCCTTTTTATGTAGTCCAGGACCCAAGCCCATGGAATGGTACAACCTACATTTATTTATTTATTTTCTTCAATTACCCTAATCAAGACTGTCCCTTACAGGCATACCTAGAAGATGACTTAATCTACATAATTCCTCACACAATGGTCCCAGAAACAGTAGGGCCCCACACTCAAGAAGGGCATGATGATTTTCTCCTCACGCATTTAACTCTGGCTGTTGGCTGTTTCTAAATATTTCTTGGGAGAGTCAGGTTTGACAAGACATGTTGACCTGGAATGCTTTTCCTCTGTGGACAGTCTGACTTTGGACAGACCTTTATTGTGAAGAACAGCTTTTATTGTGTGTGTGTGTGTGTGTGTGTGTGTGTGTGTGTGTGTGTACATATGGAAGCCAGAGGTCAACCTCAGCTGTTGTTTCTCAGGAGCGATCCACTTGTTTTTTTTTTTTTTTTTTTTTTTTAAAGACAGGGTCTCTCATTGACCTAGAGTTCGCTGACTTGGATAAGGCTGACCAGCCCTCAAGAGCTGCAGGGTTCCACCTGTCCCCCAACCCCCACCCCAGAGCTGGACTTAAACACATATGACCATTCCTGGATTTTTAAAATGTGGATTCTGGGATCAAACTCAGATTCCACTCTCACTCAGAAAGCACATTCCCAACTGATCTCCCTCCAGCCCCAAGGACAAGCTCTTCTGCCTTTGTGCTCTGTTCTGGCAGTCATGCGTCTTCCCACCTGTTTCTGCCCAGCTCTAGCCCTGGGCACTGAATGGCTCTTCTGTGTCAGCAGGGCTGACTTCCCCAGGGTGGCATCAGGGCCCTGGGCATGATATCGTGGGATCACTGAGCAATTAGTCCTGTAGCTAGGAGGCAAAGTGACCTCACTCTCTGATGGGGGAGTAAAGTGACTGAGTGCACATTCAACCCATTTGTGACTTGTGAGGGAACCCTAAGGCTGACAGGGAAACTGTGTGAGCATAGGGGCCGTGTAAAGGGGAGGGGGACTCTGGCGGGGGAGGGAGTCTCGAGATTGCTGAAGGCTGACAGGGAAAGTGTGTGAACATGGGGGGGGGCAGGTTGGGAGGTGGGGGGGGGGAGAGGGAGTCCAGGGGCTGCAAAGGAGGAATTGCTTTGCCTAAAATTGGGGTACCACAAGCTATAGCTCAGGGCTCCCAAAGCAAACTGCTCACAGCTTCCTGCAAAAGTATCACTTTGGAGACATGTCTGGATTCATTTCAGGGAAGACGAGGAGAAATTGGACCTCAAGGAGATAGAGGGATCATCGGGTGTCCGGGGACTCGAGGCCAGAAGGTAAGCTTCCCCTAGCTCATTGTGCTCACTCCCCTGTGACACCTTCCTGCCCCTGTGACACCTTCCCGTGTCCTCTGTCTCATCACCTCTTTTCCCCATTTCACATACTAGTTCCTCTGTCTGCAGATGAGCCTTGAACATAGTTCTACCCATGACCTTTATATGGGTGTGTAGCCAGAAGCAATTCAGAGATAAAGTGAGACCATGCTTTTGAGGGAGGCCCCTCCCTGCTGCAGAATTAGAATCCCCGTTCTGCCCTTGACCCCGCAGTGATGGACGTTTAATCTTTTACAGGGAGTGAAAGGATTTGCTGGAGCTCAGGTACTGTATTTGCTTCCCAGTCAAGTTTGATCTCCGAACAAGTAGGTCAGAGGCTCCCTGATTGCTTCAGTTACCAGCCGTACCTGACTGCTGTCTCTTGTCCCTCAGGGAGAACACGGAGAACATGGGCTTGATGGACTGGATGGAGAAGATGTAAGCCATCTGTCTCCTCTTTTTGAGTTATCGTGAAGCCATTATGAGGTTGATTCTTCTAAATGAGGTTCTGTTCTATGTTTGTTTAGGGATTTTATGGACTTCGTGGGGTGAAGGGAGAAAAAGGTGACCTTGGCTCTCAGGTAACTCTTTCTGGTAATCAAGTAGTCCCCGGTGACAGATCCATCCCTGTTTGCTGTGCTTGCAGTTAGGGATAAGATTGACAGCTGACGTCACCACAGTTTCATTACCTTTCTTCTGGTCAAATGCCTGATGCCTCCCGGATACCCAGAAAGCAACTTAAGGGAGAGAGAGCATTTATTTCCACTTACAGTTCAGGGGAATGCAGTCTGTTTTGATGAGGAATGCATGGGGGCTGGGGAGTCTTGGTCCACGGTACTGGCCAGGAAACAGAGAAGGGGGATGGCCAGCACTCAGCCCTTCCTTCCTGCCTCCTTTTGATTCAGTCAAGGACCTCATCCCATGGGATGGTGCAGCTTTGGGATTGGGGGAAACCCTCACAGACATACCCAAAGGTGTGTCTCATTAGTGTCCTGAGTGTTTCTTAAACTCAAATTGATAAAACTAACCATCCCAATCATGCAAGGAAAGCCTATGGCCAACAAACAGACACCACTCTTTGGTTTGGGACACACAGACTACTGTATTAGCTCCTTCTCTGTTGCTGTGACAAAATTCCTTGACCAAAAGCAACTTAAGAAAGGCTTTGTTTTAGCTTATGGTTCCAAAGGGACAGAGTCCTTGTGTTGGGGAAGATGTGGCCTGGCAGCCGGAGCAGGAAACTGGCTGATCAAATTGTATCCGCGTATAGGAATGAGAGAGTGAATAGGAACTAGGGTGAGACTATAAACTCTCAAGGCCAGGCTCCAGTGAAGTGTCCTCCAGCAAGGCTCCACTTCCTAAAGGTTCCATAACCTCCCCTAACAGCCCCACCAACAGGAATAGGGGCAAGAGCTCACATATGTGAGCCTCTGAGTCACTGAGTTTCTCATTCAAACCACCATAACTACTATGGAATATTCAAGAATTTCCAGCTAGAAAAACTCACTGTGTGAGGTCTTTCTGTGGTTACATTTTCCAGAAGTCTGTAAATGAGTATGTTTGGCCATTATTAACCTTTGTTCTCTTTCCTGACATCAAAAACAAAAAGAATGAAAAAGTTGATTTAGGGGCCTTGGAGTTATAAATCATAGTGAAATATTTTGCTTATTATAAATTCATCCCAACAGATCTACTTATTTATTTATCAAATATTTTTGAACATCTGTAACATACCAGATACTGAATTATTTGTCAAGGAGTCAGAGATTGGAGTGGACCACTGTAATCCTTGTCTTCAAGGATTCCATGGTACCCAGAAATATCTGGGGCCACTTGGGGTCCTTCTGACTCCCAGTCAGCTTAGAGGTGGGGGTGTCCAGGGAGTCTTCTTGAAACCAGAAATGAATTGCAGTTAGCAAGGTGCAGATGTGGAAGAAGAACATTCTAGACAGAGGGTAAGCAAGCACCTGAAACAGGGATCCGCTGGCAGTTGCTCTTCCTGGAAGGAGCAGAGCTCAGGTGGAGGAAGATGGATTTTAATAAAAGGCGAGGAGAGCTACAATGAGCCATTAGGCTGTGTGTGTGTGTGTGTGTGTGTGTGTGTGTGTGTGTGTGTGTGCACATGCATGTGTGCATGTGGCTTGGGAAGGGTTTAAGGGGAAGGCAACCAAATTCATGTTTTAGAAATATTATTGGAAGTAGTGCAGGGACTGTTGGAGTTGACATGAATATAAGGAAGGGTGAGGGGTGGGTCCATAGTAATCGAAGTGAGATGGGAGGAAGCCTTCAAGTAAAGCAGTCACAAAGAGCAGACACAGGACATATTAAGGGTATGCAGGGCCCAGCCTGGGGTGGGCATGTGGGTACAAGAAGTCACCCTCAGGTTATGCAGAGTGAGGCCTTTCTTGTGTTGCTCCCTAGAAAGCTCTCTTGTCCCACTGTAACCCTGGCTCATGAAAGTATGCTCTTCCAATGCAGGAAAACAGGAAATGGGGGAATCAGTCAAAATGCCTCCAGGGACTGTAGCCAGGGAAAATTTCACTGGAAAGTTGTTTGAGGTGACAGCTGAAACCCCCTGGGGAGGTCAGAAGTGCTAAACTGTCTGGAGCATCCAAGTAGGACAGCCAGTGTGCATGTGTGATTGCTTAAATTCACTGAAGTGAAAAATTCCACCCTTCCGTCTCACTAAACATGTTCCAAGTGTCGCATAGCCAAAGATGGTTAGTGGCCACCATGGGGCTTTCCCCTCTGCCACAGAGCTTTCCCCAAGGCCATAGAGCTTTCCTCCACTTCCACGAAGCTTTCCCCACTGCCACGGAGTTTTCCTCCACTGCCACGGAGCTTTCCCCACTGCCACGAAGCTTTCCCCAAGGCCATAGAGCTTTCCTCCACTGCCACGGAGCTTTCTCCACTGCCACGGAACTTTCCCCACTGCCACGGAGCTTTCCCCACTGCCACAGAACTTTCTCCACTGCCACGGAGCTTTCCCCACTGCCACGGAACTTTCCCCAACTGCCACGGAGCTTTCCCCACTGCTATGGAGCTTTCCTCCACTTCCACGAAGCTTTCCCCACTGCCACGGAGCTTTCCCCACTGCCACGGAGCTTTCCTCACTGCCACAGAGCTTTCCCCACTGCCACGGAGCTTTCCCCAAGGCCATGGAGCTTTCCCCAACTGCCACGGAACTTTCCTCACTGCCACGGAACTTTCCCCACTGCCACAGAGCTTTCCTCACTGCCACAGAACTTTCCTCCACTGCCACGGAGCTTTCCCCACTGCCACGGAGCTTTCCTCACTGCCACGGAGCTTTCCCCACTGCCACGGAGCTTTCCTCCACTGCCACAGAGCTTTCCTCCACTGCCACGGAGCTTTCCCCAAGGCCACGGAGCTTTCCCCAACTGCTAAAAGTCCCATTGGACAGCTCTATGCTAGACCATGGGAAGGTTTCCTGTTTCTTAGCCTGACCGTGGCTTAACCTCGAACTTGGGGAGTCTAAGGGAACCTGAGCAGGGCAGGGAAACATGAAATACTTTATCTGATTGGCTACCCACTGCTTGACATTAAAGCCACCTGCAGGATAACACGCAGGCTCATTTTATTTATTTACTTGTCTATCTATCTGTCTGTCTGTCTGCCTATTTTCAGGGCAGCCCAGGTTCCAGAGGTGCCCCTGGAGAAGATGGAGAGAAGGGCTTCCCAGGGGATCCCGTAAGTTATGGACCCTAATGAACTCTGAATTTCATCCCAGCACAATTCTGCTCTCCTTCTCCTTAGTGACTCCCACTGAAGTAGAGGCAAGTGTTGGCCTAGGGAGCTGGGACAGCAGGCGTTTGTTACCCAGGGCTTTCTTATGTGGGGGAAATCTGTCCAAATCTGCTATGGACTGATTATTTGAATGGCCCAGAAAGGGGATCTAAAGCTCCATCATGTGAGTTCTCACAGTGTACATGGAGAAAACTTCCACTTCGTTCATCAGATTTCTAATCTTGCGTCCCAGAGCTTGATTTCTTTATTTCATGCTTGTTTGTTGGTTTAACAGCATTGGGACTCAAACCCAGGTCCCTGTGCCTGCTAGGCAAGCACTCACCACTGAGCTGCATCCCTGTGAGATTCTCTCTCTCAGACTCAGTTACAGGAGGCTTTCATTCATGTCTGGGGGGATGGCCAGTGCCTCACGGAAGCCACACTAGAGGAAGTCACTGCCCAGCAGGCACTGTTAGAATACTGTGTGAGTCACCTTCAAACTGGGGCAAAGGTTACTTTTAGGAGTTTCAAATTGGAGATTTTTCTTACACTTCATCTCTTAGCTTGCATTAGCCCAGTAGTTCTCAACCAAAGGGTCCAAATGCTGTGGTCCTTTAATACACTTCCTCATGTGGTGGTGACCCTCCAAACACAAAATTATTTTCATTGCTACTTCATAACTGTAATTTTGCTACTGTTATGAATTGCAGTGTAAATATTTTTAGAGAGTTTGCCAAAGGGGTCGAGACTCACAGGGTGAGAACTTCTGAAGCCTAACACTTAAATATTATACCATTACAAAAAAAGGAGGTGGTACAGGCCTCTAATTCTGATTATTCAGGTTGCTGGAATAGGAGGGTCTCAGGTACCCTGAGAAACTCTGTGAGACCTCCATCTCAAAACTCTCTGTCACCGATAGCCCCAGGTTTAATCCCATGCACCACACAAGGAAGAAAGAGAAAACGCAGAGTGGGGGTGGCACACACCTGCAATCCTAGAACTCAGAAACCGAGGCAAGAAGATCACCTCGAGTTCGAGACCAGCCTGGGCTCTATAGCAAAGCTCTGCATCCAAACCAATGAATGAACTTCCTCACGCTGATGTTTCTGGATTCTAAAACATTTCTGAAATCATCTCCTAGGGTAACCCAGGACGAGACAGCACCATCAAAGGCCAGAAGGGCCACAGAGGAGATCGAGGAACACAAGTAATTCGGTCTATGTTACATAGATAAGTTGACTAATTCCATTTTTTAGCTAAGTAAGTTTAACATGGTGGGTGAGCAAACACCCTCCAAGTCATCTCTACTTAAAATAAGGCATGTCTGAAGTAGGCTATACTTTTGAGGGAATTATTAATTTTCAAGGAAGTGGCACAATGTTTCATTTGTTGCCAGTTACTTATGACATGCTGCTACCCCTGTCCTGGTTGTAAGCCCTGTCCTTGTGTGGCCATCTCACCAAGAGTGTCACTATGCAGAATGACCCCTGCATGACTCCCTTGTTCTGCTGTCTTGAGAGCAGTTGATGATTTGTGTTGATGGCTTTATAACATGCCCAGGACTTAGAACCTACTTCTGACTTCTGATTTTGGGGAATTGTTGTGTTTCTAGGGGAGAACTGGGTGGAAGGGGACACAAGGTGGTCCTAGCTCCAGAGGAAGCAGGGTAAGTATCTCCCAGACACCCGTTTCCCTCCTTATCCCTTGTGAGGGATGCAGAGCCCTGGAGATCATCTGTGGCCACTGAGAGAGCACACCCATGGCTGGTACCTTTGCAGGCATTCTGAATCTTAACACTGCCGACCTCTTGGACCTGAGAAGTCTTTCTTATGAAGGACTGTCCTGCACCTCATAAGATGCTTAACCACACCCCCAAACTCTGCTCTTCTGCTTACCCATTTGTGACGTCCAAAAATGTCTTTTCAGATACTGCCAATGTCTATAGTGGGTGGGCGTAGGAAGCAAAAATCATCCCTGGCTCAGAAACACTGTGCTCTGATCTGCCTTTGCCTTTCTGCCTTCAGTGTGTTTTTGAATGCCTTTGAAGAGAGCCAATACACAGTCTCCTCTCCTAGCTTAGCATCTGGGAGCTAGGTCAGAATGTTATGGACTGGGTAGATGTAATCTCATGCTCTTTACACATTGACCAGGGAAGGAGAACATAAATGGCTTCTTCCTGAATAAACTCCCAAACCACTGGCTATTAGAGCCGGCTCATTGGCAGTCTGGAGGCTCTTGGGTAGCTTATAGCATCATGTGATATCAAGCCTACTTCTCCCCCACCCAAAGAACATTTGATTTCCTTCAGTTTTTAAGGAGCAACCAAGAAACCACATTACCCTTTGTGAACTGCTGTAGAGATGATATTTATTTATTTTTCTGGGGGGAGGGAGAAGACTCCTGCTATGTACCCCTGGCTGGCCTGGAAATCACTGTGTATATAGACCAGGCTGGCCTAGCACTCACTATGTAGACCAGGCTGGCCTAGCACTCACTATGTAGACCAGGCTGGCCTCAAACTGGCAGAAAAATCCTCCTGCCCCTGCCACCTGTGTGCCGGGCTTGTAGGTGTGCCCCACCACACCTGGCTAGAGATGATATTTGTATTAAAAGCTCCTCTAGCATACTTGGCATGAATGTGATAACAGAGAAGAATGTGGAGAGCCCTGGGTTTGGCCTTAATTTGATCAGAGGGAATGAAAATATTTGGCTTTCTTTCCTGAGTGGATTGTTCTCATCCCTCGAAGGCAGCAGTCGGCTGCTCTCTTCCCTGGGAGGCTGCAGTCTAGCCCATCTTACCCTTGTTTATCCTGAATGACAAAGATCCCAAGCCAGAGGGGCTAGGCTCCCATGCTTCTGGGACCCTTCCCTGGGCCTGTGCTTTCCCAGGATTGAGATGTGATTGGGGGAAGGGGCAGAGCAGCAAGATGAGCTAAGCATTACACATTTAGAGAGAAATATATCTGTTGGCTCAAGAGAAAAGGGGTTTTAGTTTGAAATAGGTTTATAACTGACACATAAATCGTGTGCTTTAAAAACAGAGATGTTGGGGAGTAGGGTTGGGATTACTCCTTGGACACACTAGTCATTGCCTTTTAAATCACTACAAGGACAGAAGGACCTCAAACCCCCCCCCCCCCATCTTTTACCCATTTCCCTGTTTTGTAACTTCTTATCTTTGGAACTAAAGAAGGCAGCATTAATATTCATGTTCATAGTCAAGCAATCTGGGGCTTTTCTAGCCTCTCCCCCACATTTCCAACGTAGGCCAGAATTCTGTTGTGAGCCTCAGAGCATCTTAAGTGGATAATGGATTGTAAACAGCACAGCTCAAACCCGGGCATGGGCTCCCTGTGTGACTGAACTTCAGCCTCCAGAAATTAATCATCACACCAGCTGTTACTAAAACAATGGCTCAACACACTGGCAACCACACAGGAGGCCACATTCCAGGTCCGTGGCCTTTTGGTGGCCACTTGCAAAGAGTCCTTATAACATTTGTATTTCTAATATATCGTCCATTTTGTACCAGGTCCTGATCTAATCACTTTAGATACTCATTTAGAGAAGCCCCGTAAGATGCCTGCCAGGAGGATTATTATCTTTACATCCACATTATACACAAGCAAATCAAGGAGGCTTGGGTAACTTCCCTAGGTCACAAAAGCTAGTAAGTGACTGAGCTGGGATTTGAGCTCAGATCATCTCACTTCAGAGTCTATGCTCCTAACCACTGTGTGAGGTTTAATGTGCGATTGCTTTGTGCCACCTAGACACAAAGCTGTGGAACTAAAAGCAAGAGAGTGTGCTGTTCCTAAGGTCCTGCCTGTAAGCATGATATGATGTAAATCTATTACACAGAATAAGCATTATTCTTTCTTCCAGCCTTTCTTCTCTGCTGACCTCTTTGTCTGAGGCTGGCATTGAACTTACTGTGTAGACCAGCCTTGTCTTGAACTCGAGGTCTTTGTGCCTTGGACTCTCAAATGATGCAATTATAGGCATGCACCACTGTAGCCACCTTATTGTTCCTTTCCTTTTTATTTTATTTTTCATTTGAGTGTGCATGTGTATGTCTGTGCTCTGGCATCCAGATGCCCGTGGGGGCTAGAAGAGGATGTTGGAGTCACAGGTAGTTGTGAACCACCTGGTGTGCGTCCTCTGTGGGAGCAGCACCCACTCAACTGAGAAGACACCTCTCTAGTCCCTGTCCTGGCTTTTCCATGGAGACAGACCATGAAGTCATGGCAACAGGAGCCTCCACCTTTGCTGACTTTTTATCTTCTCTATTTTCCTGTGTCAAGAGCATCAACTAGTCATAGCCAGAGACAAACAGCTGACGAGTTACTATGAGTAACTTCTCCCAGAGTGTATCATAAAAGTCTAACACCTGGTAGGGCTGCTAGTTGGTTGGATGATGTATCCCAAGGAACTTTAGGAGGTGGGCAACTGAGAGAAAGCAGCAGTTCTGAAGTAATTCCTACATAATAAACGAATAAATGCGATTGTTTAAAACAATTGTTACCACAACACAATATGAATTGGTGGTTGAGAGTGTTCCATGGCTTTCTCAGTGAGAAAGAATAATGTCAGCAGATTTTATTGCCGTAGATTGGGGAAAGTAAGTTAGGATCTGGGGCCTGAGGCATCACCCCTCTTGGCTGCTTTCTGTCCCTGTAGCTTGCACTGGTGACATGAACTCCCTCCTGGAGAGGCACAGACAGAGTTGAGGGACCAGCCTTGCCTTTTGTAAGGAACTCAATCAGTAGCATCTACATTTACACAGAGGAGCAGCCACCACTGCCATTTCCTCCCCGAGGAATCCTGCAGAGCCAGACTTCATGGGGCCCGTATGATGTACCACCGTGTCTAGAAATTTCACTCTGCCCTGCACTCAGCACACAGTGTACACAACGCTTCGTGGGGCTGCAGGGAGGGAAAACAGTTTCTTCAGGGTGATCTGGTCCTCCAAATAGCCCACTCAATAATCGCCAGAGGCTCCTAGGCTGGGGCAAGGCTACAGTGTGTTGGGTTGCCATCAATCCCCTAAATGTTAGTGTGTGATTAAAACACCCAGTGTGAAAACCTGCCCTGCCAGGGCCCCCAGGAAACCCTCTATGAGCAGGGAATGGGAGAGACTGGCTTGCCTCAGAGACCCTCTGTCTGTCTGTCTGGACACACTGACTGATGCCTTGCCTTTGGCGTTTCAGGGAATGGAAGGTCGGAGGGGACTCCGGGGTCCCTCGGTAAGTTTTCTTTTTGACTTCCTGTCCTCTGTGGTAGGGTATTGAGGACATTTCTTCTATGTAGATGGTGCTGGGTAAGTAGCATTGACAGAATGCTGTAAGGATGTCCAGCCTGTGGGGCGTTTGCCCACCAACCCCACAGTTCCCCAGAGTTTTCTTGAGTGTGAGCAGCAGGAAATATTAGATAGAAGGATTTATAGCGGAGAATCTTGCGGAGATAAACAGACAGAAAATAAAGGATAGCCTCGAGAGGGCCTGGAACCTATTCCAACAGGCCCTGACTGTCTCTGCCCCAGGGTTTTTATAGAGATGCCAAGGGGTGGAGCAAAAGACCTTCCCCCAGCACAGCCAAGTGCAGACCATCTCAGACACCTGCACTCAGGCCCGTGGTCCTGATCATCCTCTATGTGGACCTGCTGGGTAAAGCCACAAGGAACCCAAAAATGGGCTCCCACGCCAGCCCTGGCCATGAACCCTACTGAGGAGTGGGAAGCACAAGCAGCTCTCCAGTCAGTTTCCTGAAATGGGACAGGCCTGACTAAGGCAAAGCCTTCCTCAAAAAACACTTCCTGACAAACCAGTAGAACTCACACAGTCCTAAACATCACACCTTGACTGGCTGTCGCATGTATCAGGAAGCAGCATGCAAGAAAGTGAAATTCTTGTTGCTTCTTATCTTTTATCCAAATTATTGTTATTAGTTATATATTCCAGGTATTCCTCCCATGTTTTTCTTCTTTTAAACTTGTTTTTAATTAGCATGCAAAGTATTTGATATCATGGCATTTTCAAACAAAACTTGTGTCTAAGTTACTGTTCTATTGCTATGAAGAGACGCCATAACCAAGACAGCTTATAAAAGAAATCATTTAATTAGAGACTTGCTTACAGTTTCCAGGGATCGGTCCATGACCATCGCAGAAGGGAGCATGGCACTTGAGCAGTAGCTAAGAGCTTCATTCTGATCCTAAGGCGGCAGGCAGAGAGAGGGTGGGACTGGGCCTGGTGTGAGCCCTAGAAACCTCAAAGCCCACTCCTCCCCCAGTGACACACCTCTTCTAACAAGGCCACACCTCCTAATCCTTCCCAAACAGTTCCATCGTGTGGGAACCATTCTCATTCACACTACCACAGTTTGTTTGAGCCAATTGTTCTTCCCACCCCCATCTTTATGAAAATTAGAAACATGCTAGAGTTCATTCCTGACAGTTGGAAAAATAAGACCCTGGGCAGTATAAGGTCAGATGAACCAAATGATCTATCTGGGAACCATGCAGAGAAAAATTTTAACACTGGAAACTCTTTTTCATTAGGGGGAAGCAGGAAACCCGGGGCCTCAAGGTGCACAGGGACCAGAAGGACTGCAAGGCCCACAGGTATGCTAGGTATTTCATAAATGTGGACAAATGGTATGGAGCCATTCTGGTGGGAAGAAAGCAGGTAGCTCAGTATAAAAACACACAACAGAGGGGCTGGAAAGATGGCTTAAGAGCACATAATACCTTGCCAAAGACTAGAGTTTAATGTCCAGCATCCAGGTGGTGTGGCTCACAACAGCTTTTAACTGCAGCTCCAGGGGATCTGATGCCCTCTTCTGGCCTCATTGAGCACCTGCACTCATATGCACACAAACACAATTAAAAATAAATATATTCAACTGGTAAAAGTTCAATTTGCAACCATCACCCTGTGCATTTCCCATGGTGGGAGATGATTTTGATTTTTTATTTTGTTCCATTAAAATTGCTCCAACATTTGCAGCTCACTAATGTGCACTGAGGGGGAAAAGTATAATCTGTGCTTACCTTGTATTGTGCCTAGGAAGTGAGTAATTAGCAGTTTGTAGTCAGAAGTTTTCCTGTGTCCTGCCCTGTCCGAGTCCCACAGTTGCTCAGACCCAAGTAAACACACAGAGGCTTATATTACTTGCAAACTGTATGGCTGATTGGCTCAGGCTTCTCACTAGCTAGCTCTTACAACTTAACTCAACCCATTTTTATTAATCTATATGTTCCCACATGGCGCTGGTGTCACTGGTCTGTGGGCATCTTCTTGCTCTTTGAGTGGAGGGCTAGCATCTCCTCTCACTCTTCTTTTTTCTCCTGTCTCTTCAGTTCAAATGACCTGCCTAACCTTATTCTGCCTTGCCACTGGCCAAACATATTTATTTATCAACCAATCAGACCAACACATATTCACAGTGTGCAGAAAGATATCCCACAGCTTATTATTATTATTATTATTATTATTATTATTATTATTATACACTGGGTTGCTATCAGTCTCCCAAATGCCATTAGTGACACTGGTGTCAGAAGTTCAGGCATCTGTCTTGTCTTCTTCCCTGCCTGGAAGAAGCCATATCATCTCTTGATGATGGCTTTGCCACACCTTTGTGTTGAGTCACCATTGATCCCACTCCGTGTTGAGCTCACTTTAAACCTGGACTTGTCTGGAAGAGTCTGCGTGGAAATACCTATTTTTAAGGTCTTTTAAGAACTTCATTTTTCTTCCAGAAAGTTCCAGTTTAAAACTAAAGTAATTTAGATTCTCTTGAGTTTTTCTGAGGTCTAGTACAGGTCGAGTAACCATAGGATCAATCTAGATTTGTCCAGATGCTTTTAGGGGTGGGTGTGGGATGACAGTCATTTCAGATGCTCTGGGATCCTTTGACGCTAGTGACTCGAGGCTTACTCAGTGATTTCCTGGTAGGCAGGGGCCATTTCACTTCTAGTCTCCCCAGTTATGCAGCGAGAGGAACTCTCATTTAGCTGGCAGAAGCCTGCTAATGTGATCTTTAACGCAAACTTGAAACAATGGTTCCTGTATTTACACATTGAGAAAGCACTTTGGTTCAGCGAACCATCACATAGATGCATTCGATGGCTGTTTGTATCTCCATGGGCTTACTTATTCCCCTTTTGATCTATTTTTATTTCTCTCTGTAGAAGAAGGATGAGACTTTTATGCTGAGGCAGGGAATCCCTTAATAAGATCTGTGCCACTGTGTCTGGGCTTGTCCCCAGTTATTCTTCTAAAAAAGACTTATCTCATCAGTAAGGCTTCTTGGAGAGGCAGACCATTGCTCTGCCTCCACAGGGGTGTTGCAAAAATATCTACTAAGAGAGTGAGCTTCACTGACAGCACATTGTATTTGTTGTCGTTACTACAAAAAGGGGTCCAGTGGAAATCCTGGCGAGAAAGGAGAAAAAGGAGGTCAAGGGCACCAGGGACCTCAGGTGAGTGACTCGGGGACTCCTGACCTTTTGTCCGCTCTTACCATAAAAGGCCTTAGTGTATCATGCATTTACGTCATCCATGGAAGGTTTATTTCATTTTTTGAGTTACTGAAGATACATTTTTAGTCCGGCTCAGATCCTTTATACCTCACTGGCTCACCCCTCTTTGGTGATTTTTCACTCTGAAAGCACAGGCTCACTCACTCCGCTCAAGGACGCATTTGGAAGACTTAAAAATGCTGCCCAATGATGAGCAGGCCCACTCTGAACGGATCGTTCTGCTTGTGCTTTTAGATTTCGTCTGTGTGCCTGTCTCTCCACTGACCACAGGCATTTGACTGTACAACGATCTGTGCCGAGTTTTTATATTCAGCATTTGACTGAGGTTCCCCAGTGAGGAATGAGAGTTTGGATGGTCGGGGTTGGGGGTGGGGTTGTAGGAAGCACTTGATTCTATTGAGTTCTTCACTCCTGCCAGCCAGAGTTCAGAAGGCAAGGGATGCCCGAATGTGCTCAGTTCTATCTTCCTAGCAGATTGGTAAAGAATGTTTATGCCCAGTTTTAGACCTAGCAATTGGAAATATGCCCTGTACTCCATGATGGATGTATCTGTGGTTTTGTGGAATGTGCATGTGCAGAGATGTGTTGCAGGGAATGCCCCCTCCCTTGGAAAGAATGCTGATAGAGTCAAGGAAGCCTTTAGGTCCTCCCCTCCCCTTAAGATCCCACAGGGACTAGTGAATTCCCGGTGGTTGCAGAGCCATGGTCCACTGCTTAGGTTACCCTCTCTGCCCTGGCTCATCTCCTTTTCTGTTAAGGAGACCTTCCGGGACTGTTGGGATGATGTGAATACCTGCCATGTTCCTACTGGGCTTCCAGAAATTACTACAGTGGTGGCTTCTGCATCTCTCTTTCTCTTTATTTTCAGGGTGCTCCTGGGCCAGCAGGATCTAGGGGGAGCATTGGAAGACCTGGGCTTTGGGGGAGAAAGGTAAACATTTCTCATTGGTTTCAAATACTGGGAACAAACGCTGTTACATTTTCTCCTGAGCTGTGTGAAAATCCCTCATTCAAACCAAGCACCATGTTCAACCATCTGCGAGCTGCTAGTATGTTCTCTCCCACCCACAGAGCACAGAATTCCTTACTGTTTACCTCTCTCTAGGGAGCTGTCCTGATTGCAAGGAGAGAGTTAGCTGCCCATCACAAAACACTGCTGAGACTCTCTTCAGCTCCTATATTCCCTGAGCAGGAATGCATTCATTGGCTGAGATGAGTGGATGGATCTGAACTCTTTTTTGTATGCTTCGTTTGGTCTCACCCAGGCCTGCCATGGCTAAGGTAGCTGTGGTGGAGATCGCCAGAGTCAAGTACTGGCCTCACGTCCACCCAACTCCTCTGTTTTCATCCTTCAGGCTCTGGGGTTTGTGTGGCTACAGAGGAGTCCTGCTGGGTTTCCTACCCTCTTGTCAAGGCCTCAAAACTCTTTCATATTTGAGCCAAAGACCTACAGTTTCTTTTTCTATGGGGTTCAGGAAACTACTATGGGGTTCAGTTGTCATTTTTCCATTGGGAAGATCTTCAGTCTTTGCTACTAATGAGACAGGGCTGGAATGGTAGCTCAGTTGGTAAGGGGCTTGCTGTACAACATGGGGACCCGAGTTTGATCCTCTAGAACCATGTAAAAAGCTGGGTACAGGGGTGCTGTCCAGCCAATCCAGCTGAATTGGTGATTTCCAGATTCCCTGAGAGAGCCTGTTTCACAAAATAAAGTAAAGAGGGACTGGGAGAGGCACCTGATGTTGACCTCTACCCTTACACACATGTGCACACACAGTTCTCAACACACACATACACATCACCAAGAAAAAAATCCAAACCCAAATGGAAGAGTACTAAGCGGTAGTGTGAGATGTGTTATTAGTTGGTGTGATTGTGGCAGTCGTTTCAACATATGCATATGTACACATGCTATCACATTGTCCACCTTCAGCTTTCAGTGTTATTTGGCTGTAGCTGAATGTTCTCTTGTGTCCCACCTGGGCCCTGCGGTTGGGACAAATCTCTCCCACCCACAACCTGCAGCCGCTTGGTCCCAAATACACATACAGAGGCTTATATTAATTTTAACTGCTCGGCCATTAGCTCAGGCTTACTATTGACTAGCCCTTACACTTAGACTCATCCCATTTCTGTTAATCTAAATGTTGTCATGGGTTCCATGGCTTTACCTTGTGCCATTACATGCTGTTCCCTGGACAGCAGGCTGGTGTCTCCTGACTCCGCTTTCCTCTTCCCAGCATTCTCCTCTCTCTTTGTCCCACCTATACTTCCTGCCTGGCTACTGGCCAATCAGCACTTTATTTATTAACCAATCAGAGCAATACATTCACAGCATACAGATACCCACAGCATTTGGCCATCAACCCTGGGCCAGCAGGGAGAAGCACACGAAGCCTTTTGCATTTCCCCCTATTTAATTCCAAGGTTTCTCAGCTCAGCTCCTTCCTGCCCCCGCCTCCCTATCCTCTTCTCCAGAGCCAACCACTCTCCTCTCCTGGGGTCACTTGTAGGCTCCCTTGCTCCTTCCTCAGCCCCCACAGTGAGCTTTGGGCCCAGCTTCTCAGTGTCTCCTTGGGAAGCCTCTCTGGACCCTCAAGTCTCTTTGCTGCTCTCAAAGCAGTCCCAGCTTCAATGCACAGGGTTGTAATTGTCCACCTCATTCTTTCTCTTTCTAACCACACTGTGCTTAGTAAGGGCAGGGCTACATTTATCATATTGGGTCACTCATTTTCCAGAGCAATAAGCAAGTATTGTGTAAGTGAATACATTAGCCAATGAGTCAGTTTCCCTAGAGTGAACTTTCCACCCTTACTTTTCCCAGTCTGTTGACACTAGGAGAGCAGGAAACATTGTGGTATATATACACAATGGAATACTATACAGCCTTAAAAAGTCCCCAGTTGACACTAGGAGAGCAGAAAACATTGTGGTATATATACACAATGGAATACTATACAGCCCTAAAAAGTCCTCAGAGCTCAGCCCTGAGCTTTGTTCTGCTACTCTCTGGGTAGACGTATTGTGTCTTTCACCCTAGCCCTGCTGAGTGCTGGCTGCCCACTGAGGACCTTGTGTCCCCTCATTTAGTGGACAGAACAGGTTTGACTTTGCTGACCTGAGTGTTTTCTCTCCTCTTTTATTAGGGGGAACCTGGAGTTCCTGGAGGCCCAGGACCAGTAGGACCCCCTGGGCAGCGAGGAGAACGGGTATGCGGCTTGAGCACTTGGTTCTAAAGGGGAAATGGGGGGCAGTGAAGGCTGCAGCACCCGGGGTAGGAGGATGTGAGGCAGTGCTCCATCTGTTGTTGCCTTGCTGTGTACCCGGCCTTTTTGTCGTGTGTGTGCGTGTGTGTGTATGTGTGTGTGTATGTATGTGTGTGTATGTGTGTGTATGTGTGTGTATGTGTGTGTGTATGTGTGTGTGTATGTGTGTGTGTGTGTATGTGGGGGTTTGGAGGAGATGAGGTGAAGGCAGAGAGGAGCAGGTGAGTAAGAACAGGGCGTTTCAGTATTTTAACAACCAGCGAGACCGTGTAGTTACATTTTGGTTGAAAACAAAACAGCCCATCTCTCTCCCCTTGTAAAACCCTAGGGTGACAAGAAGCAGAGGAATAGGGTCAAGAAACAGGCCACTGCTTTTTAAGGCTCGCACTCAGGCCTAGTTGCCCTATTGAACCAAAATCTCAGTATAGGAACAGCCAATAGAAGGAGAGTTACTTTATGTTAGCTATAAAATTATATGTAGATATTAAATAGTAGAAAATTTACCAAGTATAGCCAAGCTATGGAGTCAACCTCGAGTGCCCATCTGTGGATGAATGGATAAAAACACTGTGGTATATCTATGTGATGGGATACTATTCAGGCTTAAACATAATAAGGGAATCCTATTATATATACAACATGGTTGAGCCTGTAGGATACTACATAAACTAAAAGAAGGCTAGGAGAGACTCCCATTTCAAAACAAAGAAGTGTCCATCTGTTTGTGATTCGGCTTCAAAACATGAATACTCAAAAGTAGAAAGTGTGAGAGCCGAAGTTACATTTTAAGTTTTAATTACTACGCCATAGAGATCCATGAAACAAAAACCGCCTCTGATCTGCAAGTCCCTTGCCCAAGGACAGATAGTTCCTGAAATGCTGGAGGCTATTGTTTATGGGAGATAATAAGCCACAAACTTTCAATCCCCTAAACAAGTTTGTTTGAACCATCTGCACCATGAGCTTGATCACATGTGGGCAGGAAGTTCACAGGCAGGAAATACTTTTGGATGTCTACTTGTCCCTGATTGGACCATGGTTTTCCTTCTTAAGCCCTTGCAAAACTTGATTCAGGGCCATTTTTTTGGGGGGAACTAGAAATGGACCTGGCCAGTGCCCATCCACCAGTATTAAATACTGGCCAGTATTGAAGCTTACTTCAAATGTGGCTTTAAACTACGGTAGTGGTCTTATTCTTGATTGGTGGGATTAACAAAAGGAAAGAGGAAAATGTAAGTTTCGTAGGCATGAAAATGGGAAGCGATGGAAAAAGAAACATTACCATATTTGGCCATTTTGAGATACTCAAACTTAACATCCTAGGCAGAGTGAAGAGAAAATCAGCATGACTCAGTTTCCCCTCCTGCCAACAAACCTTTCCCAAGCCATTGTGTTCTCTCAATGTCACTTCAGTAGTTTCAAAATATTCCTCTGAAGGGTACCACCAAGTCTCTTTGCCCCTTTTCCCAGTGTGGCCTCAATGAATAAGTTTCCTTCTGTGCTTCTCACTGCTATTTTGTCTCTGTGGAACTTGGCTTGGGCACAGTCTTTGTTTTTGACTGATCTCTTATTATTAGATATTTAATTTATATAAATATTTCCGTTTAGCTGCTGTCATAAACAACATACCAATGATTTCTTTTGGAAGGGCCTGGGGCCTGGGGATAGACTCCCGGGCTTCATGTGTGCTCAAGGCTCTACATCTGAGCTACACCCCTAGTACCATAATTAATTTCTGTATAGAAAGTTCTAGAATTTTCATAGCTAGGTCAGATATGCATACATTTAATTAGGGCGTTGAAATATGTTTTCAAACACTCATGTAGTTCAAACACTACATGGACCCATGGATTATATGCAGGAGTTTGGTTGTTTTAAGGTCTCCACACCAACAATGGCTATTATAACCTTTTCTTTTTCCTTATAACCATTGCCAAAAATGGCAACTCATTAATGGTTTCAGTTAATTCAGTTTTTTGGTTCTCAGTGAGAGTGAACCCATTTCCCCATTAATGTCTTGCCAGAGTCCAGCTCCAGCAGGGGTTTGGGTCCCAAAGAGGAGGTGTAGGGCAAAGGAAGGAGACTGACCCAATCGGAGGGTGAATCAGGATGGCTGCTGCTTTACTGGAAAAAGGCTACGCCTTTTATACTCATGATTGCACAGTAGTTTAGACACAGCAAGATTGGAAGCAGACCTAATGATTCCCGGATGAAAGCTGTCATCAGCTTTATCACAGCAGTTTTCAGCAAGAATCTAAATGCCTATTGTTCTCTAATGTCCTCTGAGGTTCAGTTACCCTGCCTGGTGCCCTCTTCCATTTCCTCCTGCATGATCTCAGTCTCTCTGGTCAGGAGGTGTCACATACTGAGTCCTGGGAAACAGACCTCTAAGAGTGATTTTCATTTGTCAAGGGGCACGATACACTATTTGCCCCATGCAGCATAAGCTTTGAGCTGTTTCCTAATTGTGTTCCTTTGTGTCTTAGTCTTACTGTATGGGCCTGATCCACTCATGTGCTCCCCAAAAGGAAGGTCCTGTTATCTTACTCTTTTTCCACTATGCCATACCATTCCGATTCCTATACTTACTAACTAACTGAACCCTTGCACTTAATGACTTCAGGCTCTGGATTTGGACCTCTGTTTCCCTTGCTAGTGTGTGTTCATCCGTGGGACCAGGTGTGTCAGTCAGTAAATCTTTAACTTCTCTATTCTTAGTGTAATGGGGTGTGTGTGGGGATAGGGGGGTACTGAAGGTGGGTGGTGGTGGTGGCATGGTGTGTGTGTGTGTATGTGTGTGTGTGCACGCACAATGGATATTCTTGTGTGCAGAGTTATGTATGCTATGTGGTTTCACGGTGGTGGGGAATTTTTCAAAAGAATTATTTTGTCTAGAGGGCCTACTATTGTATGCAATCCTCATCCTCCACAGCAGCCTGCACACATTTCTGAAAGGAAAAGGCATAAGGGAACTCCTATAACACATAGTGAGAATCTTTAAAAATGAAAGTAAAAGGATACTGGAGAACTGTGATCTACAATGTCAAAATGCTGGAATTCTGTCAAGCAGCAGTGGTTGCTATGCGGTCCACACCAGTATCTATTGGCCATTTATAATTCTTTTAAACAAAGATGTATTTATTTTAATTTTATACATTAGTGTGAGTGCCTGAATGTATGTCTGCGCAGCACATGCATGCCTGGTGCCTGTGGAGGTCAGAAAGCATCAGATCCCCTGGAACTGGAGTTAAAGAGGGTTGTGAGCCACCTATGAGTACTGGGAATCGAACCCAGGTCCTCTGCAAGAGCCTTCCATCCATAGCTCTTATTTCCAAACACCATGGGCTCCCCATTGAGACAGCTTTGGAGAAACTGAAATTAACTAATGTGCTTACAGGGAGATCATGGCATCCCAGGCTATGGCCAGATGGGAAGAAAAGGAGTTAAGGTAAATATGCAAAACAATTATTTTCTCAATTGATAAATCAAACCTAAATATACCGAGAGGAAATGATGGTGTGGAGGAAGTGATTTGTTGACTTACATATGTTCTCTGCTGAAAATTACAGGGCCCAACAGGATTCCCTGGGGACCCAGGGCAGAAGGTGAGGTGCATAAGAATTTCTTCTTTTGCCATTACCATGGATGGCCTTCTTGAGAAATGAGATGAACCATTGGTCTGAGTATGGTGGGAGGTGGGGAAGGGTGGGCAAGCTGGTCAGTGGCTTCTTCTGGGCTTCATTGGGAATGGACGTCTTAACCCTGTGAGTCTTTATATTGGAAAAGATCACATCCTGCCCTTTGTTGCCTGATACCCCACCTACTTCCACTCCAGAGATCCATATCTCTACCTTGACCCTCTAACCTCCTGGCAGCCCCTCTCTGGCTTGGTGATCTCATTCACCACCTTAGTTATTGTTATTAATCCAGCATTATTTTGACTTTGGGTTCCTCTCACCTGAAAATCCCACTGTCCTCTTTAGTCATCTCCCATTTCCAGTTTCTTTCTGTCCATTGACAAAAAATACCACATTCACTAGATTTTTACCCTCAAAGTATGGTCTAATTATACTGATTCTTGAATTAACATCTTTCTTTTTTATGAATTAAATTTTTTTATAGGTATATAAGTTTAGAATAGAAAATAGTCTACCCTTGGCTTCAGGCACCCACTACAGGTCTTGGGACATAGTCCCTACTGATCGGGGGAGAACTATGGATACTGGTTTACAATCAAAGACAGCCATGCTATTATTACTTTAATAACTGTTGATAGCTGTTTTAGTTAGGGTTCCTATTGATTTGGTGAAATGCTGTGGCCTAAAGCAACTTGGAGAAGAAAGGATTTAGTCCATCTTATAGATTGTAGTCCATCATTCCAGGAAGCCAGAGCAGGAACTCAAGCAGGGAACGAACATGGAGGCAGGAACTGAAGCAGAAGCCATGGAGGAATGCTGATCATTAGCTTGCTCCTCAAAGTTGGCTCAACCTGCTTTCTTATACAATCCAGAACCACTTGCCCAGAGGTGGCACCAACCTCCATGGGCTGGGGCCTCCCATACCAATCACAAACCAAGAAAATACACCACAGGTTTGCCCATGGGCCAATCAGGAGGGAACATTTTCTTAACTAATTTTTTCTCCTGATACAAAACTGCCATAGAGAAGTTCAAGCCCACGTGTTGTAGCATCTCGCCACCCACATGAGACATGAAACGGGAACTTAGGTGGAAACTCGAGCCATTGGGCACCATTTGTAGCTATAAGTTTTCCTGGTCCCACCCAGCTTGCAGCTGCTCAGACCCAAATAGAAGCACAGAGACTTATATTGCTTATAAACTGCATGGCCGTGGCAGGCTTTTTGCTATCTAGTTCCCATATCTTAAATTAACCCATTTCTATTAAACTATAAGTTGTCATATGGCTTGTGGTTTACCAGTACTTTCCATCTTACTTCTCATGGCGGCGGTGGCTGTCAGCATCTCCTCACTCAGCCTTCCACTTCCCCAGAATTCTCCTCTCTGCTTATCCTACCTATACTATACTTTCTGCCTGGCTACTGGATAATCAGCATTTTATTTATCAGTCAATCAGAGCAACACATTCACAGCATACAGAAAGGCATCCCCAGCACTTCTCAGATGACTCTAGCCTGTGTCAAGTTGGCATAAAAGCTGGCTATCAAAGTAATCTACCAAATATTAATTCTAGAAAAATCTAAAAACACTTCAGAAACTCTAAGACTCCCCTGCTGTCATTTCTTAAGGCTTAGTGACTTGGTCACATCCCAGGGACCTGTCATTAGTGTGCATTACCTGGGCTTCTCTGAGATCATTGGACAGCTGTATCTCTTTAGGCACCCCTTCTTCTCAAGATGGGGACAAAGTACCAGAACCAGGGGCCCCAGCTCCACGTCTCCCAGCTAACCCCAAGGATAGACTTCCCAGCAAGTCGGCATCTCCTTTGGCGCCATCGTCTTCTTCCCATCGGTGTGCTCTCTAGAGGGTGGGTGGGTGGATCTCTTCCTCCTTTTCCAGGGGGGATGATATTTTCCCGAAGTACTTGCTTCCATGGGTTCTGCTCAGCATCTTCACTGTTGTCACCCCCTGAATGAGTCAAAGCTCTTAGTCCAATCGGCGCTCAACATCTTTCAAATTCCTCATTGTCACTAGATAATCTGTCTGCATGCTGTAGATCCAGACACACCTGTCATTTCAGCAGAGGCCACCCTCATTCCCTCTGTGCACACTAGGGCTCAGTACTATGATTTCCCAAATGCCAGAACGGCTCTGTCCCTGTAAGGCCCCAGTCAAGATGAGCAGTCTGGGTCTAAAGTAGACTGTCTATCTAATGAACCACCTCCAGGAGAACATCTGAGAAGTGCTTCTTACTGATGGACTACCCGAGATAGACATGAGTTTAGGAAGAGATTAGAAATGACTCTCAGAAAGAGAATTCTCATTATAGAGGATCTATTTTCTGATTTATTGACCAAGGGAGACATGTAACAACTTATTGATCAATGTGAAATGAACATATTAATAAATAACTACTACCAAAGTCAGATTGAATTTCTTTAAATGAACCTTAATGCTTTCAATTTATTTTTACATCTTCAGTTATTTTCTTTTTTTCATTAGTTCTTTGAGATTTTTTTTTGGTTTTTCGAGACAGGGTTTCTCTGTGTAGCTTTGTGCCTTTCCTGGAACTCACTTGGTAGTCCAGGCTGGCCTTGAACTCACAGAGCTCCTCCTGGCTCTGCCTCCTGAGTGCTGGGATTAAAAGCGTGCACCACCACCGCCCGGCTCTTTGAGATTTTTTTACAGTGTATCTTGATAATATTTACCCCTACCCCAATTTCTCATAGATCCATTCCCCTTTCATACCCACCAAACTTTGCCCCATCTCCCATTAAAAAACTCCATCAGGTACAGTCTGCACTGTCCTTACACTCTTAGATGTGTGGCCTTCCACGGGAACAGGGTCAATCTGCCTCCAATGACACCCTTAGAGAAGATTGACTCTCCATCTCTCAAAAGCTATCAATTGCCAATAGTTCCTTAGCTAGGGTGGGACTTCCTGTCTACTCTCCCTTCTACCCCATGCTGGGGTTCTGTCCTGGCTTGAGTTTGAGAATGTCTTGTGCATGCTGTCACAACTTTTAAATAAATTCTTAAACTTAAAAAATGTAGTGTGTTTGCAGAGGGAGGGATGTTACCACAGTAGTGCTAGCATTACAGATGTGCACCACTACATCTGGCTGTTTTTACATGGATCCCAGGGGGTTGAGCTGAGGTCCTCAGTCTTGTGCCACTAGTACTTTTACCAGCTGGAACATCTCCTTACTCCAAGATTAATATTTTATTTTTACCTTCAACTTTTTGAGATGTAACTTGTAGAGCTAGGAAGTCATTCTTTAATACTTCAGGTAATCAATATTTCATGTTTTTCTAGTATATTCTCTGATTGTTTTTAGCATCTGGAAGGTTATTGAATTGATATTTATATATAAATATTTGGATTACTAGAGTATTGAAAATAGTTTTAATATCTAATACTACCATGTCAAGATGCATTTATTGCTATATTAGCCTTCCTTAGATAATGTTTACAACATCAGTGTAAGTATTGATTGGAGAGAATTTTTCCATTCTTTCATAGCAAAGATTTTAACATCTTGATCTATCTGAATCAGGGTGATGCTGGAGATCCTGGAATTCCTGGGGGGCCTGGACCCAAAGGATTCAAGGGACTGACTGTAAGTGGCCTGTATTCTGGAAAGAATAAACATTTTTTTGTAGACCACAGCTTTCTTACTGTGATAATAAATGTGGATTGTTGATTCATTTCAAGGGCATCTTGAAAGCCACTCACTAGTCATGTGACCTTTGCCACACTTTCTTAGGGCTTCTATTTCCAGAATATCAGAATTGAACCTAGTGACACACACTTTCTGCTCTGCAAGCCTATGGTTCCGTGATTTTTAAGATTTACAAACTGGTGATTGGTTGTTGGAGAAATACCAGTGCCTTGCAGTCTTTTGGAGTTGAAGCTGATATCTTACCTTTTGTCCCAGGGGGCTGTCTGATGATTCCATTATCCATTATCCAAAAGGAGGCCGGGTGGATATTGATTTAAGGGAGGATACTGAGGTGTTCTAATTAGCCACGTAGAGTAGAAGCCTATGCTTTTTTAAGTACAAATGGCTGAGACTAGCATCTTTTTATTTTGAAGTCTGAGTGCAATGTCACAGTCACTGGGTGTGAGAGAGATGTAGTTCAATAGGCCCTTGTCATTAAGCTGCATATAGTTTGTTAGTATCTCTCTTTTGGGTTTGGGGAATAAACTCCTCTCATGCACCATCTTGTATGTGAGAAGTCATTTTTATTATTTGATCTTAAAATATTTATTTATTTTATATTTTATTGAAAATAGATTTTTGTTCATATAATATATCCTGATTAGAATTTCCATTCCCTCTACTCTCAATTCCTTCCCACATGCCTCCATCTAGATCCACCCTCTTTCTGTCTCTCAATAAAAAACGAACAGGCTTCTAAGGGAATATAATATAACATAACATAACATAACATATAACATAATATAATATATAATATAATATGAAACAAAACCACATTGGAATAGGACAAAACAAGCACACGTGTTTTTATTTTTATTTTACATGTATGAGTGCTTGCTTGCATGTGTGCATGTATACCATGCATGTGCCTGGTGCCCTTGGAGGTCCAAAGATGGCACTGGATCTTTTGGAACTGGAGTTGCAGATAGTTGTGAACGCCATGTTGGTGCTGGGAAGGGAGCCTGGCTCCTCTGTAAGAACAGCAAGTGCTCTTAACCTCAGAGCCATCTCTCCAGCCCTTATTGTTGGATCTTTATAGACAAAGATTTTTGCACAATCTTTGTGTGCCTTGTTTTGTTAGCATTAATCCCAGCTCTGACTAATTTAGATGTAAGTTTACAGCTAGTGTCAGAACACTCTGTGGCACTAAATAAAGGGACAAGAGGGAAATGGATGTTCACCAAGGATTAAGAGTTGGTGGCTTGTATTATGAGCAAGGAATTTACATGATTTGAATAAGCTGCTACCTTTTATTTTTAATTAAATTATTATTCATTACTATTTATGATGCTAAGGATGGAAGCCACACATTCTAGGTAAGCACTGTGACAAACAGAGATACATGCTCCAGTCCAGCTGTTTGTTTAAAAACTATTTTTGAGAAGTATAACATCTCATTTAAACTAAGATAATTCTGGTGCTGGAGAGATGGCTCAGTGGTTAAGAACACTTGCTGCTCTTGCAGAGGATCTGGGTTCAGTTCTCAGTACCCACATGATGGCTCACAACCATCTGTAACTCCGGTTCTCGGGGATTCAATGCCATCTTGCCTCCATGGGTGCTGCATGCACACTGTCTCTGTCTATAGATACAGGCAAAACACCGACATATATAACATTTAAAAAAAATAAGCCTGAGCTAGTCTCCATGGACAGAAAATGTAGAAACTACACTTGTGTCTTCCTTTTTTCAGCTCTCTCAAGGCTTGAAAGGCGAGAGTGGGCTTCAGGGGTCTCAAGGCCCCCCCGGACGGAGAGTAAGTACAAGTGGGAACTGACTGAGGTGTGGTGGTTTCTGGTATTCCCGATGGGAAGGATGCGGAACTTCAAGACAGAAGCACTGGGTTCGAGCAGCTAGTCACTGTGTCTCTCTGTTTATTATTAAGATGAAGATGACATGTCCCTGCCCTAGCTGAAAAAGTAGTTGTAGGGATCAGACAAACACTGTGAACTGTAAGTGCAATGCAGATATTCTCTGTTATCATGATTTTATCGCTGAAGCCTTTGTAATAGGGATGGGCTTGCCTATGTTTCATAGAGGAATCTTGACAGAGTTCCAGCATGCAAAGCTGGTTGGTAGATAAGAGTTTGCCAGAACCACTCTTGTTGCCTTTTTAGCCTTTATTTGGACTCTAGAGAGATTTGGAAATGTAACCACAACTCCCACTCTGGTTCCATTATGAGAAAAAACGTTATCTCTGGAAGCATTCCCAGGCAGAGCCAGGCTGGCCTCCCCGGGCAGACCTGCATCTGCTTCACTGCTTCTCACGTGGTTGAAAATTCAGTGTCCCTCTCTAGCAGAGTCAGGGCAGAACTACACACCACCAGCACCTGCTACACGGAGGAGACCCAGACAACAATGTAAATGCTCCCAGACTGCACAAAATGCTTTTTAGGCACTGAAGAATTCTTCAACTTGGGATCTAGCAAAGCAAAACTTGCAGATGGTTTCTTGGACAAATGACTCCATAGTAGAATATAATAATTATTTGTAAAGGATACTCCACTATATGCATTACAGAATGGGTGAGTATGGTCATGTGGGGGAACAGCTAATCTTTGGGCCAGTCTTCTCTACTCCAAGTTCATCGTTTTTTTCCAGGTCCTAGGGCTATAATTGGGGTGTGGTCTTTGTCTCAGGTTCTTGGTTCTTAGCTTTTGTTAAGGACTTGCTTGGAATTACTCTTAATATTTCTCTCTCTCTCTCTCTCTCTCTCTCTCTCTCTCTCTCTCTCTCTCTCTCTCTCTCTCTTTTTCTCTCTTGTGTGTGTGTGTGTGTTTGTCTGTCTGTGCATCACATACATGCAGGATCCCATGGAGGTCAGACCTTGGGCACTCCAGAACTGGAGTTACAGATGGCTGCACATGGGTGCCTAGAACTGAACCTGGGTCCTCTGCAAGAGCATCAGGTGCTCCTAACCTCTGAGCCATCTCTCCAGCACCTGGAGTTACTCTTAAGATCTCTTTCAGGATAAACTCTTCCTACTTCTGACCTTCTGCAAAATGTAGCTCCTACTCTCTGTATTACCCTGAAACTGTTTCTCTGTGTGAGTAACTGCGTTCTTTCCATTTTCTGTCCTAATTTGAAAGGAGACTAAACTTTAAGACTTTTAGTGATTTCTTCACTGGGTAGAATCATGGACAGCACACAGTTCTGGTTAAATCAGAAGTATACAACAGACCACCTCAGCATTTGGCAGACAGTTAACTATTATTGGATGACTAAATGGATGGATTGATGGGTGGATGGACAATGGATGGGTGATAGATGGATGATAGATGTGTGATAGATGGATGATGGGTGATGGATGGGTGATGAATGGATGATGGATGGATGGATGGATGGATGGATGGATGGATGGGTGATGGATAATGCATGGATAGATGATAGATGATGGATGGATGATGAATGGATAGGTGATGAATGGATGATGAATGGGTGATGGATGGATGATGGATAGATGATGGATGGGTAATGGGTGGGTGATGAATGGATGATGGATGGATGATGAATGGGTGCTGGATGGATGATGGATGGATAATGGATGGGTGATGGATGATGGATGGATGATGGATGGATGGTGAATGGGTGCTGGATGGATGATGGATGGATAATGGATGGGTGATGGATGATGGATGGATAGATAATGGATGGATGATGGATGGATGATGGATAGATGATGGATGGATGATGGATAGATGATGGATGGATGATGGATAGATGATGGATGGATAGATAATGGATGGGTGATAGATGGATGATGGATGATGGATAGTCAGACAGATAAATCAGTTGTCATTTAGAACAGAGGTTGGCTATCCTGACATTTCTGGTTAAGCACCTGGGGGGGGGGGAAGTGCCCAAGGGAATGATTGAGTTTGAGTATATAATGCATTATTTTTTCTGAAATGAATGCACTAGCAAATACATTAAAAAGCATGACCAATGAGAAGCCTGATCCTGGGAAGAAGAAGAAGCAAGAGAAGCAAAGGGAAAAAACTCAAATGGAAGAGGACCAGGGCTGATGTCTTTCCAGAAGCCATCCTTCTTGATCTCACCTAACTATTTGTTTCTTTATTTTTATTTCTGAGATTCTAATATAATTACATTTCTTCTCCCCTTTCCTTCCTTTATACCCTCCCATATGCTCCTCCTCACTCTCCTTTAAATATATGACCTCTATGTTCCTTAATTTTTTTTTTTGTTTTGTTTTTTAAGACAGGGTTTCTTAGTATAGTTTTGGTGCCTGTCTTGGATCTTGTTCTGTAGACCAGGCTGGCCTCGAACTCACAGAGATCTGCCTGTCTTTGCCTCTTGAGTTCTGGGATTAAAAGTGTGTGCCACCACCACCTAGCTGTTCCTTAATTTTATAATATAATATATTTTATTACACACATTACATACATATATTCATAATATATATCATATACATACAATACACACACATACATATACTTAAATATAACTTCTTCAGTCTGTATAATGTTACTTGTATGCATGCTTTGGGGGCTGACTATTTAGCACTGGACAGCCAATTGGTGTTCTTTTTCCTGGGGAAAACCACCTTTCCCACTCCCAGCTTTCCTCAGTTGCTTATAGTTCTTTATGTCATATTGAGGCCTCGTGGACTTTACCCCATTCTCCTTGGCATTCCATTGGTTTCATCCTTGTTCAGGCATACTTGGGCAGTCATGTTAGTGAGACTTTATGGGCGTAGCTTCTGACATTACAAAGAGATTTAATCTCACAGTAAACACCCTCCCCAGCTATTTATATTCCTTTGTTCCTCAGTCTTGTGTCATTTATGAGCTTAGCATGTATGCTCCTCTTTTGTGTAAATCTCATTTGCGATGCAATTGCCTTTGGATCTTTTAGATATACTGAGGCTTATTGCCTTTTGCATTTTAAGCATCTTGATTTGTAAGATAATCTACCTCTGCATGCTCAATACATCTATCTCCTTTGTTCTACCCTGTGGAGAAAGTCTGCTGCCTATAATTAGGAAAAAAATAATTAGAAAAAGCCTCCTTTAGAAAAACTTCTTCTAAGGATAGCATCTTTAATACAAATAAAAAATAATATACACTCTTGATAGGAATGGAAAAAGCTCTCTGTAATTGACACACCAGGCTCCATAGTACTTAGACACATTCTGTTGTTTCTACTTCCAATAAAGGAGGAGATGTTTAATTTTTTAAAATTTTCTTACTAAAAACTATAGTTCACAAATCAATAACTTGCTCTTTCCCCCCTTAGGGTCCTAAAGGCACAGCAGGGCATCCCATATATTCCGTATGTATCTCTTTATTGATGAAAACAAACAAAACCAATACCAGTTCATTGGGAACTAAACAGGTGCCCCAGAAGGTCACTGCACTCACGTTTGTTCTCTCTTAACCTTTCTAGCCCTGTGATCTGATGCAGTTCCTGCGGAACCATAGTTGTGAGTATGTGGTCAAGAACATTTGTGGTTGGTGAGAACACTTGGGACTGAGTGTAGAGTGGGTGTGTGGAATCAGGCGGCTGAACTCTCTGGTGAGGAGCCTCTGTAATAGGATTGCCTTGGAACTGGAGGGACATCTCACATCCAAAGTGGAAGAAAAAGCATAAGAGCATGTGCTCATAAGGTGTTATGCATATAGGAAGAGGCGATATGCATATGGGAGATAAGACACTCCCAAAGGCTCATGAACTAGCTCCATTATTCATATGACAACTGTAAGCAAAATAATGGGAGGGGGCAGAGTACTCAAGGGATGGACCCTGGGGTGTAGATATAGTTGGTTAATTACTTAATGATTTAGATATTGGAGTCACTCATGTGTGGGTGAAATGATGATGCTTCCCACGACTGTGAAACTAGAGAGACGGAAGGTGAGGGATGGACTCGTGAAGGTGAGAATGAAGAAGGGTCAAGTTGCACAGAATGGAACCCTAAATCTTTTTTTTTTTTCTTTTTTTTTCCATCACAGGCAATTTATTTTGTTCTATTCATTCACAGTTAGTACAGAAAATACTTGGAAACATTTCCATATAATGTTTGACACAGAAATCATCAAATAGAAGTATACAATGTTGACAGGAGGCAGTACATTTATAATTTATAACCCCAAATGTATTTATAAATTAGAAATGGAAAGATCTACAAATGAAATTATGAAGGTTCACCAAAGTCATTTATTCTGTCAGTTTCTCATTCATTTTTATGTCTTTTTTTTTTTTTTTTTTTTTTTTTTTTTTTGGGTTTTTCGAGACAGGGTTTCTCTGTGTAGCTTTGCGCCTTTCATTTTTATGTCTTAATAATATTCTATTGTATGAATAAGCCACATTTTATTTCTCTCCAGTATTTGATAGCTATTTGAGTTGTTTTAACTTTTTTACTATTAGCAACACACTGCTGTAAACTTTCATGTACATGTTTCATAGGTGCACATTTTCAGTAGTTTGAGGATTTATTCCTAAGGGTAGAATTGTTGAGTAACAGAGTAACAGTGTTTTGCATTTTGACCAACCACCAAACTGTTTTGCCAAAGTGGCACACCATTTTACAATCTCACCAAATCCTTGTTTTTAAGGCTCTGATTTTTGTACAAAAGCATTCAATCATTCTGTCAGACCAAACCAGGAAAAGTAAGCTATAGTTCAGAGCTGTTCTATTCCATTTACTATGCAAAGCCATTCTTGGCATTTGCAACTCTCAGCCCTTTTGAGTATTCTTGCAGTGTTCACCTTTTCCTCCACCACTTTTTTTTCTTCTTTCTTTCTGGTTTATTTCTATCTATTACAAATGTATAAAAAATCCTCCATCAACGCTGCTGTTAGCAGCAGAACCTTGAGAAATATACCTTTGGTTTGCCTCAGAAAAGGAACACATATTGCACTGTAAAGTTTATAAAATTGGCGCAAAACATTGTGATAATGTTACAATACCAGTTTTAAGAGTTCAGTGACTAATGGGGAGCCGATGGGATACATGCAGAACTGTGAAAGCGATCTCACTTAGCCAGCTGTACACGTAGACTGTAAATCTACATCCAGATCATTTCTGAACTAAGACTATCATCTCAGTTTATCTGTTGAGGTCAACCAGGAAACCCTAGAATATACCTTGATTTTTGCAAAAAAACAAAATAGGGGGAGGGGTTTCTTCAGCATTTCAGTCCACGAGTAACAGTATCCTAACAGGCAAAGTGTTCTCTCACTGTCAACATAGAATGAACTGCTGCTGGAGGTCAACTTGGGTTTTAATTTGCAGGAACCCTAAATCTTTAAAAAGGGATTTGACAGAGAGGAAGAGCTGAGGTGTTGGGGAGGTGGTTCAATGGGGACAAGCACTTGTGTAAAAGCATGAGTTTGGGTCCCTAGCATCCACATACAATGTAACTAGGGGGCTGGAGAAATGGTTCAGAGGTTAAGAGCACTGGCTGCTCTTCCAGAGGTCCTGAGTTCAATTCCCGGCAACCACATGGTGGCTCACAACCACCTGTAATGAGATCTGGTGCCCTCTTCTGGCATGCAGGTATACATGCAGATAGAACACTGTTTACATAATAAAAAAATCTTAAAAAACAAACAAACAAACAAACAAAAAACCCTGTAACTAGGCACTTGGTTGTGTACATAGTGGGCACACCACAGCTGTGAACATCTGTAACTCCAGCACTGGGGGAGGATCAAGGAGGATCAAAGAGCTTGTTGCTGGTCACCAGCCTGTAAAAAAAAATGGTGAGCTCCAGGTTCAATAAGAGCCTTATTCCCCAAGCATAAGGTAGAGAGCAACTAAGGAAGACACTGGGTGTCTCCCCTGCCCACCCCTGGCTTCTGCACGTACATGGGTAAGTAGTGTACCTGCCCATATGCATCCACAAGGAGATCATGTGGAAAGGTTAGTGTGAAAGACCTTGAGAGCCAGAAGTCTCTTCGGCACAGGAGAGGAGGTGAAGAGGAGCTGTGATGGGTCAAGTGATTGATCAGTCTCTCTAGGCATTGCCAGCCTCCTCAGGGAGACCAAATGTCTTCCCAGGGAGACCCGGGGGAGGAGGAAGGGGAGTTCCTGGAGAGTTTGAGAATTGGAGGGAGAAGATTCCCCAGCATTGGCTGAAAGGAGTCAGCCTGTAATTAGCAGGAGAAAGAGGAGTGGGTTGCATTATCTGGTAGAGAGAGTGGGTTAGCACTGAGCTCCCACTTATAGACTGGAGATAGAAGTTGGGTGGCAGGCCTTCACGGCTTGGTATAAGGGACCACCAAGGCTATGCTGAGGTTGGACCCTGGTCTCACATCTGTAGATGCCACGTCCTACACCAGCTCTCTTTTACCCAGGGACTAGAGCCAAGGTCTTTTTGTTTGTTTGTTTTTTTGGTTTTGGTTTTTTCCGAGACAGGGTTTCTCTATAGCTTTGGAGCCTGTTCTGGAACTTACTCTGTAGACCAGGCTGGCTTGAACTCACAGAGATCCACCTGCCTCTGCCTCCTGAGTGCTGGGATTAAAGGCATGTGCCACCACTGCCCATCCAGACTAGGGCCAAATTCTAAACTGGTAGCTGGGACTCTCCCCTGAGAATAAAATTAATCTAGGAATATGGGGCGAGGGGATGATTGAGAATAGAATGGGAGGCTGCAAACGTTCAGTGCTGTGAGGGGAGCTATATAAGGAGAATTCTAGGAAAATAAATGCACCAAGCAAGGTGAAGTGATTTCTTCCCATGTCACCCCACTTTGTAGACTCAAACCTAGCCTGTCTCACAGGTCTAAAGTCAACACATGGAGAGATGTTTTCAGCCCTGGGATAAGGAAGAGGTTGTAGGTTACATGCGCTGTCTGATGGCTGTGGGCATCTCATTGACCACAGGACTAAGATAGACACTGGGTTTTGGTAGGATTGCCATGAGGGCTCGTGTGCCAGGGAAGCTGGTTTGTCACCAATGTTGATGAACTTAAAAAAAGGGAAGATTGGAATGATTCATTTGCTTCCCAGGAATGGAGTCAACTAAACATGGAAACTGTCAGGCCTGGGGTTTCTTCAAGTTTTCCCAGCACTTCCCTTGATGTGCCATAGATTTACAGTGAGACCAGATGCTGCCCTGCCCATAGAAGTCCTTGGGGAAACCTCTGGAAGTGAAAAATAGCTGCATTTTTAATCAGAGACAAAGTTTATTTGAAAACACCCGCCCCCATGGTTCTCCAAATAGAGGTTCCCAAGGCATTCATCAGGAAAGAAAATCAGATCCCATATTTTAGCCTTCTGCTGCTGAATGAGTCTCCAAAGGCTCTAAGATGAGAGACAAAGCAAATTGGATTTCAGCTATCTGGCCATTTAATCAGGGCCTCATCTAGTCGGCTTCTACGACAAGTCATAGGCCTTTCAACTTCAGCTAGAATTCTGCTGAAGTCGGCCAGCTCTGGCTCGCAGGGGAAATGGTCAGAAATGCTCCCAGATCAACACAGTTCTGTAGACAGCTCTCTAGTCTTTTAACTATGGCTCTCCGCAACTTAAAAATAGCCCCATTTTAAGTGAGGACCCAAATCTTCAGTTTGGTTGGGATTCTACTGTTTAATTTAAAAGTTTTAAGTCAAAAACATAATGGATTCATTTCTCTTTGTCTTTTTTTTTCCATTTTGTCTCTCCCCCCACTTTTCAAAACAGCCTGCTGGAAAGGTGAGTGTTCTGACCATACTATCCTTGATGAAATAGTTTTTGTATTTTGATAAGGATAATTTGAAGAAAGCCCTCTCCCCTGGGAGAAAAGAATTTTCACCTTCTATGCAGACATTTCTCTGCCGATGGTGACTCTTTCTACCTGTCAGTGTCATGGTTTTGACCCGAGTGTCAACAGTGACCATGGCGGCGCTCACACTATTGTTCTGTCTAGGGCCCATCACAGTTTTCTACTCATTATTTTAAAGCGTAGCTCCTGTCTTTCTGGGAGGCAGGACGTACTGGAGATTCAAGGAACAGGGCTCTAACTCACCTATACTGTCTCCATCAACTTTGGCTTCTTGGATGCGCTCAGTGTCCTGCCTCCCTCTGACCCACATCCACACCTATCATTTCACAAGTGCTACCCTGTATAAACCTTACCCTGCCTCAGGGTGGTCTTATTAGGACCTAAGCTGCAGTAAGGATGCCTGAGTCCTTAGATGCCTGGATGACAAGCCACTGCAGCCTGGGCTTTACCAACGGAACCAGTGTCACTATGTAAAGGGTGTGGGAATAGCTGGGACTTAGTGAAATCTCTTAATAGTTTTGCTTTTCTTCTTCATAGAAAAGTGTCCCGTGTATCCAACAGAGCTGGTATTTGCCCTGGACCAGTCCTCTGGTATCACAGAAAGGAGATTCAATGAAACAAGAGACATCATCACTTCCATTGTCAGGGACCTCAACATCAGGGAAAATAACTGTCCTGTAGGAGCGAGGGTTGCCGTGGTTTCCTATGACTCAGGTACCAGTTACCTCATCCGTAGGTCTGACTACCGGAGCAAGAAACATCTCCTTCAGCTCCTTTCCCAGATAAAATACCAAGTCCCCCAGAAGGCCAGGGACATTGGCAACGCAATGAGGTTTGTGGCCCGCAATGTTTTCAAGCGGACATCTTCGGGAACCAATGTCAGGAGAGTTGCAGTGTTCTTCAGCAATGGCCAGTCAGCCAGTAGAGGGGCCATCCTCACGGCCACCATGGAGTTCAGTGCCCTGGACATCAGCCTTGCAGTCTTTGCTTATAACGAAAGAGTTTTCCTTGATGATGCTTTTGGGGTAAGAACCTCCCTTGTTCATTTTAGAGGTGGTGACATTGGTAAGGTGGCGTGAGAGTGAGTGGCACGGAGTCAGGGTTGGGGAGGGGTCTCTTGGGCCCCCCTGCAGTCTTAATGAGTCAGTGGCAGTGACAGCCAGGTTGTTAGACCCTGCTAAGTGCTGGGTCCTGGAACCAGAGCTTCATGTCCATGCTCATGTACTCCCAAAGCACGGAAGTGAATGCATGTGCAATCTCCATGTTAAAAGCCAGAGAACAGAGGCCTGGAGCCTTCTTAGAGACAAATTCACTTCTACATGGCTACCAAGTGCCTATCAACTCAGGTCCATCTGAAATAAACGTGCATGGGTGGGCATTCTGCTGGCCCTCTGCTGGCTAGTTCCGCTAGGAGTAGCCACCTGCTCACTGCTGTCCCATCAGACGAGTTCTCACCTGTAATGGAAGACGCTCAGGGGAGCTCCGAGCTCCTGAAATGGTACAGGATATTTAATATATGTGAGTATTTTCCTCTAAAGATGTTCTTTCATTTTTGGACCCACTCATGTTAAAGGAATCAGTGTTCCTCTGTCTTCCTTTCTTATCCCAAACAAAACAACTTACACACACCCCACATTGCAGATCCTCTCCATTTCCTGTCCAGTGACTTGCAGTGTGTTGATTACTCAGGAAACACGCGTGTGTTAGCATCCTCAGAACTGACAAAGCACTGGACAGGAAGTGACTTGAGGGACAGAAGGTCGATTTTTGGCTTACAGTTTCATAAAGATGCAGTTTGTGTGGTAGGGAAGGCCTGGTGGGGAAGCATGGGGCAGCAGGTCACCATGGCATCTGCAGGGAGGAAGAGGAAAGATGACAGGAAATGGGGTACAGCCAGCAAACACCAAGGCCCGCCCCCAGGGACTCATTTCTTCCAGCAAGGCTCCACCTCCTAAAGGTTCAACACCCTTACAAAACAGCGCCATCATGTGGGGGCCATGTGTTCAAACATGGAGCCAGTGGAGAACATCCCACATTCAAACCACAAGAGGCTCCTGGAGCTGGGTGAAGCCATCTCATTGCTCAGGAGGCTATGGAGATCTCTTCATATGCATGCATTTCTATAATAAAAGATGAGAGGGAGTCATCTTGTTACACACACACACACACACACACACACACACACACACACACACACACACACACATACTTCTGGATACAGGCTCTTGTATAATATTAAAAGGACCAGCCTTAATAATATTCTTCCCAGGGGCCCAGAAGAGAAAACTATGAATGGCAAGAATTATTTTTAGAAAATGAACCTAAGTACACCAAACTCTTTGTCCATCTACTTTATTCCTCTGAGACAAAATCCTATCTACACAGCCTCAGTTCTGTCCTCTTGCCTAGCTCCTTTCTTGCCTGATTTCTCTCTACCTTTATCTGTGGTTCCCTCTAAGTTCTATCTTAATCCTCTCATCTTAATTCTGCCTCATCTAGGTCCTTCTTATGTCGTTCTTACCCAGCTAGTACTTCCCCATCTGGCTCTTCCTCATTTTCCATCTCGTCCACACTTTCTCTCTTGTCAAAATCCTCCTTATCCCTTTCAGTTCTCCATCTTCAAGTTCTCTACTCCTCTCTTCCTCTCCATCTCCTTATGTCTCTAAATCCTCTCAAGTCTCTGAGGTGTTCAGTTATAAACCCAAACCATAGCGATCCTCTGGCAGAGGTCATAAAGGCAGGTAAGAATTTTCCTCAGGCAGTGGCCGTCAGGCTTTCTTTTACAACCCAAATGAGTGCTAATGATCAGCTAGTCAAGAATGGAATTTATGTGCTCAATCTACATTTCTAGAAGTGGTTAGGTAAGAAGTTAGGAGTCTATTAGTAAGGCTGTAAGGAATGAGGGTCTCACCCTAAATTGCACAAGAAATAATGACCTGGGAGACAGGTGTTATTTCATTCGGCCTTGGATGCTTGATAGGTATTTTAGATAAATACCCTGTTAGAAGTTCTTGGAAGCACCCATAGCATTACAAGAAAATCACTATAGGAACAAGATTATATATATATATATATATATATATATATATATATATATATATATATGCTAAAATATCACCAAGACTTCTTAAGCCATGGCTTGACTTTTGGAGAAGTCCTTGACTTTCCCAAGTAGTAGCTTTTGTGATAGTAGCTGAATTCCATTATGTTTTCCTGCGGCTTGCAGCAATAGGAGCCACAAGAGTTGCTGATAAATCAGATCTTAGAAGTCAAGGTCTCCTGGCTCCTGGCTTCTCTTTTCAGGCTTTCCTGCCTTCCTAATTTTGCTCTCTGCAAGAAACATGTGACATCTCTGCTCCGAGAGCTACATCTAATTCTAGAATAGAAGAAATCTGAAGGATGGCAAATTCAATTTATAGTCTGATGGGTCCATGCCCAAACCCCATGGAGGCCTCAGCGTGGGAGCACTCTCAACTGCTCTCTACAGAGCACTAACCTAGTGATATTCCTTAGCACTCTGCTATTACCAGATAACCCTCTCACTTGCTAATTCTAGCCACATATCATCTTGAACCACGCTTCCTCCAGTCATTTCATATACACCCCTGCCTCTGTGCTCCTCTCCCAGGATTCCTTCTTCTTCTTCCTTAAGCCCTCTCTGCGCACTTTGCAACTTTGGAGTTTTATGCATGTTTAACATTTTTACCATTATGAAGGGCTGGAGAGATGGCTCAGCAGTTAAGAGCATGTAATGCTCTTGCAGAGAACCTGAGTCCACCCCACAGCACCTGTGTTAGGCAGCTCCCAACCACCTGTTACTCCAGCTCCAGGGTATCAGGTGTCTCTGGGTCCCACAGGCATCTGCACTCAGGTCCCCATACCCACACAGATACACACCCACACATATAATTAATGTAATAAAAATATTTTTTTACTAATATGATAAAGAATAGTCTGTTATTGTAACCAGTATTTCTGTGTGAAGATAAACACCTTTACATGATTTTGGGCATTTTCACTTTTCTGAGCCATCTCACCCTCCTCATTTTAAAATAGTTTCTTTTGACAAATCTGTTTGAAAATGGTGCCTCATCTTTCTTATCTCGGTGTTCTGCCTCAATTGGAAACCAAATTTGCAGCATCCCCCTGATGTTCCAGAAATTTATAAAAACGTTGCAAGTTTTAGATTGGATCTCTCGAAATCTGTTCTTCTCTATGGAGTTTCCTCCCATGCGTTGAACAGAACGAACAGTTATTAAGCACTGAGGCATTCCCCTAAAGCGTTACAGACTTATTCTTGCTGGAGACTCCCTGTCTACTATAGATCATTTGCACCCTTCTGTCAAATCCTTCTAATCAAGAGAGGAAAAATGTAATTTTCCTGGCCCAACTTCTCACTTTAGTTATGACCCTATTCCTTATCTCCCCATACAATGATTTCTCGGGGAAAATTGCCTGTTTGCTGTCCACAGCACCTCTTCTTGCTCTCTCTCTCTCTCTCTCTCTCTCTCTCTCTCTCTCTCTCTCTCTCTCTTCCTCCTTCCCCCTCTGCCTCCTCCTTCTGTTCCTCCCTCTCTCTCTCTTTCTCCCCCTCCCCATCTTGATATTTTGCTTAAGTTGAATTCATTGAGTCAAGAAATTACCTTGCTTCACCATCCTGGGGGCTGGGACCATGCACAGACCACCACCTGGCTCTTACATTCTTTACTGAACAAATCCTATTCCCATTTTCATTCCTACTACTGCCCCCAAAGTGCTCTTTTCAGTCAACAATGTTCTCAATATTTCTATCCTCAGGGGCTGGTTCCCACACTCAGCCCACATAATTTATTAGCAATGTTAAGAAAACTGTTGACCCTAGATTTTCTTGGAGACATTTGTCTCCACTGACACCTTACATGAACAAATGTCTACTTACCTCAGATAGGACACCAGGGACAAACCAAAGTAACAACTCACCCAGTCTAGTTCAGTGAACCAAGGAGTTGATTGGGCTTCCATATAGGTACATAGATGCGTGAGGGCTGCGGTGGTCTGAATTAAAAAAAAAAAAATCTACCCTAGGCTCAGAATTGGGATTCTTATTCCCCAGTTGGTGGCACTGTGTGAGGAAGCTGTGGAACCTTTAGGAAGTGTGGTCTTGCTGGAAGGAAGGAAACCTGTCAACCAGCTGGCTTTGAGAGCTTATACCCTCAGCCCTTGGCTGCTTTGCTCTGCCTCCTGTTGTGTTTAGGGTTGGGATGTGGCCTCTCAGCTTCTTGCTCCTGCTTGCAGCCATGTCTCCTCACCATTTTGGACTCTAAGCCTCTGGAACCACCAGCCAAAGCATCGTCTTCCTTTTATAAGTTGCTTTTTGTCATGGTATTTTATCACACCAACAAAATGTAACCAATGCAAGGGATTGGGCCCAGGAACATGGACAAGGGTTTACTTCCAGGTGCATGGGTGGAAGAATTACTTAAATGAGTGTGGGTGACACCCAAGCCACTGCATCACTAAGCAGTTTCCCCCAGGTGTGGATGAACCCTCCTCCATGACTGCGTAGGTGAGGTCCCTATCCAGTCAACGGTTCACTTCCTACATGGCTAGCACCTCTCACAACCATGTGCAGCTGGGGCAGAATTACACACAACCGGAGTAGGTAACGAGGGCAGAAGTGTCTGGAAGCTCTGGTGAGGGTCCTCACCTCCTTCCCTCCTTCCCTCCTTCCTTCCCTCCCTCCCTCCCTCCCTCCTTTCCTCCTCCTCCTCCTCCTATGAGAAAGGTCAACAGAGCCAACCTTGTAGAGAGTCGCTTGTGAGTAATCACAGCTGTTCTGACTAAGACGGTGATGAGTTACATCAAAGGTCAGCCTTCGCAGAATTTCATCTTCCTGGGTGTTCTCAGTGGCAACCTCCTCTCAGTTTCTCTTTCTCTCTCACTTTCTAGGTGGATTTCATTTAAAGGGTACCTAGCATTTTCCATCCTCATGACCCTACTCCATTTTAAAGGGAGATGACTACCTGTCAACATATTAGATAATATACTTATTTTGATGTTTATGACAGGTGTACCGCTAGAGCATAATGCAAAGGTGTTTTTTATCTGTTCTATTTATTTCACTATCCCTAACATCAAATCTGTACCTATAACATTGTTGGCATCCAATACATATTTGCTGAATCAAATCCATATTTTTTGGATTCATGAATAAATGAAGGCAGAGCATGTCTTCACTCCTGTGAATTTTCTTGGTTTACTGAGTGAGCATGTAGTCTTTAGATGTGGGACCAAAAATGGTCAACTGTTAAGTAAGGCCCAAATGTCCAAGTTCATAAGAAAGGAATAACATACAACTTTCATCCTAAGGCTGAAATGATTACAAGTATGTTCAGACACTCAGTACTTTACAGAAAGGCAGAGGGTATGGCTTTTCTGGTCCTTCTGTGATCTGAGGGAGGGGGAAAACAACCCTGAGCATTGCTGTGGGTTGAGGGGTAGCCTCATCACCATCTGGAAATGATACATTCCTTTCACTGTGATAACAGCATCTGCTTTGCAAGGACCATAAAAATAAATGTCCCCGAATTAGGTACTGAGTCAATGGATTAATGAATGAGTGTTGCGTATTGCGCATTTCAATGAACGGTAAAGCAAAACAGTAATCAAGAAACAGATGGGACAAGAATGAGAGCAGTCATCAGAGAGACGATGGAGATGGAGGAGTTACAAGAAGAAGCTTGAATAAACACACTGTCATCAGTCTATGGCCGTTTGAGATAAAGGCCCATGAGGCATCAGGAGGGTGAACCCTTTGATGGAGTCCAGTAGAAATGGTTCTGGTATCACCACCCAAAGTGACTGGTGGAAACCTACAAATAAAAAGTTTCTGAAGGGCCCAACTTTAGAAGCTGGTGGTATGCGCATCCCATCATGTGGCACACAGAAACATGTCAAAATTTGCCCAGCATTGCAGCCATGGAAACAAGAGATGTTAAGACTGAGGCTAGAGAGAGAGTTTGGCAGTTAAGAGAACGCTCCTCTCTTTCAGAGGACCTGTGTTTGATTTCCAGCATCCACATGATGACTCACAATCATTTGTTATTCCAATCTCAGGGGCCCCAATGCCCTCTTCTGGCCCCCAAGGGCATCAGACATGTGGGCATAACATCCAAACACATTAAAAAATATATCCTTATCATGAAATAGGGATGTTGATGGTGTGTGTGTGTGTGTGTGTGTGTGTGTGATACTGAATAAACCAAAGGATTATAATTCAAAGTGATAGTGATATCAGTCATTTTTCAAGCTTTTACTCATGATGAGCATATAATAATTTCCCAGTAAAGGCTTCAAGTGCACAAACAGCATTTGCTTCGTTTTTCAATGCAGTTTGATGACACTGGGACATTTCAAGTGATTCCGGTTCCTCCGGTTGGGAATTATGAGCCTCTGGAAAGGCTTCGGCGCTGCACACTTTGCTATGGTAAGACCTCTGCGAAGGTTGACTGTGCAGGAGGCTTAATGCCTTCCCAGAGAGTTATTGGACTGGGCTTTTGTGGGAGATTTCTATTTAGAATAGTAGGCTCTATTTTCAATTTTTAGAAAATGCACTATGTCAGAATTCCAATCTCTAATTAATTTCTAGAGTTTCTGTAGAATGTGAAAACTGGTTTTGAAAATTACCTGGTTGGGGCAATCTTTCCTAGGACAGTGTTGTAGTTTGTGTTAAGAACCTCTAAACTACTAAAATACTTTCTTCGTGAGTTTGGACATAATTGTGGACTTCAGAGGCACATGCCACCTAAATCTGTTTTCGCCATAGACACCCTGATGTTAATTGCTAGTTGCCACAACATTACTGAGACACTGACCACTTTCTGTTAATTTAAATGATGTGAAATAGAAGTAGTATTGATATGGTCATTAATTCTTAGAAGCTCTCAGTGTCTTATGCTAACACTGATCCCATGATGTATTTCTCTGTGTGTTCTCAGACAAGTGTTTTCCAAATACTTGTGCAGAAGAGACTTCCTTTCCTGAAAATTCATACATGGATGTAGCATTCCTCTTAGACAATTCCCATAATATAGCCAATGACGACTTCCAAGCCATGAAAGCTTTGGTGAGCTCAGCGATCGATGGCTTCCACATCACTTCAAACCCTTCAACCTCGGGCCCTGGTGACAGAATTGCTTTGCTGAGCTATTCTCCCTCAGAGAGTTCCAGAAAGAAGAGCAGGGTGAAGACAGAGTTTGAGTTTACAACCTACGACCACCAATCCATCATGAAGGACTACATCCACACTTCCCTCCAACAACTAAATGGAGATGCCACCATTGGTCTTGGCCTACAGTGGGCCATGGAGGGTCTCTTCCCAGGAACCCCCAATCCAAGAAAACACAAGGTTATCATTGTGATTTCAGCTGGAGAGAATCATGAGGAGAAGGAATTTGTGAAGACTGTGGCTTTGAGGGCCAAATGTCAAGGCTATGTCATATTTGTGGTTTCTCTGGGCTCCACACAAACAGATGAGATGGAACAATTAGCCAGCTACCCACATGATCACCATCTGATACAGCTTGGGAGAATGCACAAGCCAGATCTGAATTATATTGTAAAGTTTCTGAAGCCATTTGTATACTTTGTCAGACGTAAGTCATTATTTGGTTACTTTCTTTTTGGAATAGTTTTTGGTAGTAATACTGATAACCTAAGATGAATATCATGAAATCTATAATGAATCCAAATATATAAATTAGGTAGTGATTGGGGGCAAAGGCGGGACATATCCTGAATGTATCCTGCTTATGCCTTGGGTGTAAGATGGTGAGAGCTTGTTGGTAGAACATCTCTTGCCAAAACCTGTGTAGTAGAAATCACAGAGTGACTGGTGGTCTTCTGAGCTGTATTTGTTTAGCCTGAAAAAGTTCTAACAGCTCTTAGAAAGTATGGATTGAGCATTTAAATGAGTTTATTTTCTAATCTTGGCACATCATGGAGAGCTGTGTGAGAATGTGATGACCCAGTCATGTCCCATAGGAATCCTACAGACCTGGAGGCAGCTTCCTGTTCAGCAGGGTTAGGGTGGAGTCTGAGACTGTCCCTCATAGGCACCTGAGTGATGCCCGTGTCCTGAGTCACAGATCACAATTTAAGCAACATGGCTACAGTCCTGTGTGCTACAATATGTTACCCTTTGGATATGGGCCAGCCCATAAACTGACCTGTGAGTGCTAAGTTAAAAAATTGAGAGTAAAAACTATAAAGCTTTTAAAGGAACTTGACGATGATTGCTGGAGCATACAAGTGCATGATCAGTGGACTCTGTGTCATCAGAAATGACAGAGAGCAACAGTGTCAACCAGCCAAAGTTTAGAAATTGCACCTCTTCCCTACCACAAATGGTGTAAGCAAATACTTCCCTGGAGGAACCCCCCCCCCCCTCAGATATTTCGCCTTCAGGAGATAGTTGGAAATATCCCAAACAGTTTTCTTATCTGATTCTTATAATTTTCAAGTGCTATTAATGTCAAGTAGGTAAAAGCTAGAGATTCTCTTACCATTCTACAATTCACAGGATGGACATCCAGTCCTCCCCCCACAAAAACAAAAAACAAAAAACAAAAAACAAAACCCAGCTCTCAAATACCAAGAAGTTATGTTGATGAAACCTTTGTGTTAGTCTGCCTCATACTGAATTAGCTTATAAAGAAAATAAGTTGTTTTTTTTTTTTAAATCGTCTTTGTGATTTACTGTCCAGAGTCAGGCAGCCTGGTTCTTTGTGCCTTTGGCACACCATGGCTGGGGTGTGGGAAAGAATAAATTTGCTTCTGTAAGAAACTAGGAAGCAAGACAGAGAAGAAGGGAAGGGTCCTGAGGCACTTTCATGGGTACACTTCAATGACCTAGGGACCTCCCATTAGGCCTACCTCCTAAAGTATAGGATATCTCCCAATAACTCTGCCCTAGACACCAAGTCTTAACCTCATGGACTTCTGAGGAACATTTATCCAAACCATAGCAAACTGTCTTCTGGACGATTCCACAAATGGAACTGAGGCTGTTCTTTCTGGGACTCTGTCAGGTTTACAGCGAGGTTGCAAACTCTGTTTCCCTAGTGTTGAGGGGATGTCCCACAGCAGGAATAGTATCCTCAGGGTATACTCTCCACTGTAAGGAGGCCTCTGCCTGTTTTCTATGACTCATATTCAACTGTTGAACACATTACCCATCTGTAGTCAGAAGTTTCTCTGGTCTTGCTTGGCCCTGCGGTTGGGATGAATCTCTCCCACCCTGGCATCCTGCAGCCACTTGGTCCCAAATAAACACACAGAAGCTTATATTCCATAGACCAAATGAACTGTATGGTCTACAGAAAGCCTCTTGCTAGCTAGCTCTTATATCTTAAATTAACCCATTTCTATTAATTTATGTTTTGCCACATGTTCCATGGCTTACCGGTCTGTTGGCATGTTGCTTCTCCTTAGGTAGTGGCTGGTGTCTCTCCTGCCTCTGCCTTTCTTTTCCTATCTCTCTCCTTTCCCACCTGCCTCTAAGCTGCCTTGCCATAGGCCAAAAAAACTTTATTCATTAGCCAATGGGAGCAACACATATTCACAGCATACAGAAAGACATCCCCCAGAATTTCCTCTTTTCTATATAATCAAAAAGGAAGGTTTTAACTTTAGTTTTTAAAATTACATGTAATAGAATAGTTATCAAGCAAGAATTACAGTTACAATATCTAGTCTATTTGTAGTTTGCAAAATTAAAGAAAATATTCTATCATCTATCCTATATTTGTAAGTCTAAAGTTTCATATCTAATTTATCTTTTATCATAACCAAGAAAAATTATAACTATCTAGTCTTCAACTACATCAAAGACCTCAGAAGGATATAATATTACCTAAGTAAATAAGAAGGTCATTGTAAGCAACTTCCAAAAATCTAGAATGACAGAGACACCAGGCTGCCTGGACAGTCACCCAAAGTTCCTCTGCAACATTGGGGCATCCATCTTCAGCCAATAGGTCTAGAGTTTTTTAGTTGCTTCTCCCTGTGTCCTGTAGAATGTCTGGCGGTCTCCTCTGCAAAGCAGGAACTTGAAGAACCACTTTGCCCCATTTTGGCAAATTCAGTGGTTATTTTCCTATGGGTCCTGCATGTCCAGTTTATACAACATACTATCAGCAGTCCAGGCAAGAGCAGCCTCTTGGGAATGCTAGATTATTGCTTTTAAACCTAACATGGTCTCTTATTTGCCATAAAGATGAATCAAAACAATGCTTCCAAATAAATTTTGATACCAACCCTTCCATTGGATTAGAATTTTTTTCTTTATAGTCATGTTTTTCAGATGTTTACCACCATATGTCACTCCAGTGCACACATGCGAGGAACATCTGGGCAGTAGATGGCTAGGTCATCCCCAAACAACTTCTCATCTGAAAGAGACTTTTGCAAACAGTAAACATTTAGAAATTGAACTTCTTGTCCAGAGGCATGGCTGTCCATCGTTCCCCACAGAGTCTTATTCTTTGTGGCATCCAGATGGCTAACAATGCAACAATTTTAATAGACTCAAAACATCTCGGGTCTGGTCCTGTTGGGCTGGGCCATATCTTTGCAACTGAGCAAAGCTGATTTAACTTGACTTCCACCTTCCCTGTCTTCAGGAACCCACTCCATCTGTCAGAGTTAGATGGCTGCTCTTGCATCTTCTGGTCCTGTGACAATTCCCCCCCAAAGTTCCAGTTCTGTGCATTTTTGCTTCTCTGTACACAGAGGTAACAGCGGCGTCATGATTCCTCCCTCCACAGTAGCCACTGGAAGATGGAATTGATCAGAGACATTCTCATTTTAGACAAATAGAAAAAAAAATAAAGCATATCCCAGAATCCGTGAAATAAAACTATGAGATGCTTTTCTTAGAGCCTTGGATCTTCAATAACCAAGGGCCTTGTTTCATTAAAATTTGTTTTCCTGAATGAGAGGGAAAATTATAGACCACAGTACTGTGCAACTTACAGGCTGTACGGAAAGATATTAAAGAGATGTATTGTGTTGTCAGTAAGTTAAAATCCTATCTGTGACTCCATTTCTCATAGGAAATCAGTGCTTATTGGTGCAGAAGCAAAGAAATGATATCGTGTAATAAGACACCGTCTTTTCTATGTTTGAGCTAGTAGTTTAAGTCTGGGAGAAAAAGCCGTAGAGAATCAGGATAGATTGTCTCTCAGATTATGTTAGCACAGGCATGCCGCCCTCGTGTGTCCCTGCCTCACAGTCAGCCTTTCCCGGAACACCCTGAGCACTTTCCCGTGATCCTAGTAAATCCTTGGCCGCTGAAACCCTCAGAGGCTCAAGTTATGAGTGCCGTTTCTAGAGTTTTCCATCTTCACTGCAGCCAAATTCTCTTGAAATGTGTCGCTAACATTTATTGCTTTGAGAGGATTCCTGTTGGGGTTCTCATCGCCCAGAAAACCCAATTTCTAGTTTTGAAATCAAACTCTGCCTTTGTTCTCTCCATAGGTGGATTCAATCAGTACCCACCGCCGACGCTGGAGGGTGACTGCAGGCGTCTCGGTGTAGAGAGGGGAGATGTACTGCGCAGCAGCCTCCGGTGGGTAGCAGAGCGCTTCTGTTTACAAGTGCTTGGTAATTGACTAGTGGGTGTGTAACCAGCCATGGCAGGCTGTTAGGCAAAGGAAGCTAACAAGGTCTCTGAGGTAAAGGCTCTTCATGGATTCCACTTTCCACAGCATCAGCCATGCATCAAGCATGTTTTCCAGTCTGATGTTTTTTTTTTTTTTTTGTTGTTGTTGTTGTTTGTTTTTATTTTAATAACATCATGAATTTCATTAAATCTTGCATGTAAAGGCATGGCTTCCTCTGGAGCGTCTGATAAACTTTACCCCTGAAACAACAACAGCAACAGCAACAACAAACCTCACAGACTATCCTCAGCCTCACCGCCCAGAGCCTCCCTTCCTGAGTGTCTGAATTCTAGTTGCACTGGACTGGCGTGTACCTTGTGTGAACCTTGCCCTGTCACCTTTCTGGTTTCTGGTCAGCTGCCTGGGATCCCATTCCTTTTCGTAAGGTCCCATTAACACTTCATGGTCCTGATTAAAACAGTTCCCTCTTGGAAACTGATATTTACCCCACATCCTGCTCAAAATCTATGACCTTAGCTGGGTATGGTGTTACACCCCTGGAACCCCAGTTCTCTGGAAGCAGAGGCAGGAGAATGGTGAGTTCAAGACCATTCTGGGCTACATAGAAAGACCATGTCATCTCAAAACCATCAACAGACAGTGCTCTTTTTGTGTCTTTTATACCTCTGCTGAGGCACTGTGGCAGCTCAGCCCAGTGTCTCACCTCACTAAGTCTGGGTCTGCATCTGAGTCCTTGTTCCAACCTCAAAGCATCCAGATCACAGAAGACTTCAATACAACAGCATGTGCCAACAGCTTTCACTAGTATTTATCTACAGTAAAAATACAACAATTAATTGGCTGAATCTAGCCCATGGGATACTGTGAGAATAGCCCTTAGCGGTTGATTTTAGCTGGAGCTTCACTGAGCTTGGATCCCTAGCTATAGCTGGTCTTGGCCCATAGTTAATTACTCCCTTATCTCAGATCGCCTTAAACAAGGCAGCTTCTCAGAGAATATATGGCTTTTTCTAGGTATGAGAAGCAACCAGTATCCATGCAAGTGCATACTCCTCTAATGTCAGGTTCCATTTCTTTGGTAGTTTAGCAAGGGCGTGTCCAACAGCCGACCCCTGGGGAAGATAACACTAATGTCAGGTAGAGTGGTTCCCATTGGATAAGCCACAGACTGTTTTAAGAAGGGCTGCAGACAATTACGTTGTTACTTGAGCATGCACAAACACAAGCCTCACTGTACATACCACGACACTTGTGATTTTTACCCAACTATTAAATCCAAACAACTTTACACACCAAATCTAAACAATCAGACAAAAACAGCCCATGCTAATTTCATGTGATGAATGATTTTTTCTAAAGCTGAAGTTGTGAAGACCCAAATTTGGCACATGCTGCAGATGCACCTGGGCCCAGTTGGCCTCCGTTGTTACATGACAGCCTACGCTCACACCACGGGTCCCCACACACAAGTACAAGACCATCATCTGTGCACTGTGTCATGATGTCATTCGGCCTTCATGGGCTGTGGCAATCTCATTTCACATGTTACGTCTATTTGTTCTGACACACAGTTAAATAATACTTATTTTTTTTAAAATTTTTATTTATTTTTATTTTATGTGCATTGCTGTTTTGCCATGGGTGTCAGGTCCCCTGAAACTGGGGTTATAGACAGTTGTGAGATGCCATGTGGATGCTGGAAATTGAACCCAGGTCCTCTGGAAGAGCAGTCAGTGTTCTTAACCACTAAGCCATCTCTCCAGCCCCCTAAATAATACCTCTGGATACCAAACACCAGTATTAAACACAACTACAAATATTGAATTAAAATGACATTACCAAGAATATGCTTATATATGATTTCTGTTATCATCTGAATAAAAAGGTAATTCTAAAATATCATGAAGAACTCTTAAACTGTCAATGTAAGTGCTGGCCCCATTTCAAGAGTCTCCTTGTAAACTTATTCCTCTCAGAACAGGACTTTGTCCATTAAACATCCATTTTCTGCGATAATTGGTATCAGTCTGGGGTATAATAAGGTTGTTCCTGTGGCTGATTGATGAATGACTTCCTCATCATTTATTGACAACTCTATGCAAATCAGACTTGGCTTATTCCAAAGGAATGATTTAGAATTTTTTACCACCCAATCTTTTCTATTCTGTGTATATATGTGTGTACATATATATGTTCACGTGTGTGTGTGTGTGTACATGTGTGTGTACATGTGTGTGTGTATACACGTGTGTGTGTGTGTGTGTGTGTGTGTGTGTGTGTGTGTGTGTGTAGGGCCAGACAACAACCTTGGCTGTTGTTCCTCAGGCATCATCTACCTCGGTTTTTGGTTTGGTTTTGAGGCAGGGTCTCTCTCTGCTCTGGAGCTCACTGTGTTGCCTGGGCTGCCTGGCCAGAGAGCCCCAGGAATCCACACACCTTTCCCTCCTAGTGCTTGGATTCCAAGCAGACACTACCACCATCAGCTTTTTCATGTGGGTTCTTGGGAATCAAACTCAGCTCTTAATGCTTGTAAACCAAGCACTTTCCCAACTGAGATACCACCCCCATCTCCTTTAATCAGTAATTAAAGAACCATATTAAAATGTTTGGATAGTTTATGTGTGTCTTTCCAATGTATTTGGACTCAGCCTAAAACTTTCTTTGTCTTCATCTAGATTGACTACTGAGTTGCATGAGGTTTCTCCAAGCGAGAACAGCCTTCTTGGCCAAGAGCTGAGTGCTGGGAAAGACTCATCTTTTATGTTGGAGGATGATGGAGGTGACCATTTGGTTTATATTCCAAACCAAATGCTAGAGCCACATATGCTAGTCACTCACTATGGAGACGATCATGGATCTGAAGCAATGGCAAGTCTCACTTCCGGTAAGACCACGAACCAATGATGGAATATTTTAAGTCATCTGGAGGCTTGTTAGTAGAGAATTAAATAATTCAGGCTGGTATCTGAAGCAAGTTTTGTTCCTAATTCAGGATGATGGGTCCAGTGACTAGTATTCCAACAGAAGTTGTAGTGGATGACAGGCACTACTAAGGGAATCATTGACATAAGCTCTTAGAAATGTCCATGATGCACTTAAAGAAATTTAAGGAGCCTTTAGAGTATACATTTTAGAAGGTTGATATGATATAGAACAAGAAAGTATAGAGAATATCAGAGCAGAGAATTGATCAAAACACCTGTAAACTTGCCCCAGAATCTGTGCTTACATGAGAAGGTTTGGGTTTTATTTTTGAGACACCCAGAAATGATAGAGTATGAGGCTCCCCCATAGCTTACTCTCAATATTGTCATGTCCAGATTTAATAGTTTGAAGCAAACTGATATGTAAGATAATAAAACACAGAGATATCTGTATTTTCATTTGAAAGTGTGAGGGGCTGGAGAGGTGACTCAGTGGCAGGGAGCATGGGTTGCTTTTTCAGAGGACCTGAGTTTGATTCTCAGAACCCACACGACAGCTCACAACCACCTGTAATTACAGTTTCAGGGAATTGGATACCCTCTTCTGGCATCTGCATACACTGTATACACATGATGCACAGACATACATGCAAGCAAAATACCCACACACGTAAAAGAAAAATAAATACTTATTTAAAAATTAAAAAAAAATGTGAAATTTCAAACAGACTACTCAGCCATTCAAACTATGTATCTAGAATCTTCCAAAATCATCATTTGGCCAGAATGTTGGCATTTTAAGTATTGTATCCAATGTATCATATGCATGGCTAGAATATGCAAAGAAAAAAGAAAAAAGGGTGAATTTCACACTATAGTATTGATTCTTAGCAGCTTCTTGGATTGCTCTTCCTTTCCTTGGATTTCACAATCATATCCTCATAAGTATTTCATAAATATAAGCATTTGAACTTTATTTTTAAAACAGCCAAACTAGCTTTAGTAAAATCTACAGTGAGGAATTTAAAAGTCAATCAATTATTAGTTGAAAAATAAGATGTATTAGCTTTAAAAGGAAGAGACTCAGTAAACATGGATGTGTGTCACTGTGACGTCTATGCATTAAGCCTGTACGTGATTTCATTAAAACAATTTTAAACTCTCATGTAGGCATAGCCTGAACAATAGAATCAGATTCCTGCTCTTTTTAATGGATGTTGTTGATTTTGTTTGTTCATTTAATGGTGTGGGGATTACAATTGTCCTCAAGGCATAGGAACCCATTCTCATCTGGCTTATAAACAAGAGTAAAATGCATTTTGGCAGTGTGTTAGAGTGGGAAATTGTCACTCGTGATGGCTTTGTTAGAGGTGAACATTTCCAAGTCTTGGAAATGGATCAGGGAAAGCAGATGAGAGCGGGAGAGGGGGACTTCATTACAGCCATCATTACTGACATAATGACAGTGATCCAGAAGGGAAGAAAGGCTTTTCATTTGGCTTTCCAGATGTCTGAATAATCTAGACACTTGCAGCCATGGTGAGGTTCAGTTTGGTTGAAGAAATACTTTTTCACATCTCCATAAGGAGATAAAAAGTAAATAGTACTTCACCAAAGTTCTGAAGCATGCGGGGGATTCCCACGGAGGACTGGGTAGGTTGTGATGGCCTGGGGATAGTGCCTCAGACCTGGGCATGACATGTTTGTATCTTTATCCCATAAATAAGTCTGAGTCACAAATCACAGTCTCTCTTTATGTCTCTCTGTCTCCTCCCCTCTTTTTCCCTTCCCTTTTCTTCCTTCCCTTCCCTCTCAAATCTTGTGTAGCCAGTCGCCAAAAACTGCTAAGAACGTTCCGTATGATGTGCTGTCCTTCAGAGGCAGTTGTGATTCCAAACCTTTAGTCACTGAGAGATGAACCTTGATAAGTTCCAGATGCATGGTACAAATGAGTTAATAACTTTGATGAGCATCTCCATATGCCACGTTTATTACTCAATTATAATACAATTCCTGCAGCTGATGGCTGACTTTTCTGTCCTTGAATGGAGAGGCTTGAGGGAAAGTTAGAAATCTTATCTGTTAAAGAATCGTGTAGTTCCCTGTGGGCTGGCAGCTCACTGTACAGCACCCTTTTCCACAGGACACCCAACCACTGCCTGTCTTGCCACCCTGCCTCTCCGTCTGCTGCTTCTACCTGCCCTGGCTTGCACCAGGCTCATCGCCGGTCCCACGGTATGGGGCCATATGGGTTTCTATATGGTCTCTAGTTAGAGACCAACTGTCCAAAGGACTCTCACAGTGAGGGTTCTTCCCCATGGCAGCGGCACCTGGGAATGCACTAGAAATGCATCCTGTAAATGTTCATCCTAGACCTATTCAATCATTAGTTTGAGGAGCCAAACTCATTAGAGAGCCCTTCAAATAATGGATTTAAAATTTTTGTACATTTATTTGTTTATTTAGTGTGCATGCATATATGTGAGCGTGTGTGTGTGCACGTGTGTGTGTGTGTGTGTGTGTGTGTGTGTGTGTGTGTGTGTATGTTGCAATAACCATCATGCATGTGGAAGGCAGAGGACAACTCTCAGGAGCTGGTGTTCCTTACACCATGTGGGTTCTGAGGATTTAGCTGCAATCTCTGGAGACCTTTTTTGCTGTCACAACTGAAGGGTGATTCTGGCGTCTGGTACGGGTAGAGGCCTACAGCACCTACATCTGTCTGTTGCTGTCCCCATCGTCACCCCAGGATATTATTCCTTTAAAAATCCTCAAAGGCACCATAGAGTGGTAATACAATTTGAGCACAAAGCTTCAAACAATTTATCAAATTGAGTTCTTTTCAGTGTTGAATACATTCTTTGTCTTTCCCATAGGCATATTGGTTTTCATAGCTTTATTCAATTGTGTATCCTATTTTTCACATACTCTTATGTGAAAACATACTATTATTGTCCATATTGCTATAAACTACATCTTGATTTTTCTAAACACTCTCATAATGTCCCCTTCATTGAACAATTATATTAGCTATTGACCCCTTCTTGAACATGTAGTTTGATTTTGATTCTTTGCTGTCTCATATTCAACTTGAATGTACATGTGCTCATCCTGAAATCTGTATTTGATGGAAGAATTGACTTCGGAGCCATCCCTGGAATGTTAATCAGCTGACACTCTGTTGTCACATCAGCCTCTGATGATCTGCACCAAAGAGCTGACTTTTACCAGTGTGTCCCCATGGTTGGTGATGGCATTTCTTCATTTCCAAAGGAGGAACTATATTCATTCACCAAACTGGAAAACAAGTTAAATTTCATCATTATATTGGAGAGTTATTTTCAAATAGTTTTGGTGGTACAATTCTGGTATTTAAATTTTTAATTAAATTTAATTTAATTATAATTGGATTATAATAGACCTACTTAGGGACACAAAGCACAGAATACCATCACTAAAACTAAAGGGCAAGATTGCAGGTGGTTTGGCTGTAGGGATTCTCCAAGGATGCAGGGATTTCCTCAGTATGGCGGTCCTTCCTGCTCACTCTTGTTTCAGAGCACAAAGTGGCTCATACGCAATGTTCTAACCATCGAAGACCACCTAGAAAAATTAAGTCCAAAAGAAATATTTGTCCTGTCTTTAGGGAAAAGGATGAAATCTGTTTTAAGCAGTTATTTCTACTTATTTAGGAAAAAAAGACAAGAGGTTCTCACTGGGAAAAGGAGGAGGAATTTTAAGGTTTCCTGTTTCTCCTTGGCATGTGGCGATGCGCACACACTGTGCTGCTCCTCTGCCTTCCCAGCCCTGGAACCCTAACCAGTGACCTCACCAGACAGAAGGGAGGACAGGCCTGGGCTGCTAGTGTGGAACGAATCGGTTCATAAAGAGCTGCCAAGCGCTCTGCAGATAAGCAGGCACCAACACAGCAGAGCTGTTATTCCGAGGGCCCGTGGGAGTGCATCTGTGTGTCAGTTAGGCCACCAGGCTGCATTTTTTTTCCTTATCGAAATTCTGCAGAATTTACCATTACAAGAAGAATTTTTATAGCCCTAGGATTTTTCTTCTTGTTTACCGAATAAAGACTAAAATTTGCGTAGTGCCTTGGATATATTGTGAACTCTGGAAACAATTCCATCTCCCCCACAAAACCTTGTGAGATTGTAGTGTATTAGCATGGCATTTTATAGAGAAACTGAGGCATGCAGAATTGAGGTTACTGAATTAACAACAGGTAGAAATAAGACTCAAACTTCTTTTTTTTTTCAAGACAGGTTTTCTCTGTGTAGCATGGCTGTTCTGGAACTCACTCTGTAGACCAGGCTGGCCTTGAACTCACAGAGATCTACTTGCCTCTGCCCCCAAAGTGCTGAGATTAAAGGCGTGTGCCACCACTCTCCAGCTGAGACTCAAACTCTTAGCTCTCTGTACCCATTGCTCTACAATGCCCATTGGGTGGGGAGGAAGAGAAATTTAATTTATATCATGACTTACTTTTAGAAGAAAATGTGCTTCTGTCAGAGGAATACTAACAGACTGGAGACGCTTTCCTCAGCTCAGGCCCCTGGGCCTTTCTTGACCTGGTTAGTGCATGCGTTACTCTTTCTGACCCACCTCCTATAGGATGACTCATTCTTTGGAAGGATCAGACATTGAGGCAGCTCTGGGATTCGATCCTGCCTCTACTTCTTATAGGCTTTTATTTCTTGGCTAAATCCCTGGCCATCTCCAAGCTTCAATCTGCTCCTGTGTGAAATGAGAGTATGGGAGTAGCAAAAATCCCATTCTTGTGCCAAAAGGAAGATTTGATGAGAGAAGACACCTGGGTAAACTGAACAACAGACCTGAAGTGGCTGGAATACTCGATTTGGTACCAGGAAGTAGAAACAGAAAAGAAAGCATTGTCAGTCCAATGGACTGAATGTCGAGAAAATGTTGAACTTGAAAAATAGCAGCTATCTAGGGCTCGAGAGCTGGCGAGGTGGTTAAAAGTACTTGCTGCTCTTCCAGAGGACCTGGGTTTGGTTCTCAACACTCACATGGTAGTTCCCAATCATCCAGTTCCAGGGGATCCTCCACTCTCTTCTGGCCTCTGTGAGTTCTAGGCATGCACATGTACATGGACACACACACACACAAAGGTAAACGTCTTTAAAAAGAAAAATATCAGATATTGTTCACATAAATAGAACCCCATACATAAATTAGCCTCAGCTGTACACGTAGCCTATGAAAAACCCATGGCTAAGCTGGGAGGTGGTAGTGCACACCTTTAATCCTAGCACTTGGGAGGCAGAGGTAGGCGGATCTCTGAGTTCAAGGCCAACCTGGTCTACACAGAGCAAATGCAAGGACAGCTAAGGCTACACACAGGAACCCTATCTCAAACAACAACAACAACAAAAACAAAAAGAAAAGAAAACAGAAAAGGAAAACCCATGGCTAATTTTGGAGCTGGTTAAATTCCAAGAAAGCCCACTAGATAACTCACAAATGTCTTGAGATTCCCCATAAGTGTCATGATCTAGTCCAAAGGACTCATGCATGAAGCTACTCCTTTCTCCCTAAATTTCCCTTCCACACCTACTCCCCTGACCCTTGGCTCTGGGGTGGACATGCTTGGCTGAAGTTAGGCTAGTCTCTCTGGGAGTGGGGGACTTCCTTGGAAATCTGACTGTATCTCATTCATCCTGTCCAAGTCTGTGCGTGATAGTGAGCCAGCTCTCCCTCCTCTGCCTTTCAACCAAGTGAACCACAGAACTAACGAACCACAGAGCCGAAGGCGAGAATCCAGTTCCGCCGACATTTGAGAGAACGTAGAGCATTGCTGTGAGCTGTTGTGCAGGTTTTATTTAAGCTTCTGCCAGGGTTTCTGAAAGGAGAAATAACTTTAAAGCTCAAGTCTCCCCAAATAACGTGAATTTAGACTCAAAATAGAACAACCATACCTTGTGTTGGGCTAAATTTTAGTTTCCAAGGCACAGTCATCTATACTTAGTTTCTTTGATTTCCACGAAAGTCTTCTAAGTAGAGAAGGAACCTATTTTTAGAGTTTTTGGTAGGTGGTTTGTGCCTCTTTAGAAAAGGATTGTTTTGCTAGGTACTTGGGAGAAAATGAGATTTTAGTTCATTTATAAAAAGAAAACTAGAACCAAAATAGCAATATTTCTAGGCATCCTCCTCTACCACAGCGTGTATGAAATCGCGTCCTCTGTTTATAAAAGTGTGCTGGTTGGTCCTTTCACAAAACTGAAAAGCTGTGGTTGGAAAACAGAGCCTCTGCTGATAACACATGATGTGCACTGTGGTGACGTGTCCTGTGGTAATGTGTCCTGTGGTGCTGTGCCCCGTGGTTCTGTGCACTGTGGTGATGTGCACTGTGGTGATGTGCACTGTGGTGATGTGTGCACTGTAGTGCTGTGCACTGTGGTGCTGTGCACTGTGGTGATGTGCACTGTGGTGATGTGCACTGTGGTGATGTGCCCTGTGGTGATGTGCACTGTGGTGATGTGCACTGTGGTGATGTGCCCTGTGGTGATGTGCACTATGGACCACTGGTAGTGAAGGGTATCACAACACACACACACACACGTTGTCTCCTGCTTAGCAGTTTAACCAGGACTTCCGTCTGGACCCGAAGTCCAGCGAGAACTTCACACTGGGATCCTGGTGGGGATGGGAGGCCTGTACATTTCCGACAATCCCTCAAAGTGAAAAATCCTGTTGGTTAGTGTAAATGTGCTAAGAACCTGGTACACGTGTGACCAGCTCTTCATGCTCTGGGAGAAGAAGTGACCCCCCACCCCCCACAAGATGATCAGGTTTTCATATCAGGACCTCCTCAGGACAATAGAGGGACCAGATCCAACACAACCAACAGGAAAAATAAAAACGCCCACACAGATGGTTAAACAGTGGACGTCAGGACATGAGCGTCGACGACACAGGGGGATTAAAACAAAGGCGTGAACAGCAGTTACTCCAGTTTCCTGGCCTGAGAGCTTCCAGGCCGTGGTGAGGTGGGAGGAATTTCAGGAGAGCCGAGTGAGCTCAGAGATGAGGAGACAGAGCTGAGAGTCCAGGGAGACCAAGAGAAGGTTCACAGGACAGAGGAAGAGCTGCACAGAGAGAACTCCAGAGATCTCTAGATGCTCTTCCCGCGCTACTCACCAGAGTATGGAGTGTGGTGTGTGTGTGGTGTGTGTGCGTGGTGTGTATGTGTGATGTATATGTGTGGTGTATGTGTTGTGTGTGTGTATATATATTGGGTGTGTGGTACATGTGTGGTATGTGGGGTTGTGTAGTGTGTGGTGTATGTGTGTGTTGTGTGTGCGTGGTGTGTATGTGTGTGCATTCATATGTGTGGTCACACGCTTACAGAGGAGGACATTTGATGTCCTGCTCAACCACTCTTCACCTTACTCCTTTCAGGGTCTCTCACTGATGGAGCCAGGCTGGCAGCCAGTGAGCCCCAGAGTTCTTCCTGTCTCTGCACCCCACAGTGCTGGGGTTACTGGTGCCGCCACGCCCAACTTTTTCCCTGGGTGCTGAGGTGCAAACTCAGATCCTCACGCCAGCAGCCCAGGAGCTTTTACCCACTGAGCCGCGCCTCTGGCGCTCAACAGTGTTTGTAGAGATGCAAACCATGGGGATGGCAAGAACAGTGTGCCAGAGAGGGGGGCAAGGATTTGACAGAAGGAAAAATAGCAGTGCACTTGAAATATAGCGATGGAAATGACTCAAAATGAAGAAGAGCTCTGAAAATTGTAATGAAAAATCAGTGAGAGTCTATATTCTCTCCCAATATCTGGTGGAAAAAATAGAAGAGAGGCACATTTTTTTTTTTTAGCAAAATTATCAGCGAATGTAACCTACTTGGCACTTACACCCAAGAGCAGAGTGCGCAATTCTTTTTAAGTGCTCCTGAAATACTTGCCAAAACAGACAATACTGTGGGCTATAAAACAATGCTCAAGAATTCGAAGGATTCCAGTCATAGCAAGTATATTTTCTGACCCAAATAAAACCAAAGTAAAAATAATCAGCAGAAAGATCTTTGGGAAAATCCCCAAACCTTTGTAAAATAAATAAAACACTTAAAAATAATTCATAGCCAATGAGGAAATAGATAAAGAAATTAGAAAGCATTTTGGAAGGAGTGAAAATGAAATCAAAATTCCAGAATGGTTGAGACTCCACTAGAGCATGATTATGAAGGGATTCTGACATTAAACACTTATACTGATATATAAAAAAAAATGAATGGCTTCAAATCAATGACCTCAATTTCCATCTTCAGAAGCCAAAAACTGACAGATAAGCAATCCCAGAGTGAGCAGAAGAAAGCGATAACATTTAAGGACTTAATGAACAAGAAATAAGAAAAATCAATAAAGCCAAGAGTCAGATCTCTGAGATCAATAAAATTGATAAAGCTGTAATCAGACTCACCAGGGAAAGTGGACACAAAGAGCCAGTGGTAGCAAAGAGAGAGGAGGCATCTTCCATCTACAGCTATCAAAATGGTAACAAGGGAATGTAATAAGGCACTTTTGCATTTAAATTGGACACAAATTTCTTACAATATGAAAATCACCACAGTTCATTCAAGAAGAAATAACCTAACTAGCTTGTCAAAATGATTGAATTTCTACTTGAAATGTTCACATGATTTCACCATAAATTCAACAAAACTTCTGAGGAATGATGAATATCAATTCTTTATTGCTGGTTTTTTTGTTTGTTTTGTTTTAAGACAGGGTTTCTCTGTGTAGTTTTGGTGCCTGTCCTGGATCTCACTTTGTAGACCAGGCTGGCCTCAAATTCATAGAGATCCACCTGGCTCTGCCTCCCAAGTGCTGGGATTAAAGGCGTGGGACCACCACCCAGCCATGAATTGACCAATTCTATACAAACATTTCTAGGGAATTAAAGAGGAAATACTATTTACCAACTCATTATTTCAAATCAGATCACTTTGATACCAAAACCCATGAGTTGTAACTTTGACATCTGTTCTTTCTTTTGTGGTCACTTCTTGTAATTAAATATTCAGTAGATGTGAATATGTGCTATAGGATCAGTAAACATGTGGGAGCATTAAAATAGGCATGTATTTCTCTCTTGCATTAAGATATTTGGGGTCAAATCAGTCATTTTACAAAAACCCAAAATAAATATTTCAAATGGAAATAACTCTCTGCGCTAAATGAAGACAGATTTGAAGAATGTATCTAGGAACAAGTACTGAGATTGATTAGTGATATCTACTGTGGCATTGACTAGTGATGTCTGCCATGATATGGGAATGAAGAATAGTGACACCCCATGCCATATATTTATATTTATGTCTTAGAGTTTCAAGTTAACCCTTTCACTATGAGTGACTCAACTATTCTGTTGCAGAACATAATAATCATGGCAGAAAAGAACTGGGTCTTGCTGATGAACCTGAGGATGCTTCTCTTCAAGAATATTACATGGATGTGGCTTTCCTCATAGATGCTTCTCAGAGAGTAGGAAATGATTTGTTTAAGGAAGTGAGAGCTCTTATAACTTCAGTACTGGATTACTTTTACATCGCCCCAGATCCACTGACCTCTGTCTTAGGAGACAGAGTGGCTGTCCTGACCTACTCTCCTCCAGGCTACCTGCCAAACTCTGAGGAATGCCCAGTCTACCTGGAATTTGATTTGGTCACTTATCACAGTGTACACCAAATGAAGCATCATCTCCAAGAGTCTCTTAAGCAGCTCAATGGAGATGTTTTTATCGGCCATGCCCTTCAGTGGACAATTGACAATGTCTTTGTAGGGACCCCCAATCTGAGGAAAAACAAAGTTATCTTTATAATATCTGCGGGTGAAACCAGTTCTTTAGACAAAGAAGTCTTAAGGAATGCATCTCTGAGAGCCAAGTGCCAAGGCTACTCCATCTTTGTATTTTCCTTTGGTCCTGTACACAATGACATGGAGTTAGAAGAATTAGCGAGCCAGCCCCTGGATCATCACTTGGTGCAGCTTGGCCGGATACACAAGCCAGATTTGGACTATATCATTAAGTTTGTCAAGCCCTTTGTTCATTCAATCAGACGTAAGTCTCTCAAGCTTCTCCCCCTTATTGCCATGTTGATGTCTCTGCATGCAGTTAATCAGCCTGTGTAGTCAAATGCATCTCATTTGAGTAGAGAGTGCTGGGTGCGAACAGGAGGCAATGGGAGAATTTCAGATAAAAATCTTGTTGACTTTGGGTCTTGCTGCTGTCAAAGTCCCAGACAGGAGGCCCCCAAATAGGTGAAAGGTTTCCCTTCAACCTGACTTCCAAGCATTGACTGTGTTTGGTTCTCTGAATGGCTATATCAGTTCATCTTCAGCATAGCCTTTGAAGAGAATAATTCAGAATCCTTTTCTATAAAGGAAAAAGTAAGGTTTAGATACATTAAATAAATTGTTCAAAAGCTCATAATTAATGCCTGGTAAATTCTAGAATTAACCCTGTACATTCTGGCCTTAGGATTATGATCTTTTCTATTAAACTATACTTTAGTTACTAAACCTTTAACAAAGTATGCTATTGTAACAAATAAAACCCCCACTGCCAATACCCCTCCACCTTCTCCAAGGACATCTGGTCTACCTTGTCATTATTAACCATTCTCGATTCTGACTTGAATTCTTATGATTCATGGGCACAGATATTTTCTGGAGCCTCTGTTCAAGAATTCTAACTTAAGTACAACTACATAGAGAATTGTAAGGTGTCTTTCCACTGTGGCACTCTGAGAGTAGCTGCCTCAGTTTCTACCCTCAGTATTGTAATTTTAGGCAGAGGTATGGAATAGCCCGAGTTCTTAGACCATTGAACATGTCCTGGCCTGTGCTGGGAATTGAGAGACAGCAAAAGCCACACTGTGTGGTTGTCTGTTGTGGCTGGGAGCTTGCTAGGTTTTCCCAGGATATTTTGGGTTCTGGAACACATGCAATCCCAGGACTCACCTTAGAGTTAGGAATCCTGGAATTTAGGCAATATGTTTACAGTGAATCAAAAACAATATCTTCTCTCAACCCCAAGGTAGAAATAGGGTAGACAATGTCAATAGTCAACAGAACCTATTAGGAAGAGCCCCCATTTCTGGGGTGTGGGGTGAGGGAGAAATAGATAGATGGGAATTCAGAGATGTCCTTGAAATTGTATCACAGAGTGTGGGAACTTTTAATTCAATTATTGCTGTATCTCATTGATTTGGCAAGAACAAGGTCTTTCAATGCCAGGCTGTGGACTTTGCTAAGTTCCTGAGAAGATTAATTTGTTTTTGAAAAGATTCACATCTCCAGTAAAAGATGACCTAGCTTTGGATGGTAGTTATTATGTGGGAAGGTAAACACTGGACTAAGAATTCCATTCTGTCTCCAGGTGCTATCAACAAATATCCTACCAGAGAGCTGCAGGCCAAGTGTGCTAATGCCACCTTCCCCAGCACAGAGAAGGCTGGCACAGAAGACAGTTTATTGTGAGTTAAGAAATCTCAGATGTGGGGAGTACGGCCCAGAAAACAGCCCTTAAGAATGTGAAGTGAATGACATTTTCATTTTCAGGATGCAAAAGTTGGGCTGTGCAAGGGGGTTTTGATTGTTGTGCTGGTGATGATATCACCAGTTAGCAGAAGATAGAGCATGGTCTATATTATAAGGAACTGTATTTTATATTATAAGCAACCATATCTGTTGCTTTTATCAAAACTACCTCATATTAATAAATAATGCAACTCATATTGGCTAGTGCCAAAGCAAAGCTCACAATATGAAAGGCTGGATGGAAAACATGACAAAGAAAACACCTGCCTTTCAGAAAAGCACATGTCAGGGTTGTAGGAAGGATTCTGACTTTGCAAAGTGAAACCGTGAGTCCCCAATAAAGTTTTAGTAATGAAAACAGCATTGGTTTGGAATCTTAAACCTCTGAGACAAATATGTGTTTAATTTTCCTTCAGAATATTAGAAAATTGTCCCTGCATCAAATTCCATGCACAAACCACATTAGGACTATTCTTATCACGTGCATAAGATGGATTTCTGTTCTGGTATATGGCTGTATTTGCATTCAGTCTTACAATGGACGCGGCTAACCACCTTAATCCCCTTTGTCCTTCACTGCAGCCTCATCCCAGAGGTATACAAAATCGAGGCAGGAGACAGTGAGCTGTTTGGAGACTCCCATCCCCAGGAGCAGCATTTCTTTGTACTAGGGGACAATCATAGTAACGATTCGGGGATCACTGCTGATTTGATCCAGAAGTTGTACGCGCTCTTCTCCTCTGGAGAACTGATGGTGAATGACAAGGAAGAGCCACATTTGGAAGAAGCTGCAGCTCCAGCGAATGACAAACAAGGTAACCTCCATGTCGTCGTTGAAGACCTTGAAGTACTTTTGCCTGGCTGGTCTTTTCCCCTGGGGGTTGAAAAGCATGGGGGCAAGGAGAAATGATAGAGAGAGACAAAGTGCTGTTTGTCCAGGAATACAGGGAGCCCCCAGGATAAAAGGGTGAGGGAGAGACAATCTCCTGAAGCAGAGCGGGAGCTGATTGTGTTCAGAACAACCAGAGAAGAGAGTACTTCTGAAGGCTTGGTGTGGGGTCAGGGAGCCGGGGTGGGGGTGGGGGATAATCAAGAAGCACAGCCTTCCAAGAAGGCAGGAGCTGCACCCCTGGGCAGGTGAGGAGCCTCCTGACTCTGAACGCTCCAGGTCTGCGTTTGTAGCCCAGGCTTTCCTGCTTTGAGATGTCGCCTACTTGCCGAGCCATGATTTCAGCAGTGTCCGGAGAGGATGAGGCTGTTGTGATTCTGAGATCTATGCGAAGGCCAAGGGCAGCTTCTTTATAAGGTGGGGGTGAGGCAGTTATGGATCTGCGGCTAAAGAGAAAGTGAGGAGTGGAGAACAAGGATCTGTAGAGGACTCCAGGGCAGCAACCCAGAGTCCCGCTGAGCTCCAGCACCTTGTGGGAAATTATCTTATACTAAATATTTATGGATCACACTGAAGTTGGAAAAATGACTCTGTATTTTTCTACATTGTTTCACTGGATAGTTCTTCATTTCAACTTGACATAGGCCAGATTCATTTGGAAAGAGAGAACCTCAATTAAGAAAATGCCCCCACCAGATTGGCATGTAGGTAGGCCTGTGGGGGCATTTTCTTAATTAATGATTGACAGGGGGAGCCCAGCCCATTGTAGGCAGTGCCAACTCTGGGCAGGTGGGCTTGGCTGCTATGAGCAAAGCAGGCAGAGGAAGCCACGAGGAACAAGCCAGTAAGCAGTACTTCTTCATGGCCTCAGATTTAGTCCCTGTCTCCAGATTCCTGCTCTATTTTCCCTTAGTGATGGACTATTACCCGGAAGTGTAAGATGAAAAATCCTTTTCTCTCCAAGTTGTTTTTGCTAATGATATATTATTATAGCAATAGAAACCCTAACTAAGATAACTGTATAAACCCAATAGAACTCATATGCATACCTATGTATATATGCAAACTATATCAGGATATATATATATATATACACACACACACATATATATATTATATATAAAAACACAACACACACAATCTATATGTTATATATAACATATATAAAACACACATAACACACACAGACATACATGTATATATGTATATATTTAACAGAATGTATTCACCAAAAATCACCTACTAGGGTTTATATAACAGCACTATTTGTAGTAGGTTCTAATTGAGCACAAAAACACACCCCACACCAGTGAAATCATTATCTGAAGGTGAGACACAGAGTTGGTATTATTTACCAAGTTCCCCGGGTGATTCAAGAGAAGTTTGCAAAACACTGCCACGAATCCTGACTGAATGAATCATTCTTGCTGGGTGTCTCAAGGCAATTTGCTGCTGAAAGCGATCAGATCAGTAGACTCCAACCCTGGCAACATCAGCGCCACCTAGAACTCACTGGAAATGCAGCTCCCCAGATCTCACCTCAGACTTACTGAACTGAAACTCTGGCGATGAGAACCTGCAAGAGATTCTCACACAGGCTGCTGTTTGAGAACTCACCCACCGACCTAGTGTTGCAGATTCTGAGCCCGAATCAGCCTTCTTTAGCGGGAGTCCTTCCACTAGATATTTACAGTGTATGAAACCTCAGGCTTCTGGGAAATCACTGGCAAGTGGTCCATGTTTGCAGGAGATTCCATTGTCTTTTACTGGTTGGTAGTCACTGAGTCTGAGGACAGCTCTGGTCAGATCAGTGCCGCCACAGAACACTGTGTGAGGAACCACCTTGCAGAGCTAGTGTTTTGTGCCCCAAGTTCCACAATCGCTGAACATCTGAGGTTGGATGTGTCTCTTTGCCTCTCTGAGCCTCCCTTTCCTCAGCTGCAAATGAAGACAGTAATAGAGCTTATGTCAGAGGCTAATGCAAGCACTGAATGAATGTGGTGTGAGCACTGAATGAATGTGGTGTGAGCACTGAATGAATGTGGTGTGAGCACTGAATGAATGTGGTGTGAGCACTGAATGAATGTGGTGTGCTTCAAGCACATGTGGCCAAGAGAGAAAAGCCAATGGGTGCCAGCTCTCTGCAGTTTGATGAGGGACTTGGAGCTGAAGGCTGTGGTGGAAAGCATACCAGACTGGGAACGAGGGGCCCCAGGTGCCAGCTTGGATTTGGTTGCTGACCTAGCTCTTGATCGCTACAGTTCACCTCACTACTGGGGCCCTCCACCACTGCTAATGAGGAGCTTGGGCAAGGCCGGTGTTTCCCTTCTGGGGTACATACACCAGCGTCTCTGCTGGAGACACACAGAGACTTGCCAGAGTGTGGCCCTCTAGAAAGCTAGCCCTAAAGAGGATCTATTTGTGTGTGAGAGAAATCTTGGAGGCCTTCTCTCTTTCATGTATTATAAATTCTCTGGCCCCATCCTCAACACACACACACACACACACACACACACACACACACACACACACACACACACAAAGTATGGCATGTTTTTCAACCATCCTGCATCTGATTATGGTGCTTTGGTCCAGATATAAGATCTTCCTAGGAAGCTTTGGTGATTGAGTAGAAATGGTCAAGCCAGAAGTAAAAATAATATAAAATTATCCATATAATTAATAAATAAATTTCCAATAAAATCTTTACTTTTTCCCTGTTAAAATGATCAAAGTTTACATATATAGGATGTGGTGACAAATTCTAATAATATCCCATCTAGACAAAAATTAAATACCTAGTTGTATAGACATAGGGAATAAACACATACACATACACACACACACACATACACATACACACACACACACACACACACACACACACACACACACACACGTATTTTCCCCAAACAGAAAATTATGATCAGGGAAATAATTAAAGAGTTTTGAGCATGTAAATCTTTTTACAGTTGGCATGAAATTATATGCTGGAACTGGAGTGGAAGTAGAACTTTAAGGAGAGAAATGAACACTATAAATTATCTGACTTAAACATATTTTATATAATGGATAACTGATATCAAACTACTACAATATTTTGATTTTGTTGGAAAAGCTGAAAGAGAAACACACCCAGGAGTGATGGCATATGTTTGGGGTCCAAGCACTCAGGAGACCTAGGCAGGATTAGGAGCTCATGGCCAGCCTGGGCTACGTGCAACCCTGTCTGAAAAAATAAAAATAAATGAAATGTGGAAGTGTCATTTTAGACTGTGTTATTGTTGTATGCCTGAGTCCGTATGATGTGTATGTCTATGAATGTGTAGGGGGACTGTGCAGAGGTCAGAGAACCCAGCCTCTTCTCTCTTTTCACCTTGTTTTGAGGAGGAGTACATACTCCAAGTTGGCTTTGCCGGCAAGCATCTGGGCTTGGGCAATGCTGGGGTTCCAAATGCATGCTCCCATATCAGGCTTCTAAATGTGGATTCCAGGGATTGACCTCAAGCCATTGGGCTTGTCTTTCCCCTTATGAGTCATCTCTCCAGCCCCCATGGAGGCTTTAGTTTTAAATGTCAGCTTTTACAGCATGTTGCAATTGCATACTTTCAATTTTTTTAAGGAAAAAAAAATTAGATGTTAACTTTCCAAGGTGCAGGGCAAGAAGGACATGATTTTCCCCTGGAAAGAGGTACTTAGTGGAAATTCTCAAGCCATCTTCAGGTGAAGCTCTTCCTGAGTTGAGAACTCATGTTTGTAAGGTCTGTTCACAAAATAGTCATGGGTAAATCCATCAAGCAGTGGAGGAAGTATCCTAGGGAAGGCATGGAAACCAAAAGAGGCGCCATGTCAGCACAGGCCCATAGAGGGCAGCCAAGGCCCAGGCCTGGCTGGGAATCAGGCATCTGAGTTAGGAGGCAGGCTGGAAGTTGGGTTTTCCTCCCAAATCCCTGATGGATGGATCAAGAGCTGTTGTAGGGGAAGGATGCACACCCCAGGTCCTCATGGAGTATGTGGTTAAAGCAGCTCCATTGCTCAACAGCCGCCCCTGAAGGGTAGTTGGTGATGGTATCAGAAATCAGAAGCTCACTTGTGCAAAGTCAGGAGCCGAGTGGGTGGGGGTGAGGAGGAGGAATGTTGTCCTGTAAATGAATGCTGTGAAAAGGCCACAGGAATTCGGAGCAGAGCTTGATATCACAGACAATCATCACCTCCTTCAAATGCCTATATAAGAATCCCAGCTGCTAAAGCCACTAAGCAAGGAATTTCAAATCATGGGTAGATCAGAGAGAATCGTGTCCACAGTCCTTATGAGTTACTCATTTTTACCAAAGGTCACATCATTCTCCATGGACACATCACTCTAGGTCAGACTTTTAGTTTGCCTGTTGAAAATAGCAAAGACTCACTTGCGTTTGCTTTACACCTGGTACCTGTGGAGTAGGCCTGGGAGGAAACATTGTTAGCCAATATCGGGACACTAAGAGCAGTGTGTTTCATGTTTTGCAGATGGCGAGGATGCAAGATGAGCGCCCAGGAGAGAAGAGTGCCCGCTGGCATACGGGGCTCCCTGCCGGTGGTCCCAGCCACAAAGTATCAATCATTTATTAAAAGAGCAAGGCATGGGAACTAGAACTAAACTTAGTTCTCAGTCCGAAGTCTGAGGGAGAGGCTCTTCAGAATAGACATCAAGGAGCAGACCTTCGGAAGTAGAAATGGGCTTCATCTCTCAGCAGGACTGGGACACTGAGCAAGAAGAAGTGGCAGTCTTTCCTGTGACAGCCCTGTTCATTCATTTGATCAGCTTGGAAGATGATCTGCCAAAAGAAGATTGTTGTCATAGCTGTCGTTACATCTACGTCTCAAATTAGACCCTTGAGTAAAACCATTTGTAATTGTATGTCCTAGGGTTGCCTTTTCCCCGTTTATACAACTATAAATCAGCAGTTTGGGTTCTAGTAGGACCCAGAGAATACATCCAGCATTGATAACCCCCTCTGTGGGTTTTCTTTACCAGGGCATTTACAAAGCAACACATTCATAACAAAGAAGAGGAGAGAAGGGCTGCTGTATGAACCTCGCTCACGCTGGGAACACTTGTTTTCTATTTTAGTGTGCTTTGCTTTGTATGTACTTGGGTTTTGCTGCAAAAGACATCCTGTCAGCATGTGAACATGGCAGCAGATCTGTTCTTATGAATTACAACGCAGCAAAAACAGTTTCTAAAAGAAACCGGGTCTGACCCAGAAACTTGTTCTGTGTGTTCTTATTAACTGTAGTCTAGCTCAGACCCTTTGGAATAAAGGTCCGAGAAAGCATACATAAATCTATTTGGGAAATACACAGACAGGATAAGATAAAGCTCTAGTGAGTTAGTTAAAAATCCTTCAGTTTAACATGGCATACACAGGCAGTGGGGTGCTATTTAGACATAAGGAAGAGCAAAGTCATGTGATTTGCAGGAAAATGGATGGAACTAATGGCCTTTGCCTAAAGTGACACAGAGATGAGTATCGTCTGTTTTCTCTCACATGTGGAGTTTGAGGGCTGGGAGGTTGGGAAGGAGATAAATGTAAAGGGGATTTGTGAGGCGAAAGAGGAATAAAATGAGTAACAGAGGAGGTGAATGTTATCAAAGTGTTTTGCATGCCTATATGGAAATGTCATAATGAAACCCATTATTTTGTACAATTAATATATACTAATAAAATCACTCAATACGTTTAAGGCATCAAGTAATTACCAAATTAATGAGCATGCATTGCATGAAAAATGGAATGAATGTGCTGATCAGATAACACCGTGGACAATTTCACATTTGTTCCAAGTAATTTTCCTTACTATGACTGTTGTTGTTTACATAATTTAAAAATAATAGTCAATTAATTTTAAGCAGGCATTTATTGCTCTGGAAAGTTGCAAAACACACTCTGTTTGTTGAATGGTTTTGTTTTTCTCTGAGAACTCTGTGTGTCTCAATATGAGCATGAAGGGTCCATCAGATGCCGAAATATGAAAGGGACAATGGCACGAACGTGAACCCAGAGACACTCACTGCTGGGGGAAGCATCGTCCCAACTCTGGACACTACTGAAGCAGTATCTGCTATGTTTCTAACCATATCCTTCAGCTCAGCGACAGTCCCATTAAGAGGTGGATGTATGAAGCTCTTACACACATGCACAGGAACCAGACACAGCACCGTGCATTGAGCAGCGTTAAATACCACCTATATATCCTAATGTGTCATATGCATATAACAGACTATTACAGGGCAGTCAAACCAAGAAACTAGAGCTGCATTCATAAACATATATAAGTATCAAAGATAACATTGAGTCAGAAAAAGTTGCAGAAGGATATACTGGAGCATCACTTACACATTTTAAAACCAGAGAAACAATACCATGTGTTCTTTATGACGACTCCTGAGGAATCTAGTCAACGCATGGACAATAGCTGGAGGACCCTGGAGTTCAGTGCTAGGAAAATGGGACCCTTGTGACGTCTAAAGAATGGCCATAAAAGGACAAGATAAACAGAATATCCCATCATTCCTTTCCTGGCTCCACAGCCTAGGGCAGAGTCTCCCCTCTGCAGGGGTAAAAGTGGGAATCCAGGAAAGTGGATCAGCACAGGTACAGGTAAGGAGTTTTCTAGCCCCTGCAGCCTATGCCTTAGACAAGAGACATGGAACCTGTGCAGGAGCTGGGTGTTGGACAGGAATCTGTTCCATCTCCCCCAAGCCAAATGCCGGACTCCAAAGCAGTGATTGTTCAGTGGGAAAAGGTGAACTGGGGCAGCTAGAATTGGCACTGTGATGTCATAAGGGGTCAATAGAGAAATCATCTTTATACATGGTTAGATGCCCGACAGTACATAATTTAGAACAGAATAAGTGAAGTCATGAAAAACATACAAAACTCAAGTAAATCCTTATCTACATCTAAGATCACATCAGGAACTGGGAAGGGATTCAAAAATCGCTATCAAATCTTCATTCTCCTTGAGGAGTTTACAGTGAGCCAAGGTCATGGAGTTTGTTACATCCAAGTGACAGTTTTCCTGAATACTGGACACATGCAACTTGAATCAATGCATAAAATTAGCCAATTGACCTTCATGTAAGTTTTAGGAGTGAGGAGTCATTTGAGGTTGGCTAGAGCACAGCACAGCTTGATGCATCTGAGGGTCAGCAGGGAAGAGTGGGGGAGAGCTCAGCAGGGGAAGGTGGGAGAGAGCTCAGCAGGGGAGGGTGGGAGGGAGCTCAGCAGGGAAGGGTGGGGGAGAGCTCAGCAGGGAAGGAAGGGTGGGAGAGAGCTCAGCAGGGGAGGGTGGGAGAGAGCTCAGCAGGGGAGGGTGGGAGAGAGCTCAGCAGGGAAGGAAGGATGGGAGAGAGCTCAGCAGGGAAGGGTGGGGGAGAGCTCAGCAGGGGAGGGTGGGAGAGAGCTCAGCAGGGGAGGGTGGGAGAGAGCTCAGCAGGGAAGGGTGGGAGAGAGCTCAGCAGGGGAGGGTGGGAGAGAGCTCAGCAGGGAAGGAAGGGTGGGAGAGAGCTCAGCAGGGGAGGGTGGGAGAGAGCTCAGCAGGGGAGGGTGGGAGGGAGCTCAGCAGGGAAGGGTGGGGGAGAGCTCAGCAGGAAAAGATGGGAGAGAGCTCAGCAGGGAAGAGTGGGGGAGAGCTCAGCAGGGAAGGATGGGAGAGCTCAGCAGGGGAGGATGGGAGAGAGCTCAGCAGGGGAGGGTGGGAGAGCTCAGCAGGGAAGGAAGGGTGGGAGAGAGCTCAGCAGGGAAGGATGGGAGAAAGCTCAGCAGGGAAGAATGGGGGAGAGCTCAGCAGGGGAGGATGGGAGAGAGCTCAGCAGGGAAGGGTGGGAGAGAGCTCAGCAGGGAAGGATAGGAGAGAGCTCGGCAGGGGAGGGTGGGAGAGAGCTCAGCAGGGAAGGAAGGGTGGGAGAGAGCTCAGCAGGGGAGGATGGGAGAGAGCTCAGCAGGGGAGGGTGGGAGAGAGCTCAGCAGGGGAGGGTGGGAGAGAGCTCAGCAGGGAAGGGTGGGAGAGAGCTCAGCAGGGAAGGGTGGGAGAGAGCTCGGCAGGGGAGGGTGGGAGAGAGCTCAGCAGGGAAGGGTGGGAGAGAGCTCAGCAGGGAAGGGTGGGAGAGAGCTCAGCAAGCATGAGGACCTGAGGTCCGGCCCCAGAGCCCATGTAAAACACAGCTGGGCACCATGGCAGATGCTGTGATCCCAGCACTGGGGAGACAGACAGGCGGATGGATTCCCGGGCTCCCTGGTCGCCCAGCCTAGCCTATTTGGTGAGCTCCAGGCCAGTGAGAGACCCTGGCTCAAGACAGAAACAACAAACACAAAACAACAACAAAAAGAAAAAGGAAAGCAAAGATCGAGTGGATAGCATCCAAGGAATAATGCCTGGGTATCCTCTGGCCTTCACATACACAGCACACATGTGCATACACGCCTGCACACACACTCACATGCACAGCACGCATGTGCATACACACCTGCACACACACTCACACGCACAGCACACATGTGCATACACACCTGCACACACACACATGCACAGCACACATGTGCATACACACCTGCACACACACACATGCACAGCACACATGTGCATACACACCTGCACACATACTCACATGCACAGCACACATGTGCATACACGCCTGCACACACACACATGCACAGCACACATGTACATACACGCCTGCACACACACATGCACAGCACACATATGCATACACACCTGCACACACACTCACATGCACAGCACACTTGTGCATACATGCCTGCACGCACACTCACATGCAGAGCACACTTGTGCATACATGCCTGCACATACACTCACAAGCACAGCACACATGTGCATACAAGCCTGCACATACACTCACATGCACAGCACACATGTGCATACACATGCACATGCACATACACATGCACACAAGAACATGATAATGTGCACATTGTTTCATCCGACAAGCATTCCACTGTAATTGTGAGGAGCTTCCTGAATAAGTAATTATATATTTTGGTTATATAAGCCAAAAATAAAATCTATTTTAAAATTATTTATGTGTGTGTGTGAGTATATATTCCATGAATATGTGGAAAGGATTATTGTAGCTTACACTTTCAGGGTGCCATTTATCATGGAAGGGAACACATGTTGGTAAGAGTTGAAGCTGCCACACCGAATCTGTACTCACGAAGCAGAGAGAGGTCAATGTTGTTGCTCATCCCTTTTTTTTTTATTCAGTCTGGGACCCCAGTCCATCTGCCTCAGGGTGTGTCTTCCCACCTCAGCTAAGCCTCTCTGGAGACATACAGACCCACCTGGAGGTGGGTGGTTCTAAACCCAATGAAGCTGACAACAAAGATTAGCCACCACAGCAGAGTAACCCCCGCCATATCATCTCTTGGTCCCTGGGCCACTCCCTCTGGGCTCTCACCAGTGTTATAAGGCCCCATTGCACTTGTGGATGTTGCCAGGGGCATCGCTGCCGGGTTCATTACATTCCCAGGACAGTGCCTGGCACTTTCAAGAAATCCAGTGAAGGGATGCCAGGACAGATCCATCGTAAAAGATCAACACGATTTAGCGGCAAGGAGGAGAGTTGGCCTGAGTGATGACAAATCCCCAAGTCAGCACTGTGCATCTGTGTACCAGAGAGACCGGAAGTTGGCAGTGTGAGCCGGGCTTGCCTGGCGGCCAGTGTGGCTGGCCTGGGAATTTGATGTTGCAGAAAGTATGGTGAGTTGTTTTGACTTTAAAAAGAGCAAACTGTTTTTTAAAAATCTTAAACATTCCCCCAAATATGATCAAGTTGAATTCCCTCAAAAGGAACCATGTGTGTTTATTAAGCACCCATTTTACCAGAAAGTTTTTTTTTCTTTCAGAAGTGACCCGTGAAGCCCCTGCAACCTTACATGACATGAGATGATGGACTTGGAACAGCTGGTCAGAATCATAGATGACTAAGAGTCCTGTGATATCTCTGGAAAACCGCATTCGACAGGCTGAATGTAATTCCCAACGCTTTGATCTGAGTGTGAACAGCGGGGGTAAGATGCTGACTGGTGCAGTTGGAAGTTTGTACAGGGCCTGCCCAGTCTTTCCAAATGCAGCCCCTTCCCACCTCTCTAGAGTAACCCATCTGCTCCAGCACCCCTCACCTGCTGCTGGGACCTTGGAGATCTGACCCCAGAACTCTGGTATTGTTATTGTCTGCATTTCTTCTCTGGCTCTCTGTGAGAACGCCATACTAATCATTAGGAACGCGTGCCTTAAAAACTTAATAGAGACCTAACAACCATCCGTCTTCACACAAAAAGGACTAAATGAGGGAGCTCTATCTTGTGGATCATAACCCTGTTGACCTTGGGAGAAGAGACCTTTTCCCAAGATTCTAGTTCCCAAACTGAATATGGATTCTGCGTTGAGAAAAGTTTTGTTTTGTTTTTTTAAGAACTTATACTTGGCCTTCACAAAAGGCTGCTAGTAAGGAAGTTCTCATTGTTTTTGATGACGCTGTAGTTGGGAATTGGATATTTCCCCAAAGATCCATGTATTTTAGGCTTGGGTCCCAGTTGTTACCACAGAAAAGTGGAAGAAGCTTTAGGAGGTGGGAGTCTACTGGGAGGATGTCAGGGCAGTCCTTGAAGGGGATATTGGGGTGTTGGTGTCTTCCTCTTTCTCTTTACCTGCCATAGGGTGAGCCGTTTCCTCTGACACAGCACCTGTTGTGATGTCCTGCTTTGTCACAGGGCCAAAAGCAACCCAGCCAACTGCTAACAAACTGAAACCTCCAACAGTTTTAAGTTGCTTTATCTTGGATATTTATTCCAGCCCCAGAAAGCTGATGGACACAGATGGGGACGCAGCTGTGCAGGGGACTGGCTCACAAGCGGACTGATTATGGGCTCTTTTAAACAAATGAGCAAAAAATAGATTAAGCTCCAGGATGATGGCTGTTATGAGAATAGATTAATAAACAGCACAGCTCAACTCTTATCAGTTCCTGGCATTCCTGTAAAACAAAGTGAATTAACATACCAGTGTCCTGGTCATGGTCCTAACCACCCAAAGCATATCTGGGGGCCCATGGGCCAGCATGTCAGACTATCTGGGAGCCTGGCAGAGATGCAAGACTTCTGGACTCTACCTCATGTCTATTCTACTAGACTCTGTGCTATAACCAGATCCCCAAATCATTGGTGCGATCATGTAAGACTGAGATGTGTTGGTATAGACATCATTTGCTTGAAGTTCTGTGGAGGACAGATGCATCCTGTAGCTCTCCAGTTCTGCATGGCATGGGGTGTGTTGTAGAATATTATTTTAAGGTGTGTTACTTTTGTTTAAGTTGCATTTGTTTAACTCTGTGAAGCTGTGTTACTTTGCCTGTCTAAAACACCTGATGGTCTATTAAAGAGCTGAATCGTCAATGGCGAGGCAGGAGAAAGGATAGGTGGGGCTGGCAGGCAGAGAGGATAAATAGGAGAAATCTGGGAGGAGAAAAGAAGTAGCCAGAGAAGGAGGGGGACTCCAGGGGCCAGCTACCCAGCTACACAGTAAGCCACGGAATAAGAAAAAAAAGAAAGGTATACAAGAATAGAAGGAGAAAATCCCTGAGGCCAAAGGTAGATGTGGTAATTTAAGTAAAGCTGGCTAGCAACAAGCCAAGCTAAGGCCAGACATTTATAATTAAGAATAATCCTCCATGTCTGATTTATTTGGGAACTGGGTGGTGGGCCCCCAAGAGACAAAGAGTAAGAAAGCAACCAACAACAGGGTGTGAGCATCTATCATGGAGCATGCACTGTGCTGGAGACATAGGATTCATGAGCTAACCAGGAATGTTGACTCAGGAAGGGATGGTTGCACTTTAGCGTGGTGATGCTTATGGTGAAGGTGGCATTCATGGGACCATGGAGCAAGAAACTTCATCTGGAGCCTGAATACCCAGGAAGGGGTCCTTTGGGCTGAATGAAAACGACTAGATATAACCAGGAAAAGCAGAAATTTGAAAGGAACCCAAGAATAGTTTTTCCTAGCTCTTTGTCCTCCAAAGATTCTCCTCCAAGATTCTCCAACAACATGTGCTCTTAGGGCCGATCTGTCTCTCATCGTTGTCAGTAAACTGATGACTTTGCTCTAACACACATCACCACTAGGAACTTGCCGCCGCCTTCTTCAGCGTCTGCAACTGCTTTCTGAAATTCTCCAACCAGCGCCTTCACTTTATTCTGGTCCTCACTTAAAAAGAGCCTCTCTCTTTCTACTTCTCCCCCACCCCCACCCCCACAACAACAACCAGGGTTGTTCCCCAGCCATCCACTACTGCTGCTGAGCTATGCTCCACCCTGTGGTGTCTGCACGTGAGAGTCCTTCTGCCAGGCCAGCAGGGTTTCTGTCTGGTGAACACATTTTCTGTGACAAATGGATCACTCTGCATTTTTCATGCTAATGATCTTTCTCTGTTATTTGCCGCCCTATAATGATGCGTCCAAGGTGCAGTTTGGAGCCACCAAAAGGGTGCAACTTGTTCTAGGAGTTGGTTAGCTGAAACCGGCCTTGTGGCTGAACTTACTGGAGCCTCCACTTTTCTCATCCGTGAAATGGGTTTTGTGAGCCTCGGCTTGTGGGAAGTGTTTTCTACAGCATCTGGCTCAGGACAGGGTGTCCCTGCAGAAGCTGGGAACCAGCCTTCACGACTCTCTGTGACGCTAATGATGGATAACCTTCATGGCGGGCCAAGGAACTTTGGGATGGCTGACCATGGCATTTTAGACTTTTACAGTAGGTTTTGACATCCTTATACTTCTGATGTTAGCAGATTTCAGTGGCACATTTCACTTGAGCATTGCTTTTTTTTAGTTTTAAATTGTTTTTGAGAATTTCTTATATGAGTACTGTATTTATATCATTTCACCCACCCTCTCCCCCACAACTCCTGCCATAGTACCCCACTCCCTTTCACATTTTTCACCTCTTCTTTAATTATTATTATGTGTATAGACATGTTTATGTTATAAATACAGCCTGCTGGGTTCATTTGGTGTTGCTCATATGTGTACGTGTTCAGTGCCGACATCTTGGGACTGGATAACTGATCAGGGAGACATCCCTAAAGAAGATGATGGTCGTGCTCTGTCCATGACATTCCTTTCTGAAGGTGCCTCACAGCACCCAGCAGGTGGTTCAGCCTCTCCCAGACATGAGGGTGACATTCATGTCTTCCTGTGTACCCGGGTGGAAGGTGCTTTCCAACCGCTTGAAGACTCATGCATTCTCAGCCTCTCTCTTTCTCTCTCCTCTCTCTCCCTCCATCTCTCTCTTTCTTCTTCTTTGGACATGTATACATGATCCACATTCATGTGTGTATGTTTATCAACACACATGTTTACATGTGTGGTGTCCTCTGTGATCATTGTCACTTTAATGTACTACAGTAGAGTCTCTTACTGAACCCAGTACTCACCAATTCTGGTTAGCCTAGCATGTTAGCTTGCTCTGGGATCTCTGGGTTGTTGCCGGAGGGCTTCTCTCCAGGTTCCCCAAGCCCCGCAGTCCCACAATCCACATATAAAATAATCACTCAGACGCTTATATCACTTATAAACTGTATGGCCGTGGCAGGCTTCTTGCTAACTGTTCTTTTATCTTAAATTAACCCATTTTTATAAATCTATACCTTGCCACGTGGCTGGTGGCTTCTCAGCGTCTTCACATGCTGCTTCTCCTGGCAGTGGCTGCAGTGTCTCCCCTCCTTCTTCCTGTTTCCCCAATTCTCCTCTCTCTTTGTCCTGCCTATACTTCCTGCCTGGTCACTGGCCATCAGAGTTTTATTTATATAGAGTGATATCCACAGCACTGGGTCTCTGATATCTCTGGGTCTCTGGGGTCTCTAGGTCTCTGGGATCTCCTGGTCTCTGGGATCTCAGAGTCTCTGGTATTTCTGGGTCTCTGGGATCCCATGTCTCCGCCCGTGTCTCAGGTGCTGAGATTGCAGGTTGCCGACACAGCTGCCTGACTTTTATGTGGGTTCTGGGGGTCCTAACTCCTCATGCTTGCCCGGGGAGTAGCTTCTCCAGTGAGTCACCGCCCTAGGTCCCCTCAGTCTCTTAGTGAAGGAAGAGGCTTTAATTCAGCTCATGGCTTGCGGGTGCAGTCTATCATGGCACAGAAGGAACGAGAGGCATCTGGTTACATTTGAAGACATTTTCTGATGTTGGCATTGAAGTCTCTAGTTTCATCACTTGCTCTTAGAGTTTAAATAATTTTAATTGAGAATGATTATTCCTTACAAGCCTTTCTGATACCCACAGTTTATAAATTTCTCCATTTTGCTAAGAAATATATCACTCTCTGTGAGATGCTTCTCTTCAAAATAATTGTGTCAATTCTCACCCATGGCTGTGTATCTTCTCATTCTTTTTTTTCTTGTGCATTGATGTTTTGTCATTTGTTTAAAAACTTTTTGGTAAGGGAGTAATAGGTAACATTTCACAGGTGAGGTTTGGATCAGGTCATACTAAATTAGGATGGCTCCTATATCCCACAACTAGTGCCCATATTAGAAGGCTGGGTAAAGACACAGAGACACATAGAGCCACAAGGAAGGACATGTGAAGACAGAAGCAGAGGCTGGAAGATGAGTCTAGAACATGTGGTCTGCTGAGAATCATGGACAACTACCAGGAGCCGGGAGAGAGACCTGGGGTCTGTTTCCTGCACAGCTTCCTGAACCTTTGATCCTTGCTGCTACTTTGAGTTTGGACTTAGGGTTCTACAGAGGTAATATAATGACTCTCTGTGGTGCTTTGTTATGGAATCCCTGGCACTAATATATGACTTGAGTATAAAATGTCAGGTTGAGCATCAGCTGCCTAACTTTATGACGCTGGTGCTCTATGACATTAGCATTTCCAGTATGTTCTATAAAGTCTAATGGTGTGTGCCTGAGGGGTTATTTAAGTGTGTGCCCGTGGAAGCCAGAAATCTATATCAAGTATCTTCTTTGATTGTTCTCTACCTTAAGTTTTGAGACAGGGTCTCTCACTGAACTTGGAGTTGACCAATTCAGCAAGACTACCTGGCCAGCAAGCTCCAGGGATCCTCCTGTCTCCATCTCCCAAGTGCTAGGATCTTGGGTGTGTACTACTGTGCCTGGCTTTTTATGTGAGTGCTGGGGATCCAAACTCATGCTTGCTCTGCTGACTAAAAGCCATCATTCCAGTCCCTAACGGCACTTTATTCCTTGTTCTCTTGTACCACACATCTCAAACTTCTGTTCCTTTTATCTTTTAGGTACTGGGGGTCAAAGCTAGAGCTCCATGCATGCTAGGCAAGTGCTCTACCACTGAGCCACTCTCAACCTTCAAGAATTTGTCATTTTTTTACTATAGTGCCCTAAAACTCAATAAACGTAGTTCACAAAGGGAACCCAGATCTCTCCAGTTCTGTCTTAGGTTAACAGGGTGGGAAAACTCAGCCTGAATGTTGGTGATGAAGAGAAAGGGAACTGAGTGTTGGTGTTCATCACTCCATGCTCCCTGGCTGGTGACACAGTGTGACCAGCCCCCTCCCCCTCCCCCTCCCATGATGGACTGCATTTCCCCAGCTGTAAGCCAAAATCAACTCTTCCTCTCTTAAATTGCTTCTTATCAAGTATCTTGTCAAAGCAGAGAGAGAAATAACTAGTATATGCTTTCATTTTCCTCCAATTTGGCAACCTATGTCCTTCAGTTTGGAGAAAATTTCATTTCATTGTGCAGATGTTTCTTGCATATTTCAATATTCCCTCCTGGGAGGGGAGCTTGGGAGACAGAAAACAATTTTATATATATGTATAAGATCTAGGGGACTCAGAAACTCCCCAGTCCCAGGTGATGAGAGCGGGAGGGAGAGAGACTGGGGAGACAGGTTAGGGTGAAGAGAGAAGAGTGACCAGCTTCTTTCTTGGCTAAAAGACAGGAATGTCCTTAGGCCCGCCAGCAGCGGCTCTGCAGCTGGAGGCAAGATATGCCAGAAGCCTCTAAGTTAAAAATGTCCCTTGTTCCACCATGACCGGAGGCTGGAGATACCAAGAGTCTGGATTGTTCTTATCTCTTCTCCTTTCTGAGAAAGCCCAGCAAGCACATGATTGGAACTGCCAAGCACTTCTGAATGGAAACTGAACAGATCTGCTTACTCTGTCCCCATCTCCCCACCCTGCCCTGAGGCTCAGTGGTATCCCACTCTCAGGGACCCTTCTGCTCAAGCTCCCTATAACAAAGTGTTTTTTCTGTGGCCCATGAATTTCATTCTTAAAATCTGTGACACAAGAACCTGAACGCCTCTGGCTTTGGTGGCCACTGAGTTTCCAGGACCCTAGCCCTCTTAAGCAATGGAGTGAGGTCCTGTCCCTGTCACAGACAGCCTCTTATCAGAGGAGGGACTAAAGGCAGTAGACAGTCACTGAGGGGCAGTGGCTCTCCTGTGTACACTTCCTGCGAGCTGGGTTCCAGCAAGGCAGGTTTTGTGAGTCCTCGCCTGAGCTGGGATGAGACTTTTCAGTGTTCTAGCTGGCTTTGAGTCACCATTGCTCTGCAAGCGGCACCGTCCCTCTCAAACTGATTTTGGACTTGGATGAGCTATTTCTTTACTGTTGTTTCCTTCTGCATCTGGTCTGGACGAAGTTGCTAAATATATAGCTAGCATATATATTAGTGAAGAAAAAATATTTATATATAGTTATAACATATATTATATTATATAACATTGTATAATATAATAATAATTAGTATATATATATCCTGTTTGGTAATGTTTTTTCTTTCTCTACCGAGGAAGGTGTTCTCTGCCAAACTGACCTTGCTAAGTTTCTGTCCTCTGTTTCTTATGCTCTACCCTTTTTATTCTCCCTTTTAGAGATTTCTATGACTGCACTTACATATTCATTTTTCTTTGCAGTTGCTCATTCTGTTGGTTTAGGGCTTTCTCACACTGGAACCTTTATCCCAAAGTCCCTGATCTGTGACTGTCTGTGTTTAGAATATGGGGGAAATGTCTGACAGGAGACTGAGTGAGGAGCAGGGAGGAGAATGGCTGACAGGAAACTGTGGAGCAGGGAGGAGAATATCTGACAGGAAACAGAGTGGAGGAGGATGGAGCTTCAAGGCAAGAAGAGAAATTTAAGAGACTAACCAGTCTTCAGGCAAGATTTCATTCCCCCTCAATTGGCTCCATAGTTCAAGCCGCATGTTTCATGGTGCCTGATGCTTTAAATACCAAAATTTCCAAATGTTTTTAAGAAAGAATACGTCCTATATCTTTTTTTTTTTGACACACACACTTTGCATCTTTCTCCATTCTGCTAAGAAAATTGCCATTCTGAAGAGATTTCTCCCTCATCAGTTCTTGTTCTTAGATATATGGTCTCTGTGTGAATGAATGCTTTGTGTCATTTAAAAATACTTCAAGAAGAGCTGGCTGTGTGTGATTATCTGTCCCACTGAGGCAGACATTTCCTTCATTATTAAACCTACAACTTACAACAAAATTCTGTTAAAATATTGTATTCAGTCAGACCCTCCTCATACTTAGGTTTCCTTTGCTGTGATAGAATTCCCTGACAAAAGCAGCTTAAGAAATGGAGGGTTTATTGTGGCTCACAGTTCAAGGTACAGACCATCATGGCAGGAAAGTCAAGGCAGCAGGACCTTGATGCAGCTGGTCACACTAGACCTACAGCCATGAAGAGAGTGATGAACGCTTGTGCTCAGCTCAGCTCCGTCTCTCCTTTCTATACTGTCTGAGATCCTAGCCCAGGGAATGGTACCACCCACAGTGGTTAGATCTTATCTCCATTAAACTTCATCAAGAAAATCCCCCAAGAGGCTAACCTACCCTAAATAATCCCTCACAGGTGGGCCCAGTGGTTTGTTTCTATGTTCTGTCAAATTAGTAATTGACACCAGTCATCATAATCATGATGCATGACAGATCACTTTGCTTATTCCTCTATCTGACTGAAAATTCTTTCACCAACATCTCCTGGGCTGCACCTGCCCATTAAGCATCACTTTCTGCTTTTTAAAAAGGTTTGTTTTTATATATGTATATGTCTGTATGTCTGTGCATATATGTACAGTGCCCTCGGAGTCCAGAAGAGGGTGTCAGATCCCCTGGAGCTGGAATTAAAGGTAGTTGTGGGCCATCCAACTTGGAAGCTGGGAATTTCATTCCTGTCCTCTGAGAGAACAGAATGTGCTCTTAACTTCTGAGCCATCTCTCCAGTCCCACTTCCTCTTTCCATGAGTTTGACATTTTGGATTCTACATATAAGTGAGAATGATCATTCTCTGTGTGTGTCTGGCTTCATATAACATCCTGTAGGCTTAAGCATGTTGCTGTGAACAGTAAGAGACCCTCTTTAAAGGCTGAGTTGCATTCCTCTGTGTGTATATGCATATGCTGTATTTTTTAAGTCCACTTATTACTAGTGGATGCTTGGGTTGATTTTATATCTTGACTATTATGAGTAGAGCTGCCTTGAACACAGGAATGAAGATATCTCATCAACATACTGATTTCATACCATTTGGCTATACACCCAAGGTGGGATTGTGTTCTATGTTTTTGAGGAACCCTTATGTTTTATCTTTTCTTTTCTTTTGGATGAAGAGCTGGCTGTCTTTTTCTCTTTAAATAGACATAGAAATGGATGGTGTCACCTAAGTCAGAAGCTCATTTATTAGTAAAAGGGGGACCTGTAGGGTCCTGGCCCCTGTTTTGGGTAACTGTTGCCTTGCTTGCTGACCTTGACCTTGATATCCTCCCTATGCTAATTCCCTCCCAGGTTTCACCCTCCTGAATGCTTAAGGGAAGTTCCTTGTCTGTGTATCCTGCATAATGGGCGTTAACAGCTTAGATGCAAGATTGTAAAACATTGGTAGCAAACTTCTGCCCTCCGGGGTTCTCCCATTGTGCTGTAAGCCTGTATTTAAGACCTCCTCCTTCCTTCAATAAACGGCATTCAGCATTAAAAGAAAGAAAATGGATGGCATCACTGCTGGCACATAGTGGTTTATGCTTTCCACTGTGGTCACTACCTAGTGTGAACTGGATATGAAATAGGAAGAAAGTCACAATTAGCTCAGACCCCACAGAGCCTCCTCACATGTTGCCCATCGACAGGATGGAAGATGGCTGAGGGTGATTGTTTAGCTAATTCATCAGCTGGTTCAGTTTCAGGAAGTCTTCACTGGAGGATAATCCTGGACAACCACCAACTGTTCCACTGCAAAGGGAAGAAAAATGGGGTGCCCGCGGGAGTCACAACCTCTCTCTTCCCCCAGGCAAAGTAACATCTCTACAAGAGTGGGCGGATTGGGAATGAGTCTGTTCTGCGGTTTTCAAAGACACTTTATCTTTTTGATATCTAACTAGAAAATCCCCCAGGAATAAGAAAACATGAACTCAGAGCCAGAATTCAGAGAGATAGGGACAAATTATTCATGGCTCAAGAGAAGAATTCCATAAAATGTGTGAATAATTGCATTTGAAATGCTAACCGATGTTCTGCATTCCCATGTTGCAGACCCAGCTGCCCGGTGCCCTCCCGCAGTGGTACTGCCTGATAAAATGTTATTTCCTCAGTAGCCTAGGAACAATTGTTCCTGAAAAGCAGAAAATTCATTTAAAAGCACATTTGGGAACATTTTTCAGTATTTCTTTCTGGTAAAGATGAATTTACATATTCTTTTTGAAATAATATTGTCCTTTATAAAATACGGTGCCTATTATAGAGGACTCCTTTTCTCTCCCCTCTACTCCTTCCTTCCATCCCACTCCCTTCTGCCACCCCCCCACACCAGGGGCCTGAGATGGCAAATCTATAATCTGTAGGGTAGGCCAGCAGCATTGAGGTTTGGAGAAGAGCTGATGGAGCATTTACAGTTTGGAGTCAGTCGGGAGGATTTCCTCTTCCTCCTGGAATCAGTCATTTTATGTAGCCACATTAGAAGAGGTCCACTCACATCACATCGTCAGAACTCTGCCTTACTCAGACTCTACTGATTTAAATGATAATTGCATTGAAAAATACCTTCATAGAAATAAGGGAAGGTGGTGTGAGCTTCCTCGCAGGGAGGATGGCCAAGCCAGCACAAGCTGGTTAGTGTTAAGGGCTCCCTCAAAGGAGTCCTAAAATAGTTGCATCCCAATGCCTAGCCATAAATGGAGCAACTCTTCCTTTGTCCCATTCACCAACACTTGCTTCCTATTATTTTCAGATCATATGATTACATAGAAAACTGTGTGAACTTTATTTTGTTTTTGTCAGCTAGGATTATCTGGGAAGACAGAACCTTAATTGAGAAAATGCTCTTCCCAGATGGGTGTGTGAGCAAGTCTGTGGGGCATTTTCTTGATTGATGTTTGATGTGGGAGGGCCAAGCTCACTGGGGGAGGTGCCATCCCCAGGTAGGTGGTCCTGGGTATGTAAGAAAGCAAGCTGGGCAGGCCATGAAGAGCAAGACAGTAAGCAGCACTCCTTCATGGCCTCTGCATGAGCTCTGCCTCCAGGTTCCTGCCCTGACGTCCCTCGTGACGGGCTGTGCCAAGTACGTGTGAGCTGAAATAGACGCTTTCCTCTTGACAGTTGCGTTGGTACCGATGTTTATCTCAGTGGTAGAGGGCAAAGTAGGACAGACACTCGAGGTCAGGGTATGGATTCTGACTGTAGCTGGTTGTATAATTGTAAAAAAAAAAAAACTACAACCTTTGATGTAGTAATAATCTTATTCACACAGCAGTGTGAAACGTGTAGGCGTGAGTGTAAGAAGAGATGTAGAGAAGCACAGAATCCCACAGAATAATGCAAAAGTAGGCAAAGCTCGTGTTCTTAGAAGACAGGATGTGAGAAGGGTCCTTTCTCCGGAGAGCTGTACTGAACGTGTTGAGGAGGGGGGAGTAGAACTTGAGAACATTACTATACATTTCCCCCGGAGTGATGGGAACACTGCTGTTAGGGACTGGTGAGATGGCCCAGTGGGTAGAGGTGCTTGCTGCCAAGCCGGGTGAACTGAATCCAATTCCCAGTGTTTCAAGGTAAGCCCATCAGAGACCCTCACATGGGCACTTTCAAAACCAAATAGAAAGTTTTTATTGCTGCCTGGGGAACTTGTCCAAAGCATGCAGCTGCAATCCTCACAGTTTTTTGTCTTTTTGTGCACAAAACCCATATCCTGGTTCACCCCATTCAGTTAGCAAGAGCAGTTAGCAAGAAGCAGAACTGTAGAAGGCAAAAAGCTGGGCTAGTCCATATAGGGATTTTCCTGGATCCTGGAACTATGGACCAGGTCTTTGACTGATTAGGTCTTAGTTCCTGCTTTGGCCGGTGTTGGGGCCTGTGTGTTGGATTTTAAGGACAGAATGGTGCCTTTAATATGGCATCAGTTGTGCTAAGGTCTAGGACCTATTACACCAGGGCCCACATGATATAAGGAGAGAACTGACTCTTGAAAAATCATCTGACCTGTATAGGTGTGCTGTGGGACAAGCATGCCAATGTTCTCCCTCCCTCCCTCCCTCCCTCCCTCTCTCCCTTCCTCCTTCCCTCCCTCTCTCCCTTCCCCCAACACACACAATAAAAATAGATAGATAATAGATAGATAGATAGATAGATAGATAGATGCATTAAGAAATTTAAAAACTGCAAGTCACCTGTGTCCATGCTCTGGGGTCAGTTTCTCTCACAGTACTTATATTTATTTTATTGACTTGTAAGAGATCCATGAATATATTTTGAAGCTGATCTCAGGAGGATTTTCCTTGTAGACTTCTCCACTTCTTTTAACTGACAAAAGTCGGGGTCCCACTGCCGTGAGGTTTTATTGTCACTTGTTAGTTGTTTGGTGGATTGTAACTCATGTATGTTAAGGTGGCATGGGGCTGGCTCTTCCCCTTGTCTCTCACTGGAATAGTTTTAATAGCGATATGAGCTGTAAAGCTCATACTTTGACTGGGGTAAAAATGGTTTAAAAACCCAGCCTCCCTTGCTGGGTGGTGGTTGTGCACACTTTTAATCCCAGTGCTCTGGAGTCAGGCAGGCAGATCTCTGAGTTTGGGGCCAGCCGGGCTTACAGAGTGAGTTCCAGAACAGTCAAGGCTACACAAAGAAACCCTGTCTCAAAAACTCCCCTAAAACCAAAAAAAAACCAAAAACCAAAAACAAAAATTCAAAGCAAATCTTTAAGCATACTTAATGGAAAATGAGATGTAGGCCTCATCACTTTGAACCTGGGCTCCATGGTTGATCAGTAAATAATGGCAGGTGTGAAATTGTGTTTGATTCTAGACTCAGACTTCAAAAAGTTGTTAGCTTCTTTGTCTTTTAGGATATTTCTTCTTTGAACTCAGCACTGTGTCCAGGAGAGGCTGAGAATCACATGATGAGGCCAGAATGGAGAGGCACAGTCTTCTGGCCCCCAGCCCTGGCTGGCTAAGCTCACGGCTGTCAGTCAGGCACACATATAATTGTTGTGAAAGTGGGTCCCACAGCCCTCACTGAAGCAACGGGGTGCAGAAGGTGATTGCCCCTGCAGAGTTCTACCCAGATTAAAGTTTTATAGGTGAAATAAGTGACTACTGTCATCCCAAGCCTCCGAGTTTGGGGGTGGTTTATTCCATTGCCATAGATATAAATACACAAAAACATAGTAAAGTTTTCTTTCTTGCTTACACATCCACGTTTTCATAATAGAAATGGACTCAGCCTTGATGTCCATCAACATATAAATGCATGAGGAAAATGTGGTTCATAAACACAATGGAATTTTATTCCTCTATTCAGGAAAATGAAATCAATGACATTTGCAAGAAAAGGAATAGAACTAGAAATAATTGTGTTACATGTTCAGAAAGGGCTTGGTAGGAAGAAAGTGGGAAAAGGGTGTATGTGACTTGGAGGGAGCTGCTGAGGGAAGGGGACCAGTGGGATGGAGGTGGAGACACCAGAGAAAAATGAGAAAAGATGATCAACAAAAGCAAACTGAATGAAAAGGCCATCATGAAATTCATTGCTTTGTATATTGATTTTTAAAAAACTAGTTAAAAAGCATAGTTTGTTTCCTTTTCATGGTTCAGTACTGATGCAAACGTTAGGGAACACACTTCTGAATGGTCGTTAGAGGCGTAAAGAGGATGTTTCTCCTTCTTCTGATGCTGCCAGTCTACATGTAGCCACTCTATGCAGAAAGGGTAAGGGACGGGCAAGGGTGATGTGCAAACTTCTTGAGCTGAGTTCTCGGGTCGGGAAGAACTCCCACTCTGTATTTCTATTGCTCTCACCATCACTCACGTACTCAGTCTTAGAAAGGAGCCTGGGCTCTGCGCTTCCTGGCTTCCCAGCAAGACCGCACTCTGGAAGGTGCAGCACCAATCATGGGTGGAGCACCTAGCTGAAAGGCACACATCAAAGAAACGATGAACCATACTCTACTCTGTCATGTTTAGATAAACGTATGTATTGCATGATGTCTAAGTGAAGCATGTCCATCACTCACATGCCATTCCTTCGTTGTGAAAACACACAGCATCCCCTCTCTCGTTTAGCCCTTTGGGATCTGCAATAACAAATTATCAATAGTCACCTGGGTCCCTTTCCTCATTGCTGCACCAAAACACTTGATGAAGGCAGCACAAGGAAGGAAACGAGAGCCGTTAGCTAGTCTAAGGCTGATCTTGGCCCACAGTGGGAGGCTGCAGTCACGTGGCCGGGAAAGCATAGCATAGGGAGCTTGAGGCAGCTGCTCACGCTGCGTCCCAAGTCAGAAAGCAGAGCAGGACCAATGCGCATGCTCAGTTAACATTCTCCTTCCTGTTCTTTCCAAGACCCCAGTCCAAGAATGGGGCCATACATGTCTAAGGTGGGTCTTCCCACATCAACCTAACCTAGACACTCCTCACAAACATGTTCAAAGAGTTGTCTCCTAGGAGACTCTAGACTTGCCAAGCTAATGATGCTCACTATCACATTATCTTATGCCATCCTGTAACAGAGTCTTACATACAGGCTTATGGTTTTATGAATCAGTTAAGGTAATTTTTAAAACACAATAAAGCATGCCAGAATTTGAAAACTTAGTATAAACATGATTGTAAAATGTTTCTATTTATTTGTATGTTTTCAAGTTGAAATAATATTTTAAATATATTGGCTTATATAAAATATTTGATCAAAATCAGAAAAATGATAGCTAAATCTGTATCTTTCTAGGGCATGTACTTGATAATGGAAAGTCAAGTAATTTCCCAGTAGGAAATCCATTATAGATAACTTACAGGAAAGCTTCCCAGGATGGCAAGTGACATGGAGAAAGCCCAGATCTTTGCTCTGTCACCAACTGTGGTGGCCTTTCTTGCCTCTTCCAGACTGTATTACTTAAAGTGGAAAAAAAAAAAGAGACTAGATAAATTTGAAGTTTATAAAAAGTATCATTTATGAGTTTGGACACAAGTAGAGAGAATGTTCCAGTATTAGAAAATGGAAAATATACCATGCTATGCATCACTGATGGCCAAGTAATAGTCTCCTCTGTGGAGCAGTACTTTTCCTCAAAGACGTCAGTGGGAGCTTCGGGCTCCCTCACCTTCCCATAGTGGTCTGGACTACCCTCGGAGCCAAACTTGGCTGAGCCTTCTGGCCAGAGGTCATTGCAGCTGGGCTTGCTGGCCTGTGACTTTATTTTCTTGGAACAAGGGTGTGGGGAGGCCCTTGATACCCAACCCCTGAGTATCAAGCTGGCCCTCCCAACCAGCTGGATGCAATTCTGCCCTAACTGCATGTGGCCTCAAGTTCTCTGGGAAAGGCTGGATGATACAGGTAGGGAAGGATTAGGGCAGGCAGAGCCATCTACACAGCCAAGGGAAAAAATCACTATCCACACTGGGTGTGGACTTCAGTGTGGCTGTTTTGCGGTCATCCATGCCCTTGCCCTGAACTCCTCATCCATTGATCTGCAAGAAGACCTAATAAATTCATTGCTTTCCCTGAATGAACTTGAACTTTGGTGGAATCACACCTTGGTGTGTCATTGGAGCAGATGGAGGAAGGAGTAAGTTTCTGTTTCCCCCAGGGAAAGAATATTAGCCACAGCAGTGTGGTGATGTATTGTGTCCCCCAGTATACTGTGTCTCCCAATAAAATTTGCCTGGAGATTAGAGGAAAAAGCCAGCTACTATGTATAAGTCAGACAATAGTAGCACACGCCTTAAATCCTATCACTTGGCAGGCAGGGATCTGTCTGGATCTCTGTGAGTTCAAGGCCGCACTGGGAACAGAGCCAGGCATGGTGGCACACACCTTAAATTTCAACACCAGTTAACCATGGAGGTCTGGAGGTCTATACAGACAGACAGGAAGTGACAGAGCTGGGCAGGAAGAGGAAGTGATGTAGCTGGACAGAGAGAGCAAATCAGATGGCAGAATAGCAAGGCATATAGGCATGGGTAGACAGGAAGTAGCTCGCTTTTGGAAGCTGCAGAGTTGGTGAGGTAAGGTTAGCTGTGGCTCTCCCTATTTCCCTGACATCTCAGGTTTTCACCCCTATATCTGGCTCCGTGTTTTTTATTTAATAAGACCATTTAGAAATTCATCTACACAGAAACAACAGAAACTGTCCTAGACATTAATATCAAGAAATAGAGACATACTTCAGGATAGTGTCCTAGGAATAGGACTTATTTCTAGATGATTCTCACCTCAGTTCAGCAGTCATGTGAGGCCATGATTTCAGCAAAGAAAATGAAGATGCACCACTTCCGCCCCATGGGTGTGCAGGAGGGAAGTCATAGCAAGCATACTCAGCTCCGTTCTCAAGTGGTGCTAGCGAGAATACTCTAGCTCGCTACTTGTGAACAGTTAGGGAAGCTCGGGTCCTAGGAAATGAAGCTTTCCATCTTGGATCCATTGAAGGAGTGTCTCAGGCCTTAGGAAACCATCTCATAAATGGCCATTACTTCTGCAATGGCTTCATACAAGAATTCTGTTTTTCTTCCTCGGAACCTGCAGCCTCAGCAGTTTGTAAGAACACACATATACATCTATCCATGGAGTGTCCATGTGTGTACCTACACCTGTTGCTTCTCCACCAGGAGTCCCAGGATATGGGTGATGAACCAAGCATCTCTGAACATCTTCAAAGTTTTTAGAGAGCAGGTTGTAGGAAGAATTCTGCATCCAATGCCAATAACAAGGCTAACAGGAGAAGTCGTAGAATGGAAAAAGCATTCAAGATGCGCTGAGTTTTGTGGGACTGGGATATTCTTGTGTGGAGCAGAACCATGCACATTACCATGCACATTATGTAAAAGGATTTTCCTGAAATAATTAAAACCTGAGATGTACACACATAACACACACACATACACACACACACACACACACAGAGAGAGAGAGAGAGAGAGAGAGAGAGAGAGAGAGAGAGAGAGAGAGAGAGAGAGAGAGAGAGTCAATAATCTTTCTTAGAGAAAATGGCTGATTGGAGAAACATTGATCACTATAACTTAACCTCAGTCCTATAATAATATTCATTGAGTTTCAGGTCTCAGTTTTCCTCCTTAGTTCACTCCAGTCTATTGTAGAGACCAGTGAAAGCCATTAGAAGGGCTGGGGTTAGCTCAGCAGTAGAGTACTGCCTAGCAAGCGCATGCACAGACCCTCCCCACCAAAAGACTCTGGCTGGTTATTAAGTGGATGAATCACATCCTTCAGAAATCCTGACTAACTTGTGATTATTTCAGCAATAGAGATTTGTTGTTTCCTTGGAAGCCTGGAATTTAGCTCAGGCAGTTCAGATAACCCCATCTCCTCTGCCGAGCAGATGATGGAGGAGAGCTTCTTCAGGGCAGGGCTTCCACCACTGACTTTCTGGGAAAATCTCACAAGTCTAATGACCCTTATCTGAGCTCTTATGACCATGTGCTCATCACAACACACTTCTCTCCAGACTCAATATTTTTCTTTTTCATGCTTCAGGAATGGCTGCAGAGTGGTGTGATCAGGAAGTTGGTGGCGGGGGGAGATTTCCTGTGCTGTTCATTGTGCTTCCTAAAGCCTGTGTCATGGGGGTCCTCTAGTTTCTTAAAGAATGCTTACACAGCACATGTATGCCTCCATGAGAGGTCACACAGCCCAGGGATTTCATATCTAAGTTAATCTATTGAAGTTTCATTATTTCAGTGTGAAACCATACTCTCAAAAAATGTGGTATCTGTACTTGTTGTAGAGGCATAACACGCCTTAGCTTAAAATAATAAATATTTAGAAAGCGATCGAAGATACTCAAATAAATTTTGCCTCCAAGTGGTCTGGGTCCATAGTTAAGAGCACTGGCTGCTCTTCCAGAGGATCTGGGCTTCATTCCTAGCACCCACATGGTAGCTCATAACCATTTGTAATTCCAGTTCCAGGATATCTGGTGCCCCCCTTCTGGCCTCTGCAGGGGCCAGGCATGTACTTGGCACATAAACACAGAAGCAGGCAAAATACTTACACACATAAAAAAGAAAAAAAATTGCCTCCAAAGAGTGCCACGCATTTTACCAAGGGACTTCCTTACAAATCCCTGAGAACCTCAGAATCACAATAAGCTCCAACTTGTTGGTGCTTTGTACTACACTAAGAAAAATAAATTTGAGAAAGACATATGGTATCGTTTATAGGTGGAGTGTGGGGGTAAATGTCAAACTTGGAAGTAGAGTGGAATGGTGATCACTGGGGACTGAGGAAGGTGAGATGTAGGTCAGAATGAACAAAGAATTGTAATATGAATACGACTCAGCAAGTAAATAGCATGGCAGGTACAGCTAACGGTACTGCATTTTAGACATGGAATTTTATACACAGAAGAATGATCTTAAGCATTCTCACACAAAAGGATACCTATTTGAAGTGATTCATGAATTAGTTAGCTTGACTGTAATAATCATTTCTCAATACATACATACACCAAATCATACTATATGCTTAAAATGTATATAATTTTATATGTCAATGACTCTTCAATTAAGCTGAAAGAAAAAAAAAACTAAGAGAAGCAAAAATGAGGTGATTATGGTGTTGTATGCCTTTAATCCCAGCACTTGGGAGGCAGAGGCAGGTGGATCTCTGTGGTTTTGAGGCCAACCTGGTCTACAGAGGTAGCCAGGGCTACGTTGTGAGAGGTTGTTTTTAAAAAAATGAAGTAAAAATTAAAATGGGGTCCTTAGGGTGAGCTCTGATCCAGCAGTCCTTTTAGAAGAGGAGATGGGGGCACAGGGCGAAGGGAAGAAGACCCTGTGAACACCGAGGAAGAGGAAGACCACGTGTAAACCAGGGAGCAGGAGCCTCGAAGAGATGATCGCCTGAGTTAACTTTTAAATGTCAATTTCTTCTGTGTAAGCACTAGGAAAACTTAGAAAATTGCAGTCTATGAGATTAACCTGCCTCTTTGTGAAAAGAAAATACATACAACTAAGGCACTCACATTAGTGTTTAAACTTTCCTCATAGATTTTCTGTAACTTCTGAGTCAGAGGGACTTGTAATGTGAATTAGATACTCGATCAAAATATCAAATCATTGAAGATTTATCCAGAAAAACGGCACTTGTCAGATTAAGGTTAATCACATTCTAAACCAGCTTTTGATGTATTTTTCAACAATTTTTAATTGAGTTCATTGTCAGCTCATGTTTGGCTTTTATTTTAACACAGTTAACCCGCGGCCAACCCTATGCACACGGCTCAGCTTCTCTGACCAGCAGAGGGATCCTTCTGCCATCCCCATTTCCCTCAAATACAGCTGTAAGTGCTTTACAAGGGTAGGTAAGTGTTGGCCTGCCTCCATCGTGAACACCAGGGGACCAGCAGGGTCAACAACACTGAGTGACACACGGTTTGCTCTGAGCTTCCCTGCTTACAACCTCAAGAGGAGTTTGCATTCTGCTAGGTCCCGGGAACGTGGACCTCAATTGGGTCATTATTTCCCTTGCTGTTTGGCCGTTCCATAGCCCCAGGGGCTTGTCCAGGCACACAGACTGGAACATTATCTCCAGCAGATGTTGTCACCGTGCCCCTTTCCCGCCTCTCCTCTCCAAACTGGATCCCATATCTGCAGACTCGGCTGCCTGCTCCCAGGGCTGGCCACACCGAGTGCCAGAGAGTTCAACCTTCTGAGCTCTCAGCCAAAAGCACACCAGGACTTGGCAGAGAAGCAGAGCTGGAGCATGCTCTGCCGTTTCCCAGCATTCCCCAGCGGGGCTGAGCTCCAGCTGTCCACTGACCGGTGGTCTCTTGGTCACACATCCTGTGCTGGCCGCCTTGGCTTTTATTATCTCTCTTCTCTTCTCCCCTAGAGGTACTGAATGCCTGCACACAACTCCTTGTCTTGGGTTCTGCTTTTGTGTGGGAGTGGGGGGGGGGGGGGGGAGAAGACAGTCTCTGTGCCGAGCACACAGGAGACAGTAAAACTGTTTAGCTGTATTGTACAAAACGAGAGAGACTGAGAAATTGCACCTTTCTTTGGAAGTTCAATCCACCATGCATGCCTTGCATGCCAGCATGCTTTGTTTCTTACTGCCATGTTGGCTTCCTGCTTCATTCTGAGTTCCAAGTTAGCAGCTGTGTTGGATGGCCTTCTTGGTGTGTGTTTGTGTGCACACACATGCGCGTGCACATGTACGTGAGCCTGCCTATTTTATCTGTAAAACATACCTACGACATGGAGGCAACTCATTATTTCTTTATTATCACCCTGGCTCTTCAGACAGGGCTTTCTAGTACTTTGTGATGACTCAGAAATTAAGTCAAGGGAAAGTTTTTGAGTCCCCTCTTGAGTCCAAATGGTTAAGGTGATGTATCTGAGGCCAACAGCAGCATCAACAAGGGAAAGTTGCCATGAACAAAGTAAATCCAGGGGTCAGTGTTCAGAGTCCAGTTCCCTCCCTTAGCCATCCCGGAGTGTTAAAGCTGGGTTGATTACAGCAAGGTTCTGTGATGGAAGGTCTGAGAAATCCTACCCTCTCCTGGGTTATTCTTGCTTTCTGTTTCTTTAACTATGGAGTACTTGCCATCCAGCCTTAAGAAGGGAATTTAGAAATTTCCTATTGAACATAATTACTCCCTAATGGCCTTTGAAAGTGAATTGACCACTCATAAATTATACCAGTGGAATAAATCACCCAGTGAGGAAATTTGACTCAGTGTCTCTGGCTTCTTGCCGTTTCTGTGAGTGAATAGGGAAGCAACTCCACGGCCCTGCTTGTTTCCCAGCTGACCTCTGCACCTTCCCGCCCACAACAGGAGCTCCAGCCTGTCTGGATTAGTTACTCTGTGCTGCCATGACAAAATATCTGACCAAAGCCACCTCGGGAAGAAGGGGTTTGTTGTGGCTGAGGTGGCAGGAGGCTGAGGTGGCTGGTGACATTGCATCCAGTCAGGAGCACAGAGGGACAAAGGCTGGTGTTCAGCTGGTTTTCTCCTTTTTATTCAGTCTGGGACTCTGGTCTGTTCAGGGTGGGTCTTCCTGTTCTGTTAAACCTTTCTGGGAACTCACTTTGGGCATATCCAGAGGTGTTTCCAGGGTGACTAAATCTGGTCAAGTTGACAGTGATTAAGTGTCATGTCACCTCTATCTTAATGAGGGTTAGTGGCAGGTGGGAGTCAATCTCCTGTGGTGAGTGGTCCAAATTCACCTCACCTTTGGCTTTCCGGTATCACTTGAGCATCCCATGCATAGTCAATATAAGACTGCCCTAGATCTCTCCCTGTTTCCCAACTTCTGGCTGTAAAACTCTTTCTACAAGCTGTCCGACAGAGATCTCTGGGCTAGGCTGTTTCCTGGTCCCTCCTCCCCTGGCCATTCCTTCATCACGAGTTGTCTGTGCTGGAGTCTTAAGTTCTATGGTCATCCTTAAATGACCTGTATTTGACCTCCACCAACCTCCCTTCTGCCCTCTTCTCTTCATCCCTTAAATGTCAGCTAGTCCCAGGATTCTGTTATCTTCGTCTTAAAAACATCATCATTAACAGAAGTCACACCATGTCACTCTGTCTCAAACCTCCATTTCTCACCACAACCTACCTCCTCTCATCCGCCACCTGCCTGACGTCATGTCCTCCTATCTGCCTCATCACTGTCCTGCTTCAGCCACGGTGGCCTTCTCTTTTTTCCCCAGTGCACAGAGATGCTCCTGCCACACACAGGGTCTTCGCATGGACTGTTCTCACTGCCTACACCTCTTCGGCTCCAGCTGTCTCCGGAGCTTACCTCCCATGTCTATTTAAAGCCTTCCAGAGCTGTGGGCCTTAGTCCCTAGCTCTACAGAAGAATAAAACCAGTTATGTCTCCTACCTTCCAATAAGGTACCACTAGTCCCTCCCCCAAGAACCCCAACAGAGTGATTTTCTTTACTTTGTTCTCTGGTGTGTATCACCGGGGTTTGGAGCAGTGTCTCCCACAGACTAGATCTCGGTGTATCTCTGCAATGACTGAGTGCTGAGGGGAGGAATGCTCCCGGCAGGCACCACTGCACACACCTGTGGCTTTAGTTTCCCAGGTCATCATGAACCAAATCCACATCTCCCATTCAGGACTTACACCAAGCCTGGACCTATCCCTGTGCACCTGGCTACTGAGCGTCATCACTTGAGCAGCTCCCAGACATGGGAAACACAACATCCAAAATAGAACTCCTCTCTCCCACCTTCTTCCCCAGACCTCTCCCTCCCGCTGTGCTCATTGTCTCAGTAGACGGAGTTGCCCAGGCACAGCCATAATCACAAACCTTTGGAATGTCCAGACTCCTGTCACCTGCCCGTGACGTTCAGTTTGTCACCTACCCCCACCCCCATAACCTCTCTGTATATCACACCCCTCCTGTCACCACTGGCTCCCTTAATTGTGTCTCATTCTGTCTTACTGTCCTTCCTCTCTCTACCTTTCTCATGCAACTCCAAATGTTTATTTCAAGCACTGTGTTCTTACTGGAGCCTCTGCCATATTTCCAGTGTACACAGCCCTTTATTAAACCGATGATTAGCTGATTAACCCATCTCCAACACTGGTTCTTAGGTCCCAAATGCAGAGTTTATTCAATCTGATTGTATTCTTTTATTGTCCTCATGGGAACCGAGGTACCTAGTATTTACCACATAGTAGGTATTTAACAAAGGAGTAGATTCTAATAACCCAGTAAGATACCTGACTTAAGTATGCTATGTTTTGAGCTTTAAACTCAACCATGTAGCTAGCTGAGTATGACCTTGAACTTCTGTTCTTCCTGTTTCTACTTCCTAAATGCTGAGATTACAGGCAAGTGCAATCAAGTATTGTGTGTGTGTAAAGGGTTCATTACCTCAGATTTTACAATGGATTATTACTCATAATATAAAAATGATAAGAAGCAAAAGAGAAAATAGATAATTGTCCCCCATCAAATGGAAAATGTGCTTCAAAGGACACTGTCATGAAAGTAAAAAGAGCACATAATGGGAGAAACACTGATGGGCATTGATGTAAAGGAGTGGAAACCGTGTGGGAAGCACCTAAACGTAATAATACAAAAACAGCCTAATTCATGTGGACCAAGTTTGGGCTGAGGGGAGAGATGGCTCCGTGGTTAAGAGGACTTGTTCCTCTTTCAGAGGACCAGGCATTGGTTCCCAGCACCCACATGGTCATTCACAACTATCTGTCAATCTAGTTCCAGGGGATCTGACACCCTCTTCCGACCTCCATAGGCACCATGCACAAACATGGTATGCAGATATACTTGCAGGAAAAGCACACAGATAAAGTAAATAAACCTAAAAAGAAACTGAAATGGGACAAGTCTCCAAATAGGGCATGGGAAGTTTCCCACACCACCAGAGACAGTCAAATCTAACCCACACCATGATGGCTGTCATTAAAACATCAGCTAACAACTGTGGAGGTGACAGCAAGCAAGAAGGTGACAAAATCAAAACCCCTGTACGCTGCCAGTGGGGAGGGTAAATGAGTAGCCCCCTGGGAAAGGTCCAGGTGTCCCTGAAAAGTGAAACCACAGGGTTTCCATCTCCTACAGCCCAGCAATGCCCTCCGAGGCATGTTCCCAAGAGCAAAGAAAACATATGCCGGCACAGAATCATGGACAGAAAATATAGCATGTTTACAGCAGTGCTCTTACTAAGAAAGAAGTGGGAATGTCCCAGAGGTCTACCAGTTGAAGATGTAACAGCCATATAGAGGCTGGTATTTGCCCACAAAAGGAATCCAGTACCAACCCATGCTACAACAGGGATAATCCTGAAGCACACACAGGGCAAGATGCCAGCTATAGTCACATGTGATTCCTTTTTTCTGAAATACCCAGAACAGGCAAATGCTTGAGAGACAGCAAACAGGTGACTAGTAGCCAAGAGCCTGGGGGATAAAGGATTGAGGACTGACAACCGGGGCGGGGTTCCCTTTGAGAAGAGATGTTGTAGCATTTCTAACAGCCACATATATCTAAGAACATACTAAAATCATTGAAATTGCTGGATGGTATATGAATTACAGCTTAAGAAGGCCATTAGGAACAATACATGTACATTTGTAGGTGTGCAGATAGGTTATTACTGTAAAATGATTCTACTCTTCACAATGCTTGGCCTGTAGTAATTTTATATTTAATTTAATATAAAATATTTAATGTACAGACAGTTCCTGGCTTATGGTCAACCTGGCATTTTCTTTTGACTTGGACTTTGATATGCAAAAGCTATGAATGTTTGATAGATACTTTATTTTGAAATTTAAATTTAGGATTTTTCGGGTCTATCAGTACTATCTTGCCATGCTAGGCATTGGCAGTGAGCCACAGCTCACAGCTCAGCTCATTAAGGCCAGCAGAGTGATTAATCAGGGAGATGGCTTACAAAGATGTTCGCCAGAATGAAGGATGAATTGGCAGGGCTTGCATGGGATGAAAGGGAAGAAGATTGGACCCTGGAAGATCCAAGGGAAGGTGATCTGGGTAGCTTGTGGATTTAAAGGGGGGTGATCCAGCTGGGTTGAGGTCTGAAGACAGTTTGAAAGTCAGTATGGCTCATCCCAGGCTAATGGTAGCTGGCTTTCCCACAGCCCTGATTTATGAACTCTCTGGTTCTTGAGTCCCACACTGTCGATGGTGGAGCAGCTTGTCCTCCGATATAATTTATCTCTAGTCGGATGAGGTTGTCGTAGACTCCAAAAGTACAGCCAAACACATATATCGCCCACACTTTCCCTCCAGTCACGGATGTTCCTGAGAAGGCTCCGAAGTACAGCAGAAAACCACTGGCTGTTGTCTCATTGGTCCAGAAATCAGGAGCTGCACAATGGTGAAAACTTGGGGTCAGTTTAGGCAACTGCTTTCCTCTACAAAACTCATGAACTTCTCTTCTTTTTAATCTGAGATGGGTGAGAAGATGCTCAGGTCTTTGAATGCTGGTCTCCATTGGATCCCGGTGTGAAATCAGTTTGAACAGCCTAAGATCCAAAGCATGAGATCTGACATCAAGATATTTCAAAACAATACGTCACAGAGATCCGCAAGCCTTCCCATACAGCTGACTGGTGGAGCAATGAGTTACAGGTCCTTGACGTCCATGAGCCTTCTTGCCACACTGGACTCTTTATGAGGAGACTACAGAATGGGCAGTGTTCGAGTGTGTGGGACATTTTCGCAAGTGACTTTGGGTGGCTGGCGATTGATGAGAAACCCTGCCATTCAGAAATCTCAAATCTTCCTCTTTCATATTGATCTTGGGGTCGGGGAGTGTACTCAGGTTCTAAAGTGCACTGTTACAAATAATAACCATAAAAGAATATAAGGACATGGGCTGCTTGATTTTAATCATTTAAGGTACAAGCAAGCATTTGAGACCTGCTACTGTTGACTTGTGATTCCAATGTCCTCTCAGCTGCCCTCTCTCCAAACCACGGGAGGTAAAGAACCGTCATTTTGAAGCCACCTGCCCTGATGTGGACTCTCTATAACAGAACCCCAAGTCTATGATACAGGACATGCATGAGGGACATTAATATGTGTCTTTATGTTCCATTAAGAAAAAGCCAGCCAGGCGGTGGTGGCACACGCCTTTAATCCCAGCACTTGGGAGGCAGAGGCGGGCGGATCTCTGTGAATTCAAGGCCAGCCTGCTCTACAGAGCGAGTTTCAGGATAGGTTCCAAAGCTATACAGAGAAACCCTGTCTCGAAAATCAAAAAAAAAAAAAAAAAAAAAAAAAAAAAAAAAAAAAAAAAAAAAAAAAGAGCCAAGGGCCTGGCCAAAGGGCACAGTGGATTAGTCACTCACTGCCAAACTGCCAAACTTGGAGAACTGAGTTAGATTCCCTGGGACCCATATAGTAGAAGGAGAGAATCAACTCCCGAAAGTCATGTTCCACCACTACAATATGTAAGTGTAACTTTAACAACAACAACAAAAAAGAAAATAAAAGAAAAAGAAAAAGTGAGGTTGAGGGTGTGGCCAAAGTTGCAGCTGGTGAATAGTCTGGCAGAGACTTAATTGTCTGTGACAAACCACTTCTAGCTTGAACTTGCCCTCTGGGAAGTGGACACTTGGCAGCATGGAGACTAACAGGTGCAGCGCATGGCAGAACTAGGCCACTTCTATTCCAGCCCTGTTCTCCCCCACACCAGCTCACCACCTCTTCATGCCTTTTTTCACTTAAGGTGACCACACAGCTCGCTCTGAGAGATAATTCCAGTTCTCCTGAAGCAGGCTCATGTCCCCCTTTGTCCTTGCAGCTGCTGTTCATGTGTTTGGGACCCTCTTTTCCTAGCTTCCCCCACCTAGCTTAACCTTTGGAATTCCTTTGGGAATTGGGCGGCTCTCCTGATCTCCAAACTTGAGATAGAATTGCCCTTTGAGTTCTCACCCAGCGACTGCCTCTCATGCTCTGTTTCCAAGTTTGTCTCTGCAAGGAGACAGGGAGCAGAGGTCTCACAAGAAAGAGAGCGAGTAGGGTAGCTGTTTTCAGCACTCAATTAGCCAGCGCTTGCCCCGCGTGGAGAAGGGAGAAATCCCTACCACTCAAAGCCTCTTGGGCTACATCGCTAGACCCCAGACTTCTTCAAGAACTCTCCAGAGCACAGGCGAAGCTTCCTGGGACAGCGGTTAGCAAGGAGCCCAGAGATAGTTCCTGGCGCAGAGAGTGAAGGCAAGCCCCAAGCACGCCCCAACTTCCCCGCCCTCCGGGTTGCTCCAGGGTCTGCAGCCCAGGGGGGCGGTCCACATCGCAGAGAAGCAGGAGGGATAGTGCCAGCCTCCACGCACCCCCTCACACTTCTGTCACCTCCCCAAGACTGGAGACACATTCTGGGCCCTGGGGACCCCCAGGGTGGGGAAAGCAACATTCATAAGCAGAGCCAGGGGCGTGAGAGCTACAGCCCGCGGGGACCCCGAGGCCAGAGGCTTTCCCGCTGCGCCTGGAGCCACTTCCAGGATTGCCTGCTCTCCAGCGGCTGCCAGGGACTGTGCGCTCTGGTTGTGCGCTCTGCAAATCCACCTCAGGCTGGGTAGAAGTTTCCCAGAGGTAAGTAAGTCCAGGAGCCAAGATCCTTTGGGAAAGCAAGAGACAGAACAAAGTGAACAAATGATCAGTGGTGGGAGGCAGGGATCAGCCAGATGAGAGAGGTTACAGAGGACTGTGGTGAAGGAAACATTCTGTTTAAAGGGCTTAAAAGCGCCTCTTTGGAGTTTTTCATCCCCTCCGGACAGAGCGAGCTGCAGCATTCCCTGGGCTCCGTTCCTTTTTCCTGCCTCAGGCCGTTGGAGACTCAGCAGCAGGCACAAGTCATTTCTCTGCTTGTGTTGGGAGTTCCCCACCACACGCCCAGGGCTCTCCAGGGGTGAGAAGTGCCTCACCCAATACTGTGTCCCCACAGCCGCCACAGGGCCTGGCACAGGGCCCTGGCGCATGGCAGGCACATAGGGCCACTTACCCAGGAAAAGTCACTGCCAAGCCTGCAGGTACCCAGCTCCTAAATTCCCCCGTTCCATGTCACACAAAGCGATTAAAGACGACGTTGGGGTTTTGTTGGTGGTGCAGGGGTCAGGGGAGGCAGGCAAAGTGTGCCTTTTTAAAATCCATTCCCAGTGACACTCTGCTGTGAGTGGAGCCCAGGCTGCCTGGCTCTCATACTCAACCTTGCAAGTAGTTCTGACCAGAGGAGGCAGAGGAGGAAGGGAATCTTGGAACTAGGAAGAAATGTTCTTTGCCGTGTAGCCTCTTGTGATAGGGTTTCTTGTGGCTCCGTTTTAGAAATCTCTAGTATGGAGATGTTTAAAGAGAACTTTTGTGAATGCCAGGGAGTCAGCAGAGAGACTGGGATAGTGTTGAGGAGTCGCTGAAGACCTGAGCGAATACCCAAGACTCAGGGTGGATCAGTAGAAGGCTTTTCTTAAGGGTTTTTATTGCTACAGGGTGCAGATGTCACACCGCCCATTTAATTTTTAAAGATTTATTTATTTTTAATTGTGTGTGCATGTGTATAGAAATCTGCTGCACCTAAGAGTGCTGGTGACTGGGGACTCCAGAAGAGGGCTTCAGATCCCCTGGAATGGGGACCAGTGGTTGGTGAGCTGCTAAAAGCAGGTGCTGGGGAACCAACTCAGTCCTGTGGAAGAGCTGAACACTCTCTTAAGGGCTGAGCCGCGTCTCTGGCTGCGCATCGCCCCTTTAAACTATCTAGTTGATGAGCACTGCTTTTTATTTTATACTTTTCCTTGCGTTTATTAGGTAAGGCTTTGCTCTGGCGGTTTCTTCTGGAATAGCTCCCCGTCTAGATAGCCTCTGATTCTGGTGTAGGCACAGCTGGTTCCTTATGAGTGAGTCTTGCCTCCACACAACAGGGGGCACTGAGGTGTGGGATAGTCCCGCTGTGAGCTCTGTAGGTGTGACAGGGCATCACTGGTGCTTTGTTTACCTGGAGATGCCGCATGACCCAAGAACCCACATCCGGCTCCTTCACTTCTCAGACAGTTAGTTCTCCTCAGTTTTAAGTGAGTTCAGCCAAACACGTGTAGTGCTTGTTGGGACATCTTGAATCTTGCTGCTCCCCTGACATCTGCCTGTTCGTATGCTAGGATGGAACACATGCTCTCAGTTTTTTTTTTTTTTAATTAATTATGTGTGTCTTTGGATGCAGAAGATGTGCACTCAGGTCCTTAGGTTTGTGCTCCAAAGGTTTTACTCACTGAGTCAGTCCTCCAGCCTCGAGGTATTGTTTTTAATATTAAATAAATCCCAAGTATGGCAGCATGAAGTTATGCTGTTATGCTTGTTGTTCAGTGTCTTCACGGTCAGGGCCACGTTCACAAGAATCCAGAAACTTAATGGTTTGAAATAGAAAGCCTTGCACATTCTCATCATTCTGGGAAAAACTGTCATTTCCTTCCACCCTTTCCTAATATTAGAAATGCAGAGGTGGGATGGCTCAGTGGGTAAAGACACTTGCCCCAAGCTTGGAGACCTGAGTTCTGTCCCTGAGACCTACAAGATAGAAGGAGAAAATCTTCACGCTCAAGGTATCCTCTGATCTCTGCATATGTATATATATCATGGCATGTTCACACAAGATACACACACACACACACACACACACACACACACACACACACACACACAGATGGGATGTAAAAGGAAGGAAGGGAGGGAAGAAGGGAGGAGAGAACCTGGATTAAGGGTTCCCCCCTCATAGTTTGATATACTTAAATGCTCTGCCGTAAGAAGTCAAATTTTATGATATTTGCAAAGTTTTTGTTAAACATTCAAAAAAATGAACTTTTGCTTCAGGAAGGGAATCCTTTGGTTTTGCTAAGTCTTTTAGTGACATAATTTTGCAAGAATATTGTTGTTAAATGTAAAATACAATTGACTTGTCTCAACCCCTTCAGAGTCTGTGTTTTTAAGTTTCAGTATTTGTAATACTAAATTTATTTATTCACGTGGCAGTGCTGACATGAGCTAATTAAGTCACCAGCTAGGGACCAGGCTACAAGAACTGTGACTAGAAATGGGTGCTTTACCTATTCATCTGGATGCACTGTGTGCCACATAGTCCTGATAATACAAAGCTCTTAAAAATGACACTTGAACCCTCAGTAAATATGCCCTGCCTCACAACTTCTCAAAAACTAAACATGATGTTGTTAGCGATATTCCAAGGTACATAAACAGGGTCCGAGCTAACAATTATGCATTTGAAAATGATAAACACTCACTCTGGCAGTCCCACGAAACCAGTATGATGACTACTACATTTTCCACGCTTTTCTTTATTCTTCTTGTTTTGTTTTGACTTTTTGTTTGGAGACAGAGTCTTACCATGTAGCCCTGGCCTGGTTGCCGGGTGGTGGTGGTGCACACCTTTAATTCCAGCACTTGGGAGACAGCCCAGTCTACAAAGCTAGTTCCAGGACAGCCAGAGAAACCTTATCTCAAAAAGCCAAAACAAAAGAAAAACCATGTAGCTCTGGCCAACCTGAAACTTACTATATAGACTAGGCTGGCCTCAAGCTCATAGAAATCCTCCTGCCTCCTGAATGCTGGGATGACATGTGTGCACTACCACTCCCAGACTATTTATTCTTTTTTATATGTGGCAGAAACATGACTTTTTCTTGGTAATTAAATGTTGGATAAAGCATTTTTAAAAGATTTATTTATTTATTATATATACAGTGTTCTGCCTACATGCCAGAAGAGGGAACTGGATCTCATTATAGATGGTTATGAGCCATCATGTGGTTGCTGGGAATTGAACTCAGGACCTCTGGAGGAGTAGCCAATGCTCTTAACCTCTGAGCCATCTCTCCAGCCCCCGGATAAAGCATTTTTAACTTTCTTATTACATTTTATTTATTTTATGTGTTTGGGGGGATGGGGGTATACACACGCCATGGCATGTAAGTAGAGAACAGAGACAGCTTACTGAAGTCGGTCCTCTCCTTCCACAGTATCTTTCTGGGGATGGAACTCAGGTTGCCAGGCTCACCGGGTGACTACTAAACCATGTCCCCAGCCCCCAAAGCATCTTTCTCTCCTTCTTTGACTTTTGTTTTATACAGTAGGGAGTGGCCTAGTTTTGAGTGACAGATGAGCCGTTGAGTACCTTTGACCTCCTGGAGCCTCGCTCTGCTCACCTGTCCTGAGGAACATCGAGGCCTTAGGGAGGAGGGAGAAAATAGGAGAAAATGCCCAGCACGAGTGCTCCTCTGGCAGGAGGCTGGCGGGAAGAGGACCAGGCAGACACAACTACAGGGACAGCTGTCAGTGTTCGACCCAATGTTACTCGGTGTCACCACCCCAGAGAACGATTCGTCTCTGTGGACTATAACACGTGATGAGCAGGAACTGACCAAGTGCAATCTCGCTTTTTTCCTGGACGTGTTCCAGTTCATAAAGATTCCTTAAGAAAAGGCCTGTCACTAAGGCATGTAGCTATCGTGGAAGAGATGTTGCCCAGAGGGAGGGGGAAGGTGGGGTGTCTGTACTGAACTCATCATAGATGGGTTCTTGTATCTTAAGCTTTATGGTTTGAGGAAACTTTCCCAGAGAAATCAAATCATTCCCATAGGTAGGTGACTATAAAAAGCACACTTGAGAGGCAGGAGAGATGGCTCAGTGGTTAAGGTCACTGGCTGCTCTAGCAAAGGACCTGGGTTCAATTCTCAGAACCCACACTGTCGCTCACAACCGCCTGTAATTCCGGTTTCAGGAACTCTGACACCTCATATGGCCTCTGCTGGCACCAGGCAAACATGTGGTGCACAGACTTACATGCAGCTGAAACCCTCATACACATAAAAAAGGAAATCAATAAAGCATGTTTGCTGTTTTTGATTCTGTAGAGCATGGTTCTGTGGTGCTGGAGATACCTTTCTAGTCCACCACCCACCCCCATGTGTTGATGCTGGGTGTCTCCTTCAACCTCTATCTAGTTTTGAGACAAGTCTCTCATTGAACCTTGAGCTCTGACTGACCAGCAGGGCTCAGGGAACCCCATCTCTTCCTCCCCAGCACAGAGACTGTTTCCCAGCACCTGACTTTTTATGCCGAGGCCAAGCATCCCACCTCAGGTCTTCATGCTAGCCCTGCAGGCTCCTGAGTCTCTCAGCCCTTCCCCAGCTCCTCCTCTGACTGTCAGAAGAAGAGTGTGACTGTTGAAATGTAAACCTCTGTGCTGGGGTGGTGATAAACACCCCAAATCCCTTCCCTTGGAAGGCAGAGGCAGGAGGATCAGGAGTTCAAGGCTAACCTCAACTACATACTGAGACTGTGGACAGCTAGAGCTACACGGGACACTGGATAGATAGATAGATAGATAGATAGATAGATAGATAGATAGATAGATAGATAGATAGATACACAGATAGACAGATATAGACAGACAGATAGATAGATAGATAGATAGATAGATAGATAGATAGATAGATAGATAAATTCTCCCCTACGTATGAAATATAGCAGCAGCATTCAGAATATCTATCAAGGTGCAAAGTGCGAGAGTCCATTAAAAAAATTCCATAATGTGAACCTATATTTTCAAGATTTTAAAGTAATCTTCCATAGCAACCCAAGGTTTCCAAGGGAAAGAGAGCAAAGATACAGAGATCCTTTGTCACACGATGCCTAGTTAGCAGGCACACCTCATGAAGAAATAATAATCTTCGTCTCAGTCACTCTCCTGGTTTCTCACACTCCTTCTAAATCTGGTCTTGGAGTGAGCTCACAGCCCTGGCATGGGAATTTGGAAGAGATACCCAGGGGCAGACGTGGATACTGTTTAGCCAACACAAACCATATGCCAAAGGAAACCATGCCCTGTGCCTTCCTTATCCCTAATGTTTCCCACGGTTCCTGTCACTTAGTAGGTAGTCAATAAATATTTAGTAAATAAACAACTGTTAAGATGGCTAGAGTATGTGTTTCCTTGAAAGTTGGGGCAGATGCTCTCAGGAAATTCAGTAATGTGCAAAACTCCATGAGGCTCTGAAGATCCTTAAGGTGTACAATCTCACAGAAAAGTCTATTAGCATGCAGAATCTCAGGCAGGATAAAGGAGGCCACATTAACACCATTCACAGCCCTGCTGCTGAAGGTTGGTCTTACCAAGCAAGAAGCAGATGGTCTATCATTCTGACTCTGAACCTCACCTTTGCCTGATATCTTGATAACAGCTAAGATAATGCTAAGACTTAAGGATTTTTGCTTTGCTTTTGGTTCCAAATAACAAGTCAGTGGAAATTTTCTGCTTTGCTTTTGGTGCTGAGAGAAAGCTTTTTCTCCCAATGTTTGAATGGTAGAGGAAAGAGCATAAAAATGAGTTTAGTTTTAATGAACATGGGCCTCCAAATTCTCCTTCGCTTACGAGGTGTTAAATATGGACTTACCGTGTGCAGATGGGCTGTTAGTACTGCATGCACTCTAACTTCAGAGGGCAGACGGTTTTGCCAGAATTCGTTGACAAAGGCATTTGTGTTGGCTTGAAAAATCATAAGCTAATCAAACAGCTCGATTAATGTTTGGCAAGAAATTCTGACCCCAAGTCTCCATTAAGTGAGTCCAAATACAACTGAACTTTGAAGCTCGTAGCAAGCCATCATATTGGGTTATTATTGTTTAGTGAGGAAAAAAATCGTACAGAGCAACAAATGGTCCACGAACATCTTTTTGTACTTCCGACTCACCCCAAGCTAGCATGTACAGGCGAGCGTGTAATCCATTTACTTCTGCATTTTCTCTGGGGGCAGTTAGAATTTGGAATGCTAGGATGGCATACTTTCAAGCAGAGTTCAGACCTCGGGGTCCAGCCTTGCTCTGGGCTGGCAGATGATGTCAGAGCCCCAGCCATGTTCTCTCTTTGTTCATGTTCAATGCATTCTGCAGGCTTCTTCTCATGTGGGGCACAGCTGGGGAGCTGAGAACACCGGGAGTAATCCTGTACCTAACATCAGGTTAAGGTTGGTGAGGAAAGGCCCCGTAACTCCTGAGGTCTGGTCTAGTCACTTTTCTCAGGTGGCCCAGGGACCAGAATTCCAGGTGCACATGGTGGTAGATCACTTGTATATTAACGTTGGTTTCCTTACCTCCTCTGTCTCCTTTCCCCACTTCCATGCTTTAAGAGTCCCTCCCCAAATAACTCAGTATCCTGGGTTTTTTTTTATTGTGAATGTGAACACAATCTAGAGTGATCTCAGTTGAAGAATTGTCTTCATAGGATTGGCTTTAGGCCATCTCTGTGAGAGGTTATCTTGATTTATGATTGATGTGGAAGGACCCAGTCCACTGCAGGCACCACCAATCCCTAGGTAGGTGGGCTGGGCTGTATAAGAAAGCTATCTGAGCATAAGTCAGTGACCAAACTGGTAAGCAGTGTTCCTCCGTGGTTCTTGCTTCAGTGCCTGCCCTGACTTCCTTCAATGATGAACTATGACCTGGAAATGTAAACCAAACAAACCCAATCATTCTCTAAGCTGTTTTTGATCAGAGTGTTTTTATCACACAAATGGAAAGCAAAACTTTCTTGTCCGGGTCTGCTTGTGAGGAAATTGTTGTTCTGTTTTGGTGCACACGGCTGATGATGTAATTTAGCTAGCTTAAATATACTTATCTATAATTATAACTTTAATACCACTGGAGCCAAATATTAAGAATGGGATTCTTGCTTTCCACACTAGAGAACAGAATTCTGGGCCTAGCTAAAGCTGTTTTACTTGATTGGTTTCTTGGTCCTGAATTGCTCCTAAATTACCATCGGCATTTTGGAAACTGTGTCATGGGACATGGAGGGAGGCTGTGAGGATTCATCATGATCTCAGAGTTGAAGGGAGCTTGCTGCAAGCCCATAATTAGAGAAATAGCACAAAACACTGTCCTGTTCGTGAGGTGGTTCCGATGTGAAACTGGCGGTGGTCACTGTTTGCTAACAATGAGTTCCTAGCCTCCACCCCCATCAGGCCAGACTTCTCCTGAGCACTCAGCTGTTTTTCACTCTTTGCTCTTTGGGGGGGGGCACCATCCAGCTCCCAAATAAATACATGGAGGCTTATTCTTACTTATAAATACCTGGCCTTAGCTTGGCTTATTTCTAGCCAGCTTTCCTTAACTAATTATCCTGCCTACCTTTTGCCTCTGTGGTTTTTCCTTTTCTTACTTCTGTATATCTTACTTTTACTCCGTGGCTTGCTGTGTGGCTGTGTGGCTGTGTGGCTGTGTGGTTGTGTGGCTGGCCCCTTGAGTCCTCCTCTCCTTGTTGTCTTGCTCTTCCTTCTTCCTTTTTCTCCTTCCATTTATTCTCTCTGCCTGTCAGCCCTGCCTAACCTTTCTCCTGCCTTGCATTCAGCTCTTTATTAGACCAATCAGGTGTTTTAGACAGGCACCACAACACAGTGTTAAACAAACGCAACATAAGGGAAGGCAACACATCTTTGCATCATTAAACAAATGTTCCCCAGCGTAAACAAATGTAACACATCTTAAAATAATGTCTTACAACACTCAGCTCCAGATCTCTGACTGCCCACAAAGAACTTGAACCATACACACTGCAACCCCAACAACCCCACAGAGTGTTCAACTCCTTCCCCTCGTCCTACAAATGGCACAATCCAGTGGCCTCGCCAGAAAGGCTCGAAGCAGCCTTGCAGCCCTGCCCCTTCTCCCAGGCCTCGTGAATGATCCCATCTGATCAGTTTTCAGGTCCTAACAGTTTAATTTGATCCCAGTGATCTTTGCAAGCCCTGTCCTGTCCCTTGTAGAGTGGCTCCCAGTTCCAACAGTGACCCTGTGACACTTTGAGATGGGGTAGGGCATGTTCCCGGAGATGTAGGCTGGTCCATGTTGCTATAGTTAGTACCTTTGGACAAAACCCAGAGGCAGAAAGCCATTGGTAATGCAGCTAAAATACCTGGCTTTTCTGATGTCTTTTTGAGCCCAGTGTGGGCTTTTGGGAAAGCAAGGCCTGCCATAACTCTTCCACAGTTTCCTCAAAATGATCCTTCCTCCCAGCCGTCAACTTCTGCATTTCCTGAATCACAGCCAGGAATAGAGCTTTTGCCAAGAGTTTTTGCCTCGGTAAACTCCTCCCCCTGAGAATGCTGCCTGGCTTTCCCCTTTCTCCCAGATTACTGTCAGCATCCTGAAGTGGGGCCATTAAGCATCTAATTGTCGGGCCTCCAGGGAACTGTTACCAGGGGGTTCCTAAAATGTTAGGCACATTTGCAGGTGATTTAACTGTCTGGGGACACACAGTAAATGGATTCCCAGGTTTGTACCACTGGGTGAGGAAGATAAACTCAGATCTGTGTAGTGGGCAGCCCAGTGACGTACATAATTGAGATAAGAGCCCTGTAGGGAAGTCTCAGGCTCTGGAGACTTTTAGGTATATTCTGCAAGTTGCTGCCTTGGTGACTTACTTAGGAGCTATAACAAGACCATTTTCAAGCTGGCAGGGCCAGAGGTGCCGCAGACATACACATTTTGCAAACTCCCCATATCCATAGATCCCAATAATAATAATAATCCCAATAATAATCTGGGGACACAAATCACTTGTAATGAATAGTCACTATAAAGAAAATAGGTAAATCAATGATTAATGATGTTTACATTAGAGTCTCACACCATTTTCTCAGATAGACTTGACTAGATAAGTCCACAAATATTTTATTCTGTGGTGCAAAATACTTTATATAATTGTTCCCTCACTCCCCATGCCTGAAAGTTTTCATTTCTCTGTTAACTTCCTTCTCCCTTGGTGCTTCAGCAGGCCTTTCCACTGTTCTTCTTCTCTTCTTTTTACTTGTATGTGTGTATGTGTGGGCTGTGTATGGGTAGGTGTGTTTGCGTGTCTATAGACATATGGATGGATGAGTGTACATGCATGTGTGTACACATGTGTGTAGAGGGCTGAAGTTGACATTGAGTGCCCTCCTCAATTGCTCTCCTCTTTATTTATTGAGGTGGGGTCTCTTCTTAACCCAAAGCTCACCTCATTGTCTAGTCTTAGCTAGCCAGCTTTATTGCGGGATCCCTTGTCTCTGCTTCCTGAGTTCTGGGATTACAAGCATGCTAGTGCCTGCTCAGCTTTCACGCGGGCACTGATGTCTCCAAACCTCTCTCCTGTTTACATGGCAGGCATTTTACCCACAGAACCGTCTCCCCCGCCTCCGGCCTCTCCATGTCTTATGGAAAAAGCTGCCGTAGATGCCGTCGCTCTGCTGTCACTGAAGCGTTGAGCTGGGCCATGCACTGGGTATGCAGAGGGCATCTGTGCTGTCCCAGCCCCATACCTGCCAAACAACCCACTGGAAAGACAGTTTGCTGAGATGTAGAGTTTCAGGGAGAGGGATGGCCAGGACCACCCCCAGGGAAGGAGCTGGGGGTCTTTAGAGCTTCACAAAGGGGATCTTTGAGTCTTCAACCCATGGAGTTTTCCGTCAGTGAACTCAGAGCCTACAAAGAACTATATGTACCAGCATTATCCCCCATTCCCAAATAAAGAAAACTAGGTTAATTGATGATTTATGGCATGCATGTTAGGGTCTCAAGGAGTCACTGTTCTAAGACCACAGCTGGTCAGTGGGAAAGATTTGAATTCAGGATGCAGCCAGACACCGGCCTTGACCACTGCTTGTCTACCCCGAAGGAAACAGTGGAAAACACACGCCGCAGAAGCCTCGAAGCTTTATGCTGATGCTTGAGTTACATTCTTGCAGAACAGAACAGAAGTTCAGACCTCATTCTTTTATGGTAAGGGGAAGTTTCCAATCAGTGGGCTTTTTATTTGCTTGTTTTGTAGAAGAGGGAAGAGAGAGAGAATGATCAACTTAGCCGGGATATAAAGCTTCCAAGTGGTTGGTGATGAGTGAGTGAGAAGCCACAGAACTCAGCAGCTCAGGGGCTGGGATGCTGTACAGCTGTAGAACACTTGCTTAGTGTGTGCAAGGGCCTGGGTTTGATCCCCCAGCTCTGGGGACAGAAGCCTCAGTGGCTTGAATCTCTGCCATTGAAACCGACTATGGTTAATATTTTCAGAATCCTTTTCTCCTTTTACTGTCTGGCTTAAAGCAATGGCCTAACAAATCTTTTCAAATATTTTTTTGGTAAGTAAAAATGATTGGTTCTATCCCTAACTCCTCCAGGTTAGAATCCTTTCATAACCTGGGAATAAAGACACAACTCATGAATGGGTCCTGTGCTCATAACCTGGGAATAAAGACACAACTCATGGATGGGTCCTGTGCAGCCATGAGCAGTCTGACCACTTCCCTGCATCCAGCTTCATTCATGGCTGTGCTGGCCAATTTTATGTCAACTTGACCCAAGTAGAGTCGTTCTTGAAGAAGGAGCCTCCAATGAGAAAATGCTGGCACCTGACTGGCCTGCAGCAAGACAGTAATGCATTCTCCTGATTGCTGATTGATGTGCATGTGTAGAGGGCACAGCTCACTGTGGGCAGTGTCCCTGCCTGGTTAGTTGTCTGGGGGTATATAAGAAAGGTGAGCAATCCATGGGGAGCAAGCCAGTGAACAGCATTACTCCATGGTCTCTGCATCAGTTCCTGCCCTCAGGTTCCCGCCGTGACTTCTCTCAGTGATGGAGTATTATCCGGAAGTGAAAGCAAAATTCTTTCTTCCCCAAGTTGTTTTTGGTCATGGTGTTTCATCACAGTAATAAAAACCCTAGCACCTTCCACTGTGTTCTTCTGCTCATGTAGATGTTCTTTTACACCCCCACCCTCGTGTGTGTGTGTGTGTGTGTGTGTGTGTGTGTGTGTGTGTGTGTGTGTGTGTAAGTGTGTTCAGCTGTAATGAGTGTATGCAGGTGTGTGTGAAGGCCAAAGGACATTCCTGAGAACCTTTTTAGGAGCTGTGCATCATTCTTTGTTTTTCTAGGAAACCGTTTCTCATTGGCTTACAATTTGGCAAGCAGGCTGCACTGAGTGTCTAGCAAGCCCCGGGGATCTTCCCATCTCCTTCCTAGCCCTGCAATTACAAGTGCAGGCCACTGTGCCCAGGTCTTTTGTTTGTTTGTTTTATTTTTGTGAGGTCTCCGAGGATCGAACTCAGCTTCTAGTGCTCGCGCAGAAACACTCTATCACCGGAGTCATCGCCCCTGCTCAGCTTCCAATTTCTTGACCAGACAGTTTTCTTCCCACCTCAGAGCCTTTGTTTGAGTAATCCCTGCTCCTCAGCCAATGCCACACACCTCGTGGCCCTGGTAAACTCCAACCATTCTCTGAGCATTGTGTTCTCCTCCAAACAAGCCTTCCCAGGTCTCCCTGGAATAAGTAATTCTCATTGTGTCAGTTTAGAATAACAGTAATATATTTATTCAGCATCCTCTTATGTCCAAAGTCTATTACAGATGTTCAAAAATGTTCTGAACAAAGTCCTACTTCCAGATAGGAGAGAAACAACAGAGAAGTCAACAAATAACTTCCAAGTGGAATTAAACCCCATCTTAGGTAAAGGATGAATTAAGGGCTGGTAACTGTTGCTATGGGCTGGGGAGGTGATGCTCAGTGAGCAGGAAAGACTCTCTGGAAAGGCAACATTTGACAGAGATCAAGGTCTCTGGGTATCAATATCAGCATCTTCGAGTGAATATGTGAGCAAATTAAGCTAGCTGGGGCCATACCCAGGTGTATTTGTGTTCCTTCAAGATCATGACTGAGAGGGAAATGATTTAGGTAGGGTAAGAATGAAACTCAGTTCAGCCCAACTTAGTTATCCAGTGCTGGGCCAAAATTCTGGAGTCTGATCCTGGGTGGTTTATTTTAGTTATATTTAAGTACAGCACAATTCTGGAAAAGAGTTTCCTAATGGCAGTTAACTCAGTCCCATGTGTACAACTAAGCTTAAGACTTGTTTACATTGAAACTCTTTACAAAGTACATATGGCTTCTTCCCTAAAGAAGGGTTCTGTTGACTCAAAAACAGTGCTCAAGATAAGGGTCTAGGGAGAAGGACTGATGTAAACATGCCTGTGGGAGTCAGGATTGGCCTGGCCCTGAGATAACACAGACATTACTTAAGCTGTTGAAAGCCCAAGTGCCATCTCTTATAAGGATGGGCTTATGGACTGAGAAGCAATGCTCGTGATTTGGGGGGTGGAGTATGGGATAAACAAACATAATATTCTGGAAGATTCAAGTGAAGCCAGGACCTACATATAGCAAAGGATCACCAGGTTGTAAACTGCATCCTTTCCCAGCATTCAGGATGGAAGACAGGCAAACATCTCCTTCCTTTGAAGAGACGAGCCTGTGTGTTTAACTTTCCTGGGTTCTCCAGTGCTTACCTGTGCACACAAGGACCTCTTACTACACATTGGCATGCTCAGGGAGTGAGGATATCTGAGTGGCTGGAGTGGAGGGCTGGAAGGAGAGCTCCAGCAGATGAGATCAGGGCCCACATGGCCTGTGCCATGAAGATCCTCCTAAGCCTTCTCTTCTCTTCTCTTCTCTTCTCTTCTCTTCTCTTCTCTTCTCTTCTCTTCTCTTCTCTTCTCTTCTCTTCTCTTCTCTTCTCTTCTCTTCTCTTCTCTTCTCTTCTCTTCTCTCCTCTCCTCTCCTCTCCTCTCCTCTCCTCTCCTCTCCTCTCCTCTCCTCTCCTCTCCTCTCCTCTCCTCTCCTCTCCTCTCCTCTCCTCTTTTCTTCTCTCTAGAACTGCACTTTAGTCTAAAATGATGGAAAGTCACCAGGGACTTCATACATAGCACTTATCGATCTGATTTATAGTCTTCAAAGAACTGATTTCTGTGTGAAGAGTAATTAGGTCGGGGGGCTGTGCTGGTGCACTAATCCAGCTAGAAGCAATGGTGGCATGGGCATAGTTGGGAACTGGTGTTTGGAATGTATTTTTAAGGTATGGACAACAAGAGATGTTGATGGGTTAACTGCGGGGTGTCAGAGGGACTCTTTCTCTAAGGTATGCACCATAATTGTAACTTCATATTTAGTGCCCCCCTCCACAAACACAAACACCTCATTTCTTCAGTTGGCTGCAAGCTTCATAAGGGCAGAGTTCATGTGTGATTTTCTTTGGGCATGTATCTTCTGCCTAGCACCTTCCTGCTATTTAGTACATGTTTTTTTTTAAAAAAATATCACTTGAATGCGAGAATGAATGAGCGGACAAAGATGTGAACTAACACTCATTTCATTTTGCAGATGGGAAAACGAGTCTCTGAGAGTTTAAGCCAAGGTGGTCACCCAGGACCTCTCAGTGCAGACCGGAGCCTGTGCCTCCACACCCTGCTTTCTAGAGGCTTTCTCTCTTTCACTTGAGTTCCTTTGAGCCCCATTCTCCTTTATCAGCAGGAGGGAGGGCTTACTAAGATGCACTTAGAATATTCCCCTTGGATAACCAGTCTGTTTAGCCAGGTGCCTACCTGATGATGATGATAGCATCATTATTCCAATCACTTTGAGATGTCCATACTGGAATGTCTTCCTCAGTGACTCTCCCCTTATTTTTTGAGCCAGGCTCTCTCGTTTATGTAGATCCCACAAATTTGACCAGCCTGGCTGGCCAGGGAACTCCAGGGATCCTCCTGTCTCCACCTGCCCAGTGTGGAGATTATAGACATATATGGCTGAGTCCAGCTTTTTTTCCTGTGGGTGCTGGGGATCAGAACTCAGGTCCTCATGTTTCTGTGGCAAGCACTTTACCAACTGAGCCGTCTCGTCTCCCCAGCCCTTAGCTGCTGGAAGCTTGTTTTCTTCTAAGTAAAGGTCATCAGTGCTAGCTCTCCAAGGGTAGATGTGATCCAAGGACCGGAAGGAAGTCAGCCTAACCCATCTGACTCGAGTTGAGTCCTGTTTTGAAAAGACACTACAAATCTCTTGCCAGGAGCCACCGGGGTACTTAATCTCCACACAATAAGTTAGTCGTTCAAAAGTGCCAGGCCCACAAGGGCATTTTGGACAAAATCAGTTGAAGAGAGCTCTCATGAAGAGGGAGAGGAGCAGAGAATTCAGCCACAGCTCCCCTCTGGTCTCTGGGGGCGAGGCAGCTGCCTGCAATGTAACTTTCCCAGGCAGGATCCCATTCCGAGCTTTCTAATTAAATTCCTGATATAGATGGCTATTTCGTGAACAGCTGGTGAAATTGGATCCTCGCTCTACAGAGGTTTCCCAAAGCACTTGAAAATCTCTGTGTGATTGAATAGTAATACTTAGCTCCAGAATGCAAAGGGAGGGAATTAAAGCTAACCTACCCGCTCATCATCCCAGGCCTCCGGGGCACTGTCCTCCCTGGTCTAACAGCTTCCTAATAACTTACTTAGTTTATTACCTTTCCTCTTGGTTGTTTCCTACTTACTATTAAGTCACTGTGGTTTACACTTCTGTGTGTGTGTTGTACCTATGTGTGTATGTGTGTTATACACGTGTGAATGTGTGTTATACATGTTTGTGCATATGTGTATTGTATATTATGTGTGCATGCATGTATTGTATGTGTGCTTGTGTGTCTGTACGTGTGTTATAGATATGTGTGCAATGTGTGTTTTGTACACATCTGTGCATTTGTGTATGTATGTGTTTTGCATGTGTATGTGTACATATGTTTGCATGTGTTGTACATGTGTATACATATGCTTATGCATGTTGTACATATGTGTGTTGTACATGTGTTTGCATGTGTGCTTAGGGGCGCACTTGCCCATGTGTGCATATGGGAAGGCCAGAGGTCAACTTCATATGTCCTCTCCTATTGCTCTGCCTTATTTTTTTGAGACAGGGTCTCTCATTGAACTGAAGCTCGCCATTTGTGGTAACTGACTGGCCAGTGAGCCCTTGGATCCGCCTGTCTATACTTCCCCCGTAGCCCCGGTGCTGGGGTTCAGCTGTGCGCTGGTATGTGTTGTGCTTTCCTGGCAAACACTTTACCCACGGAGCCATCTCCCCAGCCCAATTTTGTGCTTTGCTTCTGAAGTGGAGTCTCATGTAGCCCAGGCTGGCCTCAAGTTCCCTACATAGTCAAGTATAACCTTGAACTCCCGATCCTCTGCTTCCCCCTTGGAGTACTAGGATTGCAAGCATGCATCACCATGCCCAGACTTAGAGGTTAGAGCTCTTTTACATGCTCCAGCCTCATGGAGGGACAGACATCAAAGAGGAAAATATTCCAATGAATGGTGCTGAGGAAAAATAATAAGGTGCTGGGAAGGAAAACTCAGAGAGAAAACCTTATTTGATGGAGAAGCACCAACCGGGAGCAAGGAGGGATAAAAATGTCAGTGTGGGGTCACCAAGAGAGCTCAGCCAGTAAATGCACTTGCCACCAGGATTGACGACCACCAGGATTGACGACCCAGTTCAATCCCTGCAACTCACATGGTGGAAGGCAAGAACTGACTTCTGCACATTGTCCTCTGACCTCTACATGCATACCATGGTGTCTGCATACCCATCCTAGCACTTATGTGCCCCCCCACATACATGCACACAAAAATAAATAAATGTAATCAAACCACTTTTAAAGCTGGAGAGGGTGGCAGTAGCCCAATGGGTACAGGGCAGGACTGCTCAAGCCTTGCCAGGCCTGTCCACCACCGGGGGCCTCTGTTAAACTGCAGATTCTGGTGCAGGGTCTACGCTGGACAATCTGTGTTTTTAACAGCTCTTCAGGGATGCTGGTGATGCTGACCAGGGACCACACTTAGAGGGCAATGGAGGAGGGAAAAGTTGGCTGTTTCTGGAAAGAGCTACATAATAAGCGGTTTAATTCCACAGCCTCTCAAGTGTGCCACTGTGAAGCTATCGCAACTGTAGCTGGTTTGTAAATGATCAGGTAAGGCTGTGCGCTCCAGTAAAACTTCAATTAGCAACGCAGTCACAGGCGTTAGATTGGCCTTGCAGGCTGCGGTGGTGATTGACTCCAGCTCGGTAGAATCACGTGGCACCTGGTCCCGGTCTCAGCTGTACCTAGAACCTTCTGAGTTTAAAAGAAAAAAATCCATCCACCCAGACCTTTCAGATCAGTCAAATTAGGCTTTCTAGGGTGAGACCAGCTATCTGGTGAGAGGTAAATTAGCTCCAGTGTGAAGACAGCAGGTTAGGGTACGGACTGGGAGTCAAGACACCTCACTCCACATCCTGGATCTTTGGCGTGTAAGCTGTTTATCTAGTTCTGGGTACCCTGTACTGCATTTCTGCACCCCAGCATCTGACCTATGAGATGAAAATTTAGAAAAATCGCAGTGAATTCTGTAGTTGGGTGAGAAGAGATAAAACAGGAAGGCAATTTCCACTCTCTCTGCACAAGGTAAGTCTTCAAAACGGAGAAGCCGCTAGCATCCTGAAGCTGGGTGGAGCATGGAGTTGTTAACGTCTCCATGTTTTACTTCGTCCATCTTTAAACAAGTATAAACTCTGCCTCGTGGCTTTTTTGTGTGAATTAGATGATTGTCATGATAGTTTTCAGAAGTTATTAGTATTTAATTCAGGAGATGGTGGCATGCTTCTTTCAGTCAGTGGAACTGTAAGCAAAAGCCAGAGGTTTCCCCCCGAAGAGACGAGAAGACTGCAGATTGCCTCTGCCCTGCAGGCTGAACTTCAGTCCCAGTTGCCATTTCCAATTTGTAAATCTGGGACCTGCTAGCCCTTATGTGAACCAATTCCTTAAATCTTTCCCACTCCAACCACACTCTGCTCTCCAGAAGAAGCCACTGTGCTCAAAATGCTCAGGTTCCTCTGTCTGAATCATTTATCAGTCATTGGCCTTTGTGCATAATGATGCTTTGTTGCAGGGAACTGTCCCATCAACTGCCCTGTGGGAGTTTGAGCATCATCCTTTGGCTCTGTGCACTGGATGCCACTATTGTCTCCAGTCCAGTCTCCAAGTGTTCTGTAAGGGTGGAAAATTGTCCCCAGTCCAGACTCTGGCACCAACAGTGACAAAATTCAAGATCCTTTTCTTCCTACTTCACCACTGTGGAACCCAGAGCTACACTGATGCCTGTGGGTCCCATCTGTGTCCCACAGGCTCTTCCTCGTCTGTGTCTTCTCTCTGACATCTGACTGTACGTGGGGCTCAGGTTACTTTCATGGATTACACATGCTTTCATGGTGAAGGACCCCACAGTAAATTAGAAGCATCATGGTCAAAATGCAGTGTCTAGACTAGACTACATCAGCATCTCCTGGATGCCATTAGATATGTAGACCCTAGCCAGAGCTACTCATACAACAAACTTACTACTTTCTACAAAACACAGCTCAAAACCTCTACCATCAAAGCAGGCCTTGGAACCTTTCAGCTCCCGCTTTCCCACCTGGTCATCAGCTTTCCAGGAGCTTTTCACAGCCCTGGAGACAGACTAGTGCTGCATTTACCCATCTCGGTAGAACCTTCTGGGAGACAGGGGTGGTATTGAAAGAGAAGGGACTCATTTGAGTCCAAATCCTGCTGCTTTCCTACTTATGACTCAGAGTGTCCTTTGTAAGTTCCAGTCTTAGCATCCATAAGATGGGAGTGGCGGGTATACTTTATAGGCTTTCTGGAGTCAGGATGGGAGAGCACAGTCTTTCTGTATGGACACTAGCCTCTGGGGGACTATGTGCTTAGAACGTGTGACCTCAAAAAAAATACCATATGAATGGATTTACATGTTGTATTTTGCATTTTAATTTATTTTGTTTGAATCACATTTGAAGTAATGTGTAGAATCTTGCCTGTGTCTTTCTGAGACTAACATACAAATTACCCAATGGAACTGTTGCCAAGGCAAAGCAGTTTGCTTAGTTCTTGATTTCAAGTCGAGAACTCATAACTATCCCTCCCTGTCCCCCGTTGCCTAGGTCTTTATGCCCTCTGTGGGCACCTGTAATTGACACTGCTCGGGAGCAACTACATCATGGAAACAGAACTTCTGCATTCCCATCAGCTCTCTCTTTAGAGCAGTGGTTCTCAATCTTCCTAATTCTGAGACCCTTTAATACAGTTCCTCATGTTGTAGTGACCCCCAACCATGAAATTATTTTCATTGCTGCTTCATAACTGTAATTTTGCTACTGTTATGAAGCATAATGTAAATATCTGCTATGCAACCCTCATCACAGTGGTTGTGACCCTCAGGTTGCAAACCACTGCTTTGAAGCATTGAGCAGCTTCAGTCCTGATCTACTTCCCTTCCCCCACCTACCTGCATCCTATTGTGTCGGGTCCACGTGCTTCACCCCTAGCACACTGTGAGTTCCTTAGATCCAGGGCTGTGTTGATTGGATTTCCATTTCCAGGGGCTCTAGACCAGGGCAGCCAACCATACTCACACAAGCAATGACGACTCTCTAGGCTTCAGTACTGCAGCTGCCTCCTGTCTCTGGGACGCCCCTGCTCTATGATCTGTGGACGCCTCCCACTCAGCACCTCAAAGAACCAGACTTGGGGTTCTTCTGTATGTGCCAGTGACCTGTATTTGTAGAAGAATGCATTTCAAAAGCCAGTGGCTTAAAGTAATAGGTATTCCTTATGCTTCTGTGGCTGGCGAAAGTCTTGTGTGGGGTCTTGGTCAGCTGGTGGCCAAGGCTGTAGCCCTTGAGATCTTTTTCGATTACGTGCCTAACACCTGGGCTTGGCCGTCCGGTGCCTGGTAAGGCCCCACTCCTGAGCTCTCTGCATGGAACTGGCTTGTGTTTCTTTGGGACATGCTGGACTGGGCACCATCTCTTACATGATAGCTGGCTTTGCCCAGCATAGGTGATCCTAGAGCCCGGTGTATTATAACACAGTTCTTATATTTTAACACATATCATAACCACTAGGAGTGGAGCCCGTCCTATGCCTACTGGCCATTTATATAACTCTTTGCCATGAATTTCATGCTCATAACCATTGTCTGTTTGTCTGTCAGGATTGGTGTTTTCTATGGGTTTGTCAAAATACTTCGTATGTTCTGATAGTCCTGCTTCTCCTGTTTGGTCTAAACTTGACTGTTTCCTTGAGAATTTCTTCCAAAGACAAGATGTTTTTGGTTTGTCTTTTAGCATGTTGCCTTTGGAATGTCTCTCCTGTGACATATCACAGTTTAATCTTAGCATCTAGACATCTCTTAAATAATATACAAACCCCAAAGTTGTCTTCCTTAATTGCTTTCTCCCATCTTTTCTTGATAATGCCAAGAACTCTTAGCTATGTTTTGTTTTAAAACACCCCAAATTTTAATGTTCTCAATTAGTTCTAAGACTGTCCCAACTAGTTCTTAGATTTATCTCTGTGCTTTCAAATTCTTTTTCTGTTGTTTCCTGCATTCCATTTTTTTTCTGACTGGTTTTAATTTTCTTCTCATTCAAATATATCCTTTAGTAGTGTTTTGGGTAAAAATCTAGAAGTAGTTTCTGTCATGAGTGAGGGCGACAGAGACACAGCTCCCCCTTGTCAGGCTTGGCAGCCTGGGGACTTCCTCAGCCTTTTAAGGACCTGACTCAGGCCAAATATGGATTTGTGGCTTCAACAAAGGAGAGAATTTTAGGACTAGCTGGTGTGAAGTGCAGTTATGATTTTATAGGAAGAAAGGAGTTCATAAACAATAAAAGCATTGTCGAGAGCATGGGCATCTCTAAGATGGAATTGTAGAGAGTAAGACACACCCTGTGTGGGTTTGAGTTCCTCAAAAGAGCCACAACTAACTATAACATTAGCCATGGAGAACATTTGGTGGCTTTCAAGTTATATCTCGAAACCTTGCTGAGGAACTGTCTCTGCCTCCCCTTCTCTTCTGTGTTAGGTGAGACTGTAGGGCAGCTCCACAGACGCCGTGCATGGATTATCGGATCACCTCAAACCAAGAGCCAGAAGGCTTCCCCGAGGAGTTTAGTTCCCATCCGTTCCCTGTAAATTAATGGGCTTTCTGATGAGAGTCCTAGATAACGGCAGGTTTATGGCTCCGAAGAGAGAAAGGTGGGAAGCACTGTTTAATGTGCTGAATTTCTTCCCTCATTGCTGGCAAGAGTTTGCACCAGGCTCCAGGGTGGGGGACCCTTCTCCTCTCAAGTCATCATGTTCCTGCTCTGTCTGTCTGTCCTGCCTCATTGTAAATCTTTTCCACATTTGTTTCTGATTATAAATGGTCTCAATATAAAAGTTTTCCTATGACAGAGATAGTTACCTTATTTTTCTGACATCTGTTGATGTGAATAAGAAGCCTTACAGCATATCCCCTTCATTGTTGATATATTTTACTACCTCAGAACTGTTTATATTTTCTTGACATTTTGGTTGTGAGCCTAGCCTTTAATGGCTGAGCCATCTCTCCAGCCCCAACAATTTGTATTTCCCAGGATAAAACATTCTTATCTACAACCTCTTCAAAAACCATCCCCTCTTCCCAATCTCTTCCCCTGCTTTTCTAGTAGACCTGTGCCAGCTCTCACACCTCGCCCTTCACGCCATGTTAGATAATTGTAAACATCTCCTTGTCTTTGCTCCACTCTGGGAGCCCAGTCGTTTGCTTTCACCTCCCTATATAAAGCAGGATCTTTACCAAACCCACTGGGTTTCCAGTGGACACCCTTTGCATGGGCCGGTGTTTTGATGTTTGCTTTCAAAGTCTGTTTTCTATTCTTGGGTTCCAATAGCTTTATGTCCTGTGATGGTTGCTGTGTGATCTCTGTGCTTTCCAGTTTCTTTAAGCACCTTTCATGTCATTTACAGCTGCATTCAGACGGTCTTATTGCCTCATGCCTGTGAGTGCTGCATCTCTTTGTGTTACATCCTGCCTCATCTTCCTGGGGTTCTTGCTTTTATAGTTAGATATTTTTATCCTGGTATTACTTCGATGGTGGTTCTTTTCAAGTGTATGAGAGATTCTCATGCACCTAAAGATGTCCCTGAGGAGTGGCTTTGCCTTTCTTTCTTGAAAAAAATTATATATATACTTTGTATGTACAGTGTGTGATTGTATGATGCATGTTTGTGATGTGTGTGTGTGTGTGTGTGGTGTGTGTGTGTGTGGTGTGGGGTGTGTGTGTATGTGGTATGGTGTGGTATGGTGTGTGTGTGGTGTGGTGTATGTTTATGTTTTGTGTGTGGTGTGTGTGTGGTGTGGTGTGTGTGTGTGTGTGTGTGTGTGTGTGTGTGTGTGTGTGTATGAATACAGGCATGCATGTGCCTGACATGGGATGCATGTGGAGGTCACAGGACAACTCAGGAGTCAGTACTCTCCTGCTGTGGCGTGTTCATGGCAGTAACAGTAATCCTAAGACAGTGGGTTCCAGGGATTGAACTCGGGCCATCAGGCTTGTGCAGCAAGTGCTTTTAGCCACTGAGCCATCTGGCCAGGTCATTTTGTTGCAGTTCTTTGCTTTTTTTTTTTTTTTCATATAGTCTCACTTGGTAGTTTAGGCTGTCCTGAAACTCACTCTATAGCCCAGGCTGATTTTCTAAAACTAAAATTAACAGTAAAACCCAGGAACATGGAAAAAAGAGATGACATAGTAATTACCTCCGAGTTGCTGCCTTGACATAGCGCTGAAAGGCAGTACTAGTTCATGTGTGCTTTTGACTGTGGTGAATTCAGTAGTTAATTGTTACCGTGTGTATTTCTACAGCTCAGAATTAGGCTGTAGGTGTCCTGTTTCCCACAGCATCGGCAAGCAAAGCTATCCACATTTGACTGACCGACTGCAGAGAGATCGCTGATAGCACCATGGCTCCTGGCAGCCTACTTAACCGTTGGATTCAGTATCAGCTGTAGTACAGGTTGGACAATTTTTAATACTCCATTGGATGGATAATTTTTAATACTCTGTTGGATTGTTGAATTGTATGGCCCCTAAAACAATGTCTGTCATATAAGTAAGTATTGAGTATTAGTTGGTCTTTCATTTTCTTTGATTTTAGAGGCAGGGTTTCATTCAGGCCACGTTAGCCTAGAAATCACTGTCTAGCCAAAGATGACTTTCACCACTGATCCTCCTGTCTCGGCCTCCCAAGTTCTGAGATCGCAGGCGTAACGGCACCTGGTTTTGTGGGATCCTGTAGCTCACACTCAGGACTTTGTGCTTTCTAGGTAAGCACTGTGCCAACTGAGCTATATCCTTAGCTTCGCTCTTGCTCATTTCAGGAATGGCCCTGTATCCCACTCATCATGGTTGCTCAAGCCAAGGGATCTCACACATCATTCCATGCTCCTTTCGCTCAGTGCAAGGTCAGAATGTGTTTTCCTTGGTTCCCCACTCCCATCTTGTTATTGCTGGTATTACTCACTATGTCAGCTGATGAAGGAAGCTTGCACCAGCCTTCTGAGGCTTCTCTCTGTGTGTGATTCTTTTTCGTGAAAGCTTTTCTGAACTTGGATCTTATGAAGTCAACCATTAGCAGATGTTTGGGGAATGTCTATTTTGTGCTTGACTGCTGGCTGACAAATAGGACCCGTTAACTTTGACTATACTTCCTACCATACTAAGCCAGGCATGCTTTTGATTTAGCTACAGCTAATAAATATCACTGACCAACATTTTTTTATTGCCTCGCTGGTCCTCCTGGGGTTTGTTGGACAGATTTCAGCCTCGCTGATGTCATTATTGGCTTTTGTGAATTGTATTGGTTTGGCTTTTGTCTATTTGGTGAAATACAGAAAACAGCAAGTTGGAGAGAGGGCGCCTCTTTCCAGACTTAGTGGGATCAGCTGTAGTCAGAAGAGATCACCTGGGTTGGTTCCCCTTCACTGGTGCAGAAGACAACTTAAAGAAATAATTTGAAGTAAGATAAAAAAAAAAAAACCAACTGTGACCCTAGATAACCTAGGGCTTTCAGACACATTAGGTAGGAACCCTTCCTCTACAGAGAACAGGGCACTGGACTGAGCTTTGCCTGGAGGGCAGCAATGGCGCAGCAGAGGAAGCGCTGGACTGGGGCCTCGGGCTGGGAGAGCTCAGCCTTGCCAGGCCTCACACATTCCTCTGTGAGAGGGCATGGGGAGTACTGTGAGCCTCACTCATATGTTATAAGGAGCCGGAGACCCAGTGGCTGTGAAAGACCTCGAGGGGTGCAAAAATGTTGGACCCAGACAAGCCTGTACATGTGCTGAGGTTAGGAAGCATGCTGGGAAAACTCGGGGGAATCAGGTTCCCTCCTGGGATGTTCCTCAGACAGCTCCTTTTCTAGATCACTTGCAAACTGCCCCATTGTAAATAGAGTAATAACAAGAATAAAAGCAATGCCACCCAGGGCTGGGGACATGGCTCAGTCAGTAGAGTCCTTGCCACAAAAGCACAAGGACCCAAGTTCACATCCCCAGTAACCTTTTTTGTTTTGTTTTGTTTTTGAAGTCTGGATACAGTAATATGAGCCAGCCCTCCCAGGACCAAGGAGGCAGAGACAGGAGGATGCCCAGGGCTCGCTGGCTAGCCACTCTAGCTGACTTAGTGAACTCCAGGTTCAGTGAGAGAACTTGTCCCAAATAGGATGGAAACCAACATACCAAGACACCCAACCTTAACCTCTGGTCTCTATGTGCAGACACACACACACACACACACACACACACACACACACACACGCACACGCACACGCACATGGAGAGAGAGAGAGAGAGAGAGAGAGAGAGAGAGAGAGAGAGAGAGAGAGAGAGAGAGAGAGAGAGAAAGAAATAATGCCAACTAGCATTGACTTACAAAGTTAGGTATGTAATGTTCTGGCCACAGAGTCAGGAGTTTAGCTAGGAGGCCTGTTGCCAGAACCTGTGGGATTTAACTGCTAAAGAAGCCACACAGCCTCACAGCAAATTCAAATGCAACGGGAGCATCACCCGAGCATTGGTTGTTGAAGTCATGTGTTCAGCGGAGTCTGCCTCCCGCTCCTCCTACCATGGTATCTCAGGAACTTGTTCTAGTCTTGGGACCTGCTCACAGTTCCTCTACCTCATACCATCTTTACTGTCATGGGTGCTGGAGGCTACTTTGATTTGGGGGGCAATCATTGCACCAGATAACCTTCAAATGCATGCTGGTCCACTTGTGAGTTACATTCTTCCATGGGGGCATAAATGCCCTTACTGAACATCCCTGTCCATAAAGCCACGCAGAGTCCCATGCTGAGGGTAGCCCTGAACCTCCAACTTTGGTGCTTGAGGGTGTATCCTTCCACTGGTCCCAGGGAAAAGAGATGGAAGGGCACCCTATGGGAGACTCCTCTCTATCTCTGTGGGTGGCAGTTCCCACCCTGTGCCTACAGTGGACGGGGAGGTGATGTCCACTGGCAGCTCACCTGCCTCACCATGGTCTGGGGCCTGCTGCTGCTGAGTGACTGGCAGGACCCATGCAGGGGCCTGGGTTGCTCCTTGCTAGGATTTTGCTCTAGAAATTATATTTCCTTGAGTTTCTTTAGCTGGCTCCTGCTTGAGGCCATGAAGAACAAACTTGGAGAAAGTTAGTCTTTCGTTTAGGGTCAAACTCTGCCCCTTGCTTCTCTGTTCCTTTCCAGCTAACACTGCGTAAATACATCAAGAGTAGCAGTTTGAGGGCTCCTCACACAAACCCCTTTACATTCATTCAGTGACGCGTTGGCTTCACTACTGGTCTTTTTCTTTGCTCTAATAGTGTTTATTTTTTCAATGTCTGTATCATATCTACACATGTTTATTGAGCCTTGGGTATACAGAACAGGATCACCTCACCCCCACCCAATCCACATTCTCATTCATGGGTCCTTCTAAGAATTGTTTATTAATAAATAAGCCCTACATATCTACTCACAAAAACTGGAATTTTAACAAGTTCCCTTCTAACTCCACTCTCCTGAACCACACATCTATGAACCCATTCTAGACCCTATGTTTATCTCTCTACTTAAAATAAAACACTGAAAAAAAAACCCAAAAAAGAAAACCAACAGTCTTTATGTTTCAAGCAGTTTAGAATTCCATCAAATGGAGTTGAGGATACAGGTCCCCCTAAGACCTGTTCTGGTTCATGCACAGACCCTCGCAGTATCTCTTCAGAACAGAACATTTGTTACGACTGGTGAACCCAACTACCATGGTACATCATCACTCAAAATCCATAGTTTGCACTAGGACTTGCTCTTCGGTTATACATTCCATAGGTCTGGCCAGTTTTGGAGTGACATTTGTCCGCTACCACAGCATCATGAAACTCAACATCCCTAAAACATCCTCTATAGTCATCCTGTTCATCCATTGCCTCTAGCTGATGGCAGCCACTGATCTTTTAACTATCTTTATGATTTTCCAGACTATCACACAGTTAGAACAGCATATTATGCTGCCTTTTTCAGATTGGGATTTTCTTGCTGGCAATAAACATCGATTTTTCTCTCTGTCTTTTCCCGACTTGATTGCTTGTTTCTTTTGCATAGTGAATAATGTTCCCTCATCTGAAGGTACCGGTTTTGCTGCTCCTTTGCCAGATGCCCCAATTGCTTCTGGGTTTGACAATTGTGACTGAAGTGGCTGTAGCACCCAGGAACAGATTTTCCTGATGGCATTTCTATTTATATTGCTGCAAACGCTGCAGCATTAGGTGGTTCTTATTATGGGAGTGCTTGTAGTTTTACATGAAACTACTAGCTGGACCTGCAAGGGCTGTGCCACTCAGGAGTCTTCTTTTCACTTGACCATTTCCTGATTTATTCTTGTTAACATATTTGAAAACACTGAAATGTCTGTGCCTTTGGGGTGTTTTTTTTTGTTGTTGTTGTTCTTTTTTTTTCTTACTATTTTAAAGTAAGTTGATGCTGTGTTTTTGTGTTATTTATTTCTAACATATCACTAATTCTTAATTAAAAATGATTGCTCCACATCATCTATTGCCATAAATTAATAAGCAAAGAGATACTGTTGCGCTTACCCCTAATTGTCATAAGTTTAAAATAGTGATAAGTGTCAGATAGGGCTCAGCACTGAAACTCGGTCACCTTGTGGTGGGGAGGATCAACAGCCCCTCCAGAAGGCCAGCTTGACATTTTATTGTAAAACTGCAGACACCCCCCAGACTCCCTCTACCATTGGCAGACACATATCTAACAGAGATACAGCCCCCAGACTCCCTCACCACTGGTAGACACACATCTAACAGAGATACACCCTCCAGACTCCCTCACCACTGGTAGACACATATCTAACAGAGACACACACCCCAGACTCCCTCTACCATTGGTAGACACATCTCTAACAAAGATATACACAGAGGCTCACACAACAGTGTGTTAGCTAATGTTTATAATAGAAAAAAACCCTAATCTAACCCAAATTATTCTCACAAAAGGGACTATTCTGTATAAATACATAGACTAACACACAATAATGTAAAATGAGCAATTACAGCTTTTGTACTATAAATCAATCCCCAAAATCTGTAATAATGAAAAAAGCTATAAAATAGCACGCATGGCATAAACCTATTCATTTAAAGGTGGAGACCAAATGCTTAGTACATTTTTACTTGATTTTCACACATGCCTCTTTATCTACTGAGACAGAAAGCACTAACAGTTGGCCATCTAGATGAAGAATACATATATTCTTAGAGTTAAACATTGGTTCCTGGTTCTGGGGAGATGGCTTGGGGGTAAAATACTTGCTATACAAGCATGAAGAACGAAGTTCTGATCCAAGAGTCCATGTAAAGCCAGGAACAGGTGTTTCACGCCTTCATCCCCGGACTGGGAGGTAGAGAAAGGAGGATCCTGGGGCCTGCTGGACAGCAGCCTGGTCAGTCAGTGAGCTCCAGGTTCAGTCAGAGACCTGACTCACAACATGGAGAGCCATGGAAGACGATTCCTACTGTTGACTTCTGGCCTCCACATGTGCACACACACATACACACATGTGTACACACACGTACACAACAACACATACACGTGTACACACAGACATGGTTCATTGCTTTATCTTGCTACTTTTCTGTAATTTTGAGACTTTCCAAAACAAAAAGACAAAAAAGAGGTCAATGGTCAGCCAACATTAATGTATGTTGTTTCAAAGTACAAGCATACAGCATTTTTAAAAAATGATTAACAAAATTTTAGATGGTGCTGCCTGAGAAGGGAGATGCTTGGAGGGAGAGGAGGTTTCATGGAAGCTTCTGATGGTGATGAACAACTTATATTGTTCACATATAACTTTTTCTTGTTTTTAATAGCCTTTTTGGATTTCCTCACTGTAGCTAAAGTTTTCCTGGTTCTGTTCAGCTCCTGTGGCCCTGTGGCTGACTGCTTGGACCTAAGTAAATACACAGAGACTTATATTACTTATAAACTGTTTGGCAGTGGCAGGCTTCTTGCTATCTAGTTCTTATATATTAAATTAACCCATTTCTATTAACCTATAAGTTGCCACGGGGCTTGTGGCTTACCAGTGCTTTACACCTTGCTTCACATGGGGGCAACTGGGCAGCATCTCCTGACTCAGTTTTCCACTTCCCAGAATCCTCCTCCCTGCTTATCTCGCCTACACTGGCCAATCAGTGTTTTATTCATCAATCAATCAATCAGAGCAACACATTCACAACATCCCCAGCACCTCACTATTGAGGAATATTGTTCAATGTTTTTGATGAAACTTTCAAAGGCAAGAAAAAAGTGGTCAGATGTCACATTCTCAAACTGACTTTTAAAAACTGATATTTGTTTATTGTGTATATGTGTAACATCACAATGTGTGGGTAGTTTTTCTTTAACCATTTTTACTGGTTGTCCTAAAGTTTATAAAATTTATTTACAACCAACCCAAACCACTTTTAGATAGCACTGTACTGCTTCATGAGTAATGGAATAACTTATAAAAACAAAATAATCCTAATCCTTTTCTATGTCCATTCTAACATTACATCATTCATTTTACATTTATATAAGCACACTGTGTTTATATCTGAGTTTATTTAATCAAATGCATCATTGTTATTGTTACTTTGAGCAAACTGTCATCTGTTAGAACAATTCTCTGGCACTTCTTTTTTGTTTTGTTTTTTATATGGATCAGAACAATGCTATTTACTTGCTGTCCTAAGAAATTATTTTACTATTTCTTCAAAGTAGAAACTGACAGCTAATCTCTTACCACTAATACTTTCCTTCACTTCTTGTCTGAGAAACCTTTTTTACCTTTTCATATATAGTGAAATGATTGATAACCAAATTAACACACCTGTAATCTTCCAAGGCTAGCCATTCTGTGTGCAAAGAGGATAAAAAGTCACCAATATATTAACCACAGTCATCGAGTTGTACATTAAACATCTAGACTCGCCCATTCTTCCCATGTGTGGATTTATATTCTTCAGCTTAAATTTTCCTGTTCCTCACCAAGTACCCTCATCAGTATCTTCCTCTTCCTCCTCCCCTCCTTTTCTTTTTCTTTTCTTTTAAGATTCCTCATATAAATGAGATCATGCAGTATTTTTCTTTCTGTATCTGGTTATTTCTCTTAATGTAATCATCCACTGACAGTTTTTCCATACCCCCTTTTTTGAAGGATAACTAGTATTCCTCTATATAACATTATATATAAATCCATCACACTTAAAAGTTCACCCATTGGCCGCAGCCTAAGCTGCTCCTGTGTCTTGAGCTATTATGAATAATGCTGCAGTGAGCACGAGAGGGAAGATATGCCCAGGTGGTGACCTTACTCCCTTGAGTGTGTCCCAGAGGCATCTCGGGGGTTTTCTGTTTAGCTTCCTTGGGTGTCCCTGCACTGCTTTCCATGATGGCTGTGCCAATGTGTGTTCCCACCAACAATGTATACAGTTTCTTTGGTCACCCAACACTTACCTCTTGTTTTGGTAGCAGCCACCCTAACAGGTGTGAGGTGACATCTCTGATTTTTGATTTGCATTTCTCTGAAGATCAGTGATTACACACACACACACACACACACACACACACACACACACACACACACACACACACCCCTACACCCCTGATGGCCATTTTTATCATCTGGAGAAATTTCTATCCAGTATCCTGGTTCTTTTGACCTATTTTATAATCAGGTTGTTCATTCTGCTGTTACCACCAGCCTTCAGGCTCTCAGAGAGTGAATTGTGAGTTCTTTATTTTTATATTAAATTAACCCCTTACAGATATGTAATTGACAAATGCTTCCTCTCCATATGAAAACTGTCTGTGTTCTGCTGGCTGCTGCTTCAGTTTGAAGTACTCCAATTAATTTGTTTCTACCTTTGAAGGCTGAACTTTGATGGGATAGCTAAATGTCATTGCCAAGGCCACTGTCATAATAGCTTTCCCCTATGTTTTCATCTAGCCTTGTGGCTTCAGGTCTGCTACTTAGATGTATCATTTTGAGTTGACTTTTGAGTTGTATGTAGTGTGAGTAAAAGGTCCAATTTCATTGTTTATGATGTGGATGCCCCATTTCCCCAAACAGTTTATTAGAGAGTCAATCCTTTCTTGTTCTGTCTTCTTGGTGCATTCTCCTTAACATTTTTGTGGGGAGAAAGAGTTTAAAAGAGAGAGTCTCACACTGTGGCTCAGGCTGGCCATGAAGTCACTATGTATGCAGCCCAGGCTGACCTCAAACTTGTGGGAATTTTCCAGCCTCATCTTCCCACAGTGATGGGATTATAGTTGTGAGCCATCATGCCCAGCTATTTCCTTCCCCCCTTTTTTTTTTGGTGTGGGGTGTATAAATTGTGTGTGTGTGTGTGTGTGTGTGTGTGTGTGTGTGTGTGTGTATGTGTGCATGAAACAGCAATTTATATGTACATGGGTATGCACACCTGTGTGTGAGGATGCAGCAGAGGTCATGGGCGACATTAGGTGTCCTACTCTTACTCTCCACCTCTTCCTTTGAGACATGGTCTCTCATTGAGCCTAAAGCTTTGCTGGTGGCTAGTAAGTCTCCAAAATGCCAGTTCTTGTGTCTCTGCCTGCCCACACCTCATGAAAAGATTGCAGACACATGGGTGGCCATGGGTGGCCAGGATAGCAATCACGTGGGTAGCCATTGGTAGCCATGTCTGTTTCATTTGTTTGTTTGGTGCTGGGGTTTAAACTTAGGTCATCATGTTTGTGTGTCAAGAACGCTCACCCACCGCACCATCTCTCTGGTCCTTTCTTCGTTTTTGAAGGACAACTTTGCAGGATGGAGCATCCTCTCAACTCGAGATATTTTATTTGCGCTCTTCTTGCTTTCATGGTGTACTGGCTCATTTTATGTCAACTTGCCATAAGCTAGAGCCATCTGAGTGGAAGAAGCCATCTGAGTGGAAGAAGCCTCAACTAAGAAAATGCTTCCTTCTAGTAGGCAAGATGGTATTTTCTTAATTAGTGATTGGTGGGGGAGGACCCAGACCATTGTGGGTGGTACCACCTCTGGGCTGGTGGTCCTAGGTTCTATAAATAAAGCAGGTTGAGCAAGCCATGGGGAGCAAGCCTGTAAGCAACACTTCTTCATGACCTCTGCTTCAGCTCCTGCCTCCAAGTTCCTGTCTTGCTTGAGTTCCTGTCCTGACTTCCTTTGATGTGGAAGCGTAAGCCAAATAAACCCTTTCCTTCCCAAGCTGCTCTGGTCATGGTGTTTCATCACAGCAGTAGGAACCCTAACTAAGACACATTTTGAAAGAAAGTTACATGCGTGTTTTAATCTTTCCTCTTCTGTGAGTGAAAAAAAAATATCCCTTTGGATTCTTTCAAGGTATCTTCTTTTTCTTTGATTTTTCTGAAGTTTGAGAAATAACATTCTAGTGTGATGTTTGGCATTTAATCTGCTTGGTGTGTTCTCTGTGATTCCTGTGACTCCCATTTAATATTTGTCACTAATTAGGGGGACATTTCACCATTTCTTTAAATATTTTTCTGTTCCTCTTTCTGTAGTCATGTGGTTCTTCGACCTCGCTGTCGTCTCCTCCTCCTCCTCCTCCTCCTTCTCCTCCTCCTCCTCCTCTTCCTCCTCCTCTTCCTCCTACAGCTTTTTCACTTTGGGAGGTTTCTGCTGAGATAACTGCATGCTTAGAGGTTCTTTCTCTCCGGACTAGTCTAGCAAGCCCCGCCCATGGCATTCTCCACTTCCATTGCAGCGTTCTGTTTCCGGGCAGAGACACTTCTGGTCCTTCACTGGTGTTGAAGTGTCTGATGTGTTCCTTGGCTTTTCTTGCTGCTATCTGTACTTTCAAATTCCTGTGCTAACTCCATCATCTCAGCTGTGTCTGAGTCTGGTTCAAATGTTTGCTGAGTCTCTTCAAGTTGTGATTTTGACCTTTGTGTTTTGACCTGTAATGTTCTTGAATTTATTGCACATATTCCTCAGCTCTACCTCTGTAGGGAGGGACTGACTAGCAGGAGTGGGCAGGTACTTACCTTACCATCTCCTGTGTGGATGGCTAACACATGAAGGCTCAAGGGGCTATGGATGGATATTTCCTTTTCCCCAAATGATTAGGCTTGGGGAAAATCCTAGCAGGTTGGACCTTAAGATGAACAAAATGCTCTTTTTATTGACCAGTCCTCTGAGATTTAGCCCAACTAAATTTTTCAGTACTTTTTTAGTTGACTGATTTCTGATCTGAACCTTTTGTGCCTGTGTTTCTCTCGGACTGCTTCTGTGTTTCCAGTTCCTCAGTGGACAGTTACTATCTAATGGATTTGCATTTTGACAATTCAGTCCCCGGTGCTTCATGTAGTCGAGCCCTAAAGGATTCCCAAAGTTTTTGTTATTGCTGCTGCCGTCTGCCTGCCTGTGAGTCCATCTGTCTGTTGTAGTCCTGGCATATACGAGGCAAATATTCTACCACGGGGCTATAACCCCAACCTCCCTGCTCTTTAATTTACCTTTTGTTGTTGAGACAGGTTTCTTGTTAAATTGCCCAGGCTGGCCTTAAACTTACTCTATAGTCTAGGCAGGCCTTGAACGTGCCTCGGTGTCCCAGAGAATTGAGATTATTGACCTACACTACCAGGTCTGCCACTGTTTTTGGCTTTTCTTTGTTTTTCTTTGATTATAGGGGTTAGATGAAAGAACACTAAACTGTGGGCCTTCTGGATGTGAGACTAGAATCCCTGCTTCGTACTGGGCACCTAGAGAAGTGGGCAGCATTGTCTAGCATCGAGTAACAGTTTAGATATGAGCAGAGCCTCAATCACAAAGCTTTGGAGTTCACATTCTTTCCTCCCCGCCAAACACTTTAACACAGAAAAGTATGGATTTTACAAAGTGACAAGGTCACCTGATGACTTTGCTTGAGTATGATCAGCTTATGAAACTTTATGAGATTCTGGAAAGTGTGACAACAATTAACTTGCTCGAGCATTTTCTTTAGCATCCTTGAGGCCATATTCATTCACCTCATCATGTGCCAAGGACTTATCCTGAAGCATCTTAACACAGACCTAAGGCCCTTAGAACTTTCTCTCTCTTCCCTTTGAGTTGGGTAGGAGTAGAACCACTTGGAGGGAAGTGGTAGCACCACTGGGGGTTAATGAGTAACCAGCCACTTGTCTTTAACACCCTGGCAAATAGCCAATGTTTCTTCTGGTGAAGGCGCTGATGATGCACTTACTTCTGAAGAAAAAGAAAACCAGGGCTTAGAACTGATACGTCCTGTATGCCTCAATTAAAAAACAACAAGCCGGGCGATGGTAGCGCACACCTTTAATCCCAGCACTCGGGAGGCAGAGCCAGGTGGATCTCTGAGTATGAGGCCAGCCTGGTCTACAGAGTGAGATCCAGGATAGGCACCAAAAATACACAGAGAAACCCTGTCTCGAAAAACCAAAACCAAAACAAAACAAAACAAACAAACAAGAAACAGAAATGAAGGTTGTCTTAATGTTGCCAATGTTGCTTCTCCATTCTCCTGGGCTCTAAATTATCTTATTTTGTAGATGTGGCCTGGATTATGAGTTGGCTTGTCTTTGGCAGAAGTCTCTCTTCGACTCGTGATTCCCAAAACCTCAAGAGAAGGCTTGGTCAGGTTCTGAATACTCTGGGCTTGGAGCCAATGCTTGGGTGACCGAGCGAGCTTCGCAGCTGCAGTATAAGTGAGACACACTCATACCATCACTGCAGAAATTTTACAAAGACTAGAATTTAAAAAAAAACTATTCCATATCACATAACTTCCAAAAGAGCCACATTAACCTTGGCCTGCTTGATTCTGAATGGATGTAACATACCAGAATACGGATTAAAGAGACCCACACTTTTTGTGAGGCCATCAGCAAGATGATGATGCTATAGCAGTCTGGTGAACTGTGCTGGGAATTCAAATTTTATGCTAATTACTCTGTCTCTCTCATTCTTTCTTCATATGTACTTAAGCAATCAGATATTTTCAAAAAACCCATGAGAGAATCTGGTCATCCTTGGTGGCACACCAACATATTAATCACGGTCACTTGCCCATGCCTTGGTACAATAAAAATAAACCTATTATCTTTGCCTTTTTTACTTGGGACTGAAGATAGAGGCGAGCCCAAGCTTGGACTTGAAAATCCTTTCCATTGCTTGTTTTGTCATAGTCCTACACACACACACATACGCACACGCACACGCACGCACGCATGCACGCACACGTGCATATGCACACACACTCGCACACACAGCATTTGCTTCTTACATACACTAGTAATTCATATGCAGATGATACTTACTGTGGGCATTCTATTTTAAGGTATAGCTCCTTTAAAATGAAAAGGTTGGCTTAAAATCACCTCAAGAGCTGAGTTCCAGCCCACTCATTTCCACTTGGCTAGGGCTGATGATTGGCAGAGCTTCCAAAGTGTGAATTGTCTAGACTCTTGTGAAGGATTGGAACAGAGTCCCAAAGTGGAGACTACCAAGGGAGAATGGAGCAGGCAGGGAAAGAAGGATAGAATTCTTCAGTCAAGAGTCCATTTTCTGAACACGTAAAATGTAAAGCTTGAGGGAAACCCCGAAGTGGAGTGAAGTGGATATAGCTGGTATTGTGAATACACATTTGGGTAGCAATTTAAGCTGGACACAGAAATATTATTCACGGCTAAAAATGCATCAGCTCGCTTTTTTTAAGTGGGAAAATGATTGAAAAGGCCCTCCATGTGCTCATATTTATTTGTAATGTATTCAATTCTGTTTAACTCCATGATCAGCATTCCAGGGTGGCTTTAGGCTGGGATTGAGACCCTTGCTCTGTGTGGATCTAGGCAGATGGACACAAATTAAGTTCCTCATTCTAAGGACTTCCATCTTCCATCAAAACATAGCTCATGTTTCTTCTTCTCTCAGATTTAAGAATAAAGCACAAATCATTGGAATCCACCTAACTGTCCATCAACAGATGAGTGGATAATGAAAATTAAATATATAAGATATATATAGAAATACTATTCAGGTCTATAGAAAAATAAAATCACAAAATTCACAGGAAAATGGGTGGACTTAAAATGTATAATATTAAGCAAGGTCACACAGTCTTAGAAAAATAACTTCATGCTCTCTTTGTATGCAGAATTTAGCCAATAATATATATATATATATGTATATGTATAAACAAATGTACTTGTGGGTACAGTTTAACATGAAGAAAAGAAAACAAGAAAGATAGATATAAGGGTTTGAAGAAGAACTGAACGCAGGTTATGGACACTAGCTATGAAAGGATATTATTGTTTTCCTAGTTCTAATTTTGTCATGATATTTTGTTTTTGATTGTAGGTAAGTGTGCAAGATACATTCAATAGTGAAAGTACAAACTCCAGTATGAAGCTACAAAGCTTCTGTTCCAAATGTCTAACTGTATTGAGCTGTATAGTCTTTGGATGTGGTTAATTTCAGTGCGTGATTTTTTTCATTTGCAAAATTTTAAATATATTATCTAAAACTAAAAATTAAAAAAGAATATATAGAGAAAAAAAGCTGCACATGGTGGTGCACATAATCTCTGGAGTCAGAGACAGGGAAATCCAAGTTCAAGGTCTGCCTGGTTTACATAGTGAAACCCTGTTTCAAAAAGTATAAATGAATGAATAAATAAATAAATA